>NC_137331.1:0-615299 GCF_965287045.1 Carcharhinus amblyrhynchos
GCTGGAGACAGAGTGGGAGAAACAGGAGGCTGGAAACAGAGGGGGAGAAACAGGAGTCTGGAAACAGAGGGGCAGAAACAGGAGTCTGGAAACAGAGGGGGAGAAACAGGAGTCTGGAAACAGAGGGGGAGAAACAGGAGGCTGGAAACAGAGGGGCAGAAACAGGAGTGTGGAAACAGAGGGGCAGAAACAGCATGCTGGAAACAGAGGCTGGGAAACAGTAGGCTGGAATCAGAGCGGCAGAAACAGGAGGCTGGAAACAGAGGCTGGGAAACAGGAGGCTGGAAACAGAGGGGGAGAAACAGGAGTCTGGAAACAGAGGGGCAGAAACAGGAGTCTGGAAACAGAGGGGCAGAGACAGGAGACTGGAAACAGAGGGGCAGAAACAGGAGGCTGGAAACAGAGGGGCAGAAACAGGAGTCTGGAAACAGAGGGGCAGAAACAGGAGGCTGGAAAAGGAGGGGGAGAAACAGGAGGCTGGAAACAGAGGGTGAGAAACAGGAGTCCGGAAACAGAGGGGTAAAAACAGGAGGCTGGAAACAGAGGGGGAGAAACAGGAGGCTGGATACAGAGGGGCAGGAACAGGAGTCTGTTAACAGAGGGGCAGAAACAGGCGGCTGGAAACAGAGGGGCAGAAACAGGAGGCTGGAAACAAAGGGAGAGAAAAAGGAGTCTGGAAACACAGGGGCAGAAACAGGAGTCTGGAAACAGAGGGGGAGAAACAGGAGGCAGGAAACAGAGGGGCAGAAACAGGAGTCTGGAAACAGAGGGGCAGAATCGGGAGTCTGGAAACAGAGGGGCAGAAACAGGAGTCTGGAAACAGAGGGGGAGAAACAGGAGGCAGGAAACAGAGGGGCAGAAACAGGAGGATAGAAACAAAGGGTGAGAAAAAGGAGTCTGGAAACAGAGGGGCAGAAACAGGAGTCTGGAAACAGAGGGGGTGAAACAGGAGGCAGGAAACAGAGGGGCAGAAACAGGAGTCTGGAAACAGAGGGGCAGAATCGGGAGTCTGGAAACAGAGGGGCAGAAACAGGAGGCTGGAAACAGAGGCTGGGAAACAGGAGGATGGAAACAGAGGGTGAGAGACAGGAGTCTGGAAACAGAGGGGCAGAAACAGGAGTCTGGAAACAGAGGAGCAGAAACAGGAGGCTGGACACAGAGGGGGAGAAACAGGAGGCTGGAAAGAGAGGGGGAGAAACAGGAGGCTGGAAACAGAGGGTGAGAAACAGGAGTCTGGAAACAGAGGGGGAGAAACAGGAGTCTGGAAACAGAGGGGAGAAACAGGAGGCTGGAAACAGAGGGGCAGAAACAGGAGGCTGGAAACAGAGGGGCAGAAACAGGAGTCTGGAAACAGAGGGGCAGAAAGATGAGGCTGGAAACAGCGGGGGAGAAACAGGAGGCTGGAAACAGAGGGGCAGAAAGAGGAGGCTGGAAACAGAGGGGCAGAAACAGGAGGCGGGAAAAAGAGGGGCAGAAACAGGAGGCTGGAAATAGAGGGGGAGAAACAGGAGGCTGGAAACATAATGGGAGAAACAGCAGTCTGGAAACAGAGGGTCAGAAACAGGAGTCTGGAATCAGAGGGGCAGAGACAGGGGTCTGGAAACAGAGGGGCAGAAACAGGAGTATTGAAACAGAGGGGCAGAAACAGGAGGCTGGAAACAGAGGCGGGGAAACAGGAGGCTGGAAACCAGAGGGTGAGAAACAGGAGTCTGGAAACAGAGGGTGAGAAACAGGAGTCTGGAAACAGAGGGGGAGAAACATGAGGCTGGAAACAGAGGGGAAGAAACAGGAGTCTGGAATCAGAGGGGCAGAAGCAGGAGGCTGGAAACAGAGGGGGAGAAACAGGGGGCTGGAAACAGAGGGTGAGAAACAGGAGTCTGGAACCAGACGGGCAGAAACAGGAGTCTGGAAACAGAGGGGCAGAAACAGGAGTCTGGAATCAGAGGGGGAGAAACAGGAGGCTGGAAACAGAGGGGCAGAAACAGGAGGCTGGAAATAGAGGGGCAGAAACAGGAGGCTGGAAACAGAGGGGCAGAAACAGGAGTCTGGAAACAGAGGGGCAGAAACAGGAAGCTGGAAACAGAGGGGGAGAAACAGGAGGCTGGAAACAGAGGGGTAAAAACAGGAGTCTGGAAACACAGGGGGAGAAACAGGAGGCTGGAAACAGAGGAGGAGAAACAGGAGGCTGGAAACAGAGGGTGAGAATCAGGAGGCTGGAAACAGAGGGGCAGAAACAGGAGTCTGGAAACAAAGGGTGAGAAACAGGAGTCTGGAAATTAGAGGGGGAGAAACAGGAGGCTGGAAACTGAGGGGGAGAAACAGGAGGCTGGAAACAGAGGGTGAGAAGCAGGAGGCTGGAAACAGAGGGGCAGAAACAGGATTCTGGAAACAAAGAGTGAGAAACAGGAGGCTGGATACAGAGGGGCAGAAACAGGAGGCTGGAAACAGAGGGGGAGAAACAGGAGGCTGGAAACCAGAGGGTGAGAAACAGGAGTCTGGAAACAGAGGGGGAGAAACAGGAGTCTGGAAACAGAGGGGGAGAAACATGAGGCTGGAAACAGAGGGGAAGAAACAGGAGTCTGGAATCAGAGGGGCAGAAACAGGAGGCTGGAAACAGAGGGGGAGAAATAGGAGGCTGGAAACAGAGGGTGAGAAACAGGAGTCTGGAACCAGACGGGCAGAAACAGGAGTCTGGAAACAAAGGGGGAGAAACAGGAGGCTGGAAACAGAGGGGCAGAAACAGGAGGCTGGAAATAGAGGGGCAGAAACAGGAGGCTGGAAACAGAGGGGCAGAAACAGGAGTCTGGAAACAGAGGAGCAGAAACAGGAAGCTGGAAACAGAGGGGGAGAAACAGGAGGCTGGAAACAGAGGGGTAAAAACAGGAGTCTGGAAACACAGGGGGAGAAACAGGAGGCTGGAAACAGAGGAGGAGAAACAGGAGGCTGGAAACAGAGGGTGAGAATCAGGAGGCTGGAAACAGAGGGGGAGAAACAGGAGGCTGGAAACACAGGGGGAGAAACAGGAGGCTGGAAACAAAGGGTGAGAAACAGGAGTCTGGAAATAGAGGGGGAGAAACAGGAGGCTGGAAACTGACGGGGAGAAACAGGAGGCTGGAAACAGAGGGTGAGAAACAGGAGGCTGGAAACAGAGGGGCAGAAACAGGAGGCTGGAAACAGAGGGGCAGAAACAGGAGTCTGGAAACAGAGGGGGAGAAACAGGAGGCAGGAAATAGTGGGGCAGAAACAGGAGGCTGGAAACAGAGTGGGAGAAACAGGAGGCTGGGAACAGAGGGTGAGAAACAGGAGGCTGGAAACAGAGGGGGAGAAACAGGAGGCTGGAAACAGAGGGTGAGAATCAGGACTCTGGAAACAGAGGGGCAGAAACAGGAGTCTGGAAACAGAGGGGCCGAAGCAGGAGCCTGGAAACAGAGGGGCAGAAACAGGAGGCGGGAAAAAGAGGGGAAGAAACAGGAGGCTGGAAATAGAGGGGGAGAAACAGGAGGCTGGAAACAGAGGGTGAGAAACAGGAGTCTGGAAACAGAGGGCGAGAAACAGGAGGCTGGAAACAGAGGGGGAGAAACAGGAGGCTGGAGACAGAGTGGGAGAAACAGGAGGCTGGAAACAGAGGGGGAGAAACAGGAGTCTGGAAACAGAGGGGCAGAAACAGGCGTCTGGAAACAGAGGGGCAGAAACAGAAGGCTGGAAACAGAGGGGGAGAAACAGGAGGCTGGAAACAGAGGGGCAGAAACAGGAGTGTGGAAACAGAGGGGCAGAAACAGCATGCTGGAAACAGAGGCTGGGAAACAGTAGGCTGGAATCAGAGCGGCAGAAACAGGAGGCTGGAAACAGAGGCTGGGAAACAGGAGGCTGGAAACAGAGGGGGAGAAACAGGAGTCTGGAAACAGAGGGGCAGAAACAGGAGTCTGGAAACAGAGGGGCAGAGACAGGAGACTGGAAACAGAGGGGCAGAAACAGGAGGCTGGAAACAGAGGGGCAGAAACAGGAGTCTGGAAACAGAGGGGCAGAAACAGCAGGCAGGAAACAGAGGGGCAGAAACAGGAGTCTGGAAACAGAGGGGCAGAAACAGGAGGCTGGAAAAGGAGGGGGAGAAACAGGAGGCTGGAAACAGAGGGTGAGAAACAGGAGTCCGGAAACAGAGGGGTAAAAACAGGAGGCTGGAAACAGAGGGGGAGAAACAGGAGGCTGGATACAGAGGGGCAGGAACAGGAGTCTGTTAACAGAGGGGCAGAAACAGGCGGCTGGAAACAGAGGGGCAGAAACAGGAGGCTGGAAACAAAGGGAGAGAAAAAGGAGTCTGGAAACACAGGGGCAGAAACAGGAGTCTGGAAACAGAGGGGGAGAAACAGGAGGCAGGAAACAGACGGGCAGAAACAGGAGTCTGGAAACAGAGGGGCAGAATCGGGAGTCTGGAAACAGAGGGGCAGAAACAGGAGGCTGGAAACAGAGGCTGGGAAAGAGGAGGATGGAAACAGAGGGGGAGAAACTGGAGGCTGGAAACAGAGGGTGAGAGACAGGAGTCTGGAAACAGAGGGGCAGAAACAGGAGTCTGGAAACAGAGGGGCAGAAACAGGAGGCTGGAAACAGAGGGTGAGAAACAGGAGTCTGGAAACAGAGGGGGAGGAACAGGAGTCTGGAAACAGAGGGGGAGAAACAGGAGGCTGGAAACAGAGGGGGTGAAACAGGAGTCTGGAAACAGAGGGGCAGAAACAGAAGGATGGAAACAGCGGGGGAGAAACAGGAGGCTGGAAACAGAGGAGCAGAAACAGGAGGCTGGAAACAGAGGGGCTGGAACAGGAGGCGGGATAAAGAGGGGCAGAAACAGGAGGCTGGACACAGAGGGGGATAAACAGGAGGCTGGAAACAGAATGGGAGAAACAGGAGTCTGGAAACAGAGGGGCAGTAAAAGGAGTCTGGAAACAGACGGGCAGAAACAGGAGGCAGGAAACAGAGGGGCAGAAACAGGAGTCTGGAAACAGAGGGGCAGAAACAGAAGGCTGGAAACAGAGGGGGAGAACCAGGAGGCTGGAAACAGAGGGGCAGAAACAGGAGGCTGGATACAGAGTGGCAGAAACAGGAGGCTGGAAACAGAGGGGGAGAAACAGGAGGCTGGAAACAGAGGGTGTGAAACAGCAGTCTGGAAACAGAGGGGGAGAAACAGGAGTCTGGAAATAGAGGGTGAGAAACAGGAGTCTGGAAACAGAGGGGCAGAAACAGGAGTCTGGAAACAGAGGCTGGGAAACAGGAGGCTGGAAACAGAGGGGGAGAAACAGGAGGCTGGAAACAGAGGGGCAGAAACAGGAGTCTGGAAACAGAGGCTGGGAAACAGGAGGCTGGAAACAGAGGGGGAGAAACAGGAGGCTGGAAACAGAGGGTTAGAAACAGGAGTCTGGAAACAGTCGGGGCAGAAACAGGAGTCTGGAAACAGAGGGGCAGAAACAGGAGGCTGGAAACAGAGGGGGAGAAACAGGAGGCTGGAAACAGAGGGTGAGAAACAGGAGTCCGGAAAGAGGGGTAAAAACAGGAGGCTGGAAACAGAGGGGGAGAAACAGGAGGCTGGAAACAGAGGGGCAGAAACAGGAGTCTGTTAACAGAGGGGCAGAAACAGGCGGCTGGAAACAGAGGGGCAGAAACAGGAGGCTGGAAACAAAGGGTGAGAAAAAGGAGTCTGGAAACAGAGGGGCAGAAACAGGAGTCTGGAAACAGAGGGGGAGAAACAGGAGGCAGGAAACAGAGGGGCAGAAACAGGAGGATAGAAACAAAGGGTGAGAAAAAGGAGTCTGGAAACAGAGGGGCAGAAACAGGAGTCTGGAAACAGAGGGGGTGAAACAGGAGGCAGGAAACAGAGGGGCAGAAACAGGAGTCTGGAAACAGAGGGGCAGAATCGGGAGTCTGGAAACAGAGGGGCAGAAACAGGAGGCTGGAAACAGAGGCTGGGAAACAGGAGGATGGAAACAGAGGGTGAGAGACAGGAGTCTGGAAACAGAGGGGCAGAAACAGGAGTCTGGAAACAGAGGAGCAGAAACAGGAGGCTGGACACAGAGGGGGAGAAACAGGAGGCTGGAAAGAGAGGGGGAGAAACAGGAGGCTGGAAACAGAGGGTGAGAAACAGGAGTCTGGAAACAGAGGGGGAGAAACAGGAGTCTGGAAACAGAGGGGGAGAAACAGGAGGCTGGAAACAGAGGGGCAGAAACAGGAGGCTGGAAACAGAGGGGCAGAAACAGGAGTCTGGAAACAGAGGGGCAGAAAGATGAGGCTGGAAACAGCGGGGGAGAAACAGGAGGCTGGAAACAGAGGGGCAGAAAGAGGAGGCTGGAAACAGAGGGGCAGAAACAGGAGGCGGGAAAAAGAGGGGCAGAAACAGGAGGCTGGAAATAGAGGGGGAGAAACAGGAGGCTGGAAACATAATGGGAGAAACAGCAGTCTGGAAACAGAGGTGGAGAAACAGGAGGTGGGAAACAGAGGGGGAGAAACAAGAGGCTGGAAACAGAGGGTCAGAAACAGGAGTCTGGAATCAGAGGGGCAGAGACAGGGGTCTGGAAACAGAGGGGCAGAAACAGGAGTATTGAAACAGAGGGGCAGAAACAGGAGGCTGGAAACAGAGGCGGGGAAACAGGAGGCTGGAAACCAGAGGGTGAGAAACAGGAGTCTGGAAACAGAGGGTGAGAAACAGGAGTCTGGAAACAGAGGGGGAGAAACATGAGGCTGGAAACAGAGGGGAAGAAACAGGAGTCTGGAATCAGAGGGGCAGAAGCAGGAGGCTGGAAACAGAGGGGGAGAAACAGGGGGCTGGAAACAGAGGGTGAGAAACAGGAGTCTGGAACCAGACGGGCAGAAACAGGAGTCTGGAAACAGAGGGGCAGAAACAGGAGTCTGGAATCAGAGGGGGAGAAACAGGAGGCTGGAAACAGAGGGGCAGAAACAGGAGGCTGGAAATAGAGGGGCAGAAACAGGAGGCTGGAAACAGAGGGGCAGAAACAGGAGTCTGGAAACAGAGGGGCAGAAACAGGAAGCTGGAAACAGAGGGGGAGAAACAGGAGGCTGGAAACAGAGGGGTAAAAACAGGAGTCTGGAAACACAGGGGGAGAAACAGGAGGCTGGAAACAGAGGAGGAGAAACAGGAGGCTGGAAACAGAGGGTGAGAATCAGGAGGCTGGAAACAGAGGGGCAGAAACAGGAGTCTGGAAACAAAGGGTGAGAAACAGGAGTCTGGAAATTAGAGGGGGAGAAACAGGAGGCTGGAAACTGAGGGGGAGAAACAGGAGGCTGGAAACAGAGGGTGAGAAGCAGGAGGCTGGAAACAGAGGGGCAGAAACAGGATTCTGGAAACAAAGAGTGAGAAACAGGAGGCTGGATACAGAGGGGCAGAAACAGGAGGCTGGAAACAGAGGGGGAGAAACAGGAGGCTGGAAACCAGAGGGTGAGAAACAGGAGTCTGGAAACAGAGGGGGAGAAACAGGAGTCTGGAAACAGAGGGGGAGAAACATGAGGCTGGAAACAGAGGGGAAGAAACAGGAGTCTGGAATCAGAGGGGCAGAAACAGGAGGCTGGAAACAGAGGGGGAGAAATAGGAGGCTGGAAACAGAGGGTGAGAAACAGGAGTCTGGAACCAGACGGGCAGAAACAGGAGTCTGGAAACAAAGGGGGAGAAACAGGAGGCTGGAAACAGAGGGGCAGAAACAGGAGGCTGGAAATAGAGGGGCAGAAACAGGAGGCTGGAAACAGAGGGGCAGAAACAGGAGTCTGGAAACAGAGGAGCAGAAACAGGAAGCTGGAAACAGAGGGGGAGAAACAGGAGGCTGGAAACAGAGGGGTAAAAACAGGAGTCTGGAAACACAGGGGGAGAAACAGGAGGCTGGAAACAGAGGAGGAGAAACAGGAGGCTGGAAACAGAGGGTGAGAATCAGGAGGCTGGAAACAGAGGGGGAGAAACAGGAGGCTGGAAACACAGGGGGAGAAACAGGAGGCTGGAAACAGAGGGTGAGAAACAGGAGGCTGGAAACAGAGGGGCAGAAACAGGAGTCTGGAAACAAAGGGTGAGAAACAGGAGTCTGGAAGTAGAGGGGGAGAAACAGGAGGCTGGAAACTGACGGGGAGAAACAGGAGGCTGGAAACAGAGGGTGAGAAACAGGAGGCTGGAAACAGAGGGGCAGAAACAGGAGGCTGGAAACAGAGGGGCAGAAACAGGAGTCTGGAAACAGAGGGGGAGAAACAGGAGGCAGGAAATAGTGGGGCAGAAACAGGAGGCTGGAAACAGAGTGGGAGAAACAGGAGGCTGGGAACAGAGGGTGAGAAACAGGAGGCTGGAAACAGAGGGGGAGAAACAGGAGGCTGGAAACAGAGGGTGAGAATCAGGACTCTGGAAACAGAGGGGCAGAAACAGGAGTCTGGAAACAGAGGGGCCGAAGCAGGAGCCTGGAAACAGAGGGGCAGAAACAGGAGGCGAGAAAAAGAGGGGAAGAAACAGGAGGCTGGAAATAGAGGGGGAGAAACAGGAGGCTGGAAACAGAGGGTGAGAAACAGGAGTCTGGAAACAGAGGGCGAGAAACAGGAGGCTGGAAACAGAGGGGGAGAAACAGGAGGCTGGAGACAGAGTGGGAGAAACAGGAGGCTGGAAACAGATGGAGAGAAAAAGGAGTCAGGAAACAGAGGGGCAGAAACAGGAGTCTGGAAACAGAGGGGCAGAAACAGGAGTCTGGAAACAGAGGGGGAGAAACAGGAGGCTGGAAACAGAGGGGCAGAAACAGGAGTCTGGAAACAGAGGGGCAGAAACAGCATGCTGGAAACAGAGGCTGGGAAACAGTAGGCTGGAATCAGAGCGGCAGAAACAGGAGGCTGGAAACAGAGGATGGGAAACAGGAGGCTGGAAACAGAGGGGGAGAAACAGGAGTCTGGAAACAGAGGGGCAGAAACAGGAGTCTGGAAACAGAGGGGCAGAGACAGGAGACTGGAAACAGAGGGGCAGAAACAGGAGGCTGGAAACAGAGGGGCAGAAACAGGAGTCTGGAAACAGAGGGGCAGAAACAGCAGGCAGGAAACAGAGGGGCAGAAACAGGAGTCTGGAAACAGAGGGGCAGAAACAGGAGGCTGGAAAAGGAGGGGGAGAAACAGGAGGCTGGAAACAGAGGGGCAGAAACAGGAGTCTGGAAACAGAGGGGCAGAAACAGGAGGCTGGAAACAGAGGCTGGGAAATAGTTGGCTGGAATCAGAGGGGCAGAAACAGGACGCTGGAAACAGAGGCTGGGAAACAGGAGGCTGGAAACAGAGGGTGAGAATCAGGTCTCTGGAAACAGAGGGGCAGAAACAGGAGTCTGGAAACAGGGGGGCAGAAACTGGAGTCTTGAAACAGTGGGGGAGAAACAGGAGGCTGGAAACAGAGGGGCAGAAACAGGAGTCTGGAAACAAAGGGGCACAAACAGGAGGCTGGAAACAGAGGGGCAGAAACAGGAGTCTGGAAACAGAGGGGCAGAAACAGGAGTCTGGAAACAGAGGAGAAGAAACAGGAGTCTAGAAACAGAGGGGCAGAAACAGGATGCTGGAAACAGAGGGGGAGAAACAGGAGTCCGGAAACAGAGGGGTAAAAACAGGAGGCTGGAAACAGAGGGGGAGAAACAGGAGGCTGGAAACAGAGGGGGAGAAACAGGCGTCTGGAAACAGATGGGGAGAAACAGGAGTCTGGAAACAGAGGGGCAGAAACAGGAGTCTGTTAACAGAGGGGCAGAAACAGGCGGCTGGAAACAGAGGGGCAGAAACAGGAGGCTGGAAACAAAGGGTGAGAAACAGGAGTCTGGAAACAGAGGGGCAGAAACAGGAGTCTAAAAAGAGGGGGAGAAACAGGAGGCTGGAAACAGAGGGGCACAAACAGGAGTCTGGAAACAGAGGGACAGAATCAGGAGTCTGGAAACAGAGGGGCAGAAACAGGAGGCTGGAAACAGAGGGGGAGAAACAGGAGGCAGGAAACAGAGGGTGAGAATCAGGACTCTGGAAACAGAGGGGCAGAAACAGGAGTCTGGAAACAGAGGGGCCGAAGCAGGAGCCTGGAAACAGAGGGGCAGAAACAGGAGGCGGGAAAAAGAGGGGAAGAAACAGGAGGCTGGAAATAGAGGGGGAGAAACAGGAGGCTGGAAACAGAGGGTGAGAAACAGGAGTCTGGAAACAGAGGGCGAGAAACAGGAGGCTGGAAACAGAGGGGGAGAAACAGGAGGCTGGAGACAGAGTGGGAGAAACAGGAGGCTGGAAACAGATGGAGAGAAAAAGGAGTCAGGAAACAGAGGGGCAGAAACAGGAGTCTGGAAACAGAGGGGCAGAAACAGGAGTCTGGAAACAGAGGGGGAGAAACAGGAGGCTGGAAACAGAGGGGCAGAAACAGGAGTCTGGAAACAGAGGGGCAGAAACAGGAGGCTGGAAACAGAGGCTGGGAAACAGTAGGCTGGAATCAGAGCGGCAGAAACAGGAGGCTGGAAACAGAGGCTGGGAAACAGGAGGCTGGAAACAGAGGGGGAGAAACAGGAGTCTGGAAACAGAGGGGCAGAAACAGGAGGCTGGAAACAGAGGGGCAGAAACAGGAGTCTGGAAACAGAGGGGCAGAAACAGCAGGCAGGAAACAGAGGGGCAGAAACAGGAGTCTGGAAACAGAGGGGCAGAAACAGGAGGCTGGAAAAGGAGGGGGAGAAACAGGAGGCTGGAAACAGAGGGGCAGAAACAGGAGTCTGGAAACAGAGGGGCAGAAACAGGAGGCTGGAAACAGAGGCTGGGAAACAGTTGGCTGGAATCAGAGGGGCAGAAACAGGACGCTGGAAACAGAGGCTGGGAAACAGGAGGCTGGAAACAGAGGGTGAGAATCAGGTCTCTGGAAACAGAGGGGCAGAAACAGGAGTCTGGAAACAAAGGGGCACAAACAGGAGGCTGGAAACAGAGGGGCAGAAACAGGAGTCTGGAAACAAAGGGGCACAAACAGGAGGCTGGAAACAGAGGGGCAGAAACAGGAGTCTGGAAACAGAGGAGAAGAAACAGGAGTCTAGAAACAGAGGGGCAGAAACAGGATGCTGGAAACAGAGGGGGAGAAACAGGAGTCCGGAAACAGAGGGGTAAAAACAGGAGGCTGGAAACAGAGGGGGAGAAACAGGAGGCTGGAAACAGAGGGGGAGAAACAGGCGTCTGGAAACAGATGGGGAGAAACAGGAGTCTGGAAACAGAGGGGCAGAAACAGGAGTCTGTTAACAGAGGGGCAGAAACAGGCGGCTGGAAACAGAGGGGCAGAAACAGGAGGCTGGAAACAAAGGGTGAGAAACAGGAGTCTGGAAACAGAGGGGCAGAAACAGGAGTCTAAAAAGAGGGGGAGAAACAGGAGGCTGGAAACAGAGGGGCACAAACAGGAGTCTGGAAACAGAGGGACAGAATCAGGAGTCTGGAAACAGAGGGGCAGAAACAGGAGGCTGGAAACAGAGGCTGGGAAACAGAGGCTGGAAACAGAGGGGGAGAAACAGGAGGCTGGAAACAGACGGTGAGAGACAGGAGTCAGGAAACAGAGGGGCAGAAACTGGCGTCTGGAAACAGAGGGGCAGAAACAGAAGGCTGGAAACAGCGGGGGAGAAACAGGAGGCTGGAAACAGAGGAGCAGAAACAGGAGGCTGGAAACAGAGGGGCAGGAAGAGGAGGCGGGAAAAAGAGGGGCAGAAACAGGAAGCTGGAAACAGAGGGGGATAAACAGGAGGCTGGAAACAGAATGGGAGAAACAGGAGTCTGGATGCAGAGGGGCAGAAACAGGAGGCTGGAATCAGAGGGGGAGAAACAGGAGGCTGGAAACAGAGGGTGAGAAACAGGAGTCTGGAATCAGAGGGGCAGAGACAAGAGTCTGGAAACAGAGGGGCAGAAACAGGAGTCTGGAAAAAGAGGGGCAGAAACAGGAGGCTGGAAACAGAGGGGCAGAAACAGGAGTCTGGAAATAGAGGGGCAGAAACAGGAGGCTGGAAACAGAGGGGGAGAAACAGGAGGCTGGAAACAGAGGGGCAGAAACAGGGGGCTGGATACAGAGGGGCAGAAACAGGAGGCTGGAAACAGAGGGGGAGAAACAGGAGGCTGGAAACAGAGGGTGTGAAACAGGAGTCTGGAAACAGAGGGGGAGAAACAGGAGTCTGGAAATAGAGGGTGAGAAACAGGAGTCTGGAAACAGAGGGGCAGAAACAGGAGTCTGGAAACAGAGGCTGGGAAACAGGAGGCTGGAAAGAGAGGGGCAGAAACAGGAGTCTGGAAACAGAGTGGCAGAAACAGGAGGCTGCAAACAGAGGGGGAGAAACAGGAGGCTGGAAACAGAGGGTGAGAAACAGGAGTCCGGAAAGAGGGGTAAAAACAGGAGGCTGGAAACAGAGGGGGAGAAACAGGAGGCTGGAAACAGAGGGGCAGAAACAGGAGTCTGTTAACAGAGGGGCAGAAACAGGCGGCTGGAAACAGAGGGGCAGAAACAGGAGGCTGGAAACAAAGGGTGAGAAAAAGGAGTCTGGAAACAGAGGGGCAGAAACAGGAGTCTGGAAACAGAGGGGGAGAAACAGGAGGCAGGAAACAGAGGGGCAGAAACAGGAGTCTGGAAACAGAGGGGCAGAATCGGGAGTCTGGAAACAGAGGGGCAGAAAAACGAGGCTGGAAACAGAGGCTGGGAAACAGGAGGATGGAAACAGAGGGTGAGAGACAGGAGTCTGGAAACAGAGGGGCAGAAACAGGAGACTGGAAATAGAGGAGCAGAAACAGGAGGCTGGACACAGAGGGGCAGAAACAGGAGGCTGGAAACAGAGGAGGAGAAACAGGAGGCTGGAAACAGAGGGTGAGAAACTGGAGTCTGGAAACAGAGGGGGAGAAACAGTAGTCTGGAAACAGAGGGGCCGAAGCAGGAGCCTGGAAACAGAGGGGCAGAAACAGGAGGCGGGAAAAAGAGGGGCAGAAACAGGAGGCTGGAAATAGATGGGGGGAAACAGGAGGCTGGAAACAGAGGGTGAGAAACAGGAGTCTGGAAACAGTGGGGGAGAAACAGGAGGCTGGAAACAGAGGGGGAGAGACAGGAGGCTGGAAACAGAGGGGCAGAAACAGGAGGCTGGAAACAGAGGGGCAGAAACAGGAGGCGGGAAAAAGAGGGGCAGAAACAGGAGGCTGGAAATAGATGGGGGGAAACAGGAGACTGGAAACAGAGGGTGAGAAACAGGAGTCTGGAAACAGTGGGGGAGAAACAGTAGGCTGGAAACAGAGGGGGAGAAACAGGAGTCTGGAAACAGAGGGGCAGAAACAGGAGGCTGGAAACAGAGGGGCAGAAACAGGACGCTGGACACAGAGGGGGAGAAACAGGAGGCTGGAAACAGAGGGTGAGAAACAGGAGTCCGGAAACAGAGGGGTAAAAACAGGAGGCTGGAAACAGAGGGGGAGAAACAGGAGGCTGGAAACAGAGGGGCAGGAACAGGAGTCTGTTAACAGAGGGGCAGAAACAGGCGGCTGGAAACAGAGGGGCAGAAACAGGAGGCTGGAAACAAAGGGAGAGAAAAAGGAGTCTGGAAACACAGGGGCAGAAACAGGAGTCTGGAAACAGAGGGGGAGAAACAGGAGGCAGGAAACAGAGGGGCAGAAACAGGAGTCTGGAAACAGAGGGGCAGAATCGGGAGTCTGGAAACAGAGGGGCAGAAACAGGAGGCTGGAAACAGAGGCTGGGAAAGAGGAGGATGGAAACAGAGGGGGAGAAACTGGAGGCTGGAAACAGAGGGTGAGAGACAGGAGTCTGGAAACAGAGGGGCAGAAACAGGAGTCTGGAAACAGAGGGGCAGAAACAGGAGGCTGGAAACAGAGGGTGAGAAACAGGAGTCTGGAAACAGAGGGGGAGAAACAGGAGTCTGGAAACAGAGGGGGAGAAACAGGAGGCTGGAAACAGAGGGGGTGAAACAGGAGTCTGGAAACAGAGGGGCAGAAACAGGAGGCTGGAAACAGAGGGGCAGAAATAGGAGTCTGGAAACAGAGGGGCAGAAACATGAGGCTGGAAACAGCGGGGGAGAAACAGGAGTCTGGAAACAGAGGGGCAGAAACAGAAGGATGGAAACAGCGGGGGAGAAACAGGAGGCTGGAAACAGAGGAGCAGAAACAGGAGGCTGGAAACAGAGGGGCAGGAACAGGAGGCGGGAAAAAGAGGGGCAGAAACAGGAGGCTGGAAACAGAGGGGGATAAACAGGAGGCTGGAAACAGAATGGGAGAAACAGGAGTCTGGAAACAGAGGGGCAGTAAAAGGAGTCTGGAAACAGACGGGCAGAAACAGGAGGCAGGAAACAGAGGGGCAGAAACAGGAGGCTGGAAACAGAGGGGCAGAAACAGGAGTCTGGAAACAGAGGGGCAGAAACAGCAGGCAGGAAACAGAGGGGGAGAAACAGGCGTCTGGAAACAGATGGGGAGAAACAGGAGTCTGGAAACAGAGGGGCAGAAACAGGAGTCTGTTAACAGAGGGGCAGAAACAGGCGGCTGGAAACAGAGGGGCAGAAACAGGAGGCTGGAAACAAAGGGTGAGAAACAGGAGTCTGGAAACAGAGGGGCAGAAACAGGAGTCTAAAAAGAGGGGGAGAAACAGGAGGCTGGAAACAGAGGGGCACAAACAGGAGTCTGGAAACAGAGGGACAGAATCAGGAGTCTGGAAACAGAGGGGCAGAAACAGGAGGCTGGAAACAGAGGCTGGGAAACAGAGGCTGGAAACAGAGGGGGAGAAACAGGAGGCTGGAAACAGACGGTGAGAGACAGGAGTCAGGAAACAGAGGGGCAGAAACTGGCGTCTGGAAACAGAGGGGCAGAAACAGAAGGCTGGAAACAGCGGGGGAGAAACAGGAGGCTGGAAACAGAGGAGCAGAAACAGGAGGCTGGAAACAGAGGGGCAGGAAGAGGAGGCGGGAAAAAGAGGGGCAGAAACAGGAAGCTGGAAACAGAGGGGGATAAACAGGAGGCTGGAAACAGAATGGGAGAAACAGGAGTCTGGATGCAGAGGGGCAGAAACAGGAGGCTGGAATCAGAGGGGGAGAAACAGGAGGCTGGAAACAGAGGGTGAGAAACAGGAGTCTGGAATCAGAGGGGCAGAGACAAGAGTCTGGAAACAGAGGGGCAGAAACAGGAGTCTGGAAACAGAGGGGCAGAAACAGGAGGCTGGAAACAGAGGGGCAGAAACAGGAGTCTGGAAATAGAGGGGCAGAAACAGGAGGCTGGAAACAGAGGGGGAGAAACAGGAGGCTGGAAACAGAGGGGCAGAAACAGGGGGCTGGATACAGAGGGGCAGAAACAGGAGGCTGGAAACAGAGGGGGAGAAACAGGAGGCTGGAAACAGAGGGTGTGAAACAGGAGTCTGGAAACAGAGGGGGAGAAACAGGAGTCTGGAAATAGAGGGTGAGAAACAGGAGTCTGGAAACAGAGGGGCAGAAACAGGAGTCTGGAAACAGAGGCTGGGAAACAGGAGGCTGGAAAGAGAGGGGCAGAAACAGGAGTCTGGAAACAGAGTGGCAGAAACAGGAGGCTGCAAACAGAGGGGGAGAAACAGGAGGCTGGAAACAGAGGGTGAGAAACAGGAGTCCGGAAAGAGGGGTAAAAACAGGAGGCTGGAAACAGAGGGGGAGAAACAGGAGGCTGGAAACAGAGGGGCAGAAACAGGAGTCTGTTAACAGAGGGGCAGAAACAGGCGGCTGGAAACAGAGGGGCAGAAACAGGAGGCTGGAAACAAAGGGTGAGAAAAAGGAGTCTGGAAACAGAGGGGCAGAAACAGGAGTCTGGAAACAGAGGGGGAGAAACAGGAGGCAGGAAACAGAGGGGCAGAAACAGGAGTCTGGAAACAGAGGGGCAGAATCGGGAGTCTGGAAACAGAGGGGCAGAAAAACGAGGCTGGAAACAGAGGGTGAGAGACAGGAGTCTGGAAACAGAGGGGCAGAAACAGGAGACTGGAAATAGAGGAGCAGAAACAGGAGGCTGGACACAGAGGGGCAGAAACAGGAGGCTGGAAACAGAGGAGGAGAAACAGGAGGCTGGAAACAGAGGGTGAGAAACTGGAGTCTGGAAACAGAGGGGGAGAAACAGTAGTCTGGAAACAGAGGGGCCGAAGCAGGAGCCTGGAAACAGAGGGGCAGAAACAGGAGGCGGGAAAAAGAGGGGCAGAAACAGGAGGCTGGAAATAGATGGGGGGAAACAGGAGGCTGGAAACAGAGGGTGAGAAACAGGAGTCTGGAAACAGTGGGGGAGAAACAGGAGGCTGGAAACAGAGGGGGAGAGACAGGAGGCTGGAAACAGAGGGGCAGAAACAGGAGGCTGGAAACAGAGGGGCAGAAACAGGAGGCGGGAAAAAGAGGGGCAGAAACAGGAGGCTGGAAATAGATGGGGGGAAACAGGAGACTGGAAACAGAGGGTGAGAAACAGGAGTCTGGAAACAGTGGGGGAGAAACAGGAGGCTGGAAACAGAGGGGGAGAAACAGGAGTCTGGAAACAGAGGGGCAGAAACAGGAGGCTGGAAACAGAGGGGCAGAAACAGGACGCTGGACACAGAGGGGGAGAAACAGGAGGCTGGAAACAGAGGGTGAGAAACAGGAGTCCGGAAACAGAGGGGTAAAAACAGGAGGCTGGAAACAGAGGGGCAGAAACAGGAGGCTGGAAACAGAGGCTGGGAAACAGAGGCTGGAAACAGAGGGGGAGAAACAGGAGGCTGGAAACAGACGGTGAGAGACAGGAGTCAGGAAACAGAGGGGCAGAAACTGGCGTCTGGAAACAGAGGGGCAGAAACAGAAGGCTGGAAACAGCGGGGGAGAAACAGGAGGCTGGAAACAGAGGAGCAGAAACAGGAGGCTGGAAACAGAGGGGCAGGAAGAGGAGGCGGGAAAAAGAGGGGCAGAAACAGGAAGCTGGAAACAGAGGGGCAGAAACAGGCGGCTGGAAACAGAGGGGCAGAAACAGGAGGCTGGAAACAAAGGGAGAGAAAAAGGAGTCTGGAAACACAGGGGCAGAAACAGGAGTCTGGAAACAGAGGGGGAGAAACAGGAGGCAGGAAACAGAGGGGCAGAAACAGGAGTCTGGAAACAGAGGGGCAGAATCGGGAGTCTGGAAACAGAGGAGCAGAAACAGGAGGCTGGAAACAGAGGCTGGGAAAGAGGAGGATGGAAACAGAGGGGGAGAAACTGGAGGCTGGAAACAGAGGGTGAGAGACAGGAGTCTGGAAACAGAGGGGCAGAAACAGGAGTCTGGAAACAGAGGGGCAGAAACAGGAGGCTGGAAACAGAGGGTGAGAAACAGGAGTCTGGAAACAGAGGGGGAGAAACAGGAGTCTGGAAACAGAGGGGGAGAAACAGGAGGCTGGAAACAGAGGGGGTGAAACAGGAGTCTGGAAACAGAGGGGCAGAAACAGGAGGCTGGAAACAGAGGGGCAGAAATAGGAGTCTGGAAACAGAGGGGCAGAAACATGAGGCTGGAAACAGCGGGGGAGAAACAGGAGTCTGGAAACAGAGGGGCAGAAACAGAAGGATGGAAACAGCGGGGGAGAAACAGGAGGCTGGAAACAGAGGAGCAGAAACAGGAGGCTGGAAACAGAGGGGCAGGAACAGGAGGCGGGAAAAAGAGGGGCAGAAACAGGAGGCTGGAAACAGAGGGGGATAAACAGGAGGCTGGAAACAGAATGGGAGAAACAGGAGTCTGGAAACAGAGGGGCAGTAAAAGGAGTCTGGAAACAGACGGGCAGAAACAGGAGGCAGGAAACAGAGGGGCAGAAACAGGAGTCTGGAAACAGAGGGGCAGAAACAGAAGGCTGGAAACAGAGGGGGAGAACCAGGAGGCTGGAAACAGAGGGGCAGAAACAGGAGGCTGGATACAGAGGGGCAGAAACAGGAGGCTGGAAACAGAGGGGGAGAAACAGGAGGCTGGAAACAGAGGGTGTGAAACAGCAGTCTGGAAACAGAGGGGGAGAAACAGGAGTCTGGAAATAGAGGGTGAGAAACAGGAGTCTGGAAACAGAGGGGCAGAAACAGGAGTCTGGAAACAGAGGCTGGGAAACAGGAGGCTGGAAACAGAGGGGGAGAAACAGGAGGCTGGAAACAGAGGGGCAGAAACAGGAGTCTGGAAACAGAGGCTGGGAAACAGGAGGCTGGAAACAGAGGGGGAGAAACAGGAGGCTGGAAACAGAGGATTAGAAACAGGAGTCTGGAAACAGTCGGGGCAGAAACAGGAGTCTGGAAACAGAGGGGCAGAAACAGGAGGCTGGAAACAGAGGGGGAGAAACAGGAGGCTGGAAACAGAGGGTGAGAAACAGGAGTCCGGAAAGAGGGGTAAAAACAGGAGGCTGGAAACAGAGGGGGAGAAACAGGAGGCTGGAAACAGAGGGGCAGAAACAGGAGTCTGTTAACAGAGGGGCAGAAACAGGCGGCTGGAAACAGAGGGGCAGAAACAGGAGGCTGGAAACAAAGGGTGAGAAAAAGGAGTCTGGAAACAGAGGGGCAGAAACAGGAGTCTGGAAACAGAGGGGGAGAAACAGGAGGCAGGAAACAGAGGGGCAGAAACAGGAGGATAGAAACAAAGGGTGAGAAAAAGGAGTCTGGAAACAGAGGGGGAGAAACAGGAGTCTGGAAACAGAGGGGGTGAAACAGGAGGCAGGAAACAGAGGGGCAGAAACAGGAGTCTGGAAACAGAGGGGCAGAATCGGGAGTCTGGAAACAGAGGGGCAGAAACAGGAGGCTGGAAACAGAGGCTGGGAAACAGGAGGATGGAAACAGAGGGTGAGAGACAGGAGTCTGGAAACAGAGGGGCAGAAACAGGAGTCTGGAAACAGAGGAGCAGAAACAGGAGGCTGGAAACAGAGGGGCAGAAACAGGACGCTGGACACAGAGGGGGAGAAACAGGAGGCTGGAAACAGAGGGTGAGAAACAGGAGTCCGGAAACAGAGGGGTAAAAACAGGAGGCTGGAAACAGAGGGGGAGAAACAGGAGGCTGGAAACAGAGGGGCAGGAACAGGAGTCTGTTAACAGAGGGGCAGAAACAGGCGGCTGGAAACAGAGGGGCAGAAACAGGAGGCTGGAAACAAAGGGAGAGAAAAAGGAGTCTGGAAACACAGGGGCAGAAACAGGAGTCTGGAAACAGAGGGGGAGAAACAGGAGGCAGGAAACAGAGGGGCAGAAACAGGAGTCTGGAAACAGAGGGGCAGAATCGGGAGTCTGGAAACAGAGGGGCAGAAACAGGAGGCTGGAAACAGAGGCTGGGAAAGAGGAGGATGGAAACAGAGGGGGAGAAACTGGAGGCTGGAAACAGAGGGTGAGAGACAGGAGTCTGGAAACAGAGGGGCAGAAACAGGAGTCTGGAAACAGAGGGGCAGAAACAGGAGGCTGGAAACAGAGGGTGAGAAACAGGAGTCTGGAAACAGAGGGGGAGAAACAGGAGTCTGGAAACAGAGGGGGAGAAACAGGAGGCTGGAAACAGAGGGGGTGAAACAGGAGTCTGGAAACAGAGGGGCAGAAACAGGAGGCTGGAAACAGAGGGGCAGAAATAGGAGTCTGGAAACAGAGGGGCAGAAACATGAGGCTGGAAACAGCGGGGGAGAAACAGGAGTCTGCAAACAGAGGGGCAGAAACAGAAGGATGGAAACAGCGGGGGAGAAACAGGAGGCTGGAAACAGAGGAGCAGAAACAGGAGGCTGGAAACAGAGGGGCAGGAACAGGAGGCGGGAAAAAGAGGGGCAGAAACAGGAGGCTGGAAACAGAGGGGGATAAACAGGAGGCTGGAAACAGAATGGGAGAAACAGGAGTCTGGAAACAGAGGGGCAGTAAAAGGAGTCTGGAAACAGACGGGCAGAAACAGGAGGCAGGAAACAGAGGGGCAGAAACAGGAGGCTGGAAACAGAGGGGCAGAAACAGGAGTCTGGAAACAGAGGGGCAGAAACAGCAGGCAGGAAACAGAGGGGGAGAAACAGGCGTCTGGAAACAGATGGGGAGAAACAGGAGTCTGGAAACAGAGGGGCAGAAACAGGAGTCTGTTAACAGAGGGGCAGAAACAGGCGGCTGGAAACAGAGGGGCAGAAACAGGAGGCTGGAAACAAAGGGTGAGAAACAGGAGTCTGGAAACAGAGGGGCAGAAACAGGAGTCTAAAAAGAGGGGGAGAAACAGGAGGCTGGAAACAGAGGGGCACAAACAGGAGTCTGGAAACAGAGGGACAGAATCAGGAGTCTGGAAACAGAGGGGCAGAAACAGGAGGCTGGAAACAGAGGCTGGGAAACAGAGGCTGGAAACAGAGGGGGAGAAACAGGAGGCTGGAAACAGACGGTGAGAGACAGGAGTCAGGAAACAGAGGGGCAGAAACTGGCGTCTGGAAACAGAGGGGCAGAAACAGAAGGCTGGAAACAGCGGGGGAGAAACAGGAGGCTGGAAACAGAGGAGCAGAAACAGGAGGCTGGAAACAGAGGGGCAGGAAGAGGAGGCGGGAAAAAGAGGGGCAGAAACAGGAAGCTGGAAACAGAGGGGGATAAACAGGAGGCTGGAAACAGAATGGGAGAAACAGGAGTCTGGATGCAGAGGGGCAGAAACAGGAGGCTGGAATCAGAGGGGGAGAAACAGGAGTCTGGAAACAGAGGGGCAGAAACAGGAGGCTGGAAACAGAGGGGCAGAAACAGGAGTCTGGAAATAGAGGGGCAGAAACAGGAGGCTGGAAACAGAGGGGGAGAAACAGGAGGCTGGAAACAGAGGGGCAGAAACAGGGGGCTGGATACAGAGGGGCAGAAACAGGAGGCTGGAAACAGAGGGGGAGAAACAGGAGGCTGGAAACAGAGGGTGTGAAACAGGAGTCTGGAAACAGAGGGGGAGAAACAGGAGTCTGGAAATAGAGGGTGAGAAACAGGAGTCTGGAAACAGAGGGGCAGAAACAGGAGTCTGGAAACAGAGGCTGGGAAACAGGAGGCTGGAAAGAGAGGGGCAGAAACAGGAGTCTGGAAACAGAGTGGCAGAAACAGGAGGCTGCAAACAGAGGGGGAGAAACAGGAGGCTGGAAACAGAGGGTGAGAAACAGGAGTCCGGAAAGAGGGGTAAAAACAGGAGGCTGGAAACAGAGGGGGAGAAACAGGAGGCTGGAAACAGAGGGGCAGAAACAGGAGTCTGTTAACAGAGGGGCAGAAACAGGCGGCTGGAAACAGAGGGGCAGAAACAGGAGGCTGGAAACAAAGGGTGAGAAAAAGGAGTCTGGAAACAGAGGGGCAGAAACAGGAGTCTGGAAACAGAGGGGGAGAAACAGGAGGCAGGAAACAGAGGGGCAGAAACAGGAGTCTGGAAACAGAGGGGCAGAATCGGGAGTCTGGAAACAGAGGGGCAGAAAAACGAGGCTGGAAACAGAGGCTGGGAAACAGGAGGATGGAAACAGAGGGTGAGAGACAGGAGTCTGGAAACAGAGGGGCAGAAACAGGAGACTGGAAATAGAGGAGCAGAAACAGGAGGCTGGACACAGAGGGGCAGAAACAGGAGGCTGGAAACAGAGGAGGAGAAACAGGAGGCTGGAAACAGAGGGTGAGAAACTGGAGTCTGGAAACAGAGGGGGAGAAACAGTAGTCTGGAAACAGAGGGGCCGAAGCAGGAGCCTGGAAACAGAGGGGCAGAAACAGGAGGCGGGAAAAAGAGGGGCAGAAACAGGAGGCTGGAAATAGATGGGGGGAAACAGGAGGCTGGAAACAGAGGGTGAGAAACAGGAGTCTGGAAACAGTGGGGGAGAAACAGGAGGCTGGAAACAGAGGGGGAGAGACAGGAGGCTGGAAACAGAGGGGCAGAAACAGGAGGCTGGAAACAGAGGGGCAGAAACAGGAGGCGGGAAAAAGAGGGGCAGAAACAGGAGGCTGGAAATAGATGGGGGGAAACAGGAGACTGGAAACAGAGGGTGAGAAACAGGAGTCTGGAAACAGTGGGGGAGAAACAGGAGGCTGGAAACAGAGGGGGAGAAACAGGAGTCTGGAAACAGAGGGGCAGAAACAGGAGGCTGGAAACAGAGGGGCAGAAACAGGACGCTGGACACAGAGGGGGAGAAACAGGAGGCTGGAAACAGAGGGTGAGAAACAGGAGTCCGGAAACAGAGGGGTAAAAACAGGAGGCTGGAAACAGAGGGGCAGAAACAGGAGGCTGGAAACAGAGGCTGGGAAACAGAGGCTGGAAACAGAGGGGGAGAAACAGGAGGCTGGAAACAGACGGTGAGAGACAGGAGTCAGGAAACAGAGGGGCAGAAACTGGCGTCTGGAAACAGAGGGGCAGAAACAGAAGGCTGGAAACAGCGGGGGAGAAACAGGAGGCTGGAAACAGAGGAGCAGAAACAGGAGGCTGGAAACAGAGGGGCAGGAAGAGGAGGCGGGAAAAAGAGGGGCAGAAACAGGAAGCTGGAAACAGAGGGGCAGAAACAGGCGGCTGGAAACAGAGGGGCAGAAACAGGAGGCTGGAAACAAAGGGAGAGAAAAAGGAGTCTGGAAACACAGGGGCAGAAACAGGAGTCTGGAAACAGAGGGGGAGAAACAGGAGGCAGGAAACAGAGGGGCAGAAACAGGAGTCTGGAAACAGAGGGGCAGAATCGGGAGTCTGGAAACAGAGGGGCAGAAACAGGAGGCTGGAAACAGAGGCTGGGAAAGAGGAGGATGGAAACAGAGGGGGAGAAACTGGAGGCTGGAAACAGAGGGTGAGAGACAGGAGTCTGGAAACAGAGGGGCAGAAACAGGAGTCTGGAAACAGAGGGGCAGAAACAGGAGGCTGGAAACAGAGGGTGAGAAACAGGAGTCTGGAAACAGAGGGGGAGAAACAGGAGTCTGGAAACAGAGGGGGAGAAACAGGAGGCTGGAAACAGAGGGGGTGAAACAGGAGTCTGGAAACAGAGGGGCAGAAACAGGAGGCTGGAAACAGAGGGGCAGAAATAGGAGTCTGGAAACAGAGGGGCAGAAACATGAGGCTGGAAACAGCGGGGGAGAAACAGGAGTCTGGAAACAGAGGGGCAGAAACAGGAGGCTGGAAACAGAGGGGCAGAAACAGGACGCTGGACACAGAGGGGGAGAAACAGGAGGCTGGAAACAGAGGGTGAGAAACAGGAGTCCGGAAACAGAGGGGTAAAAACAGGAGGCTGGAAACAGAGGGGCAGAAACAGGAGGCTGGAAACAGAGGCTGGGAAACAGAGGCTGGAAACAGAGGGGGAGAAACAGGAGGCTGGAAACAGACGGTGAGAGACAGGAGTCAGGAAACAGAGGGGCAGAAACTGGCGTCTGGAAACAGAGGGGCAGAAACAGAAGGCTGGAAACAGCGGGGGAGAAACAGGAGGCTGGAAACAGAGGAGCAGAAACAGGAGGCTGGAAACAGAGGGGCAGGAAGAGGAGGCGGGAAAAAGAGGGGCAGAAACAGGAAGCTGGAAACAGAGGGGCAGAAACAGGCGGCTGGAAACAGAGGGGCAGAAACAGGAGGCTGGAAACAAAGGGAGAGAAAAAGGAGTCTGGAAACACAGGGGCAGAAACAGGAGTCTGGAAACAGAGGGGGAGAAACAGGAGGCAGGAAACAGAGGGGCAGAAACAGGAGTCTGGAAACAGAGGGGCAGAATCGGGAGTCTGGAAACAGAGGAGCAGAAACAGGAGGCTGGAAACAGAGGCTGGGAAAGAGGAGGATGGAAACAGAGGGGGAGAAACTGGAGGCTGGAAACAGAGGGTGAGAGACAGGAGTCTGGAAACAGAGGGGCAGAAACAGGAGTCTGGAAACAGAGGGGCAGAAACAGGAGGCTGGAAACAGAGGGTGAGAAACAGGAGTCTGGAAACAGAGGGGGAGAAACAGGAGTCTGGAAACAGAGGGGGAGAAACAGGAGGCTGGAAACAGAGGGGGTGAAACAGGAGTCTGGAAACAGAGGGGCAGAAACAGGAGGCTGGAAACAGAGGGGCAGAAATAGGAGTCTGGAAACAGAGGGGCAGAAACATGAGGCTGGAAACAGCGGGGGAGAAACAGGAGTCTGGAAACAGAGGGGCAGAAACAGAAGGATGGAAACAGCGGGGGAGAAACAGGAGGCTGGAAACAGAGGAGCAGAAACAGGAGGCTGGAAACAGAGGGGCAGGAACAGGAGGCGGGAAAAAGAGGGGCAGAAACAGGAGGCTGGAAACAGAGGGGGATAAACAGGAGGCTGGAAACAGAATGGGAGAAACAGGAGTCTGGAAACAGAGGGGCAGTAAAAGGAGTCTGGAAACAGACGGGCAGAAACAGGAGGCAGGAAACAGAGGGGCAGAAACAGGAGTCTGGAAACAGAGGGGCAGAAACAGAAGGCTGGAAACAGAGGGGGAGAACCAGGAGGCTGGAAACAGAGGGGCAGAAACAGGAGGCTGGATACAGAGGGGCAGAAACAGGAGGCTGGAAACAGAGGGGGAGAAACAGGAGGCTGGAAACAGAGGGTGTGAAACAGCAGTCTGGAAACAGAGGGGGAGAAACAGGAGTCTGGAAATAGAGGGTGAGAAACAGGAGTCTGGAAACAGAGGGGCAGAAACAGGAGTCTGGAAACAGAGGCTGGGAAACAGGAGGCTGGAAACAGAGGGGGAGAAACAGGAGGCTGGAAACAGAGGGGCAGAAACAGGAGTCTGGAAACAGAGGCTGGGAAACAGGAGGCTGGAAACAGAGGGGGAGAAACAGGAGGCTGGAAACAGAGGGTTAGAAACAGGAGTCTGGAAACAGTCGGGGCAGAAACAGGAGTCTGGAAACAGAGGGGCAGAAACAGGAGGCTGGAAACAGAGGGGGAGAAACAGGAGGCTGGAAACAGAGGGTGAGAAACAGGAGTCCGGAAAGAGGGGTAAAAACAG
Source organism: Carcharhinus amblyrhynchos (assembly GCF_965287045.1). Lineage (NCBI taxonomy): Eukaryota > Metazoa > Chordata > Chondrichthyes > Carcharhiniformes > Carcharhinidae > Carcharhinus > Carcharhinus amblyrhynchos. Next base: position 24,816 of record NC_137331.1, read on the forward strand.
GAGGCTGGAAACAGAGGGGGAGAAACAGGAGGCTGGAAACAGAGGGGCAGAAACAGGAGTCTGTTAACAGAGGGGCAGAAACAGGCGGCTGGAAACAGAGGGGCAGAAACAGGAGGCTGGAAACAAAGGGTGAGAAAAAGGAGTCTGGAAACAGAGGGGCAGAAACAGGAGTCTGGAAACAGAGGGGGAGAAACAGGAGGCAGGAAACAGAGGGGCAGAAACAGGAGGATAGAAACAAAGGGTGAGAAAAAGGAGTCTGGAAACAGAGGGGGAGAAACAGGAGTCTGGAAACAGAGGGGGTGAAACAGGAGGCAGGAAACAGAGGGGCAGAAACAGGAGTCTGGAAACAGAGGGGCAGAATCGGGAGTCTGGAAACAGAGGGGCAGAAACAGGAGGCTGGAAACAGAGGCTGGGAAACAGGAGGATGGAAACAGAGGGTGAGAGACAGGAGTCTGGAAACAGAGGGGCAGAAACAGGAGTCTGGAAACAGAGGAGCAGAAACAGGAGGCTGGACACAGAGGGGGAGAAACAGGAGGCTGGAAAGAGAGGGGGAGAAACAGGAGGCTGGAAACAGAGGGTGAGAAACAGGAGTCTGGAAACAGAGGGGGAGAAACAGGAGTCTGGAAACAGAGGGGGAGAAACAGGAGGCTGGAAACAGAGGGGCAGAAACAGGAGGCTGGAAACAGAGGGGCAGAAACAGGAGTCTGGAAACAGAGGGGCAGAAAGATGAGGCTGGAAACAGCGGGGGAGAAACAGGAGGCTGGAAACAGAGGGGCAGAAAGAGGAGGCTGGAAACAGAGGGGCAGAAACAGGAGGCGGGAAAAAGAGGGGCAGAAACAGGAGGCTGGAAATAGAGGGGGAGAAACAGGAGGCTGGAAACATAATGGGAGAAACAGCAGTCTGGAAACAGAGGTGGAGAAACAGGAGGCGGGAAACAGAGGGGGAGAAACAAGAGGCTGGAAACAGAGGGTCAGAAACAGGAGTCTGGAATCAGAGGGGCAGAGACAGGGGTCTGGAAACAGAGGGGCAGAAACAGGAGTATTGAAACAGAGGGGCAGAAACAGGAGGCTGGAAACAGAGGCGGGGAAACAGGAGGCTGGAAACCAGAGGGTGAGAAACAGGAGTCTGGAAACAGAGGGTGAGAAACAGGAGTCTGGAAACAGAGGGGGAGAAACATGAGGCTGGAAACAGAGGGGAAGAAACAGGAGTCTGGAATCAGAGGGGCAGAAGCAGGAGGCTGGAAACAGAGGGGGAGAAACAGGGGGCTGGAAACAGAGGGTGAGAAACAGGAGTCTGGAACCAGACGGGCAGAAACAGGAGTCTGGAAACAGAGGGGCAGAAACAGGAGTCTGGAATCAGAGGGGGAGAAACAGGAGGCTGGAAACAGAGGGGCAGAAACAGGAGGCTGGAAATAGAGGGGCAGAAACAGGAGGCTGGAAACAGAGGGGCAGAAACAGGAGTCTGGAAACAGAGGGGCAGAAACAGGAAGCTGGAAACAGAGGGGGAGAAACAGGAGGCTGGAAACAGAGGGGTAAAAACAGGAGTCTGGAAACACAGGGGGAGAAACAGGAGGCTGGAAAAAGAGGAGGAGAAACAGGAGGCTGGAAACAGAGGGTGAGAATCAGGAGGCTGGAAACAGAGGGGCAGAAACAGGAGTCTGGAAACAAAGGGTGAGAAACAGGAGTCTGGAAATTAGAGGGGGAGAAACAGGAGGCTGGAAACTGAGGGGGAGAAACAGGAGGCTGGAAACAGAGGGTGAGAAACAGGAGGCTGGAAACAGAGGGGCAGAAACAGGATTCTGGAAACAAAGAGTGAGAAACAGGAGTCTGGAAATAGAGGGGGAGAAACAGGAGGCTGGAAACTGACGGGGAGAAACAGGAGGCTGGAAACAGAGGGTGAGAAACAGGAGGCTGGAAACAGAGGGGCAGAAACAGGAGGCTGGAAACAGAGGGGCAGAAACAGGAGTCTGGAAACAGAGGGGGAGAAACAGGAGGCAGGAAACAGTGGGGCAGAAACAGGAGGCTGGAAACAGAGTGGGAGAAACAGGAGGCTGGGAACAGAGGGTGAGAAACAGGAGGCTGGAAACAGAGGGGGAGAAACAGGAGGCTGGAAACAGAGGGTGAGAATCAGGACTCTGGAAACAGAGGGGCAGAAACAGGAGTCTGGAAACAGAGGGGCCGAAGCAGGAGCCTGGAAACAGAGGGGCAGAAACAGCATGCTGGAAACAGAGGCTGGGAAACAGTAGGCTGGAATCAGAGCGGCAGAAACAGGAGGCTGGAAACAGAGGGTGAGAAACAGGAGTCTGAAAAAAGAGGGGGAGAAACAGGAGTCTGGAAACAGAGGGGGAGAAACAGGAGGCTGGAAACAGAGGGTGAGAAACAGGAGTCTGGAAACAGAGGGGCAGAAACAGGAGGCTGGAAACACAGGGGCAGAAACAGGAGTCTGGAAACAGAGGGGCAGAAACATGAGGCTGGAAACAGCGGGGGAGAAACAGGAGGCTGGAAACAGAGGGGCAGAAACAGGAGGCTGGAAACAGAGGGGCAGAGACAGGAGGCGGGAAAAAGAGGGGCAGAAACAGGAAGCTGGAAACAGAGGGGGAGAAACAGGAGGCTGGAAACATTATGGGAGAAACAGCAGTCTGGAAACAGAGGTGGAGAAACAGGAGGCTGGAAACAGGGGGAGAAACAAGAGGCTGGAAACAGAGGGTCAGAAACAGGAGTCTGGAATCAGAGGGGCAGAGACAGGGGTCTGGAAACAGAGGAGCAGAAACAGGAGTATTGAAATAGAGGGGCAGAAACAGGAGGCTGGAAACAGAGGCGGGGAAACAGGAAGCTGGAAACAGAGGGGCAGAAACAGGAGGCTGGATACAGAGGGGCAGAAACAGGAGGCTGGAAACAGAGGGGGAGAAACAGGAGGCTGGAAACCAGAGGGTGAGAAACAGGAGTCTGGAAACAGAGGGGGAGAAACAGGAGTCTGGAAACAGAGGGGGAGAAACATGAGGCTGGAAACAGAGGGGAAGAAACAGGAGTCTGGAATCAGAGGGGCAGAAACAGGAGGCTGGAATCAGAGGGGGAGAAATAGGAGGCTGGAAACAGAGGGTGAGAAACAGGAGTCTGGAACGAGACGGGCAGAAACAGGAGTCTGGAAACAAAGGGGGAGAAACAGGAGGCTGGAAACAGAGGGGCAGAAACAGGAGGCTGGAAATAGAGGGGCAGAAACAGGAGGCTGGAAACAGAGGGGTAAAAACAGGAGTCTGGAAACACAGGGGGAGAAACAGGAGGCTGGAAACAGAGGAGGAGAAACAGGAGGCTGGAAACAGAGGGTGAGAATCAGGAGGCCGGAAACAGAGGGGGAGAAACAGGAGGCTGGAAACTGAGGGGGAGAAACAGGAGGCTGGAAACAGAGGGTGAGAAACAGGAGGCTGGAAACAGAGGGGCAGAAACAGGAGTCTGGAAACAAAGGGTGAGAAACAGGAGTCTGGAAATAGAGGGGCAGAAACAGGAGGCTGGAAACTGACGGGGAGAAACAGGAGGCTGGAAACAGAGGGTGAGAAACAGGAGGCTGGAAACAGAGGGGCAGAAACAGGAGGCTGGAAACAGAGGGGCAGAAACAGGAGTCTGGAAACAGAGGGGGAGAAACAGGAGGCAGGAAATAGTGGGGCAGAAACAGGAGGCTGGAAACAGAGTGGGAGAAACAGGAGGCTGGGAACAGAGGGTGAGAAACAGGAGGCTGGAAACAGAGGGGGAGAAACAGGAGGCTGGAAACAGAGGGTGAGAATCAGGACTCTGGAAACAGAGGGGCAGAAACAGGAGTCTGGAAACAGAGGGGCCGAAGCAGGAGCCTGGAAACAGAGGGGCAGAAACAGGAGGCGGGAAAAAGAGGGGAAGAAACAGGAGGCTGGAAATAGAGGGGGAGAAACAGGAGGCTGGAAACAGAGGGTGAGAAACAGGAGTCTGGAAACAGAGGGCGAGAAACAGGAGGCTGGAAACAGAGGGGGAGAAACAGGAGGCTGGAGACAGAGTGGGAGAAACAGGAGGCTGGAAACAGATGGAGAGAAAAAGGAGTCAGGAAACAGAGGGGCAGAAACAGGAGTCTGGAAACAGAGGGGCAGAAACAGGAGTCTGGAAACAGAGGGGGAGAAACAGGAGGCTGGAAACAGAGGGGCAGAAACAGGAGTCTGGAAACAGAGGGGCAGAAACAGCATGCTGGAAACAGAGGCTGGGAAACAGTAGGCTGGAATCAGAGCGGCAGAAACAGGAGGCTGGAAACAGAGGCTGGGAAACAGGAGGCTGGAAACAGAGGGGGAGAAACAGGAGTCTGGAAACAGAGGGGCAGAAACAGGAGTCTGGAAACAGAGGGGCAGAGACAGGAGACTGGAAACAGAGGGGCAGAAACAGGAGGCTGGAAACAGAGGGGCAGAAACAGGAGTCTGGAAACAGAGGGGCAGAAACAGCAGGCAGGAAACAGAGGGGCAGAAACAGGAGTCTGGAAACAGAGGGGCAGAAACAGGAGGCTGGAAAAGGAGGGGGAGAAACAGGAGGCTGGAAACAGAGGGGCAGAAACAGGAGTCTGGAAACAGAGGGGCAGAAACAGGAGGCTGGAAACAGAGGCTGGGAAACAGTTGGCTGGAATCAGAGGGGCAGAAACAGGACGCTGGAAACAGAGGCTGGGAAACAGGAGGCTGGAAACAGAGGGTGAGAATCAGGTCTCTGGAAACAGAGGGGCAGAAACAGGAGTCTGGAAACAGGGGGGCAGAAACTGGAGTCTTGAAACAGTGGGGGAGAAACAGGAGGCTGGAAACAGAGGGGCAGAAACAGGAGTCTGGAAACAAAGGGGCACAAACAGGAGGCTGGAAACAGAGGGGCAGAAACAGGAGTCTGGAAACAGAGGAGAAGAAACAGGAGTCTAGAAACAGAGGGGCAGAAACAGGATGCTGGAAACAGAGGGGGAGAAACAGGAGTCCGGAAACAGAGGGGTAAAAACAGGAGGCTGGAAACAGAGGGGGAGAAACAGGAGGCTGGAAACAGAGGGGGAGAAACAGGCGTCTGGAAACAGATGGGGAGAAACAGGAGTCTGGAAACAGAGGGGCAGAAACAGGAGTCTGTTAACAGAGGGGCAGAAACAGGCGGCTGGAAACAGAGGGGCAGAAACAGGAGGCTGGAAACAAAGGGTGAGAAACAGGAGTCTGGAAACAGAGGGGCAGAAACAGGAGTCTGGAAACAGAGGGACAGAATCAGGAGTCTGGAAACAGAGGGGCAGAAACAGGAGGCTGGAAACAGAGGGGGAGAAACAGGAGGCTGGAAACAGAGGGTGAGAATCAGGACTCTGGAAACAGAGGGGCAGAAACAGGAGTCTGGAAACAGAGGGGCCGAAGCAGGAGCCTGGAAACAGAGGGGCAGAAACAGGAGGCGGGAAAAAGAGGGGAAGAAACAGGAGGCTGGAAATAGAGGGGGAGAAACAGGAGGCTGGAAACAGAGGGTGAGAAACAGGAGTCTGGAAACAGAGGGCGAGAAACAGGAGGCTGGAAACAGAGGGGGAGAAACAGGAGGCTGGAGACAGAGTGGGAGAAACAGGAGGCTGGAAACAGATGGAGAGAAAAAGGAGTCAGGAAACAGAGGGGCAGAAACAGGAGTCTGGAAACAGAGGGGCAGAAACAGGAGTCTGGAAACAGAGGGGGAGAAACAGGAGGCTGGAAACAGAGGGGCAGAAACAGGAGTCTGGAAACAGAGGGGCAGAAACAGCATGCTGGAAACAGAGGCTGGGAAACAGTAGGCTGGAATCAGAGCGGCAGAAACAGGAGGCTGGAAACAGAGGGTGAGAAACAGGAGTCTGAAAAAAGAGGGGGAGAAACAGGAGTCTGGAAACAGAGGGGGAGAAACAGGAGGCTGGAAACAGAGGGTGAGAAACAGGAGTCTGGAAACAGAGGGGCAGAAACAGGAGGCTGGAAACACAGGGGCAGAAACAGGAGTCTGGAAACAGAGGGGCAGAAACATGAGGCTGGAAACAGCGGGGGAGAAACAGGAGGCTGGAAACAGAGGGGCAGAAACAGGAGGCTGGAAACAGAGGGGCAGAGACAGGAGGCGGGAAAAAGAGGGGCAGAAACAGGAAGCTGGAAACAGAGGGGGAGAAACAGGAGGCTGGAAACATTATGGGAGAAACAGCAGTCTGGAAACAGAGGTGGAGAAACAGGAGGCTGGAAACAGGGGGAGAAACAAGAGGCTGGAAACAGAGGGTCAGAAACAGGAGTCTGGAATCAGAGGGGCAGAGACAGGGGTCTGGAAACAGAGGAGCAGAAACAGGAGTATTGAAATAGAGGGGCAGAAACAGGAGGCTGGAAACAGAGGCGGGGAAACAGGAAGCTGGAAACAGAGGGGCAGAAACAGGAGGCTGGATACAGAGGGGCAGAAACAGGAGGCTGGAAACAGAGGGGGAGAAACAGGAGGCTGGAAACCAGAGGGTGAGAAACAGGAGTCTGGAAACAGAGGGGGAGAAACAGGAGTCTGGAAACAGAGGGGGAGAAACATGAGGCTGGAAACAGAGGGGAAGAAACAGGAGTCTGGAATCAGAGGGGCAGAAACAGGAGGCTGGAAACAGAGGGGGAGAAATAGGAGGCTGGAAACAGAGGGTGAGAAACAGGAGTCTGGAACGAGACGGGCAGAAACAGGAGTCTGGAAACAAAGGGGGAGAAACAGGAGGCTGGAAACAGAGGGGCAGAAACAGGAGGCTGGAAATAGAGGGGCAGAAACAGGAGGCTGGAAACAGAGGGGCAGAAACAGGAGTCTGGAAACAGAGGAGCAGAAACAGGAAGCTGGAAACAGAGGGGGAGAAACAGGAGGCTGGAAACAGAGGGGTAAAAACAGGAGTCTGGAAACACAGGGGGAGAAACAGGAGGCTGGAAACAGAGGAGGAGAAACAGGAGGCTGGAAACAGAGGGTGAGAATCAGGAGGCCGGAAACAGAGGGGGAGAAACAGGAGGCTGGAAACTGAGGGGGAGAAACAGGAGGCTGGAAACAGAGGGTGAGAAACAGGAGGCTGGAAACAGAGGGGCAGAAACAGGAGTCTGGAAACAAAGGGTGAGAAACAGGAGTCTGGAAATAGAGGGGCAGAAACAGGAGGCTGGAAACTGACGGGGAGAAACAGGAGGCTGGAAACAGAGGGTGAGAAACAGGAGGCTGGAAACAGAGGGGCAGAAACAGGAGGCTGGAAACAGAGGGGCAGAAACAGGAGTCTGGAAACAGAGGGGGAGAAACAGGAGGCAGGAAATAGTGGGGCAGAAACAGGAGGCTGGAAACAGAGTGGGAGAAACAGGAGGCTGGGAACAGAGGGTGAGAAACAGGAGGCTGGAAACAGAGGGGGAGAAACAGGAGGCTGGAAACAGAGGGTGAGAATCAGGACTCTGGAAACAGAGGGGCAGAAACAGGAGTCTGGAAACAGAGGGGCCGAAGCAGGAGCCTGGAAACAGAGGGGCAGAAACAGGAGGCGGGAAAAAGAGGGGAAGAAACAGGAGGCTGGAAATAGAGGGGGAGAAACAGGAGGCTGGAAACAGAGGGTGAGAAACAGGAGTCTGGAAACAGAGGGCGAGAAACAGGAGGCTGGAAACAGAGGGGGAGAAACAGGAGGCTGGAGACAGAGTGGGAGAAACAGGAGGCTGGAAACAGATGGAGAGAAAAAGGAGTCAGGAAACAGAGGGGCAGAAACAGGAGTCTGGAAACAGAGGGGCAGAAACAGGAGTCTGGAAACAGAGGGGGAGAAACAGGAGGCTGGAAACAGAGGGGCAGAAACAGGAGTCTGGAAACAGAGGGGCAGAAACAGCATGCTGGAAACAGAGGCTGGGAAACAGTAGGCTGGAATCAGAGCGGCAGAAACAGGAGGCTGGAAACAGAGGCTGGGAAACAGGAGGCTGGAAACAGAGGGGGAGAAACAGGAGTCTGGAAACAGAGGGGCAGAAACAGGAGTCTGGAAACAGAGGGGCAGAGACAGGAGACTGGAAACAGAGGGGCAGAAACAGGAGGCTGGAAACAGAGGGGCAGAAACAGGAGTCTGGAAACAGAGGGGCAGAAACAGCAGGCAGGAAACAGAGGGGCAGAAACAGGAGTCTGGAAACAGAGGGGCAGAAACAGGAGGCTGGAAAAGGAGGGGGAGAAACAGGAGGCTGGAAACAGAGGGGCAGAAACAGGAGTCTGGAAACAGAGGGGCAGAAACAGGAGGCTGGAAACAGAGGCTGGGAAACAGTTGGCTGGAATCAGAGGGGCAGAAACAGGACGCTGGAAACAGAGGCTGGGAAACAGGAGGCTGGAAACAGAGGGTGAGAATCAGGTCTCTGGAAACAGAGGGGCAGAAACAGGAGTCTGGAAACAGGGGGGCAGAAACTGGAGTCTTGAAACAGTGGGGGAGAAACAGGAGGCTGGAAACAGAGGGGCAGAAACAGGAGTCTGGAAACAAAGGGGCACAAACAGGAGGCTGGAAACAGAGGGGCAGAAACAGGAGTCTGGAAACAGAGGAGAAGAAACAGGAGTCTAGAAACAGAGGGGCAGAAACAGGATGCTGGAAACAGAGGGGGAGAAACAGGAGTCCGGAAACAGAGGGGTAAAAACAGGAGGCTGGAAACAGAGGGGGAGAAACAGGAGGCTGGAAACAGAGGGGGAGAAACAGGCGTCTGGAAACAGATGGGGAGAAACAGGAGTCTGGAAACAGAGGGGCAGAAACAGGAGTCTGTTAACAGAGGGGTAGAAACAGGCGGCTGGAAACAGAGGGGCAGAAACAGGAGGCTGGAAACAAAGGGTGAGAAACAGGAGTCTGGAAACAGAGGGGCAGAAACAGGAGTCTGGAAACAGAGGGACAGAATCAGGAGTCTGGAAACAGAGGGGCAGAAACAGGAGGCTGGAAACAGAGGGGGAGAAACAGGAGGCTGGAAACAGAGGGTGAGAATCAGGACTCTGGAAACAGAGGGGCAGAAACAGGAGTCTGGAAACAGAGGGGCCGAAGCAGGAGCCTGGAAACAGAGGGGCAGAAACAGGAGGCGGGAAAAAGAGGGGAAGAAACAGGAGGCTGGAAATAGAGGGGGAGAAACAGGAGGCTGGAAACAGAGGGTGAGAAACAGGAGTCTGGAAACAGAGGGCGAGAAACAGGAGGCTGGAAACAGAGGGGGAGAAACAGGAGGCTGGAGACAGAGTGGGAGAAACAGGAGGCTGGAAACAGATGGAGAGAAAAAGGAGTCAGGAAACAGAGGGGCAGAAACAGGAGTCTGGAAACAGAGGGGCAGAAACAGGAGTCTGGAAACAGAGGGGGAGAAACAGGAGGCTGGAAACAGAGGGGCAGAAACAGGAGTCTGGAAACAGAGGGGCAGAAACAGCATGCTGGAAACAGAGGCTGGGAAACAGTAGGCTGGAATCAGAGCGGCAGAAACAGGAGGCTGGAAACAGAGGCTGGGAAACAGGAGGCTGGAAACAGAGGGGGAGAAACAGGAGTCTGGAAACAGAGGGGCAGAAACAGGAGTCTGGAAACAGAGGGGCAGAGACAGGAGACTGGAAACAGAGGGGCAGAAACAGGAGTCTGGAAACAGAGGGGCAGAAACAGCAGGCAGGAAACAGAGGGGCAGAAACAGGAGTCTGGAAACAGAGGGGCAGAAACAGGAGGCTGGAAAAGGAGGGGGAGAAACAGGAGGCTGGAAACAGAGGGGCAGAAACAGGAGTCTGGAAACAGAGGGGCAGAAACAGGAGGCTGGAAACAGAGGCTGGGAAACAGTTGGCTGGAATCAGAGGGGCAGAAACAGGACGCTGGAAACAGAGGCTGGGAAACAGGCGGCTGGAAACAGAGGGTGAGAATCAGGTCTCTGGAAACAGAGGGGCAGAAACAGGAGTCTGGAAACAAGGGGGCAGAAACTGGAGTCTTGAAACAGTGGCGGAGAAACAGGAGGCTGGAAACAGAGGGGCAGAAACAGGAGTCGGGAAACAAAGGGGCACAAACAGTAGTCTGGAAACAGAGGGGCAGAAACAGGAGGCGGGAAAAAGAGGGGCAGAAACAGGAGGCTGGAAATAGATGGGGGGAAACAGGAGGCTGGAAACAGAGGGGCAGAAACAGGAGGCGGGAAAAAGAGGGGCAGAAACAGGAGGCTGGAAATAGATGGGGGGAAACAGGAGGCTGGAAACAGAGGGTGAGAAACAGGGGTCTGGAAACAGTGGGGGAGAAACAGGAGGCTGGAAACAGAGGCTGGGAAACAGGAGGATGGAAACAGAGGGTGAGAGACAGGAGTCTGGAAACAGAGGGGCAGAAACAGGAGTCTGGAAACAGAGGAGCAGAAACAGGAGGATGGACACAGAGGGGCAGAAACAGGAGGCTGGAAACAGAGGAGGAGAAACAGGAGGCTGGAAACAGAGGGTGAGAAACTGGAGTCTGGAAACAGAGGGGGTGAAACAGTAGTCTGGAAACAGACGGGCCGAAGCAGGAGCCTGGAAACAGAGGGGCAGAAACAGGAGGCGGGAAAAAGAGGGGCAGAAACAGGAGGCTGGAAATAGATGGGGGGAAACAGGAGGCTGGAAACAGAGGGTGAGAAACAGGAGTCTGGAAACAGTGGGGGAGAAACAGGAGGCTGGAAACAGAGGGGGAGAGACAGGAGGCTGGAAACAGAGGGGCAGAAACAGGAGGCTGGAAACAGAGGGGAAGAAACAGGAGGCTGGAAACAGAGGGGCAGAAACAGGAGGCGGGAAAAAGAGGGGCAGAAACAGGAGGCTGGAAATAGATGGGGGGAAACATGAGGCTGGAAACAGAGGGTGAGAAACAGGGGTCTGGAAACAGTGGGGGAGAAACAGGAGGCTGGAAACAGAGGGGGAGAAACAGGAGACTGGAAACAGAGGCTGGGAAACAGGAGGCTGGAAACAGATGGGGGGAAACAGGAGGCTGGAAACAGAGGGTGAGAATCAGGTCTCTGCAAACAGAGGGGCAGAAACAGGAGTCTGGAAACAGGGGGGCAGAAACTGGAGTCTTGAAACAGTGGCGGAGAAACAGGAGGCTGGAAACAGAGGGGCAGAAACAGGAGTCGGGAAACAAAGGGGCACAAACAGGAGGCTGGAAACAGAGGGGCAGAAACAGGAGTCTGGAAACAGAGGAGAAGAAACAGGAGTCTAGAAACAGAGGGGCAGAAACAGGATGCTGGAAACAGAGGGGGAGAAACAGGAGTCCGGAAACAGAGGGGTAAAAACAGGAGGCTGGAAACAGAGGGGGAGAAACAGGAGGCTGGAAACAGAGGGGGAGAAACAGGCGTCTGGAAACAGATGGGGAGAAACAGGAGTCTGGAAACAGAGGGGCAGAAACAGGAGTCTGTTAACAGAGGGGCAGAAACAGGCGGCTGGAAACAGAGGGGCAGAAACAGGAGGCTGGAAACAGAGGGTGAGAAACAGGAGTCTGGAAACAGAGGGGCAGAAACAGGAGTCTAAAAAGAGGGGGAGAAACAGGAGGCTGGAAACAGAGGGGCACAAACAGGAGTCTGGAAACAGAGGGACAGAATCAGGAGTCTGGAAACAGAGGGGCAGAAACAGGAGGCTGGAAACAAAGGCTGGGAAACAGAGGCTGGAAACAGAGGGGGAGAAACAGGAGGCTGGAAACAGACGGTGAGAGACAGGAGTCTGGAAACAGAGGGGCAGAAACAGGCGTCTGGAAACAGAGGGGCAGAAACAGAAGGCTGGAAACAGCGGGGGAGAAACAGGAGGCTGGAAACAGAGGAGCAGAAACAGGAGGCTGGAAACAGAGGGGCAGGAAGAGGAGGCGGGAAAAAGAGGGGCAGAAACAGGAAGCTGGAAACAGAGGGGCAGAAACAGGAGGCTGGAAACAGAGGGGCAGAAACAGGAGTCTGGAAATAGAGGGGCAGAAACAGGAGGCTGGAAACAGAGGGGGAGAAACAGGAGGCTGGAAACAGAGGGGCAGAAACAGGGGGCTGGATACAGAGGGGCAGAAACAGGAGGCTGGAAACAGAGGGGGAGAAACAGGAGGCTGGAAACAGAGGGTGTGAAACAGGAGTCTGGAAACAGAGGGGCAGAAACAGGAGTCTGGAAACAGAGGCTGGGAAACAGGAGGCTGGAAAGAGAGGGGGAGAAACAGGAGGCTGGAAACAGAGGGTGAGAAACAGGAGTCTGGAAACAATCGGGGCACAAACAGGAGTCTGGAAACAGAGGGGCAGAAACAGGAGGCTGGAAACAGAGTGGCAGAAACAGGAGGCTGCAAACAGACGGGGAGAAACAGGAGGCTGGAAACAGAGGGTGAGAAACAGGAATCCGGAAACAGAGGGGTAAAAACAGGAGGCTGGAAACAGAGGGGGAGAAACAGGAGGCTGGAAACAGAGGGGCAGGAACAGGAGTCTGTTAACAGAGGGGCAGAAACAGGCGGCTGGAAACAGAGGGGCAGAAATAGGAGGCTGGAAACAAAGGGAGAGAAAAAGGAGTCTGGAAACAGAGGGGCAGAAACAGGAGTCTGGAAACAGAGGGGGAGAAACAGGAGGCAGGAAACAGAGGGGCAGAAACAGGAGTCTGGAAACAGAGGGGCAGAATTGGGAGTCTGGAAACAGAGGGGCAGAAACAGGAGGCTGGAAACAGAGGCTGGGAAAGAGAAGGATGGAAACAGAGGGGGAGAAACTGGAGGCTGGAAACAGAGGGTGAGAGACAGGAGTCTGGAAACAGAGGGGCAGAAACAGGAGGCTGGAAACAAAGGGTGAGAAAAAGGAGTCTGGAAACAGTGGGGCAGAAACAGGAGTCTGGAAACAGAGGGGGAGAAACAGGAGGCAGGAAACAGAGGGGCAGAAACAGGAGTCTGGAAACAGAGGGGCAGAATCGGGAGTCTGGAAACAGAGGGGCAGAAACAGGAGGCTGGAAACAGAGGCTGGGAAACAGGAGGATGGAAACAGAGGGTGAGAGACAGGAGTCTGGAAACAGAGGGGCAGAAACAGGAGGCTGGAAACAGAGGAGGAGAAACAGGAGGCTGGAAACAGAGGGTGAGAAACTGGAGTCTGGAAACAGAGGGGGAGAAACAGTAGTCTGGAAACAGAGGGGCCGAAGCAGGAGCCTGGAAACAGAGGGGCAGAAACAGGAGGCGGGAAAAAGAGGGGCAGAAACAGGAGGCTGGAAATACATGGGGGGAAACAGGAGGCTGGAAACAGAGGGTGAGAAACAGGACTCTGGAAACAGTGGGGGAGAAACAGGAGGCTGGAAACAGAGGGGAAAGACAGGAGGCTGGAAACAGAGGAGCAGAAACAGGAGGCTGGAAACAGAGGGGCAGAAACAGGAGGCCGGAAAAAGAGGGGCAGAAACAGGAGGCTGGAAATAGATGGGGGGAAACAGGAGGCTGGAAACAGAGGGTGAGAAACAGGAGTCTGGAAACAGTGGGGGAGAAACAGGAGGCTGGAAACAGAGGGGGAGAAACAGGAGTCTGGAAACAGTGGGGGAGAAACAGGAGGCTGGAAACAGAGGGGGAGAAACAGGAGTCTGGAAACAGAGGGGCAGAAACAGGAGGCTGGAAACAGAGGGGCAGAAACAGGACGCTGGACACAGAGGCTGGGAAACAGGAGGCTGGAAACAGAGGGTGAGAATCAGGTCTCTGGAAACAGAGGGGCAGAAACAGGAGTCTGGAAACAGGGGGGCAGAAACTGGAGTCTTGAAACAGTGGGGGAGAAACAGGAGGCTGGAAACAGAGGGTGAGAAACTGGAGTCTGGAAACAGAGGGGGAGAAACAGTAGTCTGGAAACAGACGGGCCGAAGCAGGAGCCTGGAAACAGAGGGGCAGAAACAGGAGGCGGGAAAAAGAGGGGCAGAAACAGGAGGCTGGAAATAGATGGGGGGAAACAGGCGTCTGGAAACAGATGGGGAGAAACAGGAGTCTGGAAACAGAGGGGCAGAAACAGGAGTCTGTTAACAGAGGGGCAGAAACAGGCGGCTGGAAACAGAGGGGCAGAAACAGGAGGCTGGAAACAGAGGGTGAGAAACAGGAGTCTGGAAACAGAGGGGCAGAAACAGGAGTCTAAAAAGAGGGGGAGAAACAGGAGGCTGGAAACAGAGGGGCACAAACAGGAGTCTGGAAACAGAGGGACAGAATCAGGAGTCTGGAAACAGAGGGGCAGAAACAGGCGTCTGGAAACAGAGGGGCAGAAACAGAAGGCTGGAAACAGCGGGGGAGAAACAGGAGGCTGGAAACAGAGGAGCAGAAACAGGAGGCTGGAAACAGAGGGGCAGGAAGAGGAGGCGGGAAAAAGAGGGGCAGAAACAGGAAGCTGGAAACAGAGGGGCAGAAACAGGAGGCTGGAAACAGAGGGGCAGAAACAGGAGTCTGGAAATAGAGGGGCAGAAACAGGAGGCTGGAAACAGAGGGGGAGAAACAGGAGGCTGGAAACAGAGGGTGTGAAACAGGAGTCTGGAAACAGAGGGGCAGAAACAGGAGTCTGGAAACAGAGGCTGGGAAACAGGAGGCTGGAAAGAGAGGGGGAGAAACAGGAGGCTGGAAACAGAGGGTGAGAAACAGGAGTCTGGAAACAATCGGGGCACAAACAGGAGTCTGGAAACAGAGGGGCAGAAACAGGAGGCTGGAAACAGAGTGGCAGAAACAGGAGGCTGCAAACAGACGGGGAGAAACAGGAGGCTGGAAACAGAGGGTGAGAAACAGGAATCCGGAAACAGAGGGGTAAAAACAGGAGGCTGGAAACAGAGGGGGAGAAACAGGAGGCTGGAAACAGAGGGGCAGGAACAGGAGTCTGTTAACAGAGGGGCAGAAACAGGCGGCTGGAAACAGAGGGGCAGAAACAGGAGGCTGGAAACAAAGGGAGAGAAAAAGGAGTCTGGAAACAGAGGGGCAGAAACAGGAGTCTGGAAACAGAGGGGGAGAAACAGGAGGCAGGAAACAGAGGGGCAGAAACAGGAGTCTGGAAACAGAGGGGCAGAATCGGGAGTCTGGAAACAGAGGGGCAGAAACAGGAGGCTGGAAACAGAGGCTGGGAAAGAGGAGGATGGAAACAGAGGGGGAGAAACTGGAGGCTGGAAACAGAGGGTGAGAGACAGGAGTCTGGAAACAGAGGGGCAGAAACAGGAGGCTGGAAACAAAGGGTGAGAAAAAGGAGTCTGGAAACATTGGGGCAGAAACAGGAGTCTGGAAACAGAGGGGGAGAAACAGGAGGCAGGAAACAGAGGGGCAGAAACAGGAGTCTGGAAACAGAGGGGCAGAATCGGGAGTCTGGAAACAGAGGGGCAGAAACAGGAGGCTGGAAACAGAGGCTGGGAAACAGGAGGACGGAAACAGAGGGTGAGAGACAGGAGTCTGGAAACAGAGGGGCAGAAACAGGAGTCTGGAAACAGAGGAGCAGAAACAGGAGGCTGGACACAGAGGGGCAGAAACAGGAGGCTGGAAACAGAGGAGGAGAAACAGGAGGCTGGAAACAGAGGGTGAGAAACTGGAGTCTGGAAACAGAGGGGGAGAAACAGTAGTCTGGAAACAGAGGGGCCGAAGCAGGAGCCTGGAAACAGAGGAGCAGAAACAGGAGGCGGGAAAAAGAGGGGCAGAAACATGAGGCTGGAAATAGATGGGGGGAAACAGGAGGCTGGAAACAGAGGGTGAGAAACAGGAGTCTGGAAACAGTGGGGGAGAAACAGGAGGCTGGAAACAGAGGGGGAGAGACAGGAGGCTGGAAACAGAGGGGCAGAAACAGGAGGCTGGAAACAGAGGGGCAGAAACAGGAGGCGGGAAAAAGAGGGGCAGAAACAGGAGGCTGGAAATAGATGGGGGGAAACAGGAGGCTGGAAACAGAGGGTGAGAAACAGGGGTCGGGAAACAGTGGGGGAGAAACAGGAGGCTGGAAACAGAGGGGGAGAAACAGGAGTCTGGAAACAGAGGGGCAGAAACAGGAGGCTGGAAACAGAGGGGCAGAAACAGGACGCTGGAAACAGAGGCTGGGAAACAGGAGGCTGGAAACAGAGGGTGAGAATCAGGTCTCTGGAAACAGAGGGGCAGAAACAGGAGTATGGAAACAGGGGGGCAGAAACTGGAGTCTTGAAACAGTGGCGGAGAAACAGGAGGCTGGAAACAGAGGGGCAGAAACAGGAGTCGGGAAACAAAGGGGCACAAACAGGAGGCTGGAAACAGAGGGGCAGAAACAGGAGTCTGGAAACAGAGGAGAAGAAACAGGAGTCTAGAAACAGAGGGGCAGAAACAGGATGCTGGAAACAGAGGGGGAGAAACAGGAGTCCGGAAACAGAGGGGTAAAAACAGGAGGCTGGAAACAGAGGGGGAGAAACAGGAGGCTGGAAACAGAAGGGGAGAAACAGGCGTCTGGAAACAGATGGGGAGAAACAGGAGTCTGGAAACAGAGGGGCAGAAACAGGAGTCTGTTAACAGAGGGGCAGAAACAGGCGGCTGGAAACAGAGGGGCAGAAACAGGAGGCTGGAAACAGAGGGTGAGAAACAGGAGTCTGGAAACAGAGGGGCAGAAACAGGAGTCTAAAAAGAGGGGGAGAAACAGGAGGCTGGAAACAGAGGGGCACAAACAGGAGTCTGGAAACAGAGGGACAGAATCAGGAGTCTGGAAACAGAGGGGCAGAAACAGGAGGCTGGAAACAGAGGCTGGGAAACAGAGGCTGGAAACAGAGGGGGAGAAACAGGAGGCTGGAAACAGACGGTGAGAGACAGGAGTCTGGAAACAGAGGGGCAGAAACAGGCGTCTGGAAACAGAGGGGCAGAAACAGAAGGCTGGAAACAGCGGGGGAGAAACAGGAGGCTGGAAACAGAGGAGCAGAAACAGGAGGCAGGAAACAGAGGGGCAGGAAGAGGAGGCGGGAAAAAGAGGGGCAGAAACAGGAAGCTGGAAACAGAGGGGGATAAACAGGAGGCTGGAAATAGAGGGGCAGAAACAGGAGTCTGGAAATAGAGGGGCAGAAACAGGAGGCTGGAAACAGAGGGGGAGAAACAGGAGTCTGGAAACAGAGGGGCAGAAACAGGAGTCTGTTAACAGAGGGGCAGAAACAGGCGGCTGGAAACAGAGGGGCAGAAACAGGAGGCTGGAAACAAAGGGTGAGAAACAGGAGTCTGGAAACAGAGGGGCAGAAACAGGAGTCTAAAAAGAGGGGGAGAAACAGGAGGCTGGAAACAGAGGGGCACAAACAGGAGTCTGGAAACAGAGGGACAGAATCAGGAGTCTGGAAACAGAGGGGCAGAAACAGGAGGCTGGAAACAGAGGCTGGGAAACAGAGGCTGGAAACAGAGGGGGAGAAACAGGAGGCTGGAAACAGACGGTGAGAGACAGGAGTCTGGAAACAGAGGGGCAGAAACAGGCGTCTGGAAACAGAGGGGCAGAAACAGAAGGCTGGAAACAGCGGGGGAGAAACAGGAGGCTGGAAACAGAGGAGCAGAAACAGGAGGCAGGAAACAGAGGGGCAGGAAGAGGAGGCGGGAAAAAGAGGGGCAGAAACAGGAAGCTGGAAACAGAGGGGGATAAACAGGAGGCTGGAAATAGAGGGGCAGAAACAGGAGTCTGGAAATAGAGGGGCAGAAACAGGAGGCTGGAAACAGAGGGGGAGAAACAGGAGGCTGGAAACAGAGGGGCAGAAACAGGGGGCTGGATACAGAGGGGCAGAAACAGGAGGCTGCAAACAGAGGGGGAGAAACAGGAGGCTGGAAACAGAGGGTGAGAAACAGGAATCCGGAAACAGAGGGGTAAAAACAGGAGGCTGGAAACAGAGGGGGAGAAACAGGAGGCTGGAAACAGAGGGGCAGGAACAGGAGTCTGTTAACAGAGGGGCAGAAACAGGCGGCTGGAAACAGAGGGGCAGAAACAGGAGGCTGGAAACAAAGGGAGAGAAAAAGGAGTCTGGAAACGGAGGGGCAGAAACAGGAGTCTGGAAACAGAGGGGGAGAAACAGGAGGCAGGAAACAGAGGGGCAGAAACAGGAGTCTGGAAACAGAGGGGCAGAATCGGGAGTCTGGAAACAAAGGGGCAGAAACAGGAGGCTGGAAACAGAGGCTGGGAAAGAGGAGGATGGAAACAGAGGGGGAGAAACTGGAGGCTGGAAACAGAGGGTGAGAGACAGGAGTCTGGAAACAGAGGGGCAGAAACAGGAGTCTGGAAACAGAGGGGCAGAAACAGGAGGCTGGACACAGAGGGGCAGAAACAGGAGGCTGGAAACAGAGGGTGAGAAACAGGAGTCTGGAAACAGAGGGGGAGAAACAGGAGTCTGGAAACAGAGGGGGAGAAACAGGAGGCTGAAAACAGAGGATGAGAAACAGGAGTCTGGAAACAGAGGGGCAGAAACAGGAGGCTGGAAACAGAGGGGCAGAAACAGGAGTCTGGAAACAGAGGGGCAGAAACATGAGGCTGGAAACAGCGGGGGAGAAACAGGAGTCTGGAAACAGAGGAGCAGAAACAGGAGGCTGGAAACAGAGGGGCAGGAACAGGAGGCGGGAAAAAGAGGGGCAGAAACAGGAGGCTGGAAACAGAGGGGGATAAACAGGAGGCTGGAAACAGAATGGGAGAAACAGGAGTCTGGAAACAGAGGGGCAGAAACAGGAGGCTGGAATCAGAGGGGGAGAAACAGGAGGCTGGAAACAGAGGGTGAGAAACAGGAGTCTGGAATCAGAGGGGCAGAGACAGGAGTCTGGAAACAGAGGGGCAGAAAAAGGAGTCTGGAAACAGACGGGCAGAAACAGGAGGCTGGAAACAGAGGGGCAGAAACAGGAGTATGGAAACAGAGGGGCAGAAACAGCAGGCTGGAAACAGAGGGGGAGAAACAGGAGGCTGGAAACAGAGGGGCAGAAACAGGAGGCTGGATACAGAGGGGCAGAAACAGGAGGCTGGAAACAGAGGGGGAGAAACAGGAGGCTGGAAACAGAGGGTGTGAAACAGCAGTCTGGAAACAGAGGGGGAGAAACAGGAGTCTGGAAATAGAGGGTGAGAAACAGGAGTCTGGAAACAGAGGGGCAGAAACAGGAGTCTGGAAACAGAGGCTGGAAAACAGGAGGCTGGAAACAGAGGGGGAGAAACAGGAGGCTGGAAACAGAGGGTGAGAAACAGGAGTCTGGAAACAGTCGGGGCAGAAACAGGAGTCTGGAAACAGAGGGGCAGAAACTGGAGGCTGGAAACAGAGGGGGAGAAACAGGAGGCTGGAAACAGAGGGTGAGAAACAGGAGTCCGGTAAGAGGGGTAAAAACAGGAGGCTGGAAACAGAAGGGGAGAAACAGGAGGCTGGAAACAGAGGGGCAGAAACAGGAGTCTGTTAACAGAGGGGCAGAAACAGGCGACTGGAAACAGAGGGGCAGAAACAGGAGGCTGGAAACAAAGGGTGAGAAAAAGGAGTGTGGAAACAGAGGGGCAGAAACAGGAGTCTGGAAACAGAGGGGGAGAAACAGGAGGCAGGAAACAGAGGGGCAGAAACAGGAGTCTGGAAACAGAGGGGCAGAATCGGGAGTCTGGAAACAGAGGGGCAGAAACAGGAGGCTGGAAACAGAGGCTGGGAAACAGGAGGATGGAAACAGAGGGTGAGAGACAGGAGTCTGGAAACAGAGGGGCAGAAACAGGAGTCTGGAAACAGAGGAGCAGAAACAGGAGGCTGGACACAGAGGGGCAGAAAGAGGAGGCTGGAAACAGAGGGGGAGAAACAGGAGGCTGGAAACAGAGGGTGAGAAACTGGAGTCTGGAAACAGAGGGGGAGAAACAGTAGTCTGGAAACAGAGGGGCCGAAGCAGGAGCCTGGAAACAGAGGGGCAGAAACAGGAGGCGGGAAAAAGAGGGGCAGAAACAGGAGGCTGGAAATAGATGGGGGGAAACAGGAGGCTGGAAACAGAGGGTGAGAAACAGGAGTCTGGAAACAGTGGGGGAGAAACAGGAGGCTGGAAACAGAGGGGGAGAGACAGGAGGCTGGAAACAGAGGGTGAGAAACAGGAGGCTGGAAACAGAGGGGCAGAAACAGGAGGCTGGAAACAGCGGGGGAGAAACAGGAGCCTGGAAACAGAGGGGCAGAAACAGGAGGCTGGAAACAGAGCGGCGGAAACAGGAGGTGAGAAAAAGAGGGGTAGAAACAGGAGGCTGGAAACAGAGGGGGAGAACAGGAGGCTGGAAACAGAATGGGAGAAACTGGAGTCTGGAAACAGAGGGGCAGAAACAGGAGACTGGACAGAGGGGGAGAAACAGGAGGCTGGAAACAGAGGGTGAGAAACAGGAGTCTGGAAACAGAGGGGTCGAAACAGGAGTCTGGAAACAGAGGGGCAGAAACAGTAGGCGGGAAAAAGACGGGCAGAAACAGGAGTCTGGAAACAGAGGCTGGGAAACAGGAGGCTGGAAACAGAGGGGCAGAAACAGGAGGCTGGAAACAGAGTGGGAGAAACAGGAGGCTGGAAACAGAGGGGCAGAAACAGTAGGCTGGAAACAGAGGGGCAGAAACAGGAGGCTGGAAAGAGCGGGGGAGAAACAGGAGGCTGGAAACAGAGGGGCAGAAACAGGAGGCTGGAAACAGAGGCTGGGAAACAAGAGGCTGGAAACAGAGGGGGAGAAACAGCAGGCTGGAAAAAGAGGGTGAGAGACAGGAGTCTGGAAACAGAGGGGCAGAAACAGGAGTCTGGAAACAGAGGGGCAGAAACAGGAGGCTGGATGCAGAGGGGCAGAAACAGGAGGCTGGAAACAGAGGGGGAGAAACAGGAGTCTGGAAACAGAGGGGCAGAAACAGGAGGCTGGAAACAGAGGGGCAGAAACAGGACGCTGGAAACAGAGGCTGGGAAACAGGAGGCTGGAAACAGAGGGTGAGAATCAGGTCTCTGGAAAAAGAGGAGCAGAAACAGGAGTCTGGAAACAGGGGGGCAGAAACTGGAGTCTTGAAACAGTCGGGGAGAAACAGGAGGCTGGAAACAGAGGGGCAGAAACAGGTGTCTGGAAACAAAGGGGCACAAACAGGAGGCTGGAAACAGAGGGGCAGAAACAGGAGTCTGGAAACAGAGGAGAAGAAACAGGAGTCTAGAAACAGAGGGGCAGAAACAGGATGCTGGAAACAGAGGGGGAGAAACAGGAGTCCGGAAACAGAGGGGTAAAAACAAGAGGCTGGAAACAGAGGGGGAGAAACAGGAGGCTGGAAACAGAGGGGGAGAAACAGGCGTCTGGAAACAGATGGGGAGAAACAGGAGTCTGGAAACAGAGGGGCAGAAACAGGAGTCTGTTAACAGAGGGGCAGAAACAGGCGGCTGGAAACAGAGGGGCAGAAACAGGAGGCTGGAAACAAAGGGTGAGAAACAGGAGTCTGGAAACAGAGGGGCAGAAACAGGAGTCTAAAAAGAGGGGGAGGAACAGGGGGCTGGAAACAGAGGGGCACAAACAGGAGTCTGGAAACAGAGGGACAGAATCAGGAGTCTGGAAACAGAGGGGCAGAAACAGGAGGCTGGAAACAGAGGCTGGGAAACAGAGGCTGGAAACAGAGGGGGATAAACAGGAGGCAGGAAACAGAATGGGAGAAACAGGAGTCTGGAAACAGAGGGGCAGAAACAGGAGGCTGGAATCAGAGGGGGAGAAACAGGAGGCTGGAAACAGAGGGTGAGAAACAGGAGTCTGGAATCAGAGGGGCAGAGACAAGAGTCTGGAAACAGAGGGGCAGAAACAGGAGTCTGGAAACAGAGGGGCAGAAACAGGAGGCTGGAAACAGAGGGGCAGAAACAGGAGTCTGGAAATAGAGGGGCAGAAACAGGAGGCTGGAAACAGAGGGGGAGAAACAGGAGGCTGGAAACAGAGGGGCAGAAACAGGGGAATGGATACAGAGGGGCAGAAACAGGAGGCTGGAAACAGAGGGGGAGAAACAGGAGGCTGGAAACAGAGGGTGTGAAACAGGAGTCTGGAAACAGAGGGGCAGAAACAGGAGTCTGGAAACAGAGGCTGGAAAACAGGAGGCTGGAAAGAGAGGGGGAGAAACAGGAGGCTGAAAACAGAGGGTGAGAAACAGGAGTCTGGAAACAATCGGGGCACAAACAGGAGTCTGGAAACAGAGGGGCAGAAACAGGAGGCTGGAAACAGAGTGGCAGAAACAGGAGGCTGCAAACAGAGGGGGAGAAACAGGAGGCTGGAAACAGAGGGTGAGAAACAGGAGTCCGGAAACAGAGGGGTAAAAACAGGAGGCTGGAAACAGAGGGGAAGAAACAGGAGGCTGGAAACAGAGGGGCAGGAACAGGAGTCTGTTAACAGAGGGGCAGAAACAGGCGGCTGGAAACAGAGGGGCAGAAACAGGAGGCTGGAAACAAAGGGAGAGAAAAAGGAGTCTGGAAACAGAGGGGCAGAAGCAGGAGTCTGGAAACAGAGGGGGAGAAACAGGAGGCTGGAAACAGAGGAGCAGAAACTGGAGGCTGGAAACAGAGGGGCAGGAACAGGAGGCGGGAAAAAGAGGGGCAGAAACAGGAGGCGGGAAACAGAGGGGGATAAACAGGAGGCTGGAAACAGAATGGGAGAAACAGGAGTCTGGAAACAGAGGGGCAGAAACAGGAGGCTGGAATCAGAGGGGGAGAAACAGGAGGCTGGAAACAGAGGGTGAGAAACAGGAGTCTGGAATCAGAGGAGCAGAGACAGGAGTCTGGAAACAGAGGGGCAGAAAAAGGAGTCTGGAAACAGACGGGCAGAAACAGGAGGCTGGAAACAGAGGGGCAGAAACAGGAGGCTGGAAACAGAGGGGGAGAAACAGGAGGCTGGAAACAGAGGGGCAGAAACAGGAGGCTGGATACAGAGGGGCAGAAACAGGAGGCTGGAAACAGAGGGGGAGAAACAGGAGGCTGGAAACAGAGGGTGTGAAACAGCAGTCTGGAAACAGAGGGGGAGAAACAGGAGTCTGGAAATAGAGGGGCAGAAACAGGAGTCTGGAAACAGAGGGGCAGAAACAGGAGTCTGGAAACAGAGGCTGGGAAACAGGAGGCTGGAAACAGAGGGGGAGAAACAGGAGGCTGGAAACAGAGGGTGAGAAACAGGAGTCTGGAAACAGTCGGGGCAGAAACAGGAGTCTGGAAACAGAGGGGCAGAAACAGGAGGCTGGAAACAGAGGGGGAGAAACAGGAGGCTGGAAACAGAGGGTGAGAAACAGGAGTCCGGTAAGAGGGGTAAAAACAGGAGGCTGGAAACAGAAGGGGAGAAACAGGAGGCTGGAAACAGAGGGGCAGAAACAGGAGGCTGGAAACAAAAGGTGAGAAAAAGGAGTGTGGAAACAGAGGGGCAGAAACAGGAGTCTGGAAACAGAGGGGGAGAAACAGGAGGCAGGAAACAGAGGGGCAGAAACAGGAGTCTGGAAACAGAGGGGCAGAATCGGGAGTCTGGAAACAGAGGGGCAGAAACAGGAGGCTGGAAACAGAGGCTGGGAAACAGGAGGATGGAAACAGAGGGTGAGAGACAGGAGTCTGCAAACAGAGGGGCAGAAACAGGAGTCTGGAAACAGAGGAGCAGAAACAGGAGGCTGGAAACAGAGGGGGAGAAACAGGAGGCTGGAAACAGAGGGGCAGAAACAGGAGTCCGGAAACAGAGGGGTAAAAACAGGAGGCTGGAAACAGAGGGGGAGAAACAGGAGGCTGGAAACAGTGGGGGAGAAACAGGCGTCTGGAAACAGATGGGGAGAAACAGGAGTCTGGAAACAGAGGGGCAGAAACAGGAGTCTGTTAACAGAGGGGCAGAAACAGGCGGCTGGAAACAGAGGGGCAGAAACAGGAGGCTGGAAACAGAGGGGCAGAAACAGGGGGCTGGAAAGAGAGGCTGGGAAACAGGAGGCTGGAAACAGAGGGAGAGAAACAGGAGGCTGGAAACAGAGGGTGAGAAACAGGAGACTGGAAACAGAGGGTGAGAAACAGGAGTCTGGAAACAGAGGGGCAGAAACAGGAGTCGGGAAACAGAGGGGCAGAAACAGGAGGCTGGAAACAGCGGGGGAGAAACAGGAGCCTGGAAACAGAGGGGCAGAAACAGGAGGCTGGAAACAGAGCGGCAGAAACAGGAGGTGAGAAAAAGAGGGGTAGAAACAGGAGGCTGGAAACAGAGGGGGAGAACAGGAGGCTGGAAACAGAATGGGAGAAACAGGAGTCTGGAAACAGAGGGGCAGAAACAGGAGACTGGACAGAGGGGGAGAAACAGGAGGCTGGAAACAGAGGGTGAGAAACAGGAGTCTGGAAACAGAGGGGTCGAAACAGGAGTCTGGAAACAGAGGGGCAGAAACAGTAGGCGGGAAAAAGACGGGCAGAAACAGGAGTCTGGAAACAGAGGCTGGGAAACAGGAGGCTGGAAACAGAGGGGCAGAAACAGGAGGCTGGAAACAGAGTGGGAGAAACAGGAAGCTGGAAACAGAGGGGCAGAAACAGTAGGCTGGAAAGAGCGGGGGAGAAACAGGAGGCTGGAAACAGAGGGGCAGAAACAGGAGGCTGGAAACAGAGGCTGGGAAACAAGAGGCTGGAAACAGAGGGGGAGAAACAGCAGGCTGGAAACAGAGGGGGAGAAACAGGCGTCTGGAAACAGATGGGGAGAAACAGGAGTCTGGAAACAGAGGGGCAGAAACAGGAGTCTGTTAACAGAGGGGCAGAAACAGGTGGCTGGAAACAGAGGGGCAGAAACAGGTGGCTGGAAACAGAGGGGCAGAAACAGGAGGCTGGAAAGAAAGGGTGAGAAACAGGAGTCTGGAAACAGAGGGGCAGAAACAGGAGTCTAAAAAGAGGGGGAGAAACAGGAGGCTGGAAACAGAGGGGCACAAACAGGAGTCTGGAAACAGAGGGACAGAATCAGGAGTCTGGAAACAGAGGGGCAGAAACAGGAGGCTGGAAACAAAGGCTGGGAAACAGAGGCTGGAAACAGAGGGGGAGAAACAGGAGGCTGGAAACAGACGGTGAGAGACAGGAGTCTGGAAACAGAGTGGCAGAAACAGGCGTCTGGAAACAGAGGGGCAGAAACAGAAGGCTGGAAACAGCGGGGGAGAAACAGGAGGCTGGAAACAGAGGAGCAGAAACAGGAGGCTGGAAACAGAGGGGCAGGAAGAGGAGGCGGGAAAAAGAGGGGCAGAAACAGGAAGCTGGAAACAGAGGGGGATAAACAGGAGGCTGGAACCAGAATGGGAGAAACAGGAGTCTGGAAACAGAGGGGCAGAAACAGGAGGCTGGAATCAGAGGGGGAGAAACAGGAGGCTGGAAACAGAGGGTGAGAAACAGGAGTCTGGAAATAGAGGGTGAGAAACAGGAGTCTGGAAACAGAGGGGCAGAAACAGGAGTCTGGAAACAGAGGCTGGGAAACAGGAGGCTGGAAACAGTGGGGGAGAAACAGGAGGCTGGAAACAGAGGGGGAGAGACAGGAGGCTGGAAACAGAGTGGGAGAAACAGGAGGCTGGAAACAGATGGTGAGAAACAGGAGACAGGAAACAGAGGGGCAGAAACAGGAGTCTGGAAACAGAGGGTCAGAAACAGGAGTCTGGAAACAGAGGGGAAGAAACAGGAGGCTGGAAACAGAGGGGCAGAAACAGGAGTCCGGAAACAGAGGGGTAAAAACAGGAGGCTGGAAACAGAGGGGCAGAAACAGGAGTCTGGAAACAGAGGCTGGGAAACAGGAGGCTGGAAAGAGAGGGGGAGAAACAGGAGGCTGGAAACAGAGGGTGAGAAACAGGAGTCTGGAAACAATCGGGGCACAAACAGGAGTCTGGAAACAGAGGGGCAGAAACAGGAGGCTGGAAACAGAGTGGCAGAAACAGGAGGCTGCAAACAGAGCGGGAGAAACAGGAGGCTGGAAACAGAGGGTGAGAAACAGGAGTCCGGAAACAGAGGGGTAAAAACAGGAGGCTGGAAACAGAGGGGGAGAAACAGGAGGCTGGAAACAGAGGGGCAGGAACAGGAGTCTGTTAACAGAGGGGCAGAAACAGGCGGCTGGAAACAGAGGGGCAGAAACAGGGGGCTGGAAACAAAGGGAGAGAAAAAGGAGTCTGGAAACAGAGGGGCAGAAACAGGAGTCTGGAAACAGAGGGGGAGAAACAGGAGGCTGGAAACAGAGGAGCAGAAACAGGAGGCTGGAAACAGAGGGGCAGGAACAGGAGGCGGGAAAAAGAGGGGCAGAAACAGGAGGCTGGAAACAGAGGGGGATAAACAGGAGGCTGGAAACAGAATGGGAGAAACAGGAGTCTGGAAACAGAGGGGCAGAAACAGGAGGCTGGAATCAGAGGGGGAGAAACAGGAGGCTGGAAACAGAGGGTGAGAAACAGGAGTCTGGAATCAGAGGGGCAGAGACAGGAGTCTGGAAACAGAGGGGCAGAAAAAGGAGTCTGGAAACAGACGGGCAGAAACAGGAGGCTGGAAACAGAGGGGCAGAAACAGGAGTCTGGAAACAGAGGGGCAGAAACAGGAGGCTGGAAACAGAGGGGGAGAAACAGGAGGCTGGAAACAGAGGGGCAGAAACAGGAGGCTGGAAACAGAGGGGCAGGAAGAGGAGGCGGGAAAAAGAGGGGCAGAAACAGGAAGCTGGAAACAGAGGGGGATAAACAGGAGTCTGGAAACAGAGGGGCAGAAACAGGAGTCTGTTAACAGAGGGGCAGAAACAGGTGGCTGGAAACAGAGGAGCAGAAACAGGAGGCTGGAAACAAAGGGTGAGAAACAGGAGTCTGGAAACAGAGGGGCAGAAACAGGAGTCTAAAAAGAGGGGGAGAAACAGGAGGCTGGAAACAGAGGGGCACAAACAGGAGTCTGGAAACAGAGGGACAGAATCAGGAGTCTGGAAACAGAGGGGCAGAAACAGGAGGCTGGAAACAGAGGCTGGGAAACAGAGGCTGGAAACAGAGGGGGAGAAACAGGAGGCTGGAAACAGACGGTGAGAGACAGGAGTCTGGAAACAGAGGGGCAGAAACAGGCGTCTGGAAACAGAGGGGCAGAAACAGAAGGCTGGAAACAGCGGGGGAGAAACAGGAGGCTGGAAACAGAGGAGCAGAAACAGGAGGCTGGAAACAGAGGGGCAGGAAGAGGAGGCGGGAAAAAGAGGGGCAGAAACAGGAAGCTGGAAACAGAGGGGGATAAACAGGAGGCTGGAAACAGAATGGGAGAAACAGGAGTCTGGAAACAGAGGG
Organism: Carcharhinus amblyrhynchos; assembly: GCF_965287045.1. Classification (NCBI taxonomy): domain Eukaryota; kingdom Metazoa; phylum Chordata; class Chondrichthyes; order Carcharhiniformes; family Carcharhinidae; genus Carcharhinus; species Carcharhinus amblyrhynchos. Next base: position 51,857 of record NC_137331.1, read on the forward strand.
GCAGAAACAGGAGGCTGGAATCAGAGGGGGAGAAACAGGAGGCTGGAAACAGAGGGTGAGAAACAGGAGTCTGGAAATAGAGGGTGAGAAACAGGAGTCTGGAAACAGTGGGGGAGAAACAGGAGGCTGGAAACAGAGGGGGAGAGACAGGAGGCTGGAAACAGAGTGGGAGAAACAGGAGGCTGGAAACAGATGGTGAGAAACAGGAGACAGGAAACAGAGGGGCAGAAACAGGAGTCTGGAAACAGAGGCTGGGAAACAGGAGGCTGGAAACAGTGGGGGAGAAACAGGAGGCTGGAAACAGAGGGGGAGAGACAGGAGGCTGGAAACAGAGTGGGAGAAACAGGAGGCTGGAAACAGGTGGTGAGAAACAGGAGACAGGAAACAGAGGGGCAGAAACAGGAGTCTGGAAACAGAGGGGCAGAAACAGGAGTCTGGAAACAGAGGGGAAGAAACAGGAGGCTGGAAACAGAGGGGCAGAAACAGGAGTCCGGAAACAGAGGGGTAAAAACAGGAGGCTGGAAACAGAGGGGGAGAAACAGGAGGCTGGAAACAGATGGGGAGAAACAGGCGTCTGGAAACAGATGGGGAGAAACAGGAGTCTGGAAACAGAGGGGCAGAAAAAGGAGTCTGTTAACAGAGGGGCAGAAACAGGCGGCTGGAAACAGAGGGGCAGAAACAGGAGGCTGGAAACAGAGGGGCAGAAACAGGGGGCTGGAAAGAGAGGCTGGGAAACAGGAGGCTGGAAACAGAGGGAGAGAAACAGGAGGCTGGAAAGAGAGGGGGAGAAACAGGAGGCTGGAAACAGAGGGTGAGAAACAGGAGTCTGGAAACAGAGGGGGAGAAACAGGAGTCTGGAAACAGAGGGGGAGAAACAGGAGGCTGGAAACAGAGGGGCAGAAACAGGAGGCTGGAAACAGAGGGGCAGAAACAGGAGTCTGGAAACAGAGGGGCAGAAAGATGAGGCTGGAAACAGCGGGGGAGAAACAGGAGGCTGGAAACAGAGGGGCAGAAAGAGGAGGCTGGAAACAGAGGGGCAGAAACAGGAGGCGGGAAAAAGAGGGGCAGAAACAGGAGGCTGGAAATAGAGGGGGAGAAACAGGAGGCTGGAAACATAATGGGAGAAACAGCAGTCTGGAAACAGAGGTGGAGAAACAGGAGGCGGGAAACAGAGGGGGAGAAACAAGAGGCTGGAAACAGAGGGTCAGAAACAGGAGTCTGGAATCAGAGGGGCAGAGACAGGGGTCTGGAAACAGAGGGGCAGAAACAGGAGTATTGAAACAGAGGGGCAGAAACAGGAGGCTGGAAACAGAGGCGGGGAAACAGGAGGCTGGAAACCAGAGGGTGAGAAACAGGAGTCTGGAAACAGAGGGTGAGAAACAGGAGTCTGGAAACAGAGGGGGAGAAACATGAGGCTGGAAACAGAGGGGAAGAAACAGGAGTCTGGAATCAGAGGGGCAGAAGCAGGAGGCTGGAAACAGAGGGGGAGAAACAGGGGGCTGGAAACAGAGGGTGAGAAACAGGAGTCTGGAACCAGACGGGCAGAAACAGGAGTCTGGAAACAGAGGGGCAGAAACAGGAGTCTGGAATCAGAGGGGGAGAAACAGGAGGCTGGAAACAGAGGGGCAGAAACAGGAGGCTGGAAATAGAGGGGCAGAAACAGGAGGCTGGAAACAGAGGGGCAGAAACAGGAGTCTGGAAACAGAGGGGCAGAAACAGGAAGCTGGAAACAGAGGGGGAGAAACAGGAGGCTGGAAACAGAGGGGTAAAAACAGGAGTCTGGAAACACAGGGGGAGAAACAGGAGGCTGGAAACAGAGGAGGAGAAACAGGAGGCTGGAAACAGAGGGTGAGAATCAGGAGGCTGGAAACAGAGGGGCAGAAACAGGAGTCTGGAAACAAAGGGTGAGAAACAGGAGTCTGGAAATTAGAGGGGGAGAAACAGGAGGCTGGAAACTGAGGGGGAGAAACAGGAGGCTGGAAACAGAGGGTGAGAAACAGGAGGCTGGAAACAGAGGGGCAGAAACAGGATTCTGGAAACAAAGAGTGAGAAACAGGAGTCTGGAAATAGAGGGGGAGAAACAGGAGGCTGGAAACTGACGGGGAGAAACAGGAGGCTGGAAACAGAGGGTGAGAAACAGGAGGCTGGAAACAGAGGGGCAGAAACAGGAGGCTGGAAACAGAGGGGCAGAAACAGGAGTCTGGAAACAGAGGGGGAGAAACAGGAGGCAGGAAACAGTGGGGCAGAAACAGGAGGCTGGAAACAGAGTGGGAGAAACAGGAGGCTGGGAACAGAGGGTGAGAAACAGGAGGCTGGAAACAGAGGGGGAGAAACAGGAGGCTGGAAACAGAGGGTGAGAATCAGGACTCTGGAAACAGAGGGGCAGAAACAGGAGTCTGGAAACAGAGGGGCCGAAGCAGGAGCCTGGAAACAGAGGGGCAGAAACAGCATGCTGGAAACAGAGGCTGGGAAACAGTAGGCTGGAATCAGAGCGGCAGAAACAGGAGGCTGGAAACAGAGGGTGAGAAACAGGAGTCTGAAAAAAGAGGGGGAGAAACAGGAGTCTGGAAACAGAGGGGGAGAAACAGGAGGCTGGAAACAGAGGGTGAGAAACAGGAGTCTGGAAACAGAGGGGCAGAAACAGGAGGCTGGAAACACAGGGGCAGAAACAGGAGTCTGGAAACAGAGGGGCAGAAACAGGAGGCTGGAAACAGAGGGGCAGAGACAGGAGGCGGGAAAAAGAGGGGCAGAAACAGGAAGCTGGAAACAGAGGGGGAGAAACAGGAGGCTGGAAACATTATGGGAGAAACAGCAGTCTGGAAACAGAGGTGGAGAAACAGGAGGCTGGAAACAGGGGGAGAAACAAGAGGCTGGAAACAGAGGGTCAGAAACAGGAGTCTGGAATCAGAGGGGCAGAGACAGGGGTCTGGAAACAGAGGAGCAGAAACAGGAGTATTGAAATAGAGGGGCAGAAACAGGAGGCTGGAAACAGAGGCGGGGAAACAGGAAGCTGGAAACAGAGGGGCAGAAACAGGAGGCTGGATACAGAGGGGCAGAAACAGGAGGCTGGAAACAGAGGGGGAGAAACAGGAGGCTGGAAACCAGAGGGTGAGAAACAGGAGTCTGGAAACAGAGGGGGAGAAACAGGAGTCTGGAAACAGAGGGGGAGAAACATGAGGCTGGAAACAGAGGGGAAGAAACAGGAGTCTGGAATCAGAGGGGCAGAAACAGGAGGCTGGAAACAGAGGGGGAGAAATAGGAGGCTGGAAACAGAGGGTGAGAAACAGGAGTCTGGAACGAGACGGGCAGAAACAGGAGTCTGGAAACAAAGGGGGAGAAACAGGAGGCTGGAAACAGAGGGGCAGAAACAGGAGGCTGGAAATAGAGGGGCAGAAACAGGAGGCTGGAAACAGAGGGGTAAAAACAGGAGTCTGGAAACACAGGGGGAGAAACAGGAGGCTGGAAACAGAGGAGGAGAAACAGGAGGCTGGAAACAGAGGGTGAGAATCAGGAGGCCGGAAACAGAGGGGGAGAAACAGGAGGCTGGAAACTGAGGGGGAGAAACAGGAGGCTGGAAACAGAGGGTGAGAAACAGGAGGCTGGAAACAGAGGGGCAGAAACAGGAGTCTGGAAACAAAGGGTGAGAAACAGGAGTCTGGAAATAGAGGGGCAGAAACAGGAGGCTGGAAACTGACGGGGAGAAACAGGAGGCTGGAAACAGAGGGTGAGAAACAGGAGGCTGGAAACAGAGGGGCAGAAACAGGAGGCTGGAAACAGAGGGGCAGAAACAGGAGTCTGGAAACAGAGGGGGAGAAACAGGAGGCAGGAAATAGTGGGGCAGAAACAGGAGGCTGGAAACAGAGTGGGAGAAACAGGAGGCTGGGAACAGAGGGTGAGAAACAGGAGGCTGGAAACAGAGGGGGAGAAACAGGAGGCTGGAAACAGAGGGTGAGAATCAGGACTCTGGAAACAGAGGGGCAGAAACAGGAGTCTGGAAACAGAGGGGCCGAAGCAGGAGCCTGGAAACAGAGGGGCAGAAACAGGAGGCGGGAAAAAGAGGGGAAGAAACAGGAGGCTGGAAATAGAGGGGGAGAAACAGGAGGCTGGAAACAGAGGGTGAGAAACAGGAGTCTGGAAACAGAGGGCGAGAAACAGGAGGCTGGAAACAGAGGGGGAGAAACAGGAGGCTGGAGACAGAGTGGGAGAAACAGGAGGCTGGAAACAGATGGAGAGAAAAAGGAGTCAGGAAACAGAGGGGCAGAAACAGGAGTCTGGAAACAGAGGGGCAGAAACAGGAGTCTGGAAACAGAGGGGGAGAAACAGGAGGCTGGAAACAGAGGGGCAGAAACAGGAGTCTGGAAACAGAGGGGCAGAAACAGCATGCTGGAAACAGAGGCTGGGAAACAGTAGGCTGGAATCAGAGCGGCAGAAACAGGAGGCTGGAAACAGAGGCTGGGAAACAGGAGGCTGGAAACAGAGGGGGAGAAACAGGAGTCTGGAAACAGAGGGGCAGAAACAGGAGTCTGGAAACAGAGGGGCAGAGACAGGAGACTGGAAACAGAGGGGCAGAAACAGGAGGCTGGAAACAGAGGGGCAGAAACAGGAGTCTGGAAACAGAGGGGCAGAAACAGCAGGCAGGAAACAGAGGGGCAGAAACAGGAGTCTGGAAACAGAGGGGCAGAAACAGGAGGCTGGAAAAGGAGGGGGAGAAACAGGAGGCTGGAAACAGAGGGGCAGAAACAGGAGTCTGGAAACAGAGGGGCAGAAACAGGAGGCTGGAAACAGAGGCTGGGAAACAGTTGGCTGGAATCAGAGGGGCAGAAACAGGACGCTGGAAACAGAGGCTGGGAAACAGGAGGCTGGAAACAGAGGGTGAGAATCAGGTCTCTGGAAACAGAGGGGCAGAAACAGGAGTCTGGAAACAGGGGGGCAGAAACTGGAGTCTTGAAACAGTGGGGGAGAAACAGGAGGCTGGAAACAGAGGGGCAGAAACAGGAGTCTGGAAACAAAGGGGCACAAACAGGAGGCTGGAAACAGAGGGGCAGAAACAGGAGTCTGGAAACAGAGGAGAAGAAACAGGAGTCTAGAAACAGAGGGGCAGAAACAGGATGCTGGAAACAGAGGGGGAGAAACAGGAGTCCGGAAACAGAGGGGTAAAAACAGGAGGCTGGAAACAGAGGGGGAGAAACAGGAGGCTGGAAACAGAGGGGGAGAAACAGGCGTCTGGAAACAGATGGGGAGAAACAGGAGTCTGGAAACAGAGGGGCAGAAACAGGAGTCTGTTAACAGAGGGGCAGAAACAGGCGGCTGGAAACAGAGGGGCAGAAACAGGAGGCTGGAAACAAAGGGTGAGAAACAGGAGTCTGGAAACAGAGGGGCAGAAACAGGAGTCTGGAAACAGAGGGACAGAATCAGGAGTCTGGAAACAGAGGGGCAGAAACAGGAGGCTGGAAACAGAGGGGGAGAAACAGGAGGCTGGAAACAGAGGGTGAGAATCAGGACTCTGGAAACAGAGAGGCAGAAACAGGAGTCTGGAAACAGAGGGGCCGAAGCAGGAGCCTGGAAACAGAGGGGCAGAAACAGGAGGCGGGAAAAAGAGGGGAAGAAACAGGAGGCTGGAAATAGAGGGGGAGAAACAGGAGGCTGGAAACAGAGGGTGAGAAACAGGAGTCTGGAAACAGAGGGCGAGAAACAGGAGGCTGGAAACAGAGGGGGAGAAACAGGAGGCTGGAGACAGAGTGGGAGAAACAGGAGGCTGGAAACAGATGGAGAGAAAAAGGAGTCAGGAAACAGAGGGGCAGAAACAGGAGTCTGGAAACAGAGGGGCAGAAACAGGAGTCTGGAAACAGAGGGGGAGAAACAGGAGGCTGGAAACAGAGGGGCAGAAACAGGAGTCTGGAAACAGAGGGGCAGAAACAGCATGCTGGAAACAGAGGCTGGGAAACAGTAGGCTGGAATCAGAGCGGCAGAAACAGGAGGCTGGAAACAGAGGGTGAGAAACAGGAGTCTGAAAAAAGAGGGGGAGAAACAGGAGTCTGGAAACAGAGGGGGAGAAACAGGAGGCTGGAAACAGAGGGTGAGAAACAGGAGTCTGGAAACAGAGGGGCAGAAACAGGAGGCTGGAAACACAGGGGCAGAAACAGGAGTCTGGAAACAGAGGGGCAGAAACATGAGGCTGGAAACAGCGGGGGAGAAACAGGAGGCTGGAAACAGAGGGGCAGAAACAGGAGGCTGGAAACAGAGGGGCAGAGACAGGAGGCGGGAAAAAGAGGGGCAGAAACAGGAAGCTGGAAACAGAGGGGGAGAAACAGGAGGCTGGAAACATTATGGGAGAAACAGCAGTCTGGAAACAGAGGTGGAGAAACAGGAGGCTGGAAACAGGGGGAGAAACAAGAGGCTGGAAACAGAGGGTCAGAAACAGGAGTCTGGAATCAGAGGGGCAGAGACAGGGGTCTGGAAACAGAGGAGCAGAAACAGGAGTATTGAAATAGAGGGGCAGAAACAGGAGGCTGGAAACAGAGGCGGGGAAACAGGAAGCTGGAAACAGAGGGGCAGAAACAGGAGGCTGGATACAGAGGGGCAGAAACAGGAGGCTGGAAACAGAGGGGGAGAAACAGGAGGCTGGAAACCAGAGGGTGAGAAACAGGAGTCTGGAAACAGAGGGGGAGAAACAGGAGTCTGGAAACAGAGGGGGAGAAACATGAGGCTGGAAACAGAGGGGAAGAAACAGGAGTCTGGAATCAGAGGGGCAGAAACAGGAGGCTGGAAACAGAGGGGGAGAAATAGGAGGCTGGAAACAGAGGGTGAGAAACAGGAGTCTGGAACGAGACGGGCAGAAACAGGAGTCTGGAAACAAAGGGGGAGAAACAGGAGGCTGGAAACAGAGGGGCAGAAACAGGAGGCTGGAAATAGAGGGGCAGAAACAGGAGGCTGGAAACAGAGGGGCAGAAACAGGAGTCTGGAAACAGAGGAGCAGAAACAGGAAGCTGGAAACAGAGGGGGAGAAACAGGAGGCTGGAAACAGAGGGGTAAAAACAGGAGTCTGGAAACACAGGGGGAGAAACAGGAGGCTGGAAACAGAGGAGGAGAAACAGGAGGCTGGAAACAGAGGGTGAGAATCAGGAGGCCGGAAACAGAGGGGGAGAAACAGGAGGCTGGAAACTGAGGGGGAGAAACAGGAGGCTGGAAACAGAGGGTGAGAAACAGGAGGCTGGAAACAGAGGGGCAGAAACAGGAGTCTGGAAACAAAGGGTGAGAAACAGGAGTCTGGAAATAGAGGGGCAGAAACAGGAGGCTGGAAACTGACGGGGAGAAACAGGAGGCTGGAAACAGAGGGTGAGAAACAGGAGGCTGGAAACAGAGGGGCAGAAACAGGAGGCTGGAAACAGAGGGGCAGAAACAGGAGTCTGGAAACAGAGGGGGAGAAACAGGAGGCAGGAAATAGTGGGGCAGAAACAGGAGGCTGGAAACAGAGTGGGAGAAACAGGAGGCTGGGAACAGAGGGTGAGAAACAGGAGGCTGGAAACAGAGGGGGAGAAACAGGAGGCTGGAAACAGAGGGTGAGAATCAGGACTCTGGAAACAGAGGGGCAGAAACAGGAGTCTGGAAACAGAGGGGCCGAAGCAGGAGCCTGGAAACAGAGGGGCAGAAACAGGAGGCGGGAAAAAGAGGGGAAGAAACAGGAGGCTGGAAATAGAGGGGGAGAAACAGGAGGCTGGAAACAGAGGGTGAGAAACAGGAGTCTGGAAACAGAGGGCGAGAAACAGGAGGCTGGAAACAGAGGGGGAGAAACAGGAGGCTGGAGACAGAGTGGGAGAAACAGGAGGCTGGAAACAGATGGAGAGAAAAAGGAGTCAGGAAACAGAGGGGCAGAAACAGGAGTCTGGAAACAGGGGGGCAGAAACAGGAGTCTGGAAACAGAGGGGGAGAAACAGGAGGCTGGAAACAGAGGGGCAGAAACAGGAGTCTGGAAACAGAGGGGCAGAAACAGCATGCTGGAAACAGAGGCTGGGAAACAGTAGGCTGGAATCAGAGCGGCAGAAACAGGAGGCTGGAAACAGAGGCTGGGAAACAGGAGGCTGGAAACAGAGGGGGAGAAACAGGAGTCTGGAAACAGAGGGGCAGAAACAGGAGTCTGGAAACAGAGGGGCAGAGACAGGAGACTGGAAACAGAGGGGCAGAAACAGGAGGCTGGAAACAGAGGGGCAGAAACAGGAGTCTGGAAACAGAGGGGCAGAAACAGCAGGCAGGAAACAGAGGGGCAGAAACAGGAGTCTGGAAACAGAGGGGCAGAAACAGGAGGCTGGAAAAGGAGGGGGAGAAACAGGAGGCTGGAAACAGAGGGGCAGAAACAGGAGTCTGGAAACAGAGGGGCAGAAACAGGAGGCTGGAAACAGAGGCTGGGAAACAGTTGGCTGGAATCAGAGGGGCAGAAACAGGACGCTGGAAACAGAGGCTGGGAAACAGGAGGCTGGAAACAGAGGGTGAGAATCAGGTCTCTGGAAACAGAGGGGCAGAAACAGGAGTCTGGAAACAGGGGGGCAGAAACTGGAGTCTTGAAACAGTGGGGGAGAAACAGGAGGCTGGAAACAGAGGGGCAGAAACAGGAGTCTGGAAACAAAGGGGCACAAACAGGAGGCTGGAAACAGAGGGGCAGAAACAGGAGTCTGGAAACAGAGGAGAAGAAACAGGAGTCTAGAAACAGAGGGGCAGAAACAGGATGCTGGAAACAGAGGGGGAGAAACAGGAGTCCGGAAACAGAGGGGTAAAAACAGGAGGCTGGAAACAGAGGGGGAGAAACAGGAGGCTGGAAACAGAGGGGGAGAAACAGGCGTCTGGAAACAGATGGGGAGAAACAGGAGTCTGGAAACAGAGGGGCAGAAACAGGAGTCTGTTAACAGAGGGGCAGAAACAGGCGGCTGGAAACAGAGGGGCAGAAACAGGAGGCTGGAAACAAAGGGTGAGAAACAGGAGTCTGGAAACAGAGGGGCAGAAACAGTAGTCTGGAAACAGAGGGACAGAATCAGGAGTCTGGAAACAGAGGGGCAGAAACAGGAGGCTGGAAACAGAGGGGGAGAAACAGGAGGCTGGAAACAGAGGGTGAGAATCAGGACTCTGGAAACAGAGGGGCAGAAACAGGAGTCTGGAAACAGAGGGGCCGAAGCAGGAGCCTGGAAACAGAGGGGCAGAAACAGGAGGCGGGAAAAAGAGGGGAAGAAACAGGAGGCTGGAAATAGAGGGGGAGAAACAGGAGGCTGGAAACAGAGGGTGAGAAACAGGAGTCTGGAAACAGAGGGCGAGAAACAGGAGGCTGGAAACAGAGGGGGAGAAACAGGAGGCTGGAGACAGAGTGGGAGAAACAGGAGGCTGGAAACAGATGGAGAGAAAAAGGAGTCAGGAAACAGAGGGGCAGAAACAGGAGTCTGGAAACAGAGGGGCAGAAACAGGAGTCTGGAAACAGAGGGGGAGAAACAGGAGGCTGGAAACAGAGGGGCAGAAACAGGAGTCTGGAAACAGAGGGGCAGAAACAGCATGCTGGAAACAGAGGCTGGGAAACAGTAGGCTGGAATCAGAGCGGCAGAAACAGGAGGCTGGAAACAGAGGCTGGGAAACAGGAGGCTGGAAACAGAGGGGGAGAAACAGGAGTCTGGAAACAGAGGGGCAGAAACAGGAGTCTGGAAACAGAGGGGCAGAAACAGCAGGCAGGAAACAGAGGGGCAGAAACAGGAGTCTGGAAACAGAGGGGCAGAAACAGGAGGCTGGAAAAGGAGGGGGAGAAACAGGAGGCTGGAAACAGAGGGGCAGAAACAGGAGTCTGGAAACAGAGGGGCAGAAACAGCAGGCAGGAAACAGAGGGGCAGAAACAGGAGTCTGGAAACAGAGGGGCAGAAACAGGAGGCTGGAAAAGGAGGGGGAGAAACAGGAGGCTGGAAACAGAGGGGCAGAAACAGGAGTCTGGAAACAGAGGGGCAGAAACAGGAGGCTGGAAACAGAGGCTGGGAAACAGTTGGCTGGAATCAGAGGGGCAGAAACAGGACGCTGGAAACAGAGGCTGGGAAACAGGCGGCTGGAAACAGAGGGTGAGAATCAGGTCTCTGGAAACAGAGGGGCAGAAACAGGAGTCTGGAAACAAGGGGGCAGAAACTGGAGTCTTGAAACAGTGGCGGAGAAACAGGAGGCTGGAAACAGAGGGGCAGAAACAGGAGTCGGGAAACAAAGGGGCACAAACAGTAGTCTGGAAACAGAGGGGCAGAAACAGGAGGCGGGAAAAAGAGGGGCAGAAACAGGAGGCTGGAAATAGATGGGGGGAAACAGGAGGCTGGAAACAGAGGGGCAGAAACAGGAGGCGGGAAAAAGAGGGGCAGAAACAGGAGGCTGGAAATAGATGGGGGGAAACAGGAGGCTGGAAACAGAGGGTGAGAAACAGGGGTCTGGAAACAGTGGGGGAGAAACAGGAGGCTGGAAACAGAGGCTGGGAAACAGGAGGATGGAAACAGAGGGTGAGAGACAGGAGTCTGGAAACAGAGGGGCAGAAACAGGAGTCTGGAAACAGAGGAGCAGAAACAGGAGGATGGACACAGAGGGGCAGAAACAGGAGGCTGGAAACAGAGGAGGAGAAACAGGAGGCTGGAAACAGAGGGTGAGAAACTGGAGTCTGGAAACAGAGGGGGTGAAACAGTAGTCTGGAAACAGACGGGCCGAAGCAGGAGCCTGGAAACAGAGGGGCAGAAACAGGAGGCGGGAAAAAGAGGGGCAGAAACAGGAGGCTGGAAATAGATGGGGGGAAACAGGAGGCTGGAAACAGAGGGTGAGAAACAGGAGTCTGGAAACAGTGGGGGAGAAACAGGAGGCTGGAAACAGAGGGGGAGAGACAGGAGGCTGGAAACAGAGGGGCAGAAACAGGAGGCTGGAAACAGAGGGGAAGAAACAGGAGGCTGGAAACAGAGGGGCAGAAACAGGAGGCGGGAAAAAGAGGGGCAGAAACAGGAGGCTGGAAATAGATGGGGGGAAACATGAGGCTGGAAACAGAGGGTGAGAAACAGGGGTCTGGAAACAGTGGGGGAGAAACAGGAGGCTGGAAACAGAGGGGGAGAAACAGGAGACTGGAAACAGAGGCTGGGAAACAGGAGGCTGGAAACAGATGGGGGGAAACAGGAGGCTGGAAACAGAGGGTGAGAATCAGGTCTCTGCAAACAGAGGGGCAGAAACAGGAGTCTGGAAACAGGGGGGCAGAAACTGGAGTCTTGAAACAGTGGCGGAGAAACAGGAGGCTGGAAACAGAGGGGCAGAAACAGGAGTCGGGAAACAAAGGGGCACAAACAGGAGGCTGGAAACAGAGGGGCAGAAACAGGAGTCTGGAAACAGAGGAGAAGAAACAGGAGTCTAGAAACAGAGGGGCAGAAACAGGATGCTGGAAACAGAGGGGGAGAAACAGGAGTCCGGAAACAGAGGGGTAAAAACAGGAGGCTGGAAACAGAGGGGGAGAAACAGGAGGCTGGAAACAGAGGGGGAGAAACAGGCGTCTGGAAACAGATGGGGAGAAACAGGAGTCTGGAAACAGAGGGGCAGAAACAGGAGTCTGTTAACAGAGGGGCAGAAACAGGCGGCTGGAAACAGAGGGGCAGAAACAGGAGGCTGGAAACAGAGGGTGAGAAACAGGAGTCTGGAAACAGAGGGGCAGAAACAGGAGTCTAAAAAGAGGGGGAGAAACAGGAGGCTGGAAACAGAGGGGCACAAACAGGAGTCTGGAAACAGAGGGACAGAATCAGGAGTCTGGAAACAGAGGGGCAGAAACAGGAGGCTGGAAACAAAGGCTGGGAAACAGAGGCTGGAAACAGAGGGGGAGAAACAGGAGGCTGGAAACAGACGGTGAGAGACAGGAGTCTGGAAACAGAGGGGCAGAAACAGGCGTCTGGAAACAGAGGGGCAGAAACAGAAGGCTGGAAACAGCGGGGGAGAAACAGGAGGCTGGAAACAGAGGAGCAGAAACAGGAGGCTGGAAACAGAGGGGCAGGAAGAGGAGGCGGGAAAAAGAGGGGCAGAAACAGGAAGCTGGAAACAGAGGGGCAGAAACAGGAGGCTGGAAACAGAGGGGCAGAAACAGGAGTCTGGAAATAGAGGGGCAGAAACAGGAGGCTGGAAACAGAGGGGGAGAAACAGGAGGCTGGAAACAGAGGGGCAGAAACAGGGGGCTGGATACAGAGGGGCAGAAACAGGAGGCTGGAAACAGAGGGGGAGAAACAGGAGGCTGGAAACAGAGGGTGTGAAACAGGAGTCTGGAAACAGAGGGGCAGAAACAGGAGTCTGGAAACAGAGGCTGGGAAACAGGAGGCTGGAAAGAGAGGGGGAGAAACAGGAGGCTGGAAACAGAGGGTGAGAAACAGGAGTCTGGAAACAATCGGGGCACAAACAGGAGTCTGGAAACAGAGGGGCAGAAACAGGAGGCTGGAAACAGAGTGGCAGAAACAGGAGGCTGCAAACAGACGGGGAGAAACAGGAGGCTGGAAACAGAGGGTGAGAAACAGGAATCCGGAAACAGAGGGGTAAAAACAGGAGGCTGGAAACAGAGGGGGAGAAACAGGAGGCTGGAAACAGAGGGGCAGGAACAGGAGTCTGTTAACAGAGGGGCAGAAACAGGCGGCTGGAAACAGAGGGGCAGAAATAGGAGGCTGGAAACAAAGGGAGAGAAAAAGGAGTCTGGAAACAGAGGGGCAGAAACAGGAGTCTGGAAACAGAGGGGGAGAAACAGGAGGCAGGAAACAGAGGGGCAGAAACAGGAGTCTGGAAACAGAGGGGCAGAATTGGGAGTCTGGAAACAGAGGGGCAGAAACAGGAGGCTGGAAACAGAGGCTGGGAAAGAGGAGGATGGAAACAGAGGGGGAGAAACTGGAGGCTGGAAACAGAGGGTGAGAGACAGGAGTCTGGAAACAGAGGGGCAGAAACAGGAGGCTGGAAACAAAGGGTGAGAAAAAGGAGTCTGGAAACAGTGGGGCAGAAACAGGAGTCTGGAAACAGAGGGGGAGAAACAGGAGGCAGGAAACAGAGGGGCAGAAACAGGAGTCTGGAAACAGAGGGGCAGAATCGGGAGTCTGGAAACAGAGGGGCAGAAACAGGAGGCTGGAAACAGAGGCTGGGAAACAGGAGGATGGAAACAGAGGGTGAGAGACAGGAGTCTGGAAACAGAGGGGCAGAAACAGGAGGCTGGAAACAGAGGAGGAGAAACAGGAGGCTGGAAACAGAGGGTGAGAAACTGGAGTCTGGAAACAGAGGGGGAGAAACAGTAGTCTGGAAACAGAGGGGCCGAAGCAGGAGCCTGGAAACAGAGGGGCAGAAACAGGAGGCGGGAAAAAGAGGGGCAGAAACAGGAGGCTGGAAATACATGGGGGGAAACAGGAGGCTGGAAACAGAGGGTGAGAAACAGGACTCTGGAAACAGTGGGGGAGAAACAGGAGGCTGGAAACAGAGGGGAAAGACAGGAGACTGGAAACAGAGGAGCAGAAACAGGAGGCTGGAAACAGAGGGGCAGAAACAGGAGGCCGGAAAAAGAGGGGCAGAAACAGGAGGCTGGAAATAGATGGGGGGAAACAGGAGGCTGGAAACAGAGGGTGAGAAACAGGAGTCTGGAAACAGTGGGGGAGAAACAGGAGGCTGGAAACAGAGGGGGAGAAACAGGAGTCTGGAAACAGTGGGGGAGAAACAGGAGGCTGGAAACAGAGGGGGAGAAACAGGAGTCTGGAAACAGAGGGGCAGAAACAGGAGGCTGGAAACAGAGGGGCAGAAACAGGACGCTGGACACAGAGGCTGGGAAACAGGAGGCTGGAAACAGAGGGTGAGAATCAGGTCTCTGGAAACAGAGGGGCAGAAACAGGAGTCTGGAAACAGGGGGGCAGAAACTGGAGTCTTGAAACAGTGGGGGAGAAACAGGAGGCTGGAAACAGAGGGTGAGAAACTGGAGTCTGGAAACAGAGGGGGAGAAACAGTAGTCTGGAAACAGACGGGCCGAAGCAGGAGCCTGGAAACAGAGGGGCAGAAACAGGAGGCGGGAAAAAGAGGGGCAGAAACAGGAGGCTGGAAATAGATGGGGGGAAACAGGCGTCTGGAAACAGATGGGGAGAAACAGGAGTCTGGAAACAGAGGGGCAGAAACAGGAGTCTGTTAACAGAGGGGCAGAAACAGGCGGCTGGAAACAGAGGGGCAGAAACAGGAGGCTGGAAACAGAGGGTGAGAAACAGGAGTCTGGAAACAGAGGGGCAGAAACAGGAGTCTAAAAAGAGGGGGAGAAACAGGAGGCTGGAAACAGAGGGGCACAAACAGGAGTCTGGAAACAGAGGGACAGAATCAGGAGTCTGGAAACAGAGGGGCAGAAACAGGCGTCTGGAAACAGAGGGGCAGAAACAGAAGGCTGGAAACAGCGGGGGAGAAACAGGAGGCTGGAAACAGAGGAGCAGAAACAGGAGGCTGGAAACAGAGGGGCAGGAAGAGGAGGCGGGAAAAAGAGGGGCAGAAACAGGAAGCTGGAAACAGAGGGGCAGAAACAGGAGGCTGGAAACAGAGGGGCAGAAACAGGAGTCTGGAAATAGAGGGGCAGAAACAGGAGGCTGGAAACAGAGGGGGAGAAACAGGAGGCTGGAAACAGAGGGTGTGAAACAGGAGTCTGGAAACAGAGGGGCAGAAACAGGAGTCTGGAAACAGAGGCTGGGAAACAGGAGGCTGGAAAGAGAGGGGGAGAAACAGGAGGCTGGAAACAGAGGGTGAGAAACAGGAGTCTGGAAACAATCGGGGCACAAACAGGAGTCTGGAAACAGAGGGGCAGAAACAGGAGGCTGGAAACAGAGTGGCAGAAACAGGAGGCTGCAAACAGACGGGGAGAAACAGGAGGCTGGAAACAGAGGGTGAGAAACAGGAATCCGGAAACAGAGGGGTAAAAACAGGAGGCTGGAAACAGAGGGGGAGAAACAGGAGGCTGGAAACAGAGGGGCAGGAACAGGAGTCTGTTAACAGAGGGGCAGAAACAGGCGGCTGGAAACAGAGGGGCAGAAACAGGAGGCTGGAAACAAAGGGAGAGAAAAAGGAGTCTGGAAACAGAGGGGCAGAAACAGGAGTCTGGAAACAGAGGGGGAGAAACAGGAGGCAGGAAACAGAGGGGCAGAAACAGGAGTCTGGAAACAGAGGGGCAGAATCGGGAGTCTGGAAACAGAGGGGCAGAAACAGGAGGCTGGAAACAGAGGCTGGGAAAGAGGAGGATGGAAACAGAGGGGGAGAAACTGGAGGCTGGAAACAGAGGGTGAGAGACAGGAGTCTGGAAACAGAGGGGCAGAAACAGGAGGCTGGAAACAAAGGGTGAGAAAAAGGAGTCTGGAAACATTGGGGCAGAAACAGGAGTCTGGAAACAGAGGGGGAGAAACAGGAGGCAGGAAACAGAGGGGCAGAAACAGGAGTCTGGAAACAGAGGGGCAGAATCGGGAGTCTGGAAACAGAGGGGCAGAAACAGGAGGCTGGAAACAGAGGCTGGGAAACAGGAGGACGGAAACAGAGGGTGAGAGACAGGAGTCTGGAAACAGAGGGGCAGAAACAGGAGTCTGGAAACAGAGGAGCAGAAACAGGAGGCTGGACACAGAGGGGCAGAAACAGGAGGCTGGAAACAGAGGAGGAGAAACAGGAGGCTGGAAACAGAGGGTGAGAAACTGGAGTCTGGAAACAGAGGGGGAGAAACAGTAGTCTGGAAACAGAGGGGCCGAAGCAGGAGCCTGGAAACAGAGGAGCAGAAACAGGAGGCGGGAAAAAGAGGGGCAGAAACATGAGGCTGGAAATAGATGGGGGGAAACAGGAGGCTGGAAACAGAGGGTGAGAAACAGGAGTCTGGAAACAGTGGGGGAGAAACAGGAGGCTGGAAACAGAGGGGGAGAGACAGGAGGCTGGAAACAGAGGGGCAGAAACAGGAGGCTGGAAACAGAGGGGCAGAAACAGGAGGCGGGAAAAAGAGGGGCAGAAACAGGAGGCTGGAAATAGATGGGGGGAAACAGGAGGCTGGAAACAGAGGGTGAGAAACAGGGGTCGGGAAACAGTGGGGGAGAAACAGGAGGCTGGAAACAGAGGGGGAGAAACAGGAGTCTGGAAACAGAGGGGCAGAAACAGGAGGCTGGAAACAGAGGGGCAGAAACAGGACGCTGGAAACAGAGGCTGGGAAACAGGAGGCTGGAAACAGAGGGTGAGAATCAGGTCTCTGGAAACAGAGGGGCAGAAACAGGAGTATGGAAACAGGGGGGCAGAAACTGGAGTCTTGAAACAGTGGCGGAGAAACAGGAGGCTGGAAACAGAGGGGCAGAAACAGGAGTCGGGAAACAAAGGGGCACAAACAGGAGGCTGGAAACAGAGGGGCAGAAACAGGAGTCTGGAAACAGAGGAGAAGAAACAGGAGTCTAGAAACAGAGGGGCAGAAACAGGATGCTGGAAACAGAGGGGGAGAAACAGGAGTCCGGAAACAGAGGGGTAAAAACAGGAGGCTGGAAACAGAGGGGGAGAAACAGGAGGCTGGAAACAGAAGGGGAGAAACAGGCGTCTGGAAACAGATGGGGAGAAACAGGAGTCTGGAAACAGAGGGGCAGAAACAGGAGTCTGTTAACAGAGGGGCAGAAACAGGCGGCTGGAAACAGAGGGGCAGAAACAGGAGGCTGGAAACAGAGGGTGAGAAACAGGAGTCTGGAAACAGAGGGGCAGAAACAGGAGTCTAAAAAGAGGGGGAGAAACAGGAGGCTGGAAACAGAGGGGCACAAACAGGAGTCTGGAAACAGAGGGACAGAATCAGGAGTCTGGAAACAGAGGGGCAGAAACAGGAGGCTGGAAACAGAGGCTGGGAAACAGAGGCTGGAAACAGAGGGGGAGAAACAGGAGGCTGGAAACAGACGGTGAGAGACAGGAGTCTGGAAACAGAGGGGCAGAAACAGGCGTCTGGAAACAGAGGGGCAGAAACAGAAGGCTGGAAACAGCGGGGGAGAAACAGGAGGCTGGAAACAGAGGAGCAGAAACAGGAGGCAGGAAACAGAGGGGCAGGAAGAGGAGGCGGGAAAAAGAGGGGCAGAAACAGGAAGCTGGAAACAGAGGGGGATAAACAGGAGGCTGGAAATAGAGGGGCAGAAACAGGAGTCTGGAAATAGAGGGGCAGAAACAGGAGGCTGGAAACAGAGGGGGAGAAACAGGAGTCTGGAAACAGAGGGGCAGAAACAGGAGTCTGTTAACAGAGGGGCAGAAACAGGCGGCTGGAAACAGAGGGGCAGAAACAGGAGGCTGGAAACAAAGGGTGAGAAACAGGAGTCTGGAAACAGAGGGGCAGAAACAGGAGTCTAAAAAGAGGGGGAGAAACAGGAGGCTGGAAACAGAGGGGCACAAACAGGAGTCTGGAAACAGAGGGACAGAATCAGGAGTCTGGAAACAGAGGGGCAGAAACAGGAGGCTGGAAACAGAGGCTGGGAAACAGAGGCTGGAAACAGAGGGGGAGAAACAGGAGGCTGGAAACAGACGGTGAGAGACAGGAGTCTGGAAACAGAGGGGCAGAAACAGGCGTCTGGAAACAGAGGGGCAGAAACAGAAGGCTGGAAACAGCGGGGGAGAAACAGGAGGCTGGAAACAGAGGAGCAGAAACAGGAGGCAGGAAATAGAGGGGCAGGAAGAGGAGGCGGGAAAAAGAGGGGCAGAAACAGGAAGCTGGAAACAGAGGGGGATAAACAGGAGGCTGGAAATAGAGGGGCAGAAACAGGAGTCTGGAAATAGAGGGGCAGAAACAGGAGGCTGGAAACAGAGGGGGAGAAACAGGAGGCTGGAAACAGAGGGGCAGAAACAGGGGGCTGGATACAGAGGGGCAGAAACAGGAGGCTGCAAACAGAGGGGGAGAAACAGGAGGCTGGAAACAGAGGGTGAGAAACAGGAATCCGGAAACAGAGGGGTAAAAACAGGAGGCTGGAAACAGAGGGGGAGAAACAGGAGGCTGGAAACAGAGGGGCAGGAACAGGAGTCTGTTAACAGAGGGGCAGAAACAGGCGGCTGGAAACAGAGGGGCAGAAACAGGAGGCTGGAAACAAAGGGAGAGAAAAAGGAGTCTGGAAACGGAGGGGCAGAAACAGGAGTCTGGAAACAGAGGGGGAGAAACAGGAGGCAGGAAACAGAGGGGCAGAAACAGGAGTCTGGAAACAGAGGGGCAGAATCGGGAGTCTGGAAACAAAGGGGCAGAAACAGGAGGCTGGAAACAGAGGCTGGGAAAGAGGAGGATGGAAACAGAGGGGGAGAAACTGGAGGCTGGAAACAGAGGGTGAGAGACAGGAGTCTGGAAACAGAGGGGCAGAAACAGGAGTCTGGAAACAGAGGGGCAGAAACAGGAGGCTGGACACAGAGGGGCAGAAACAGGAGGCTGGAAACAGAGGGTGAGAAACAGGAGTCTGGAAACAGAGGGGGAGAAACAGGAGTCTGGAAACAGAGGGGGAGAAACAGGAGGCTGAAAACAGAGGATGAGAAACAGGAGTCTGGAAACAGAGGGGCAGAAACAGGAGGCTGGAAACAGAGGGGCAGAAACAGGAGTCTGGAAACAGAGGGGCAGAAACATGAGGCTGGAAACAGCGGGGGAGAAACAGGAGTCTGGAAACAGAGGAGCAGAAACAGGAGGCTGGAAACAGAGGGGCAGGAACAGGAGGCGGGAAAAAGAGGGGCAGAAACAGGAGGCTGGAAACAGAGGGGGATAAACAGGAGGCTGGAAACAGAATGGGAGAAACAGGAGTCTGGAAACAGAGGGGCAGAAACAGGAGGCTGGAATCAGAGGGGGAGAAACAGGAGGCTGGAAACAGAGGGTGAGAAACAGGAGTCTGGAATCAGAGGGGCAGAGACAGGAGTCTGGAAACAGAGGGGCAGAAAAAGGAGTCTGGAAACAGACGGGCAGAAACAGGAGGCTGGAAACAGAGGGGCAGAAACAGGAGTATGGAAACAGAGGGGCAGAAACAGCAGGCTGGAAACAGAGGGGGAGAAACAGGAGGCTGGAAACAGAGGGGCAGAAACAGGAGGCTGGATACAGAGGGGCAGAAACAGGAGGCTGGAAACAGAGGGGGAGAAACAGGAGGCTGGAAACAGAGGGTGTGAAACAGCAGTCTGGAAACAGAGGGGGAGAAACAGGAGTCTGGAAATAGAGGGTGAGAAACAGGAGTCTGGAAACAGAGGGGCAGAAACAGGAGTCTGGAAACAGAGGCTGGAAAACAGGAGGCTGGAAACAGAGGGGGAGAAACAGGAGGCTGGAAACAGAGGGTGAGAAACAGGAGTCTGGAAACAGTCGGGGCAGAAACAGGAGTCTGGAAACAGAGGGGCAGAAACTGGAGGCTGGAAACAGAGGGGGAGAAACAGGAGGCTGGAAACAGAGGGTGAGAAACAGGAGTCCGGTAAGAGGGGTAAAAACAGGAGGCTGGAAACAGAAGGGGAGAAACAGGAGGCTGGAAACAGAGGGGCAGAAACAGGAGTCTGTTAACAGAGGGGCAGAAACAGGCGACTGGAAACAGAGGGGCAGAAACAGGAGGCTGGAAACAAAGGGTGAGAAAAAGGAGTGTGGAAACAGAGGGGCAGAAACAGGAGTCTGGAAACAGAGGGGGAGAAACAGGAGGCAGGAAACAGAGGGGCAGAAACAGGAGTCTGGAAACAGAGGGGCAGAATCGGGAGTCTGGAAACAGAGGGGCAGAAACAGGAGGCTGGAAACAGAGGCTGGGAAACAGGAGGATGGAAACAGAGGGTGAGAGACAGGAGTCTGGAAACAGAGGGGCAGAAACAGGAGTCTGGAAACAGAGGAGCAGAAACAGGAGGCTGGACACAGAGGGGCAGAAAGAGGAGGCTGGAAACAGAGGGGGAGAAACAGGAGGCTGGAAACAGAGGGTGAGAAACTGGAGTCTGGAAACAGAGGGGGAGAAACAGTAGTCTGGAAACAGAGGGGCCGAAGCAGGAGCCTGGAAACAGAGGGGCAGAAACAGGAGGCGGGAAAAAGAGGGGCAGAAACAGGAGGCTGGAAATAGATGGGGGGAAACAGGAGGCTGGAAACAGAGGGTGAGAAACAGGAGTCTGGAAACAGTGGGGGAGAAACAGGAGGCTGGAAACAGAGGGGGAGAGACAGGAGGCTGGAAACAGAGGGTGAGAAACAGGAGGCTGGAAACAGAGGGGCAGAAACAGGAGGCTGGAAACAGCGGGGGAGAAACAGGAGCCTGGAAACAGAGGGGCAGAAACAGGAGGCTGGAAACAGAGCGGCGGAAACAGGAGGTGAGAAAAAGAGGGGTAGAAACAGGAGGCTGGAAACAGAGGGGGAGAACAGGAGGCTGGAAACAGAATGGGAGAAACTGGAGTCTGGAAACAGAGGGGCAGAAACAGGAGACTGGACAGAGGGGGAGAAACAGGAGGCTGGAAACAGAGGGTGAGAAACAGGAGTCTGGAAACAGAGGGGTCGAAACAGGAGTCTGGAAACAGAGGGGCAGAAACAGTAGGCGGGAAAAAGACGGGCAGAAACAGGAGTCTGGAAACAGAGGCTGGGAAACAGGAGGCTGGAAACAGAGGGGCAGAAACAGGAGGCTGGAAACAGAGTGGGAGAAACAGGAGGCTGGAAACAGAGGGGCAGAAACAGTAGGCTGGAAACAGAGGGGCAGAAACAGGAGACTGGAAAGAGCGGGGGAGAAACAGGAGGCTGGAAACAGAGGGGCAGAAACAGGAGGCTGGAAACAGAGGCTGGGAAACAAGAGGCTGGAAACAGAGGGGGAGAAACAGCAGGCTGGAAAAAGAGGGTGAGAGACAGGAGTCTGGAAACAGAGGGGCAGAAACAGGAGTCTGGAAACAGAGGGGCAGAAACAGGAGGCTGGATGCAGAGGGGCAGAAACAGGAGGCTGGAAACAGAGGGGGAGAAACAGGAGTCTGGAAACAGAGGGGCAGAAACAGGAGGCTGGAAACAGAGGGGCAGAAACAGGACGCTGGAAACAGAGGCTGGGAAACAGGAGGCTGGAAACAGAGGGTGAGAATCAGGTCTCTGGAAAAAGAGGAGCAGAAACAGGAGTCTGGAAACAGGGGGGCAGAAACTGGAGTCTTGAAACAGTCGGGGAGAAACAGGAGGCTGGAAACAGAGGGGCAGAAACAGGTGTCTGGAAACAAAGGGGCACAAACAGGAGGCTGGAAACAGAGGGGCAGAAACAGGAGTCTGGAAACAGAGGAGAAGAAACAGGAGTCTAGAAACAGAGGGGCAGAAACAGGATGCTGGAAACAGAGGGGGAGAAACAGGAGTCCGGAAACAGAGGGGTAAAAACAAGAGGCTGGAAACAGAGGGGGAGAAACAGGAGGCTGGAAACAGAGGGGGAGAAACAGGCGTCTGGAAACAGATGGGGAGAAACAGGAGTCTGGAAACAGAGGGGCAGAAACAGGAGTCTGTTAACAGAGGGGCAGAAACAGGCGGCTGGAAACAGAGGGGCAGAAACAGGAGGCTGGAAACAAAGGGTGAGAAACAGGAGTCTGGAAACAGAGGGGCAGAAACAGGAGTCTAAAAAGAGGGGGAGAAACAGGGGGCTGGAAACAGAGGGGCACAAACAGGAGTCTGGAAACAGAGGGACAGAATCAGGAGTCTGGAAACAGAGGGGCAGAAACAGGAGGCTGGAAACAGAGGCTGGGAAACAGAGGCTGGAAACAGAGGGGGATAAACAGGAGGCAGGAAACAGAATGGGAGAAACAGGAGTCTGGAAACAGAGGGGCAGAAACAGGAGGCTGGAATCAGAGGGGGAGAAACAGGAGGCTGGAAACAGAGGGTGAGAAACAGGAGTCTGGAATCAGAGGGGCAGAGACAAGAGTCTGGAAACAGAGGGGCAGAAACAGGAGTCTGGAAACAGAGGGGCAGAAACAGGAGGCTGGAAACAGAGGGGCAGAAACAGGAGTCTGGAAATAGAGGGGCAGAAACAGGAGGCTGGAAACAGAGGGGGAGAAACAGGAGGCTGGAAACAGAGGGGCAGAAACAGGGGAATGGATACAGAGGGGCAGAAACAGGAGGCTGGAAACAGAGGGGGAGAAACAGGAGGCTGGAAACAGAGGGTGTGAAACAGGAGTCTGGAAACAGAGGGGCAGAAACAGGAGTCTGGAAACAGAGGCTGGAAAACAGGAGGCTGGAAAGAGAGGGGGAGAAACAGGAGGCTGAAAACAGAGGGTGAGAAACAGGAGTCTGGAAACAATCGGGGCACAAACAGGAGTCTGGAAACAGAGGGGCAGAAACAGGAGGCTGGAAACAGAGTGGCAGAAACAGGAGGCTGCAAACAGAGGGGGAGAAACAGGAGGCTGGAAACAGAGGGTGAGAAACAGGAGTCCGGAAACAGAGGGGTAAAAACAGGAGGCTGGAAACAGAGGGGAAGAAACAGGAGGCTGGAAACAGAGGGGCAGGAACAGGAGTCTGTTAACAGAGGGGCAGAAACAGGCGGCTGGAAACAGAGGGGCAGAAACAGGAGGCTGGAAACAAAGGGAGAGAAAAAGGAGTCTGGAAACAGAGGGGCAGAAGCAGGAGTCTGGAAACAGAGGGGGAGAAACAGGAGGCTGGAAACAGAGGAGCAGAAACTGGAGGCTGGAAACAGAGGGGCAGGAACAGGAGGCGGGAAAAAGAGGGGCAGAAACAGGAGGCGGGAAACAGAGGGGGATAAACAGGAGGCTGGAAACAGAATGGGAGAAACAGGAGTCTGGAAACAGAGGGGCAGAAACAGGAGGCTGGAATCAGAGGGGGAGAAACAGGAGGCTGGAAACAGAGGGTGAGAAACAGGAGTCTGGAATCAGAGGAGCAGAGACAGGAGTCTGGAAACAGAGGGGCAGAAAAAGGAGTCTGGAAACAGACGGGCAGAAACAGGAGGCTGGAAACAGAGGGGCAGAAACAGGAGGCTGGAAACAGAGGGGGAGAAACAGGAGGCTGGAAACAGAGGGGCAGAAACAGGAGGCTGGATACAGAGGGGCAGAAACAGGAGGCTGGAAACAGAGGGGGAGAAACAGGAGGCTGGAAACAGAGGGTGTGAAACAGCAGTCTGGAAACAGAGGGGGAGAAACAGGAGTCTGGAAATAGAGGGGCAGAAACAGGAGTCTGGAAACAGAGGGGCAGAAACAGGAGTCTGGAAACAGAGGCTGGGAAACAGGAGGCTGGAAACAGAGGGGGAGAAACAGGAGGCTGGAAACAGAGGGTGAGAAACAGGAGTCTGGAAACAGTCGGGGCAGAAACAGGAGTCTGGAAACAGAGGGGCAGAAACAGGAGGCTGGAAACAGAGGGGGAGAAACAGGAGGCTGGAAACAGAGGGTGAGAAACAGGAGTCCGGTAAGAGGGGTAAAAACAGGAGGCTGGAAACAGAAGGGGAGAAACAGGAGGCTGGAAACAGAGGGGCAGAAACAGGAGGCTGGAAACAAAAGGTGAGAAAAAGGAGTGTGGAAACAGAGGGGCAGAAACAGGAGTCTGGAAACAGAGGGGGAGAAACAGGAGGCAGGAAACAGAGGGGCAGAAACAGGAGTCTGGAAACAGAGGGGCAGAATCGGGAGTCTGGAAACAGAGGGGCAGAAACAGGAGGCTGGAAACAGAGGCTGGGAAACAGGAGGATGGAAACAGAGGGTGAGAGACAGGAGTCTGCAAACAGAGGGGCAGAAACAGGAGTCTGGAAACAGAGGAGCAGAAACAGGAGGCTGGAAACAGAGGGGGAGAAACAGGAGGCTGGAAACAGAGGGGCAGAAACAGGAGTCCGGAAACAGAGGGGTAAAAACAGGAGGCTGGAAACAGAGGGGGAGAAACAGGAGGCTGGAAACAGTGGGGGAGAAACAGGCGTCTGGAAACAGATGGGGAGAAACAGGAGTCTGGAAACAGAGGGGCAGAAACAGGAGTCTGTTAACAGAGGGGCAGAAACAGGCGGCTGGAAACAGAGGGGCAGAAACAGGAGGCTGGAAACAGAGGGGCAGAAACAGGGGGCTGGAAAGAGAGGCTGGGAAACAGGAGGCTGGAAACAGAGGGAGAGAAACAGGAGGCTGGAAACAGAGGGTGAGAAACAGGAGACTGGAAACAGAGGGTGAGAAACAGGAGTCTGGAAACAGAGGGGCAGAAACAGGAGTCGGGAAACAGAGGGGCAGAAACAGGAGGCTGGAAACAGCGGGGGAGAAACAGGAGCCTGGAAACAGAGGGGCAGAAACAGGAGGCTGGAAACAGAGCGGCAGAAACAGGAGGTGAGAAAAAGAGGGGTAGAAACAGGAGGCTGGAAACAGAGGGGGAGAACAGGAGGCTGGAAACAGAATGGGAGAAACAGGAGTCTGGAAACAGAGGGGCAGAAACAGGAGACTGGACAGAGGGGGAGAAACAGGAGGCTGGAAACAGAGGGTGAGAAACAGGAGTCTGGAAACAGAGGGGTCGAAACAGGAGTCTGGAAACAGAGGGGCAGAAACAGTAGGCGGGAAAAAGACGGGCAGAAACAGGAGTCTGGAAACAGAGGCTGGGAAACAGGAGGCTGGAAACAGAGGGGCAGAAACAGGAGGCTGGAAACAGAGTGGGAGAAACAGGAAGCTGGAAACAGAGGGGCAGAAACAGTAGGCTGGAAAGAGCGGGGGAGAAACAGGAGGCTGGAAACAGAGGGGCAGAAACAGGAGGCTGGAAACAGAGGCTGGGAAACAAGAGGCTGGAAACAGAGGGGGAGAAACAGCAGGCTGGAAACAGAGGGGGAGAAACAGGCGTCTGGAAACAGATGGGGAGAAACAGGAGTCTGGAAACAGAGGGGCAGAAACAGGAGTCTGTTAACAGAGGGGCAGAAACAGGTGGCTGGAAACAGAGGGGCAGAAACAGGTGGCTGGAAACAGAGGGGCAGAAACAGGAGGCTGGAAAGAAAGGGTGAGAAACAGGAGTCTGGAAACAGAGGGGCAGAAACAGGAGTCTAAAAAGAGGGGGAGAAACAGGAGGCTGGAAACAGAGGGGCACAAACAGGAGTCTGGAAACAGAGGGACAGAATCAGGAGTCTGGAAACAGAGGGGCAGAAACAGGAGGCTGGAAACAGAGGCTGGGAAACAGAGGCTGGAAACAGAGGGGGAGAAACAGGAGGCTGGAAACAGACGGTGAGAGACAGGAGTCTGGAAACAGAGGGGCAGAAACAGGCGTCTGGAAACAGAGGGGCAGAAACAGAAGGCTGGAAACAGCGGGGGAGAAACAGGAGGCTGGAAACAGAGGAGCAGAAACAGGAGGCTGGAAACAGAGGGGCAGGAAGAGGAGGCGGGAAAAAGAGGGGCAGAAACAGGAAGCTGGAAACAGAGGGGGATAAACAGGAGGCTGGAACCAGAATGGGAGAAACAGGAGTCTGGAAACAGAGGGGCAGAAACAGGAGGCTGGAATCAGAGGGGGAGAAACAGGAGGCTGGAAACAGAGGGTGAGAAACAGGAGTCTGGAAATAGAGGGTGAGAAACAGGAGTCTGGAAACAGAGGGGCAGAAACAGGAGTCTGGAAACAGAGGCTGGGAAACAGGAGGCTGGAAACAGTGGGGGAGAAACAGGAGGCTGGAAACAGAGGGGGAGAGACAGGAGGCTGGAAACAGAGTGGGAGAAACAGGAGGCTGGAAACAGATGGTGAGAAACAGGAGACAGGAAACAGAGGGGCAGAAACAGGAGTCTGGAAACAGAGGGTCAGAAACAGGAGTCTGGAAACAGAGGGGAAGAAACAGGAGGCTGGAAACAGAGGGGCAGAAACAGGAGTCCGGAAACAGAGGGGTAAAAACAGGAGGCTGGAAACAGAGGGGCAGAAACAGGAGTCTGGAAACAGAGGCTGGGAAACAGGAGGCTGGAAAGAGAGGGGGAGAAACAGGAGGCTGGAAACAGAGGGTGAGAAACAGGAGTCTGGAAACAATCGGGGCACAAACAGGAGTCTGGAAACAGAGGGGCAGAAACAGGAGGCTGGAAACAGAGTGGCAGAAACAGGAGGCTGCAAACAGAGCGGGAGAAACAGGAGGCTGGAAACAGAGGGTGAGAAACAGGAGTCCGGAAACAGAGGGGTAAAAACAGGAGGCTGGAAACAGAGGGGGAGAAACAGGAGGCTGGAAACAGAGGGGCAGGAACAGGAGTCTGTTAACAGAGGGGCAGAAACAGGCGGCTGGAAACAGAGGGGCAGAAACAGGGGGCTGGAAACAAAGGGAGAGAAAAAGGAGTCTGGAAACAGAGGGGCAGAAACAGGAGTCTGGAAACAGAGGGGGAGAAACAGGAGGCTGGAAACAGAGGAGCAGAAACAGGAGGCTGGAAACAGAGGGGCAGGAACAGGAGGCGGGAAAAAGAGGGGCAGAAACAGGAGGCTGGAAACAGAGGGGGATAAACAGGAGGCTGGAAACAGAATGGGAGAAACAGGAGTCTGGAAACAGAGGGGCAGAAACAGGAGGCTGGAATCAGAGGGGGAGAAACAGGAGGCTGGAAACAGAGGGTGAGAAACAGGAGTCTGGAATCAGAGGGGCAGAGACAGGAGTCTGGAAACAGAGGGGCAGAAAAAGGAGTCTGGAAACAGACGGGCAGAAACAGGAGGCTGGAAACAGAGGGGCAGAAACAGGAGTCTGGAAACAGAGGGGCAGAAACAGGAGGCTGGAAACAGAGGGGGAGAAACAGGAGGCTGGAAACAGAGGGGCAGAAACAGGAGGCTGGAAACAGAGGGGCAGGAAGAGGAGGCGGGAAAAAGAGGGGCAGAAACAGGAAGCTGGAAACAGAGGGGGATAAACAGGAGTCTGGAAACAGAGGGGCAGAAACAGGAGTCTGTTAACAGAGGGGCAGAAACAGGTGGCTGGAAACAGAGGAGCAGAAACAGGAGGCTGGAAACAAAGGGTGAGAAACAGGAGTCTGGAAACAGAGGGGCAGAAACAGGAGTCTAAAAAGAGGGGGAGAAACAGGAGGCTGGAAACAGAGGGGCACAAACAGGAGTCTGGAAACAGAGGGACAGAATCAGGAGTCTGGAAACAGAGGGGCAGAAACAGGAGGCTGGAAACAGAGGCTGGGAAACAGAGGCTGGAAACAGAGGGGGAGAAACAGGAGGCTGGAAACAGACGGTGAGAGACAGGAGTCTGGAAACAGAGGGGCAGAAACAGGCGTCTGGAAACAGAGGGGCAGAAACAGAAGGCTGGAAACAGCGGGGGAGAAACAGGAGGCTGGAAACAGAGGAGCAGAAACAGGAGGCTGGAAACAGAGGGGCAGGAAGAGGAGGCGGGAAAAAGAGGGGCAGAAACAGGAAGCTGGAAACAGAGGGGGATAAACAGGAGGCTGGAAACAGAATGGGAGAAACAGGAGTCTGGAAACAGAGGGGCAGAAACAGGAGGCTGGAATCAGAGGGGGAGAAACAGGAGGCTGGAAACAGAGGGTGAGAAACAGGAGTCTGGAAATAGAGGGTGAGAAACAGGAGTCTGGAAACAGTGGGGGAGAAACAGGAGGCTGGAAACAGAGGGGGAGAGACAGGAGGCTGGAAACAGAGTGGGAGAAACAGGAGGCTGGAAACAGATGGTGAGAAACAGGAGACAGGAAACAGAGGGGCAGAAACAGGAGTCTGGAAACAGAGGCTGGGAAACAGGAGGCTGGAAACAGTGGGGGAGAAACAGGAGGCTGGAAACAGAGGGGGAGAGACAGGAGGCTGGAAACAGAGTGGGAGAAACAGGAGGCTGGAAACAGGTGGTGAGAAACAGGAGACAGGAAACAGAGGGGCAGAAACAGGAGTCTGGAAACAGAGGGGCAGAAACAGGAGTCTGGAAACAGAGGGGAAGAAACAGGAGGCTGGAAACAGAGGGGCAGAAACAGGAGTCCGGAAACAGAGGGGTAAAAACAGGAGGCTGGAAACAGAGGGGGAGAAACAGGAGGCTGGAAACAGATGGGGAGAAACAGGCGTCTGGAAACAGATGGGGAGAAACAGGAGTCTGGAAACAGAGGGGCAGAAACAGGAGTCTGTTAACAGAGGGGCAGAAACAGGCGGCTGGAAACAGAGGGGCAGAAACAGGAGGCTGGAAACAGAGGGGCAGAAACAGGGGGCTGGAAAGAGAGGCTGGGAAACAGGAGGCTGGAAACAGAGGGAGAGAAACAGGAGGCTGGAAACAGAGGGTGAGAATCAGGAGACTGGAAACAGAGGGTGAGAAACAGGAGTCTGGAAACAGAGGGGCAGAAACAGGAGTCTGGAAACAGCGGGGGAGAAACAGGAGCCTGGAAACAGAGGGGCAGAAACAGGAGGCTGGAAACGGAGCTGCAGAAACAGGAGGTGAGAAAAAGAGGGGTAGAAACAGGAGGCTGGAAACAGAGGGGGAGAACAGGAGGCTGGAAACAGAATGGGAGAAACAGGAGTCTGGAAACAGAGGGGCAGAAACAGGAGACTGGACAGACGGGGAGAAACAGGAGGCTGGAAACAGAGGGTGAGAAACAGGAGTCTGGAAACAGAGGGGTCGAAACAGGAGTCTGGAAACAGAGGGGCAGAAACAGTAGGCGGGAAAAAGACGGGCAGAAACAGGAGTCTGGAAACAGAGGCTGGGAAACAGGAGGCTGGAAACAGAGGGGCAGAAACAGGAGGCTGGAAACAGAGTGGGAGAAACAGGAGGCTGGAAACAGAGGGGCAGAAACAGTAGGCTGGAAACAGAGGGACAGAAACAGGAGGCTGGAAAGAGCGGGGGAGAAACAGGAGGCTGGAAACAGAGGGGCAGAAACAGGAGGCTGGAAACAGAGGCTGGGAAACAAGAGGCTGGAAACAGAGGGGGAGAAACAGCAGGCTGGAAAAAGAGGGTGAGAGACAGGAGTCTGGAAACAGAGGGGCAGAAACAGGAGTCTGGAAACAGAGGGGCAGAAACAGGAGGCTGGATGCAGAGGGGCAGAAACAGGAGGCTGGAAACAGAGGGGGAGAAACAGGAGTCTGGAAACAGAGGGGCAGAAACAGGAGGCTGGAAACAGAGGGGCAGAAACAGGACGCTGGAAACAGAGGCTGGGAAACAGGAGGCTGGAAACAGAGGGTGAGAATCAGGTCTCTGGAAAAAGAGGAGCAGAAACAGGAGTCTGGAAACAGGGGGGCAGAAACTGGAGTCTTGAAACAGTGGGGGAGAAACAGGAGGCTGGAAACAGAGGGGCAGAAACAGGAGTCTGGAAACAAAGGGGCACAAACAGGAGGCTGGAAACAGAGGGGCAGAAACAGGAGTCTGGAAACAGAGGAGAAGAAACAGGAGTCTAGAAACAGAGGGGCAGAAACAGGATGCTGGAAACAGAAGGGGAGAAACAGGAGTCCGGAAACAGAGGGGTAAAAACAGGAGGCTGGAAACAGAGGGGGAGAAACAGGAGGCTGGAAACAGAGGGGGAGAAACAGGCGTCTGGAAACAGATGGGGAGAAACAGGAGTCTGGAAACAGAGGGGCAGAAACAGGAGTCTGTTAACAGAGGGGCAGAAACAGGTGGCTGGAAACAGAGGGGCAGAAACAGGAGGCTGGAAACAAAGGGTGAGAAACAGGAGTCTGGAAACAGAGGGGCAGAAACAGGAGTCTAAAAAGAGGGGGAGAAACAGGAGGCTGGAAACAGAGGGGCACAAACAGGAGTCTGGAAACAGAGGGACAGAATCAGGAGTCTGGAAACAGAGGGGCAGAAACAGGAGGCTGGAAACAGAGGCTGGGAAACAGAGGCTGGAAACAGAGGGGGAGAAACAGGAGGCTGGAAACAGACGGTGAGAGACAGGAGTCTGGAAACAGAGGGGCAGAAACAGGCGTCTGGAAACAGAGGGGCAGAAACAGAAGGCTGGAAACAGCGGGGGAGAAACAGGAGGCTGGAAACAGAGGAGCAGAAACAGGAGGCTGGAAACAGAGGGGCAGGAAGAGGAGGCGGGAAAAAGAGGGGCAGAAACAGGAAGCTGGAAACAGAGGGGGATAAACAGGAGGCTGGAAACAGAATGGGGGAAACAGGAGTCTGGAAACAGAGGGGCAGAAACAGGAGGCTGGAATCAGAGGGGGAGAAACAGGAGGCTGGAAACAGAGGGTGAGAAACAGGAGTCTGGAATCAGAGGGGCAGAGACAAGAGTCTGGAAACAGAGGGGCAGAAACAGGAGTCTGGAAACAGAGGGGCAGAAACAGGAGGCTGGAAACAGAGGGGCAGAAACAGGAGTCTGGAAATAGAGGGGCAGAAACAGGAGGCTGGAAACAGAGGGGCAGAAACAGGAGGCTGGAAACAGAGGGGCAGAAACAGGGGGCTGGATACAGAGGGGCAGAAACAGGAGGCTGGAAACAGAGGGGGAGAAACCGGATGCTGGAAACAGAGGGTGTGAAACAGCAGTCTGGATACAGAGGGGGAGAAACAGGAGTCTGGAAATAGAGGGTGAGAAACAGAAGTCTGGAAACAGAGGGGCAGAAACAGGAGTCTGGAAACAGAGGCTGGGAAACAGGAGGCTGGAAAGAGAGGGGGAGAAACAGGAGGCTGGAAACAGAGGGTGAGAAACAGGAGTCTGGAAACAATCGGGGCACAAACAGGAGTCTGGAAACAGAGGGGCAGAAACAGGAGGCTGGAAACAGAGTGGCAGAAACAGGAGGCTGCAAACAGAGGGGGAGAAACAGGAGGCTGGAAACAGAGGGTGAGAAACAGGAGTCCGGAAACAGAGGGGTAAAAACAGGAGGCTGGAAACAGAGGGGGAGAAACAGGAGGCTGGAAACAGAGGGGCAGGAACAGGAGTCTGTTAACAGAGGGGCAGAAACAGGCGGCTGGAAACAGAGGGGCAGAAACAGGAGGCTGGAAACAAAGGGAGAGAAAAAGGAGTCTGGAAACAGAGGGGCAGAAACAGGAGTCTGGAAACAGAGGGGGAGAAACAGGAGGCTGGAAACAGAGGAGCAGAAACAGGAGGCTGGAAACAGAGGGGCAGGAACAGGAGGCGGGAAAAAGAGGGGCAGAAACAGGAGGCTGGAAACAGAGGGGGATAAACAGGAGGCTGGAAACAGAATGGGAGAAACAGGAGTCTGGAAACAGAGGGGCAGAAACAGGAGGCTGGAAGCAGAGGGGGAGAAACAGGAGGCTGGAAACAGAGGGTGAGAAACAGGAGTCTGGAATCAGAGGGGCAGAGACAGGAGTCTGGAAACAGAGGGGCAGAAAAAGGAGTCTGGAAACAGACGGGCAGAAACAGGAGGCTGGAAACAGAGGGGCAGAAACAGGAGTCTGGAAACAGAGGGGCAGAAACAGGAGGCTGGAAACAGAGGGGGAGAAACAGGAGGCTGGAAACAGAGGGGCAGAAACAGGAGGCTGGATACAGAGGGGCAGAAACAGGAGGCTGGAAACAGAGGGGGAGAAACAGGAGGCGGGAAACAGAGGGTGTGAAACAGCAGTCTGGAAACAGAGGGGGAGAAACAGGAGTCTGGAAACAGAGGGTGAGAAACAGGAGTCTGGAAACAGAGGGGCAGAAACAGGAGACTGGAAACAGAGGCTGGGAAACAGGAGGCTGGAAACAGAGGGGGAGAAACAGGAGGCTGGAAACAGAGGGTGAGAAACAGGAGTCTGGAAACAGTCGGGGCAGAAACAGGAGTCTGGAAACAGAGGGGCAGAAACAGGAGGCTGGAAACAGAGGGGGAGAAACAGGAGGCTGGAAACAGAGGGTGAGAAACAGGAGTCCGGTAAGAGGGGTAAAAACAGGAGGCTGGAAACAGAAGGGGAGAAACAGGAGGCTGGAAACAGAGGGGCAGAAACAGGAGTCTGTTAACAGAGGGGCAGAAACAGGCGACTGGAAACAGAGGGGCAGAAACAGGAGGCTGGAAACAAAGGGTGAGAAAAAGGAGTGTGGAAACAGAGGGGCAGAAACAGGAGTCTGGAAACAGAGGGGGAGAAACAGGAGGCAGGAAACAGAGGGGCAGAAACAGGAGTCTGGAAACAGAGGGGCAGAATCGGGAGTCTGGAAACAGAGGGGCAGAAACAGGAGGCTGGAAACAGAGGCTGGGAAACAGGAGGATGGAAACAGAGGGTGAGAGACAGGAGTCTGGAAACAGAGGGGCAGAAACAGGAGTCTGGAAACAGAGGAGCAGAAACAGGAGGCTGGACACAGAGGGGCAGAAACAGGAGGCTGGAAACAGAGGGGGAGAAACAGGAGGCGGGAAACAGAGGGTGAGAAACTGGAGTCTGGAAACAGAGGGGGAGAAACAGTAGTCTGGAAACAGAGGGGCCGAAGCAGGAGCCTGGAAACAGAGGGGCAGAAACAGGAGGCGGGAAAAAGAGGGGCAGAAACAGGAGGCTGGAAATAGATGGGGGGAAACAGGAGGCTGGAAACAGAGGGTGAGAAACAGGAGTCTGGAAACAGTGGGGGAGAAACAGGAGGCTGGAAACAGAGGGGGAGAGACAGGAGGCTGGAAACAGAGTGGGAGAAACAGGAGGCTGGAAACAGATGGTGAGAAACAGGAGACAGGAAACAGAGGGGCAGAAACAGGAGTCTGGAAACAGAGGGGCAGAAACAGGAGTCTGGAAACAGAGGGGGAGAAACAGGAGGCTGGAAACAGAAGGCCAGAAACAGGAGTCCGGAAACAGAGGGGTGAAAACAGGAGGCTGGAAACAGAGGGGGAGAAACAGGAGGCTGGAAACAGAGGGGGAGAAACAGGCGTCTGGAAACAGATGGGGAGAAACAGGAGTCTGGAAACAGAGGGGCAGAAACAGGAGTCTGTTAACAGAGGGGCAGAAACAGGTGGCTGGAAACAGAGGGGCAGAAACAGGAGGCTGGAAACAAAGGGTGAGAAACAGGAGTCTGGAAACAGAGGGGCAGAAACAGGAGTCTAAAAAGAGGGGGAGAAACAGGAGGCTGGAAACAGAGGGGCACAAACAGGAGTCTGGAAACAGAGGGACAGAATCAGGAGTCTGGAAACAGAGGGGCAGAAACAGGAGGCTGGAAACAGAGGCTGGGAAACAGAGGCTGGAAACAGAGGGGGAGAAACAGGAGGCTGGAAACAGACGGTGAGAGACAGGAGTCTGGAAACAGAGGGGCAGAAACAGGCGTCTGGAAACAGAGGGGCAGAAACAGAAGGCTGGAAACAGCGGGGGAGAAACAGGAGGCTGGAAACAGAGGAGCAGAAACAGGAGGCTGGAAACAGAGGGGCAGGAAGAGGAGGCGGGAAAAAGAGGGGCAGAAACAGGAAGCTGGAAACAGAGGGGGATAAACAGGAGGCTGGAAACAGAATGGGAGAAACAGGAGTCTGGAAACAGAGGGGCAGAAACAGGAGGCTGGAATCAGAGGGGGAGAAACAGGAGGCTGGAAACAGAGGGTGAGAAACAGGAGTCTGGAATCAGAGGGGCAGAGACAAGAGTCTGGAAACAGAGGGGCAGAAACAGGAGTCTGGAAACAGAGGGGCAGAAACAGGAGGCTGGAAACAGAGGGGCAGAAACAGGAGTCTGGAAATAGAGGGGCAGAAACAGGAGGCTGGAAACAGAGGGGGAGAAACAGGAGGCTGGAAACAGAGGGGCAGAAACAGGGGAATGGATACAGAGGGGCAGAAACAGGAGGCTGGAAACAGAGGGGGAGAAACAGGAGGCTGGAAACAGAGGGTGTGAAACAGGAGTCTGGAAACAGAGGGGGAGAAACAGGAGTCTGGAAATAGAGGGTGACAAACAGGAGTCTGGAAACAGAGGGGCAGAAACAGGAGTCTGGAAACAGAGGCTGGGAAACAGGAGGCTGGAAACAGAGGGGGAGAAACAGGAGTCTGGAAACAATCGGGGCACAAACAGGAGTCTGGAAACAGAGGGGCAGAAACAGGAGGCTGGAAACAGAGTGGCAGAAACAGGAGGCTGCAAACAGAGGGGGAGAAACAGGAGGCTGGAAACAGAGGGTGAGAAACAGGAGTCCGGAAACAGAGGGGTAAAAACAGGAGGCTGGAAACAGAGGGGGAGAAACAGGAGGCTGGAAACAGAGGGGCAGGAACAGGAGTCTGTTAACAGAGGAGCAGAAACAGGCGGCTGGAAACAGAGGGGCAGAAACAGGAGGCTGGAAACAAAGGGAGAGAAAAAGGAGTCTGGAAACAGAGGGGCAGAAACAGGAGTCTGGAAACAGAGGGGGAGAAACAGGAGGCTGGAAACAGAGGAGCAGAAACAGGAGGCTGGAAACAGAGGGGCAGGAACAGGAGGCGGGAAAAAGAGGGGCAGAAACAGGAGGCTGGAAACAGAGGGGGATAAACAGGAGGCTGGAAACAGAATGGGAGAAACAGGAGTCTGGAAACAGAGGGGCAGAAACAGGAGGCTGGAATCAGAGGGGGAGAAACAGGAGGCTGGAAACAGAGGGTGAGAAACAGGAGTCTGGAATCAGAGGGGCAGAGACAGGAGGCTGGAAACAGAGGGGCAGAAAAAGGAGTCTGGAAACAGACGGGCAGAAACAGGAGGCTGGAAACAGAGGGGCAGAAACAGGAGTCTGGAAACAGAGGGGGAGAGACAGGAGGCTGGAAACAGAGGGGCAGAAACAGGAGGCTGGATACAGAGGGGCAGAAACAGGAGGCTGGAAACAGAGGGGGAGAAACAGGAGGCTGGAAACAGAGGGTGTGAAACAGCAGTCTGGAAACAGAGGGGGAGAAACAGGAGTCTGGAAATAGAGGGTGAGAAACAGGAGTCTGGAAACAGAGGGGCAGAAACAGGAGTCTGGAAACAGAGGCTGGGAAACAGGAGGCTGGAAACAGAGGGGGAGAAACAGGAGGCTGGAAACAGAGGGTGAGAAACAGGAGTCTGGAAACAGTCGGGGCAGAAACAGGAGTCTGGAAACAGAGGGGCAGAAACAGGAGGCTGGAAACAGAGGGGGAGAAACAGGAGGCTGGAAACAGAGGGTGAGAAACAGGAGTCCGGTAAGAGGGGTAAAAACAGGAGGCTGGAAACAGAAGGGGAGAAACAGGAGGCTGGAAACAGAGGGGCAGAAACAGGAGTCTGTTAACAGAGGGGCAGAAACAGGCGACTGGAAACAGAGGGGCAGAAACAGGAGGCTGGAAACAAAGGGTGAGAAAAAGGAGTGTGGAAACAGAGGGGCAGAAACAGGAGTCTGGAAACAGAGGGGGAGAAACAGGAGGCAGGAAACAGAGGGGCAGAAACAGGAGTCTGGAAACAGAGGAGCAGAATCCGGAGTCTGGAAACAGAGGGGCAGAAACAGGAGGCTGGAAACAGAGGCTGGGAAACAGGAGGATGGAAACAGAGGGTGAGAGACAGGAGTCTGGAAACAGAGGGGCAGAAACAGGAGTCTGGAAACAGAGGAGCAGAAACAGGAGGCTGGACACAGAGGGGCAGAAACAGGAGGCCGGAAACAGAGGGGGAGAAACAGGAGGCTGGAAACAGAGGGTGAGAAACTGGAGTCTGGAAACAGAGGGGGAGAAACAGTAGTCTGGAAACAGAGGGGCCGAAGCAGGAGCCTGGAAACAGAGGGGCAGAAACTGGAGGCGGGAAAAAGAGGGGCAGAAACAGGAGGCTGGAAATAGATGGGGGGAAACAGGAGGCTGGAAACACAGGGTGAGAAACAGGAGTCTGGAAACAGTGGGGGAGAAACAGGAGGCTGGAAACAGAGGGGGAGAGACAGGAGGCTGGAAACAGAGTGGGAGAAACAGGAGGCTGGAAACAGATGGTGAGAAACAGGAGACAGGAAACAGAGGGGCAGAAACAGGAGAATGGAAACAGAGGGGCAGAAACAGGAGTCTGGAAACAGAGGGGGAGAAACAGGAGGCTGGAAACAGAGGGGCAGAAACAGGAGTCTGGAAACAGAGGGGCAGAAACAGGAGGCTGGATGCAGAGGGGCAGAAACAGGAGGCTGGAAACAGAGGGGGAGAAACAGGAGTCTGGAAACAGAGGGGCAGAAACAGGAGGCTGGAAACAGAGGGGCAGAAACAGGACGCTGGAAACAGAGGCTGGGAAACAGGAGGCTGGAAACAGAGGGTGAGAATCAGGTCTCTGGAAAAAGAGGAGCAGAAACAGGAGTCTGGAAACAGGGGGGCAGAAACTGGAGTCTTGAAACAGTGGGGGAGAAACAGGAGGCTGGAAACAGAGGGGCAGAAACAGGAGTCTGGAAACAAAGGGGCACAAACAGGAGGCTGGAAACAGAGGGGCAGAAACAGGAGTCTGGAAACAGAGGAGAAGAAACAGGAGTCTAGAAACAGAGGGGCAGAAACAGGATGCTGGAAACAGAAGGGGAGAAACAGGAGTCCGGAAACAGAGGGGTAAAAACAGGAGGCTGGAAACAGAGGGGGAGAAACAGGAGGCTGGAAACAGAGGGGGAGAAACAGGCGTCTGGAAACAGATGGGGAGAAACAGGAGTCTGGAAACAGAGGGGCAGAAAGAGGAGTCTGTTAACAGAGGGGCAGAAACAGGTGGCTGGAAACAGAGGGGCAGAAACAGGAGGCTGGAAACAAAGGGTGAGAAACAGGAGTCTGGAAACAGAGGGGCAGAAACAGGAGTCTAAAAAGAGGGGGAGAAACAGGAGGCTGGAAACAGAGGGGCACAAACAGGAGTCTGGAAACAGAGGGACAGAATCAGGAGTCTGGAAACAGAGGGGCAGAAACAGGAGGCTGGAAACAGAGGCTGGGAAACAGAGGCTGGAAACAGAGGGGGAGAAACAGGAGGCTGGAAACAGACGGTGAGAGACAGGAGTCTGGAAACAGAGGGGCAGAAACAGGCGTCTGGAAACAGAGGGGCAGAAACAGAAGGCTGGAAACAGCGGGGGAGAAACAGGAGGCTGGAAACAGAGGAGCAGAAACAGGAGGCTGGAAACAGAGGGGCAGGAAGAGGAGGCGGGAAAAAGAGGGGCAGAAACAGGAAGCTGGAAACAGAGGGGGATAAACAGGAGGCTGGAAACAGAATGGGGGAAACAGGAGTCTGGAAACAGAGGGGCAGAAACAGGAGGCTGGAATCAGAGGGGGAGAAACAGGAGGCTGGAAACAGAGGGTGAGAAACAGGAGTCTGGAATCAGAGGGGCAGAGACAAGAGTCTGGAAACAGAGGGGCAGAAACAGGAGTCTGGAAACAGAGGGGCAGAAACAGGAGGCTGGAAACAGAGGGGCAGAAACAGGATTCTGGAAATAGAGGGGCAGAAACAGGAGGCTGGAAACAGAGGGGCAGAAACAGGAGGCTGGAAACAGAGGGGCAGAAACAGGGGGCTGGATACAGAGGGGCAGAAACAGGAGGCTGGAAACAGAGGGGGAGAAACCGGAGGCTGGAAACAGAGGGTGTGAAACAGCAGTCTGGATACAGAGGGGGAGAAACAGGAGTCTGGAAATAGAGGGTGAGAAACAGAAGTCTGGAAACAGAGGGGCAGAAACAGGAGTCTGGAAACAGAGGCTGGGAAACAGGAGGCTGGAAAGAGAGGGGGAGAAACAGGAGGCTGGAAACAGAGGGTGAGAAACAGGAGTCTGGAAACAATCGGGGCACAAACAGGAGTCTGGAAACAGAGGGGCAGAAACAGGAGGCTGGAAACAGAGTGGCAGAAACAGGAGGCTGCAAACAGAGGGGGAGAAACAGGAGGCTGGAAACAGAGGGTGAGAAACAGGAGTCCGGAAACAGAGGGGTAAAAACAGGAGGCTGGAAACAGAGGGGGAGAAACAGGAGGCTGGAAACAGAGGGGCAGGAACAGGAGTCTGTTAACAGAGGGGCAGAAACAGGCGGCTGGAAACAGAGGGGCAGAAACAGGAGGCTGGAAACAAAGGGAGAGAAAAAGGAGTCTGGAAACAGAGGGGCAGAAACAGGAGTCTGGAAACAGAGGGGGAGAAACAGGAGGCTGGAAACAGAGGAGCAGAAACAGGAGGCTGGAAACAGAGGGGCAGGAACAGGAGGCGGGAAAAAGAGGGGCAGAAACAGGAGGCTGGAAACAGAGGGGGATAAACAGGAGGCTGGAAACAGAATGGGAGAAACAGGAGTCTGGAAACAGAGGGGCAGAAACAGGAGGCTGGAAGCAGAGGGGGAGAAACAGGAGGCTGGAAACAGAGGGTGAGAAACAGGAGTCTGGAATCAGAGGGGCAGAGACAGGAGTCTGGAAACAGAGGGGCAGAAAAAGGAGTCTGGAAACAGACGGGCAGAAACAGGAGGCTGGAAACAGAGGGGCAGAAACAGGAGTCTGGAAACAGAGGGGCAGAAACAGGAGGCTGGAAACAGAGGGGGAGAAACAGGAGGCTGGAAACAGAGGGGCAGAAACAGGAGGCTGGATACAGAGGGGCAGAAACAGGAGGCTGGAAACAGAGGGGGAGAAACAGGAGGCTGGAAACAGAGGGTGTGAAACAGCAGTCTGGAAACAGAGGGGGAGAAACAGGAGTCTGGAAACAGAGGGTGAGAAACAGGAGTCTGGAAACAGAGGGGCAGAAACAGGAGACTGGAAACAGAGGCTGGGAAACAGGAGGCTGGAAACAGAGGGGGAGAAACAGGAGGCTGGAAACAGAGGGTGAGAAACAGGAGTCTGGAAACAGTCGGGGCAGAAACAGGAGTCTGGAAACAGAGGGGCAGAAACAGGAGGCTGGAAACAGAGGGGGAGAAACAGGAGGCTGGAAACAGAGGGTGAGAAACAGGAGTCCGGTAAGAGGGGTAAAAACAGGAGGCTGGAAACAGAAGGGGAGAAACAGGAGGCTGGAAACAGAGGGGCAGAAACAGGAGTCTGTTAACAGAGGGGCAGAAACAGGCGACTGGAAACAGAGGGGCAGAAACAGGAGGCTGGAAACAAAGGGTGAGAAAAAGGAGTGTGGAAACAGAGGGGCAGAAACAGGAGTCTGGAAACAGAGGGGGAGAAACAGGAGGCAGGAAACAGAGGGGCAGAAACAGGAGTCTGGAAACAGAGGGGCAGAATCGGGAGTCTGGAAACAGAGGG
The DNA here is from genome assembly GCF_965287045.1 of Carcharhinus amblyrhynchos. Lineage (NCBI taxonomy): Eukaryota > Metazoa > Chordata > Chondrichthyes > Carcharhiniformes > Carcharhinidae > Carcharhinus > Carcharhinus amblyrhynchos. The sequence goes on from NC_137331.1 coordinate 90,628, forward strand.
GCAGAAACAGGAGGCTGGAAACAGAGGCTGGGAAACAGGAGGATGGAAACAGAGGGTGAGAGACAGGAGTCTGGAAACAGAGGGGCAGAAACAGGAGTCTGGAAACAGAGGAGCAGAAACAGGAGGCTGGACACAGAGGGGCAGAAACAGGAGGCTGGAAACAGAGGGGGAGAAACAGGAGGCGGGAAACAGAGGGTGAGAAACTGGAGTCTGGAAACAGAGGGGGAGAAACAGTAGTCTGGAAACAGAGGGGCCGAAGCAGGAGCCTGGAAACAGAGGGGCAGAAACAGGAGGCGGGAAAAAGAGGGGCAGAAACAGGAGGCTGGAAATAGATGGGGGGAAACAGGAGGCTGGAAACAGAGGGTGAGAAACAGGAGTCTGGAAACAGTGGGGGAGAAACAGGAGGCTGGAAACAGAGGGGGAGAGACAGGAGGCTGGAAACAGAGTGGGAGAAACAGGAGGCTGGAAACAGATGGTGAGAAACAGGAGACAGGAAACAGAGGGGCAGAAACAGGAGTCTGGAAACAGAGGGGCAGAAACAGGAGTCTGGAAACAGAGGGGGAGAAACAGGAGGCTGGAAACAGAAGGCCAGAAACAGGAGTCCGGAAACAGAGGGGTGAAAACAGGAGGCTGGAAACAGAGGGGGAGAAACAGGAGGCTGGAAACAGAGGGGGAGAAACAGGCGTCTGGAAACAGATGGGGAGAAACAGGAGTCTGGAAACAGAGGGGCAGAAACAGGAGTCTGTTAACAGAGGGGCAGAAACAGGTGGCTGGAAACAGAGGGGCAGAAACAGGAGGCTGGAAACAAAGGGTGAGAAACAGGAGTCTGGAAACAGAGGGGCAGAAACAGGAGTCTAAAAAGAGGGGGAGAAACAGGAGGCTGGAAACAGAGGGGCACAAACAGGAGTCTGGAAACAGAGGGACAGAATCAGGAGTCTGGAAACAGAGGGGCAGAAACAGGAGGCTGGAAACAGAGGCTGGGAAACAGAGGCTGGAAACAGAGGGGGAGAAACAGGAGGCTGGAAACAGACGGTGAGAGACAGGAGTCTGGAAACAGAGGGGCAGAAACAGGCGTCTGGAAACAGAGGGGCAGAAACAGAAGGCTGGAAACAGCGGGGGAGAAACAGGAGGCTGGAAACAGAGGAGCAGAAACAGGAGGCTGGAAACAGAGGGGCAGGAAGAGGAGGCGGGAAAAAGAGGGGCAGAAACAGGAAGCTGGAAACAGAGGGGGATAAACAGGAGGCTGGAAACAGAATGGGAGAAACAGGAGTCTGGAAACAGAGGGGCAGAAACAGGAGGCTGGAATCAGAGGGGGAGAAACAGGAGGCTGGAAACAGAGGGTGAGAAACAGGAGTCTGGAATCAGAGGGGCAGAGACAAGAGTCTGGAAACAGAGGGGCAGAAACAGGAGTCTGGAAACAGAGGGGCAGAAACAGGAGGCTGGAAACAGAGGGGCAGAAACAGGAGTCTGGAAATAGAGGGGCAGAAACAGGAGGCTGGAAACAGAGGGGGAGAAACAGGAGGCTGGAAACAGAGGGGCAGAAACAGGGGAATGGATACAGAGGGGCAGAAACAGGAGGCTGGAAACAGAGGGGGAGAAACAGGAGGCTGGAAACAGAGGGTGTGAAACAGGAGTCTGGAAACAGAGGGGGAGAAACAGGAGTCTGGAAATAGAGGGTGACAAACAGGAGTCTGGAAACAGAGGGGCAGAAACAGGAGTCTGGAAACAGAGGCTGGGAAACAGGAGGCTGGAAACAGAGGGGGAGAAACAGGAGTCTGGAAACAATCGGGGCACAAACAGGAGTCTGGAAACAGAGGGGCAGAAACAGGAGGCTGGAAACAGAGTGGCAGAAACAGGAGGCTGCAAACAGAGGGGGAGAAACAGGAGGCTGGAAACAGAGGGTGAGAAACAGGAGTCCGGAAACAGAGGGGTAAAAACAGGAGGCTGGAAACAGAGGGGGAGAAACAGGAGGCTGGAAACAGAGGGGCAGGAACAGGAGTCTGTTAACAGAGGAGCAGAAACAGGCGGCTGGAAACAGAGGGGCAGAAACAGGAGGCTGGAAACAAAGGGAGAGAAAAAGGAGTCTGGAAACAGAGGGGCAGAAACAGGAGTCTGGAAACAGAGGGGGAGAAACAGGAGGCTGGAAACAGAGGAGCAGAAACAGGAGGCTGGAAACAGAGGGGCAGGAACAGGAGGCGGGAAAAAGAGGGGCAGAAACAGGAGGCTGGAAACAGAGGGGGATAAACAGGAGGCTGGAAACAGAATGGGAGAAACAGGAGTCTGGAAACAGAGGGGCAGAAACAGGAGGCTGGAATCAGAGGGGGAGAAACAGGAGGCTGGAAACAGAGGGTGAGAAACAGGAGTCTGGAATCAGAGGGGCAGAGACAGGAGGCTGGAAACAGAGGGGCAGAAAAAGGAGTCTGGAAACAGACGGGCAGAAACAGGAGGCTGGAAACAGAGGGGCAGAAACAGGAGTCTGGAAACAGAGGGGGAGAGACAGGAGGCTGGAAACAGAGGGGCAGAAACAGGAGGCTGGATACAGAGGGGCAGAAACAGGAGGCTGGAAACAGAGGGGGAGAAACAGGAGGCTGGAAACAGAGGGTGTGAAACAGCAGTCTGGAAACAGAGGGGGAGAAACAGGAGTCTGGAAATAGAGGGTGAGAAACAGGAGTCTGGAAACAGAGGGGCAGAAACAGGAGTCTGGAAACAGAGGCTGGGAAACAGGAGGCTGGAAACAGAGGGGGAGAAACAGGAGGCTGGAAACAGAGGGTGAGAAACAGGAGTCTGGAAACAGTCGGGGCAGAAACAGGAGTCTGGAAACAGAGGGGCAGAAACAGGAGGCTGGAAACAGAGGGGGAGAAACAGGAGGCTGGAAACAGAGGGTGAGAAACAGGAGTCCGGTAAGAGGGGTAAAAACAGGAGGCTGGAAACAGAAGGGGAGAAACAGGAGGCTGGAAACAGAGGGGCAGAAACAGGAGTCTGTTAACAGAGGGGCAGAAACAGGCGACTGGAAACAGAGGGGCAGAAACAGGAGGCTGGAAACAAAGGGTGAGAAAAAGGAGTGTGGAAACAGAGGGGCAGAAACAGGAGTCTGGAAACAGAGGGGGAGAAACAGGAGGCAGGAAACAGAGGGGCAGAAACAGGAGTCTGGAAACAGAGGAGCAGAATCCGGAGTCTGGAAACAGAGGGGCAGAAACAGGAGGCTGGAAACAGAGGCTGGGAAACAGGAGGATGGAAACAGAGGGTGAGAGACAGGAGTCTGGAAACAGAGGGGCAGAAACAGGAGTCTGGAAACAGAGGAGCAGAAACAGGAGGCTGGACACAGAGGGGCAGAAACAGGAGGCCGGAAACAGAGGGGGAGAAACAGGAGGCTGGAAACAGAGGGTGAGAAACTGGAGTCTGGAAACAGAGGGGGAGAAACAGTAGTCTGGAAACAGAGGGGCCGAAGCAGGAGCCTGGAAACAGAGGGGCAGAAACTGGAGGCGGGAAAAAGAGGGGCAGAAACAGGAGGCTGGAAATAGATGGGGGGAAACAGGAGGCTGGAAACACAGGGTGAGAAACAGGAGTCTGGAAACAGTGGGGGAGAAACAGGAGGCTGGAAACAGAGGGGGAGGGACAGGAGGCTGGAAACAGAGTGGGAGAAACAGGAGGCTGGAAACAGATGGTGAGAAACAGGAGACAGGAAACAGAGGGGCAGAAACAGGAGAATGGAAACAGAGGGGCAGAAACAGGAGTCTGGAAACAGAGGGGGAGAAACAGGAGGCTGGAAACAGAGGGGCAGAAACAGGAGTCTGGAAACAGAGGGGAAGAAACAGGAGGCTGGAAACAGAGGGGGAGAAACAGGAGGCTGGAAACAGAGGGGCAGAAACAGGAGGCTGGAAACAGAGGGGCAGAAACAGGGGGCTGGAAAGAGAGGCTGGGAAACAGGAGGCTGGAAACAGAGGGAGAGAAACAGGAGGCTGGAAACAGAGGGTGAGAAACAGGAGACTGGAAACAGTGGGTGAGAAACAGGAGTCTGGAAACAGAGGGGCAGAAACAGGAGTCTGCAAACAGAGGGGCAGAAACAGGAGGCTGGAAACAGCGGGGGAGAAACAGGAGCCTGGAAACAGAGGGGCAGAAACAGGAGGCTGGAAACAGAGCGGCAGAAACAGGAGGTGAGAAAAAGAGGGGTAGAAACAGGAGGCTGGAAACAGAGGGGGAGAACAGGAGGCTGGAAACAGAATGGGAGAAACAGGAGTCTGGAAACAGAGGGGCAGAAACAGGAGACTGGACAGAGGGGGAGAAACAGGAGGCTGGAAACAGAGGGTGAGAAACAGGAGTCTGGAAACAGAGGGGTCGAAACAGGAGTCTGGAAACAGAGGGGCAGAAACAGTAGGCGGGAAACAAAGGGTGAGAAAAAGGAGTGTGGAAACAGAGGGGCAGAAACAGGAGTCTGGAAACAGAGGGGGAGAAACAGGAGGCAGGAAACAGAGGGGCAGAAACAGGAGTCTGGAAACAGAGGAGCAGAATCCGGAGTCTGGAAACAGAGGGGCAGAAACAGGAGGCTGGAAACAGAGGCTGGGAAACAGGAGGATGGAAACAGAGGGTGAGAGACAGGAGTCTGGAAACAGAGGGGCAGAAACAGGAGTCTGGAAACAGAGGAGCAGAAACAGGAGGCCGGAAACAGAGGGGGAGAAACAGGAGGCTGGAAACAGAGGGTGAGAAACTGGAGTCTGGAAACAGAGGGGGAGAAACAGTAGTCTGGAAACAGAGGGGCCGAAGCAGGAGCCTGGAAACAGAGGGGCAGAAACTGGAGGCGGGAAAAAGAGGGGCAGAAACAGGAGGCTGGAAATAGATGGGGGGAAACAGGAGGCTGGAAACACAGGGTGAGAAACAGGAGTCTGGAAACAGTGGGGGAGAAACAGGAGGCTGGAAACAGAGGGGGAGAGACAGGAGGCTGGAAACAGAGTGGGAGAAACAGGAGGCTGGAAACAGATGGTGAGAAACAGGAGACAGGAAACAGAGGGGCAGAAACAGGAGAATGGAAACAGAGGGGCAGAAACAGGAGTCTGGAAACAGAGGGGGAGAAACAGGAGGCTGGAAACAGAGGGGCAGAAACAGGAGTCTGGAAACAGAGGGGAAGAAACAGGAGGCTGGAAACAGAGGGGGAGAAACAGGAGGCTGGAAACAGAGGGGCAGAAACAGGAGGCTGGAAACAGAGGGGCAGAAACAGGGGGCTGGAAAGAGAGGCTGGGAAACAGGAGGCTGGAAACAGAGGGAGAGAAACAGGAGGCTGGAAACAGAGGGTGAGAAACAGGAGACTGGAAACAGAGGGTGAGAAACAGGAGTCTGGAAACAGAGGGGCAGAAACAGGAGTCTGCAAACAGAGGGGCAGAAACAGGAGGCTGGAAACAGCGGGGGAGAAACAGGAGCCTGGAAACAGAGGGGCAGAAACAGGAGGCTGGAAACAGAGCGGCAGAAACAGGAGGTGAGAAAAAGAGGGGTAGAAACAGGAGGCTGGAAACAGAGGGGGAGAACAGGAGGCTGGAAACAGAATGGGAGAAACAGGAGTCTGGAAACAGAGGGGCAGAAACAGGAGACTGGACAGAGGGGGAGAAACAGGAGGCTGGAAACAGAGGGTGAGAAACAGGAGTCTGGAAACAGAGGGGTCGAAACAGGAGTCTGGAAACAGAGGGGCAGAAACAGTAGGCGGGAAAAAGACGGGCAGAAACAGGAGTCTGGAAACAGAGGCTGGGAAACAGGAGGCTGGAAACAGAGGGGCAGAAACTGGAGTCTTGAAACAGTGGGGGAGAAACAGGAGGCTGGAAACAGAGGGGCAGAAACAGGAGTCTGGAAACAAAGGGGCACAAACAGGAGGCTGGAAACAGAGGGGCAGAAACAGGAGTCTGGAAACAGAGGAGAAGAAACAGGAGTCTAGAAACAGAGGGGCAGAAACAGGATGCTGGAAACAGAGGGGGAGAAACAGGAGTCCGGAAACAGAGGGGTAAAAACAGGAGGCTGGAAACAGAGGGGGAGAAACAGGCGTCTGGAAACAGATGGGGAGAAACAGGAGTCTGGAAACAGAGGGGCAGAAACAGGAGTCTGTTAACAGAGGGGCAGAAACAGGCGGCTGGAAACAGAGGGGCAGAAACAGGAGGCTGGAAACAAAGGGTGAGAAACAGGAGTCTGGAAACAGAGGGGCAGAAACAGGAGTCTAAAAAGAGGGGGAGAAACAGGAGGCTGGAAACAGAGGGGCACAAACAGGAGTCTGGAAACAGAGGGACAGAATCAGGAGTCTGGAAACAGAGGGGCAGAAACAGGAGGCTGGAAACAGAGGCTGGGAAACAGAGGCTGGAAACAGAGGGGGAGAAACAGGAGGCTGGAAACAGACGGTGAGAGACAGGAGTCTGGAAACAGAGGGGCAGAAACAGGCGTCTGGAAACAGAGGGGCAGAAACAGAAGGCTGGAAACAGCGGGGGAGAAACAGGAGGCTGGAAACAGAGGAGCAGAAACAGGAGGCTGGAAACAGAGGGGCAGGAAGAGGAGGCGGGAAAAAGAGGGGCAGAAACAGGAAGCTGGAAACAGAGGGGGATAAACAGGAGGCTGGAAACAGAATGGGAGAAACAGGAGTCTGGAAACAGAGGGGCAGAAACAGGAGGCTGGAATCAGAGGGGGAGAAACAGGAGGCTGGAAACAGAGGGTGAGAAACAGGAGTCTGGAATCAGAGGGGCAGAGACAAGAGTCTGGAAACAGAGGGGCAGAAACAGGAGTCTGGAAACAGAGGGGCAGAAACAGGAGGCTGGAAACAGAGGGGCAAAAACAGGAGTCTGGAAATAGAGGGGCAGAAACAGGAGGCTGGAAACAGAGGGGGAGAAACAGGAGGCTGGAAACAGAGGGGCAGAAACAGGGGAATGGATACAGAGGGGCAGAAACAGGAGGCTGGAAACAGAGGGGGAGAAACAGGAGGCTGGAAACAGAGGGGGAGAAACAGGAGGCTGGAAACAGAGGGTGTGAAACAGGAGTCTGGAAACAGAGGGGGAGAACCAGGAGTCTGGAAATAGAGGGTGAGAAACAGGAGTCTGGAAACAGAGGGGCAGAAACAGGAGTCTGGAAACAGAGGCTGGGAAACAGGAGGCTGGAAAGAGAGGGGGAGAAACAGGAGGCTGGAAACAGAGGGTGAGAAACAGGAGTCTGGAAACAATCGGGGCACAAACAGGAGTCTGGAAACAGAGGAGCAGAAACAGGAGGCTGGAAACAGAGGCGGGGAAACAGGGGGATGGAAACAGAGGGGGAGAAACAGGAGGCTGGAAACAGAGGGTGAGAGACAGGAGTCTGGAAACAGAGGAGCAGAAACAGGAGTCTGGAAACAAAGGGGCAGAAACAGGAGGCTGGAAAAAGAGGGGCAGAAACAGGAGTCTGGAAACAGAGGCTGGGAAACAGGAGGCTGGAAACAGAGGGGCAGAAACAGGAGGCTGGAAAAAGAGGCCGGGAAACAGGAGGCTGGAAACAGAGGGGGAGAAACAGGAGGCTGGAAACAGAGGGTGAGAAACAGGAGACTGGAAACAGAGGGTGAGAAACAGGAGTCTGGAAACAGAGGGGCAGAAACAGGAGTCTGGAAACAGAGGGGCAGAAACAGGAGGCTGGAAACAGAGGGTGAGAAACAGGAGGCTGGCAACAGAGGGGCAGAAAGAGGAGGCGGGAAAAAGAGGGGCAGAAACAGGAGGCTGGAAACACAGGGGGAGAAACAGGAGGCTGGAAACAGAATGGGAGAAACAGGAGTCTGGAAACAGAGGGGCAGAAACAGGAGGCTGGAATCAGAGGGGGAGAAACAGTAGGCTGGAAACAGAGGGTGAGAAACAGGAGTCTGGAATCAGAGGGGCAGAGACAGGAGTCTGGAAACAGAGGGGCAGAAACAGGAGTCTGGAAACAGAGGGGGAGAAACAGGAGGCTGGAAACAGAGGGGCAGAAACAGGAGGCTGGAAACAGAGGGGGAGAAACAGGAGGCTGGAAACAGAGGCTGGGAAACAGTAGGCTGGAATCACAGGGGCAGAAACAGGAGGCTGGAAACAGAGGGGCAGAAACAGGTGTATGGAAACAGAGGGGAAGAAACAGGAGGCTGGAGACAGAGGGGGAGAAACAGGAGGCTGGAAACAGAGGGGCAGAAACAGGAGGCTGGAAACAGAGGGGCAGAAACAGGAGGCTGGAAACAGAGGGGCAGAAACAGGAGTCTGGAAACAGAGGGGCAGAAACAGGAGGCTGGAAACAGAGGGGGAGAAACAGGAGGCTGGAAACAGAGGGGCAGAAACAGCAGGCTGGATACAGAGGGGCAGAAACAGGAGGCTGGAAACAGAGGGGGAGAAACAGGAGGCTGGAAACAGAGGGGCAGAAACAGGAGGCTGGAAACAGAGGGGGAGAAACAGGAGGCTGGAAATAGAGGCTGGGAAACAGGAGGCTGGAAACAGAGGGGGAGAAACAGGAGGCTGGTAACAGAGGGTGAGAAACAGGAGTCTGGAAACAGTCGGGTCAGAAACAGGAGTCTGGAAACAGAGGGGCAGAAACAGGAGGCTGGAAACAGAGTGGCAGAAACAGGAGGCTGCAAACTGAGGGGGAGAAACAGGAGGCTGGAAACAGAGGGTGAGTAACAGGAGTCCAGAAAAAGAGGGATAAAAACAGGAGGCTGGAAACAGGGGGGCAGAAACAGGAGGCTGGAAACAGAGGGGGAGAAACAGGCGTCTGGAAACAGATGAAGAGAAACAGGAGTCTGGAAACAGAGGGGCAGAAACAGGAGTCTGTTAACAGAGGGGCAGAAACAGGCGGCTGGAAACAGAGGGGAAGAAACAGGACGCTGGAAACAGAGGGGGAGAAACAGGAGGCAGGAAACAGAGGGGCAGAAACAGGAGTCTGGAAACAGAGGGGCAGAATCGGGAGTCTGGAAACAGAGGGGCAGAAACAGGAGGCTTGAAACAGAGGCTGGGAAATAGGAGGATGGAAACAGAGGGGGAGAAACAGGAGGCTGGAAACAGAGGGTGAGAGACAGGAGTCTGGAAACAGAGGGGCAGAAACAGGAGGCTGGAAACAGAGGGGAAGAAACAGGAGTCTGGAAACAGAGGGGCAGAAACATGAGGCTGGAAACAGCGGTGGAGAAACAGGAGGCTGGAAACTGAGGGGCAGAAACAGGAGGCTGGAAACAGAGGGGCAGAAACAGGAGGCGGGAAAAAGATGGGCAGAAACAGGAGGCTGGAAAGATAGGGGGAGAAACAGGAGGCTGGAAACATAATGGGAGAAACAGGAGTCTGGAAACAGAGGTGGAGAAACAGGAGGCTGGAAACACAGGGGGAGAAACAGGAGGCTGGAAACAGAGGGTCAGAAACAGGAGTCTGGAATCAGAGGGGCAGAGACAGGAGTCTGGAAACAGAGGGGCAGAAACAGGAGTCTGGAAACAGAGGGGCAGAAACAGGAGGCTGGATACAGAGGGGCAGAAACAGGAGGCAAGTAACACAGGGGGTGAAACAGGAGGCTGGAAACAGAGGGTGAGAAACAGGAGTCTGGAAACAGAGGGGGAGAAACAGGAGTCTGGAAACAGAGGGGCAGAAACAGGAGGCTGGAAACACAGGGGAAGAAACAGGAGTCTGGAAACAGAGGGGCAGAAACAGGAGGCTGGAAACAGAGGGGGAGAAACAGGAGGCTGGAAACAGAGGGAGAGAAACAGGAGTCTGGAACCAGACGGGCAGAAACAGGAGTCTGGAATCAGAGGGGGAGAAACAGGAGGCTGGAAACAGAGGGGCAGAAACAGGAGGCTGGAAACAGAGGGGCAGAAACAGGAGGCTGGAAAGAGAGGAGCAGAAACAGGAGTCTGGAAACAGAGGGGCAGAAACAGGAAGCTGGAAACAGAGGGGGAGAAACAGGAGGCTGGAAACAGAGGGGTAAAAACAGGAGTCTGGAAACACAGGGGGAGAAACAGGAGGCTGGAAACAGAGGGTGAGAATCAGGAGGCTGGAAACAGAGGGGCAGAAACAGGAGGCTGGAAACAGAGGGGGAGAAACAGGAGGCTGGAAACAGAGGGTGTGAAACAGGAGTCTGGAAACAGAGGGGGAGAACCAGGAGTCTGGAAATAGAGGGTGAGAAACAGGAGTCTGGAAACAGAGGGGCAGAAACAGGAGTCTGGAAACAGAGGCTGGGAAACAGGAGGCTGGAAAGAGAGGGGGAGAAACAGGAGGCTGGAAACAGAGGGTGAGAAACAGGAGTCTGGAAACAATCGGGGCACAAACAGGAGTCTGGAAACAGAGGAGCAGAAACAGGAGGCTGGAAACAGAGGCGGGGAAACAGGGGGATGGAAACAGAGGGGGAGAAACAGGAGGCTGGAAACAGAGGGTGAGAGACAGGAGTCTGGAAACAGAGGAGCAGAAACAGGAGTCTGGAAACAAAGGGGCAGAAACAGGAGGCTGGAAAAAGAGGGGCAGAAACAGGAGTCTGGAAACAGAGGCTGGGAAACAGGAGGCTGGAAACAGAGGGGCAGAAACAGGAGGCTGGAAAAAGAGGCCGGGAAACAGGAGGCTGGAAACAGAGGGGGAGAAACAGGAGGCTGGAAACAGAGGGTGAGAAACAGGAGACTGGAAACAGAGGGTGAGAAACAGGAGTCTGGAAACAGAGGGGCAGAAACAGGAGTCTGGAAACAGAGGGGCAGAAACAGGAGGCTGGAAACAGAGGGTGAGAAACAGGAGGCTGGCAACAGAGGGGCAGAAAGAGGAGGCGGGAAAAAGAGGGGCAGAAACAGGAGGCTGGAAACACAGGGGGAGAAACAGGAGGCTGGAAACAGAATGGGAGAAACAGGAGTCTGGAAACAGAGGGGCAGAAACAGGAGGCTGGAATCAGAGGGGGAGAAACAGTAGGCTGGAAACAGAGGGTGAGAAACAGGAGTCTGGAATCAGAGGGGCAGAGACAGGAGTCTGGAAACAGAGGGGCAGAAACAGGAGTCTGGAAACAGAGGGGGAGAAACAGGAGGCTGGAAACAGAGGGGCAGAAACAGGAGGCTGGAAACAGAGGGGGAGAAACAGGAGGCTGGAAACAGAGGCTGGGAAACAGTAGGCTGGAATCACAGGGGCAGAAACAGGAGGCTGGAAACAGAGGGGCAGAAACAGGTGTATGGAAACAGAGGGGAAGAAACAGGAGGCTGGAGACAGAGGGGGAGAAACAGGAGGCTGGAAACAGAGGGGCAGAAACAGGAGGCTGGAAACAGAGGGGCAGAAACAGGAGGCTGGAAACAGAGGGGCAGAAACAGGAGTCTGGAAACAGAGGGGCAGAAACAGGAGGCTGGAAACAGAGGGGGAGAAACAGGAGGCTGGAAACAGAGGGGCAGAAACAGCAGGCTGGATACAGAGGGGCAGAAACAGGAGGCTGGAAACAGAGGGGGAGAAACAGGAGGCTGGAAACAGAGGGGCAGAAACAGGAGGCTGGAAACAGAGGGGGAGAAACAGGAGGCTGGAAATAGAGGCTGGGAAACAGGAGGCTGGAAACAGAGGGGGAGAAACAGGAGGCTGGTAACAGAGGGTGAGAAACAGGAGTCTGGAAACAGTCGGGTCAGAAACAGGAGTCTGGAAACAGAGGGGCAGAAACAGGAGGCTGGAAACAGAGTGGCAGAAACAGGAGGCTGCAAACTGAGGGGGAGAAACAGGAGGCTGGAAACAGAGGGTGAGTAACAGGAGTCCAGAAAAAGAGGGGTAAAAACAGGAGGCTGGAAACAGGGGGGCAGAAACAGGAGGCTGGAAACAGAGGGGGAGAAACAGGCGTCTGGAAACAGATGAAGAGAAACAGGAGTCTGGAAACAGAGGGGCAGAAACAGGAGTCTGTTAACAGAGGGGCAGAAACAGGCGGCTGGAAACAGAGGGGAAGAAACAGGACGCTGGAAACAGAGGGGGAGAAACAGGAGGCAGGAAACAGAGGGGCAGAAACAGGAGTCTGGAAACAGAGGGGCAGAATCGGGAGTCTGGAAACAGAGGGGCAGAAACAGGAGGCTTGAAACAGAGGCTGGGAAATAGGAGGATGGAAACAGAGGGGGAGAAACAGGAGGCTGGAAACAGAGGGTGAGAGACAGGAGTCTGGAAACAGAGGGGCAGAAACAGGAGGCTGGAAACAGAGGGGCAGAAACAGGAGTCTGGAAACAGAGGGGCAGAAACATGAGGCTGGAAACAGCGGTGGAGAAACAGGAGGCTGGAAACTGAGGGGCAGAAACAGGAGGCTGGAAACAGAGGGGCAGAAACAGGAGTCTGGAAACAGAGGGGGAGAAACAGGAGGCAGGAAATAGTGGGGCAGAAACAGGAGGCTGGAAACAGAGGGGCAGAAACAGGAGGCGGGAAAAAGATGGGCAGAAACAGGAGGCTGGAAAGATAGGGGGAGAAACAGGAGGCTGGAAACATAATGGGAGAAACAGGAGTCTGGAAACAGAGGTGGAGAAACAGGAGGCTGGAAACACAGGGGGAGAAACAGGAGGCTGGAAACAGAGGGTCAGAAACAGGAGTCTGGAATCAGAGGGGCAGAGACAGGAGTCTGGAAACAGAGGGGCAGAAACAGGAGTCTGGAAACAGAGGGGCAGAAACAGGAGGCTGGATACAGAGGGGCAGAAACAGGAGGCAAGTAACACAGGGGGTGAAACAGGAGGCTGGAAACAGAGGGTGAGAAACAGGAGTCTGGAAACAGAGGGGGAGAAACAGGAGTCTGGAAACAGAGGGGCAGAAACAGGAGGCTGGAAACACAGGGGAAGAAACAGGAGTCTGGAAACAGAGGGGCAGAAACAGGAGGCTGGAAACAGAGGGGGAGAAACAGGAGGCTGGAAACAGAGGGAGAGAAACAGGAGTCTGGAACCAGACGGGCAGAAACAGGAGTCTGGAATCAGAGGGGGAGAAACAGGAGGCTGGAAACAGAGGGGCAGAAACAGGAGGCTGGAAACAGAGGGGCAGAAACAGGAGGCTGGAAACAGAGGAGCAGAAACAGGAGTCTGGAAACAGAGGGGCAGAAACAGGAAGCTGGAAACAGAGGGGGAGAAACAGGAGGCTGGAAACAGAGGGGTAAAAACAGGAGTCTGGAAACACAGGGGGAGAAACAGGAGGCTGGAAACAGAGGGTGAGAATCAGGAGGCTGGAAACAGAGGGGCAGAAACAGGAGGCTGGAAACAAAGGGTGAGAAACAGGAGGCTGGAAATAGAGGGGGAGAAACAGGAGGCTGGAAACTGAGGGGGAGAAACAGGAGGCTGGAAACAGAGGGTGAGAAACAGGAGGCTGGAAACAGAGGAGCAGAAACAGGAGTCTGGAAACAAAGGGTGAGAAACAGGAGTCTGGAAATAGAGGGGGAGAAACAGGAAGCTGGAAACTGACGCGGAGAAACAGGAGGCTGGAAACAGAGGGTGAGAAACAGGAGGCTGGAAACAGAGGGGCAGAAACAGGAGGCTGGAAACAGAGGGGCAGAAACAGGAGGCTGGAAACAGAGTGGGAGAAACAGGAGGCTGGAAACAGATGGTGAGAAACAGGAGTCAGGAAGCAGAGGGGCAGAAACAGGAGTCTGGAAACAGAGGGGCAGAAACAGGAGTCTGGAAACAGAGGGGGAGAAACAGGAGGCTGGAAACAGAGGGGCAGAAACAGGAGTCTGGAAACAGAGGGGCAGAAACAGGAAGCTGGAAACAGAGGCTGGGAAACAGTAGGCTGGAATCAGAGGCGCAGAAACAGGAGTCTGGAAACAGAGGGGCAGAAACAGGAGGCTGGAAACAGAGGGGCAGAAACAGGAGTCTGGAAACAGAGGGGCTGAAACCTGAGGCTGGAAACAGCGGGGGAGAAACAGGAGTCTGGAAACAGAGGGGCAGAAACAGAAGGCTGGAAACAGCGGGGGAGAAGCAGGAGTCTGGAAACAGAGGAGCAGAAACAGGAGGCTGGAAACAGAGGGGCAGGAACAGGAGGCGGGAAAAAGAGGGGCAGAAACAGGAGGCTGGAAACAGAGGGGGATAAACAGGAGGCTGGAAACAGAATGGGAGAAACAGGAGTCTGGAAACAGAGGGGCAGAAACAGGAGGCTGGAATCAGAGGGGGAGAAACAGGAGGCTGGAAACAGAGGGTGAGAAACAAGAGTCTGGAATCAGAGGGGCAGAAACAGGAGGCTGCAAACTGAGGGGGAGAAACAGGAGGCTGGAAAAAGAGGGTGAGTAACAGGAGTCCAGAAAAAGAGGGGTAAAAACAGGAGGCTGGAAACAGAGGGGCAGAAACAGGAGGCTGGAAACAGAGGGGGAGAAACAGGCGTCTGGAAACAGATGAAGAGAAACAGGAGTCTGGAAACAGAGGGGCAGAAACAGGAGTCTGTTAACAGAGGGGCAGAAACAGGCGGCTGGAAACAGAGGGACAGAAACAGGACGCTGGAAACAGAGGGGGAGAAACAGGAGGCAGGAAACAGAGGGGCAGAAACAGGAGTCTGGAAACAGAGGGGCAGAATCGGGAGTCTGGAAACAGAGGGGCAGAAACAGGAGGCTTGAAACAGAGGCTGGGAAATAGGAGGATGGAAACAGAGGGGGAGAAACAGGAGGCTGGAAACAGAGGGTGAGAGACAGGAGTCTGGAAACAGAGGGGCAGAAACAGGAGGCTGGAAACAGAGGGGCAGAAACAGGAGTCTGGAAACAGAGGGGCAGAAACAGGAGGCTGGAAACAGCGGGGGAGAAACAGGAGGCTGGAAACTGAGGGGCAGAAACAGGAGGCTGGAAACAGAGGGGCAGAAACAGGAGGCGGGAAAAAGACGGGCAGAAACAGGAGGCTGGAAAGAGAGGGGGAGAAACAGGAGGCTGGAAACATAATGGGAGAAACAGGAGTCTGGAAACAGAGGTGGAGAAACAGGAGGCTGGAAACACAGGGGGAGAAACAGGAGGCTGGAAACAGAGGGTCAGAAACAGGAGTCTGGAATCAGAGGGGCAGAGACAGGAGTCTGGAAACAGAGGGGCAGAAACAGGAGTCTTGAAACTGAGGGGCAGAAACAGGAGGCTGGAAACAGAGGGGCAGAAACAGGAGGCTGGATACAGAGGGGCAGAAACAGCAGGCAAGAAACACAGGGGGTGAAACAGGAGGCTGGAAACAGAGGGTGAGAAACAGGAGTCTGGAAACAGAGGGGGAGAAACAGGAGTCTGGAAGCAGAGGGGCAGAAACAGGAGGCTGGAAACACAGGGGAAGAAACAGGAGTCTGGAAACAGAGGGGCAGAAACAGGAGACTGGAAACAGAGGGGGAGAAACAGGAGGCTGGAAACAGAGGGAGAGAAACAGGAGTCTGGAACCAGACGGGCAGAAACAGGAGTCTGGAAACAGAGGGGCAGAAACAGGAAGCTGGAAACAGAGGGGGAGAAACAGGAGGCTGGAAACAGAGGGGTAAAAACAGGAGTCTGGAAACACAGGGGGAGAAACAGGAGGCTGGAAACAGAGGGTGAGAATCAGGAGGCTGGAAACAGAGGGGCAGAAACAGGAGGCTGGAAACAAAGGGTGAGAAACAGGAGGCTGGAAATAGAGGGGGAGAAACAGGAGGCTGGAAACTGAGGGGGAGAAACAGGAGGCTGGAAACAGAAGGTGAGAAACAGGAGGCTGGAAACAGAGGAGCAGAAACAGGAGTCTGGAAACAAAGGGTGAGAAACAGGAGTCTGGAAATAGAGGGGGAGAAACAGGAGGCTGGAAACTGACGCGGACAAACAGGAGGCTGGAAACAGAGGGTGAGAAACAGGAGGCTGGAAACAGAGGGGCAGAAACAGGAGGCTGGAAACAGAGGGGCAGAAACAGGAGTCTGGAAACAGAGGGGCAGAAACAGGAGGCTGGAAACAGAGTGGGAGAAACAGGAGGCTGGAAACAGATGGTGAGAAACAGGAGTCAGGAAACAGAGGGGCAGAAACAGGAGTCTGGAAACAGAGGGGCAGAAACAGGAGTCTGGAAACAGAGGGGGAGAAACAGGAGGCTGGAAACAGAGGGGCAGAAACAGGAGTCTGGAAACAGAGGGGCAGAAACAGGAGGCTGGAAACAGAGGAGCAGAAACAGGAGTCTGGAAACAGAGGGGCTGAAACCTGAGGCTGGAAAAAGCGGGGGAGAAACAGGAGTCTGGAAACAGAGGGGCAGAAACAGAAGGCTGGAAACAGCGGGGGAGAAGCAGGAGTCTGGAAACAGAGGAGCAGAAACAGGAGGCTGGAAACAGAGGGGCAGGAACAGGAGGCGGGAAAAAGAGGGGCAGAAACAGGAGGCTGGAAACAGAGGGGGATAAACAGGAGGCTGGAAACAGAATGGGAGAAACAGGAGTCTGGAAACAGAGGGGCAGAAACAGGAGGCTGGAATCAGAGGGGGAGAAACTGGAGGCTGGAAACAGAGGGTGAGAAACAAGAGTCTGGAATCAGAGGGGCAGAGACAGGAGTCTGGAAACAGAGGGGAAGAAACAGGCATCTGGAATCAGAGGTGGAGAAACAGGAGGCTGGAAACAGAGGGTGTGAAACAGGAGTCTGGAAACAGAGGGGCAGAAACAGGAGTCTGGAAACAGAGGGGGAGAAACAGGAGGCTGGAAACAGAGGGGCAGAAACAGGAGGCTTGAAACAGAGGCTGGGAAACAGGAGGCTGGAAACAGAGGGGCAGAAACAGGAGTCTGGAAACAGAGGCGCAGAAACAGAAGTCTGGAAACAGAGGGGCAGAAACAGGAGGCTGGAAACAGAGGGGCAGAAACAGGAGTCTGGAAACAGAGGGGCAGAAACAGGAGTCTGGAAACAGAGGGGCAGAAACAGGAGGCTGGAAACAGATGGTGAGAAACAGGAGTCTGGAAATAGAGGGGGAGAAACAGGAGGCTGGAAACTGACGTGGACAAACAGGAGGCTGGAAACAGAGGGTGAGAAACAGGAGGCTGGAAACAGAGGGGCAGAAACAGGAGGCTGGAAACAGAGGGGCAGAAACAGGAGTCTGGAAACAGAGGGGCAGAAACAGGAGGTTGGAAACAGAGTGGGAGAAACAGGAGGCTGGAAACAGATGGTGAGAAACAGGAGTCAGGAAACAGAGGGGCAGAAACAGGAGTCTGGAAACAGAGGGGCAGAAACAGGAGTCTGGAAACAGAGGGGGAGAAACAGGAGGCTGGAAACAGAGGGGCAGAAACAGGAGTCTGGAAACAGAGGGGCAGAAACAGGAGGCTGGAAACAGAGGAGCAGAAACAGGAGTCTGGAAACAGAGGGGCTGAAACCTGAGGCTGGAAACAGCGGGGGAGAAACAGGAGTCTGGAAACAGAGGGGCAGAAACAGAAGGCTGGAAACAGCGGGGGAGAAGCAGGAGTCTGGAAACAGAGGAGCAGAAACAGGAGGCTGTAAACAGAGGGGCAGGAACAGGAGGCGGGAAAAAGAGGGGCAGAAACAGGAGGCTGGAAACAGAGGGGGATAAACAGGAGGCTGGAAACAGAATGGGAGAAACAGGAGTCTGGAAACAGAGGGGCAGAAACAGGAGGCTGGAATCAGAGGGGGAGAAACTGGAGGCTGGAAACAGAGGGTGAGAAACAAGAGTCTGGAATCAGAGGGGCAGAGACAGGAGTCTGGAAACAGAGGGGAAGAAACAGGCATCTGGAATCAGAGGTGGAGAAACAGGAGGCTGGAAACAGAGGGTGTGAAACAGGAGTCTGGAAACAGAGGGGCAGAAACAGGAGTCTGGAAACAGAGGGGGAGAAACAGGAGGCTGGAAACAGAGGGGCAGAAACAGGAGGCTTGAAACAGAGGCTGGGAAACAGGAGGCTGGAAACAGAGGGGGAGAAACAGGTTGGCTGGAAATAGAGGGTGAGAAACAGGAGTCTGGAAACAGAGGGGCAGAAAGACGAGTCTGGAAACAGAGGGTGAGAAACAGGAGTCTGGAAACAGAGGGGGAGAAACAGGAGGCTGGAAACAGAGGGGATGAAACAGGAGGCTGGAAACAGAGGGTGAGAATCAGGAGTCTGGAAACAGAGAGGCAGAAACAGGAGTCTGGAAACAGAGGGGGAGAAACAGGAGGCTGGAAACAGAGGGGCAGAAACAGGAGTCTGGAAACAGAGAGGCAGAAACAGGAGTCTGGAAACAGAGGGGCAGAAACAGGAGTCTGGAAACAGAGGGGCAGAAACAGGAGGCTGGAAACAGAGGGGGGGAAACAGGAGTCTGGAAACAAGGGGGCAGAAACTGGAGTCTTGAAACAGTGGGGGAGAAACAGGAGGCTGGAAACAGAGGGGCAGAAACAGGAGTCTGGAAACAAAGGGGCACAAACAGGAGGCTGGAAACAGAGGGGCAGAAACAGGAGTCTGGAAACAGAGGGGAAGAAACAGGAAGCTGGAAAAAGAGGTGGAGAAACAGTAGGCTGGAAACAGAGGAGCAGTAACAGGAGTCTGGAAACAGAGGGGCAGAAACAGGAGTCTGGAAACAGAGGTGCAGAAACAGGAGGCTAGAAACAGAGTGCGAGAAACAGGAGGCTGGAAACAGAGGGTGAGAAACAGGAGTCTGGAAACAGAGGGGGAGAAACAGGAGGCTGGAAACAGAGGGTGAGAATTAGGACTCTGGAAACAGAGGGGCAGAAACAGGAGTCTGGGAACAGAGGAGCAGAAACAGAAGTCTGGAAACAGAGGGGGAGAAACAGGAGGCTGGAAACAGAGGGGCAGAAACAGGAGTCTGGAAACAGAGGGGCAGAAACAGGAGTCTGGAAACAGAGGGGGAGAAACAGGAGGCTGGAAACAGAGGGGCAGAAACAGGAGTCTGGAAACAGAGGGGCAGAAACAGGAGTCTGGAAACAGAGGGGGAGAAACAGGAGGCTGGAAACAGAGTGGGACAAACAGGAGACTGGAAACAGAGGGTGAGAAACAGGAGTCTGGAAACAGAGGGGGAGAAACAGGAGGATGGAACCAGAGGGTGAGAAGCAGGAGTCTTGATACAGAGGGTGAGAAACAGGAGTCTTGATACAGAGGGTGAGAAACAGGAGTCTGGAAACAGAGGGGCAGAAACAGGAGTCTGGAAACAGAGGGGGAGAAACAGGAGTCTGGAAACAGAGGGGCAGAAACAGGAGTCAGGAAACAGAGGGGCAGAAACAGGAGGCTGGAAACAGAGGGGCAGAAACAGGAGGCTGGAAACAGAGTGGGAGAAACAGGAGGCTGGAAACAGAGGGTGAGAAACAGGAGTCTTGGAACAGAGGGGGAGAAACAGGAGGTTGGAAACAGAGGGTGAGAAGCAGGAGTCTTGATACAGAGGGGGAGAAACAGGAGGCTGGAAACAGAGGGGGAGAAACAGGAGGCTGGAAACAGAGGGGCAGAAACAGGAGTCTGGAAACAGAGGGGCAGAAACAGGAGTCTGGAAACAGAGGGGCAGAAACAGGAGTCTGGAAACAGAGGGGCAGAAACAGGAGGCAGGAAACAAAGGGGCAGAAAATGGAGGCTGGAAAAAGAGGGTGAGAATCAGGAGGCTGGAAACAGAGGGTGAGAAACAGGAGTCTGGAAACAGAGGGGGAGAAACAGGAGGCTGGAAACAGAGGGGGAGAAACAGGAGGCTGGAAACAGAGTGGGAGAAACAGGAAGCTGGAAACAGATGGTGAGAAACAGGAGTCAGGAAACAGAGGGGCAGAAACAGGAGTCTGGAAACAGAGGGGCAGAAACAGGAGTCTGGAAACAGAGGGGGAGAAACAGGAGGCGGGAAAAAGAGGGGCAGAAACAGGAGTCTGGAAACAGAGGGGCAGAAACAGGAGGTTGGAAACAAAGGGGCAGAAAATGGAGGCTGGAAAAAGAGGGTGAGAATCAGGAGGCTGGAAACAGAGGGTGAGAAACAGGAGTCTGGAAACAGAGGGGGAGAAACAGGAGGCTGGAAACAGAGGGGGAGAAACAGGAGGCTGGAAACAGAGTGGGAGAAACAGGAAGCTGGAAACAGATGGTGAGAAACAGGAGTCAGGAAACAGAGGGGCAGAAACAGGAGTCTGGAAACAGAGGGGCAGAAACAGGAGTCTGGAAACAGAGGGGGAGAAACAGGAGGCGGGAAAAAGAGGGGCAGAAACAGGAGTCTGGAAACAGAGGGGCAGAAACAGGAGGTTGGAAACAGAGTCTGGGAAACAGTAGGCTGGAATCAGAGGGGCAGAAACAGGAGGCTGGAAACAGAGGCTGGGAAACAGGAAGCCGGAAACAGAGGGGGAGAACCAGGTGGCTGGAAATAGAGGGTGAGAAACATGAGTCTGAAAACAGAGGGGCAGAAACAGGAGGCTGGAAACAGAGGAGCAGAAACAGGAGTCTGGAAACAGAGGGGGAGAAAAAGGAGGCTGGAAACAGAGGGGGAGAAACAGGAGGCTGGAAACAGAGGGTGAAAATCAGGAGTCTGGAAACAGAGGAGCAGAAACAGGAGTCTGGAAACAGAGGGGCAGAAACAGGAGTCTGGAAACAGAGGGGCAGAATCAGGAGTCTGGAAACAAAGGGTGAGAAACAGGAGTCCGGAAATAGAGGGGGGCAAACAGGAGGCTGGAACCTGAGGGGGAGAAACAGGAGGCTGGAAACAGAGGGTGAGAAACAGAAGGCTGGAAATAGAGGGGCAGAAACAGGAGTCTGGAAACAGAGGGGCAGAAACAGGAGGATGGAAACAGAGGTGGAGAAACAGGAGGCTGGAAACAGAGGGTGTGAAACAGGAGTCTGGAAACAGAGGGGCAGAAACAGGAGTCTGGAAACAGAGGGGGAGAAACAGGAGGCTGGAAACAGAGGGGCAGAAACAGGAGTCTTGAAACAGAGGGGCAGAAACAGGAGGCTGGAAACAAAGGCTGGGAAACAGTAGGCTGGAATCAGAGGGGCAGAAACAGGAGGCTTGAAACAGAGGCTGGGAAACAGGAGGCTGGAAACAGAGGGGGAGAAACAGGTGGCTGGAAATAGAGGGTGAGAAACAGGAGTCTGGAAACAGAGGGGCAGAAAGAAGAGTCTGGAAACAGAGGGTGAGAAACAGGAGTCTGGAAACAGAGGGGGAGAAACAGGAGGCTGGAAACAGAGGGGGTGAAACAGAAGGCTGGAAACAGAGGGTGAGAATCAGGAGTCTGGAAACAGAGGGGCAGAAACAGGAGTCTGGAAACAGAGGGGGAGAAACAGGAGGCTGGAAACAGAGGGGCAGAAACAGGAGTCTGGAAACAGAGAGGCAGAAACAGGAGTCTGGAAACAGAGGGGCAGAAACAGGAGTCTGGAAACAGAGGGGCAGAAACAGTAGGCTGGAAACAGAGGGGGAGAAACAGGAGGCTGGAAACAGAGGGGCAGAAACAGGAGTCTGGAAACAGAGGGGCAGAAACAGGAGTCTGGAAACAGAGGGGCAGAAACAGGAGGCTGGAAACAGAGGGGGAGAAACAGGAGTCTGGAAACAGAGGGGGAGAAACAGGAGGCTGGAAACAGAGGGGGAGAAACAGGAGGCTGGAAACAGAGTGCGAGAAACAGGAGGCTGGAAACAGAGGGTGAGAAACAGGAGTCTGGAAACAGAGGGGCAGAAACAGGAGTCTGGAAACGGAGGGGCAGAAACAGGAGACTGGTAACAGAGGGGGAGGAACAGGAGGCTGGAAACAGAGGGGCAGAAACAGGAGTCTGGAAACAGAGGGGCAGAAACAGGAGTCTGGAAACAGAGGGGCAGAAACAGGAGCCTGGAAACAGAGGGGGAGAAACCGGAGGCTGCAAACAGAGGGGGAGAAACAGGACGCTGGAAACAGAGGGTGAGAATCAGGACTCTGGAAACAGAGGGGCAGAAACAGGAGTCTGGAAACAGGGGGGCAGAAACTGGAGTCTTGAAACAGTGGGGGAGAAACAGGAGGCTGGAAACAGAGGGGCAGAAACAGGAGTCTGGAAACAAAGGGGCACAAACAGGAGGCTGGAAACAGAGGGGCAGAAACAGGAGTCTGGAAACAGAGGGGAAGAAACAGGAGTCCGGAAACAGAGGGGCAGAAACAGCAAGCTGGAAAAAGAGGTGGAGAAACAGGAGGCTGGAAACAGAGGGGCAGTAACAGGAGTCTGGAAACAGAGGTGCAGAAACAGGAGGCTGGAAACAGAGTGCGAGAAACAGGAGGCTGGAAACAGAGGGTGAGAAACAGGAGTCTGGAAACAGAGGGGCAGAAAGAGGAGTCTGGAAACAGAGCGGCAGAAACAGGAGGCTGGAAACAGAGTGCGAGAAACAGGAGGCTGGAAACAGAGGGGGAGAAACAGGAGGCTGGAAACAGAGGGGCAGAAACAGGAGTCTGGAAACAGAGGGGCAGAAACAGGAGTCTGGAAACAGAGGGGCAGAAACAGGAGGCTGGAAACAGAGGGGGAGAAACAGGAGGCTGTAAACAGAGGGGCAGAAACAGGAGTCTGGAAACAGAGGGGCAGAAACAGGAGTCTGGAAACAGAGGGGGAGAAACAGGAGGCTGGAAACAGAGGGGCAGAAACAGGAGTCTGGAAACAGAGGGACAGAAACAGGAGTCTGGAAACAGAGGGGGAGAAACAGGAGGCTGGAAACAGAGTGGGACAAACAGGAGACTGGAAACAGAGGGTGAGAAACAGGAGTCTGGAAACAGAGGGGGAGAAACAGGAGGCTGGAACCAGAGGGTGAGAAGCAGGAGTCTTGATACAGAGGGTGAGAAACAGGAGTCTTGATACAGAGGGTGAGAAACAGGAGTCTGGAAACAGAGGGGCAGAAACAGGAGTCTGGAAACAGAGGGGGAGAAACAGGAGTCTGGAAACAGAGGGGCAGAAACAGGAGTCAGGAAACAGAGGGGCAGAAACAGGAGGCTGGAAACAGAGGGGCAGAAACAGGAGGCTGGAAACAGAGTGGGAGAAACAGGAGGCTGGAAACAGAGGGTGAGAAACAGGAGTCTTGGAACAGAGGGGGAGAAACAGGAGGCTGGAAACAGAGGGTGAGAAGCAGGAGTCTTGATACAGAGGGGGAGAAACAGGAGGCTGGAAACAGAGGGGGAGAAACAGGAGGCTGGAAACAGAGGGGCAGAAACAGGAGTCTGGAAACAGAGGGGCAGAAACAGGAGTCTGGAAACAGAGGGGCAGAAACAGGAGTCTGGAAAAGGAGGGGCAGAAACAGGCGGCAGGAAACAAAGGGGCAGAAAATGGAGGCTGGAAAAAGAGGGTGAGAAACAGGAGGCTGGAAACAGAGGGGCAGAAATAGGAGGCTGGAAACAGACTGGGAGAAACAGGAGGCTGGAAACAGAAGGTGAGAAACAGGAGGCTGGAAACAGAGGGGGAGAAACAGGAGGCTGGAAACAGAGGGTGAGAATCAGGACTCTGGAAACAGAGGGACAGAAACAGGAGTCTGGAAACAGAGGGGCAGAAACAGGAGTCTGGAAACAGAGGGGCCGAAGCAGGAGCCTGGAAACAGAGGGGCAGAAACAGGCGGCGGGAAAACAAGGTGGAGAAACAGGAGGCTGGAAACAGAGGGGCAGAAACAGGAGTCTGGAAACAGAGGGGGAGAAACAGGAGGCTGGAAACAGAGGGGGAGAAACAGGAGGCTGGAAACAGAGGGTGGAAATCAGGAGTCTGGAAACAGAGGAGCAGAAACAGGAGCCTGGAAACACAGGGGCAGAAACAGGAGTCTGGAAACAGAGGGGCAGAATCAGGAGTCTGGAAACAAAGGGTGAGAAACAGGAGTCTGGAAATAGAGGGGTTCAAACAGGAGGCTGGAACCTGAGGGGGAGAAACAGGAGGCTGGAAACAGAGGGTGAGAAACAGAAGGCTGGAAATAGAGGGGCAGAAACAGGAGTCTGGAAACAGAGGGGCAGAAACAGGAGGATGGAAACAGAGGGGCAGAAACAGGAGGCTGGAAAAAGAGGGGGAGCAACAGGAGTCTGGAAACAGAGGGGGAGAAACAGGAGGCTTGAAACAGAGGGGGAGAAACAGGAGGCTGGAAACAGAGTGCGAGAAACAGGAGGCTGGAAACAGAGGGTGAGAAACAGGAGTCAGGAAACAGAGGGGCAGAAACAGGAGTCTGGAAACAGAGGGGCAGAAACAGGAGTCTGGAAACAGAGGGGGAGATACAGGAGGCTGGAAACAGAGGGGCAGAAACAGGAGTCTGGAAACAGAGGGGCAGAAACAGGAGTCAGGAAACAGAGGGGCAGAAACAGGAGTCTGGAAACAGAGGGGCAGAAACAGGAGGCTGGAAAAGGAGGGGGAGAAACAGGAGGCTGGAAACAGAGGGGCAGAAACAGGAGTCTGGAAACAGAGGGGCAGAAACAGGAGGCTGGAAACAGAGGCTGGGAAATAGTAGGCTGGAATCAGAGGGGCAGAAACAGGAGGCTGGAAACAGAGGCTGGGAAACAGGAGGCTGGAAACAGAGGGGGAGAAACAGGAGGCTGGAAACAGAGGGTGAGAAACAGGAGTCAGGAAACAGAGGGGCAGAAACAGGAGTCTGGAAACAGAGGGGCAGAAACAGGAGTCTGGAAACAGAGGGGGAGATACAGGAGGCTGGAAACAGAGGGGCAGAAACAGGAGTCTGGAAACAGAGGGGCAGAAACAGGAGTCAGGAAACAGAGGGGCAGAAACAGGAGTCTGGAAACAGAGGGGCAGAAACAGGAGGCTGGAAAAGGAGGGGGAGAAACAGGAGGCTGGAAACAGAGGGGCAGAAACAGGAGTCTGGAAACAGAGGGGCAGAAACAGGAGGCTGGAAACAGAGGCTGGGAAATAGTAGGCTGGAATCAGAGGGGCAGAAACAGGAGGCTGGAAACAGAGGCTGGGAAACAGGAGGCTGGAAACAGAGGGGGAGAAACAGGAGGCGGGAAATAGAGGGTGAGAAACAGGAGTCAGGTAACAGAGGGGCAGAAACAGGAGTCTGCAAACAGAGGGGCAGAAACAGGAGGTGGGAAAAAGAGGGGCAGAAAAAGGAGTCTAGACACAGAGGGGGAGAAACCGGAGGCTGTAAACAGAGGGGGAGAAACAGGAGGCTGGAAACAGAGGGTGAGAATCAGGACTCTGGAAACAGAGGGGCAGAAACAGGAGTCTGGAAACAGGGGGGCAGAAACTGGAGTCTTGAAACAGTGGGGGAGAAACAGGAGGCTGGAAACAGAGGAGCAGAAACAGGAGTCTGGAAACAAAGGGGCACAAACAGGAGTCTGGAAACAGAGGGGCAGAAACAGGAGTCTTGAAACAGTGGGGAGAAACAGGAGGCTGGAAACAGAGGGGCAGAAACAGGAGGCGGGAAAAAGAGGGGCAGAAACAGGAGGCGGGAAAAAGACGTGCAGAAACAGCAGGCTGGAAACAGAGGGGCAGAAACAGGAGTCTGGAAACAGAGGGGAAGAAACAGGAAGCTGGAAACAGAGGGGGAGAAACAGGAGGCTGGAAACAGAGGGGCAGAAACTGGAGTCTGGAAACAGAGGGGCAGGAACAGGAGGCTGGAAACAGAGGGGCAGAAACAGGAGGGTGGAAACAGAGGCTGGGAAACAGGAGGCGGGAAAAAGAGGGGCAGAAACAGGAGGCGGGAAAAAGACGGGCAGAAACAGCAGGCTGGAAACAGAGGGGCAGAAACAGGAGTCTGGAAACAGAGGGGAAGAAACAGGAGTCTGGAAACAGAGGGGGGAAACAGGAGGCTGGAAACAGAGGATGAGCATCAGGACTCTGGAAACAGAGGGGCAGAAACAGGACTCTGGAAACAGAGGGGCAGAAACAGGAGTCTTGAAACGGTGGGGGAGAAACAGGTGGCTGGAAACAGAGGGGCAGAAACAGGAGTCTGGAAACAGGGGGCAGAAACAGGAGGCTGGAAACAGAGGCTGGGAAACAGGAGGCTGGAAACAGATGGGGAGAAACAGGAGGCTGGAAACAGAGGGGGAGAAACAGGGGGATGGAAACAGAGGCTTGGAAACAGGATGCTGGAACCAGAGCGGGAGGAACAGGAGGCTGGAAACAGAGGCTGGGAAACAGGAGGCTGGAAACAGAGGGGGAGAAACAGGAGGCTGGAAACAGAGGGGCAGAAAAAGGAGGCTGGAAACAGAGGGGGGAATACATTGGGCTGGAAAAAGAGGCTGGGAAACAGGAGGCTGGAAACAGAGGGGGAGAAACAGCAGGCTGGAAACAGAGGGGGAAAACAGGAGGCTGGAAACAGAGGCAGGGAAACAGGAGGCTGGAACCAGAGGCTGGGAAACAGAAGGCTGGAAACAGAGGGGGAGAAACTGGAGGCTGGAAACAGAGGCTGGGATACAGGAGGCTGGAAACAGAGGGGGAGAAACAGGAGGCTGGAAACAGAGGGGCAGAAAAAGGAGGCTGGAAACAGAGGGGGGAAAACAGTAGGCTGGAAGCAGAGGCTGGGAAACAGGAGGTTGGAAACAGAGGGGGAGAAACAGGAGGCTGGAAAAAGAGGGGGAGAAACAGGAGGCTGGAAAAAGTGGCTGGGAAACAGGAGGCTGGAAA
Organism: Carcharhinus amblyrhynchos; assembly: GCF_965287045.1. Lineage (NCBI taxonomy): Eukaryota > Metazoa > Chordata > Chondrichthyes > Carcharhiniformes > Carcharhinidae > Carcharhinus > Carcharhinus amblyrhynchos. The sequence continues at coordinate 116,958 of NC_137331.1, forward strand.
CAGAGGGGCAGAAACAGGAGTCTGGAAACAGAGGGGCAGAAACAGGAGGCTGGAAACAGAGGGGCAGAAACAGGTGGCTGGAAACAGAGGGTGAGAAACAGGAGTCTGGAAACAGAGGGGCAGAAACAGGAGGCTGGAAACAGAGGGGGAGAAACAGGAGGCTGGAAACAGAGGGGGAGAAACAGGAGGCTGGAAACAGTGGGGGGGAAACAGGAGGCTGGAAAGAGAGGGGCAGAAAAAGGTGGCTGGAAACAGAGGGGGAGAAACAGGAGTCTGGAAACAGAGGTTGGGAAACAGGAGGCTGGAAACAGACGCTGGGAAACAGGAGGCTGGAAACAGAGGGGGAGAAACAGGAGGCTGGAAACAGAGGGGCATATAAAGGAGGCTGGAAACAGAGGGGGAGAAATAGGAGGCTGGAAAAAGAGGGGGAGAAACAGGAGGCTGGAAACAGAGGCTGGGAAACAGGAGGCTGGAAACAGAGGGGGAGAAACAGGAGGCTGGAAACAGAGGGTGAGAAACAGGAGTCAGGAAACAGAGGGGCAGAAACAGGAGTCTGGAAACAGAGGGGCAGAAACAGGAGTCTGGAAACAGAGGGGGAGATACAGGAGGCTGGAAACAGAGGGGCAGAAACAGGAGTCTGGAAACAGAGGGGCAGAAACAGGAGTCAGGAAACAGAGGGGCAGAAACAGGAGTCTGGAAACAGAGGGGCAGAAACAGGAGGCTGGAAAAGGAGGGGGAGAAACAGGAGGCTGGAAACAGAGGGGCAGAAACAGGAGTCTGGAAACAGAGGGGCAGAAACAGGAGGCTGGAAACAGAGGCTGGGAAATAGTAGGCTGGAATCAGAGGGGCAGAAACAGGAGGCTGGAAACAGAGGCTGGGAAACAGGAGGCTGGAAACAGAGGGGGAGAAACAGGAGGCGGGAAATAGAGGGTGAGAAACAGGAGTCAGGTAACAGAGGGGCAGAAACAGGAGTCTGCAAACAGAGGAGCAGAAACAGGAGGTGGGAAAAAGAGGGGCAGAAAAAGGAGTCTAGACACAGAGGGGGAGAAACCGGAGGCTGTAAACAGAGGGGGAGAAACAGGAGGCTGGAAACAGAGGGTGAGAATCAGGACTCTGGAAACAGAGGGGCAGAAACAGGAGTCTGGAAACAGGGGGGCAGAAACTGGAGTCTTGAAACAGTGGGGGAGAAACAGGAGGCTGGAAACAGAGGAGCAGAAACAGGAGTCTGGAAACAAAGGGGCACAAACAGGAGTCTGGAAACAGAGGGGCAGAAACAGGAGTCTTGAAACAGTGGGGAGAAACAGGAGGCTGGAAACAGAGGGGCAGAAACAGGAGGCGGGAAAAAGAGGGGCAGAAACAGGAGGCGGGAAAAAGACGTGCAGAAACAGCAGGCTGGAAACAGAGGGGCAGAAACAGGAGTCTGGAAACAGAGGGGAAGAAACAGGAAGCTGGAAACAGAGGGGGAGAAACAGGAGGCTGGAAACAGAGGGGCAGAAACTGGAGTCTGGAAACAGAGGGGCAGGAACAGGAGGCTGGAAACAGAGGGGCAGAAACAGGAGGGTGGAAACAGAGGCTGGGAAACAGGAGGCGGGAAAAAGAGGGGCAGAAACAGGAGGCGGGAAAAAGACGGGCAGAAACAGCAGGCTGGAAACAGAGGGGCAGAAACAGGAGTCTGGAAACAGAGGGGAAGAAACAGGAGTCTGGAAACAGAGGGGGGAAACAGGAGGCTGGAAACAGAGGATGAGCATCAGGACTCTGGAAACAGAGGGGCAGAAACAGGACTCTGGAAACAGAGGGGCAGAAACAGGAGTCTTGAAACGGTGGGGGAGAAACAGGTGGCTGGAAACAGAGGGGCAGAAACAGGAGTCTGGAAACAGGGGGCAGAAACAGGAGGCTGGAAACAGAGGCTGGGAAACAGGAGGCTGGAAACAGATGGGGAGAAACAGGAGGCTGGAAACAGAGGGGGAGAAACAGGGGGATGGAAACAGAGGCTTGGAAACAGGATGCTGGAACCAGAGCGGGAGGAACAGGAGGCTGGAAACAGAGGCTGGGAAACAGGAGGCTGGAAACAGAGGGGCAGAAAAAACGTCTGGAAACAGAGGGGGAGAAACAGGAGGCTGGAAACAGAGGCTGGGAAACAGGAGGCTGGAAACAGAGGGGGAGAAACAGGAGGCTGGAAACAGAGGGGCAGAAAAAGGAGGCTGGAAACAGAGGGGGGAATACATTGGGCTGGAAAAAGAGGCTGGGAAACAGGAGGCTGGAAACAGAGGGGGAGAAACAGCAGGCTGGAAACAGAGGGGGAAAACAGGAGGCTGGAAACAGAGGCAGGGAAACAGGAGGCTGGAACCAGAGGCTGGGAAACAGAAGGCTGGAAACAGAGGGGGAGAAACTGGAGGCTGGAAACAGAGGCTGGGATACAGGAGGCTGGAAACAGAGGGGGAGAAACAGGAGGCTGGAAACAGAGGGGCAGAAAAAGGAGGCTGGAAACAGAGGGGGGAAAACAGTAGGCTGGAAGCAGAGGCTGGGAAACAGGAGGTTGGAAACAGAGGGGGAGAAACAGGAGGCTGGAAAAAGAGGGGGAGAAACAGGAGGCTGGAAAAAGTGGCTGGGAAACAGGAGGCTGGAAACAGAGGGGCAGAAACAGGAGTCTGGAAACAGAGGGGCAGAAACAGGAGGCTGGAAACAGAGGGGCAGAAACAGGTGGCTGGAAACAGAGGGTGAGAAACAGGAGTCTGGAAACAGAGGGGCAGAAACAGGAGGCTGGAAACAGAGGGGGAGAAACAGGAGGCTGGAAACAGAGGGGGAGAAACAGGAGGCTGGAAACAGTGGGGGGGAAACAGGAGGCTGGAAAGAGAGGGGCAGAAAAAGGTGGCTGGAAACAGAGGGGGAGAAACAGGAGTCTGGAAACAGAGGTTGGGAAACAGGAGGCTGGAAACAGACGCTGGGAAACAGGAGGCTGGAAACAGAGGGGGAGAAACAGGAGGCTGGAAACAGAGGGGCATATAAAGGAGGCTGGAAACAGAGGGGGAGAAATAGGAGGCTGGAAAAAGAGGGGGAGAAACAGGAGGCTGGAAACAGAGGCTGGGAAACAGGAGGCTGGAAACAGAGGGGGAGAAACAGGAGGCTGGAAACAGAGGGGCAGAAAAAGGAGGCAGGAAACAGAGGGGGAGAAACACTAGGCTGGAAACAGAGGCTGGGAAACAGGAGGCTGGAAACAGAGGGGGAGAAACAGGAGGCTGGAAACCAAGGGGCATAAAAAGCAGGCTGGAAACAGAGGGGGAGAAATAGGAGGCTGGAAAATGAGGGGGAGAAACAGGAGGCTGGAAACAGCGGGTGGGAAACAGGAGGCTGGAAACAGAGGGGGAGAAACAGGAGGCTGTAAACAGAGGGGCAGAAAAAGGAGGCAGGAAACAGAGGGGGAGAAACACTAGGCTGGAAACAGAGGCTGGGAAACAGGAGGCTGGAAACAGAGGGGGAGAAACAGGTGGCTGGAAACAAAAGGGGAGAAACAGGAGGCTGGAAACAGAGGGGCAGAAAAAGGAGGCTGGAAACAGAGGGGGAGAAACAGGAGGCTGGAAACAGCGGGGGAGAAACAGGAGGCTGGAAACAGAGGCTGGGAAACAGCAGGCTGGAAACAGAGGGGGAGAAACAGGAGGCTGGAAAAAGAGGGGGAGAAACAGGAGGCTGGAAACATGGGGGAGAAACTGGTGGCTGGAAACAGAGGCTGGGAAACAGCAGGCTGGAAACAGAGGGGGAGAAACAGGAGGCTGGAAACAGTGGGGGAGAAACAAGAGGCTGGAAACAGAGGGGCAAAAAAAGGAGGCTGGAAACAGAGGGGGAGAAACAGGAGTCTGGAAACAGTGGCTGGGAAACAGGAGGCTGGAAACAGAGGCTGGGAAACAGGGGGCTGGAAACAGAATGGGAGAAACAGGAGGCTGGAAACATAGGGGGAGAAACAGGAGGCTGGAAACAGAGGGGCAGAAAAAGGAGGCTGGAAACAGAGGGGGAGAAACACGAGGCTGGAAAGAGGGGCAAAAAAAGGAGGCTGGCACAGACGGGGAGAAACAGGAGGCTGGGAACAGAGGCTGGGAAACAGGAGGCTGGAAACAGAGGAAGAGAAACAGGAGGCTGGAAACAGAGGAGCAGAAAAAGGAGGCTGGAAACAGAGGATGACAAACAGGAGGCTGGAAACAGAGGGGGAGAAACAGGAGGCTGGAAGCATGGGGCAGAAAAAGGAGGCTGGAAACAGGGGGAGAAACAGGATGCTGGAAACAGAGGGGCAGAAAAAGGAGGCTGGAAACAGAGGGGGAGAAACAGGAGTCTGGGAACAGAGGGGGAGAAACAGGAGGCTGGAAGCAGAGGGGCAGAAAAAGGAGGCTGGAAACAGGGGGAGAAACAGGATGCTGGAAACAGAGGGGCAGAAAAAGGAGGCTGGAAACAGAGGGGGAGAAACAGGAGGCTGGGAACAGAGGGGGAGAAACAGGAGGCTGGAAAGAGAGGCTAGGAAACAGGACACTGGAAACAGAGGGGGAGAAACAGGAGGCTGGAAACAGAGGGGCAGAAAAAGCAGGCTGGAATCAGAGGGGGAGAATCAGGAGGCTGGAAACAGAGGGGGAGAAACAGGAGGCTGGAAACAGAGAGGGCGAAACAGGAGGCTGGAAACGGAGGCTGGGAAACACGAGGCTGGAAACAGAGGGGGAGAAACAGGAGGATGGAAACAGAGGGGGAGAAACAGGAGGCTGGAAACAGAGGGGGAGAAACAGGAGGCTGGAAACAGTGGGGGAGAAACAAGAGGCTGGAAACAGAGGGGCAAAAAAAGGAGGCTGGAAACAGAGGGGGAGAAACAGGAGTCTGGAAACAGTGGCTGGGAAACAGGAGGCTGGAAACAGAGGCTGGGAAACAGGAGGCTGGAAACAGAATGGGAGAAACAGGAGGCTGGAAACAGACGGGGACAAACAGGAGGCTGGAAACAGAGGGGCAGAATAAGGAGGCTGGAAACAGAGGGGGAGAAACACGAGGCTGGAAAGAGGGGCAAAAAAAGGAGGCTGGACACAGACGGGGAGAAACAGGAGGCTGGGAACAGAGGCTGGGAAACAGGAGGCTGGAAACAGAGGAAGAGAAACAGGAGGCTGGAAACAGAGGAGCAGAAAAAGGAGGCTAGAAACAGAGGATGACAAACATGAGGCTGGAAACAGAGGGGGAGAAACAGGAGGCTGGAAGCATGGGGCAGAAAAAGGAGGGTGGAAACAGATGCTGGGAAACAGGAGTCTGGAAACAGAGGGGGAGAAACAGGAGGCTGGAAGCAGAGGGGCAGAAAAAGGAGGCTGGAAACAGGGGGAGAAACAGGATGCTGGAAACAGAGGGGCAGAAAAAGGAGGCTGGAAACAGATGGGGACAAACACGAGGCTGGAAACAGAGGCTAGGAAACAGGAGGCTGGAAACAGAGGAGGAGAAACAGGAGGCTGAGAACAGAAGGGGAGAAACAGGAGGCTGGAAAGAGAGGCTAGGAAACAGGAGACTGGAAACAGAGGGGGAGAAACAGGAGGCTGGAAACAGAGGGGCAGAAAAAGCAGGCTGGAATCAGAGGGGGAGAATCAGGAGGCTGGAAACAGAGGGGGAGAAACAGGAGGCTGGAAACAGAGAGGGCGAAACAGGAGGCTGGAAACGGAGGCTGGGAAACACGAGGCTGGAAACAGAGGGGGAGAAACAGGAGGATGGAAACAGAGGGGGAGAAACAGGAGGCTGGAAACAGAGGCTCGGAAACAGGAGACTGGAAACAGAGGGGGAGAAGCAGGACGCTGGAAACAGAGGGGGAGAAACAGGAGACTGGAAACAGAGGGGGAGAAACAGGAGGCTGGAAACAGAGGGGGAGAAAAGTGAGGCTGGAAACAGAGGGGGAGAAACAGGAGGCGGGAAACAGAGTCTGGGAAACAGGAGGCTGGAAACAGAGGGGGAGAAACAGGAGGCTGGAAACAGAGGGGGAGAAACAGGAGGTTGGAAAGTGAGGGGGAGAAACCGGAGGCTGGAAACAGAGGGGAGGAAACAGGAGGCTGGAAATAGAGGGGGAGAAACAGGAGGCTGGAAACAGAGGGGGAGAAAAGGGAGGCTGGAAACAAAGGGGGAGAAACAGGAGGCGGGAAACAGAGTCTGGGAAACGAGGCTGGAAACAGAGGGGGAGAAACTGGAGGCTGGAAACAGAGGGGGAGAAACAGGAGGTTGGAAACAGAGGGGGAGAAACCGGAGGCTGGAAACAGAGGTGGGGAAACAGGAGGCTGGAAACAGAGGGGGAGAAACAGGAGGCTGGAAACAGAGATGGAGAAACAGGAGGGTGGAAACAGATGCTGGGAAACAGGAGTCTGGAAACAGAGGGGGAGAAACAGGAGGCTGGAAACAGAGGCTGGGAAACAGGAGGCTGGAAACAGAGTGGGTGAAACATGAGGCATGAATCAGAGGGGCAGAAAAAGACGGCTGGAAACAGAGGGGGAGAAACAGGAGGCTGGAAAGAGAGGCTGGGAAACAGGAGGCTGGAAACAGAGGGGGAGAAGCAGGAGGCTGGAAACAGAGGCTGGGAAAGAGGAGGCTGGAAACAGAGGGGGAGAAAGAGGAGGCTGGAAACAGAGGGGCAGAAAAAGGAGGCGGGAAACAGAGCGGGGAAAACAGTAGGCAGTAAGTAGAGGCTGGGAAACAGGAGGTTGGAAACAGAGGGGGAGAAACAGGAGGCTGGAAAAAGAGGGAAGAAACAGGAGGCTGGAAATAGTGGCTGGTAAACAGGAGGCTGGAAACAGAGGGAGAGAAACAGGAGTCTGGAAACAGAGGCTGGGAAACAGGAGGCTGGAAGCAGAGTGGGTGAAACAGGAGGAAGGAAACAGAGGGGCAGAAAAAGGTGGCTGGAAACACAGCGGGAGAAACAGGAGTCTGGAAACAGAGGCTGGGAAACAGGAGGCTGGAAACAGAGAGGGAGAAACAGGAGGCTGGAAACAGAGGCTGGGAAACAGGAGGCTGGAAACAGACGGGGAGAAACAGGAGGCTGGAAACAGAGGCTGGGAAACAGGAGGCTGGAAACAGATAGGGAGAAACAGGAGGCTGGAAACAGAGGGGCAGAAAAAGGAGGCTGGAAATAGAGGCAGGGAAACAGGAGGCTGGAAACAGAGGGGGAGAAACAGGAGGCTGGAAACCAAGGGGCATAAAAAGGAGGCTGGAAACAGAGGCTGGGAAACAGGAGGCTGGAAACAGAGGGGGAGAAACAGGAGGCTGGAAACAGAGGGGCTTAAAAAGGAGGCAGGAAACAGAGGGGGAGAAACACTAGGCTGGAAACAGAGGCTGGGAAACAGGAGGCTGGAAACAAAGGGGGAGAAACAGGAGGCTGGAAACAAAAGGGGAGAAACAGGAGGCTGGAAACAGAGGAGCAGAAAAAGGAGGCTGGAAACGAGAGGGGGAGAAACAGGAGGCTGGAAACAGAGGGGGAGAAACAGGAGGCTGGAAACAGAGGGGGAGAAACAGGAGGCTGGAAACAGAGGCTGGGAAACAGCAGGCTGGAAACAGAGGGGGAGAAACAGGAGGCTGGAAACAGTTGGGGAGAAACAAGAGGCTGGAAACAGAGGAGCAAAAAAAGGAGGCTGGAAACAGAGGGGGAGAAACAGGATGCTGGAAACAGATGCTGGGAAACAGGAGGCTGGAAACAGAGGGGGAGAAACAGGAGGCTGGAAACAGAGGGGGAGAAAAAGGAGGCTGGAAACAGAGGGGGAGAAACAGGAGGCTGGAAACAGAGGGGGAGAAACAGGAGGCTGGAAACAGAGGGGCAGAAAAAGGAGGCTGGAAACAGAGGGGGAGAAACACGAGGATGGAAACAGAGGGGCAAAAAAAGGAGGCTGGACACAGAGGGGGAGAAACAGGAGGCTGGGAACAGAGGCTGGGAAACAGGAGGCTAGAAACAGAGGAAGAGAAACAGGAGGCTGGAAACAGAGGAGCAGAAAAAGGAGGCTGGAAGCAGAGGGGCAGAAAAGGAGGCTGGAAACAGAGGGGGAGAAACAGGAGGCTGGAAACAGAAGGGGAGAAACAGGAGGCTGGAAACAGAGAGGGAGAAACAGGAGGCTGGAAACAGAGGCTGGGAAACAGGAGGCTGAAAACAGAGGGGGAGAAACAGGAGGCTGGAATCAGAGGAACAAAAAAAGGAGGCTGGACACAGAGGGGGAGAAACGGGAGGCTGGAAACAGAGGCTGGGAAACAGGAGGCTGGAAACAGAGGGGGAGAAACAGGAGGCTGGAAACAGAGGGGCAGAAAAAGGAGGCTGGAAACAGGCGGGGAGAAACTGGAGGCTGGAAACAGAGAGGGAGAAACAGGAGGCTGTTAGCAGAGGGGCAGAAAAAGGAGGCTGGAAACAGGGAGAGAAACAGGACGCTGGAAACAGAGGGGCAGAAAAAGGAGGCTGGAAACAGAGGGGGACAAACACGAGGCTGGAAACAGAGACTGGGAAACATTAGGCTGGAAACTGAGGGGGTGAAACAGGAGGCTGGGAACAGAGGGGGAGAAACAGGAGGCTGGAAAGAGAGGCTAGGAAACAGGAGACTGGAAACAGAGGGGGAGAAACAGGAAGCTGGAAAGAGGGGCAGAAAAAGCAGGCTGGAAACAGAGGGGGAGAAACAGGAGTCTGGAAACAGTGGCTGGGAAACAGGAGGCTGGAAACAGAGGCTGGGAAACAGGGGGCTGGAAACAGAATGGGAGAAACAGGAGGCTGGAAACAGAGGGGCAGAAAAAGGAGGCTGGAAACAGAGGGGGAGAAACACGAGGCTGGAAAGAGGGGCAAAAAAAGGAGGCTGGCACAGACGGGGAGAAACAGGAGGCTGGGAACAGAGGCTGGGAAACAGGAGGCTGGAAACAGAGGAAGAGAAACAGGAGGCTGGAAACAGAGGAGCAGAAAAAGGAGGCTGGAAACAGAGGATGACAAACAGGAGGCTGGAAACAGAGGGGGAGAAACAGGAGGCTGGAAGCATGGGGCAGAAAAAGGAGGCTGGAAACAGGGGGAGAAACAGGATGCTGGAAACAGAGGGGCAGAAAAAGGAGGCTGGAAACAGAGGGGGAGAAACAGGAGTCTGGGAACAGAGGGGGAGAAACAGGAGGCTGGAAGCAGAGGGGCAGAAAAAGGAGGCTGGAAACAGGGGGAGAAACAGGATGCTGGAAACAGAGGGGCAGAAAAAGGAGGCTGGAAACAGAGGGGGAGAAACAGGAGGCTGGGAACAGAGGGGGAGAAACAGGAGGCTGGAAAGAGAGGCTAGGAAACAGGACACTGGAAACAGAGGGGGAGAAACAGGAGGCTGGAAACAGAGGGGCAGAAAAAGCAGGCTGGAATCAGAGGGGGAGAATCAGGAGGCTGGAAACAGAGGGGGAGAAACAGGAGGCTGGAAACAGAGAGGGCGAAACAGGAGGCTGGAAACGGAGGCTGGGAAACACGAGGCTGGAAACAGAGGGGGAGAAACAGGAGGATGGAAACAGAGGGGGAGAAACAGGAGGCTGGAAACAGAGGGGGAGAAACAGGAGGCTGGAAACAGTGGGGGAGAAACAAGAGGCTGGAAACAGAGGGGCAAAAAAAGGAGGCTGGAAACAGAGGGGGAGAAACAGGAGTCTGGAAACAGTGGCTGGGAAACAGGAGGCTGGAAACAGAGGCTGGGAAACAGGAGGCTGGAAACAGAATGGGAGAAACAGGAGGCTGGAAACAGACGGGGACAAACAGGAGGCTGGAAACAGAGGGGCAGAATAAGGAGGCTGGAAACAGAGGGGGAGAAACACGAGGCTGGAAAGAGGGGCAAAAAAAGGAGGCTGGACACAGACGGGGAGAAACAGGAGGCTGGGAACAGAGGCTGGGAAACAGGAGGCTGGAAACAGAGGAAGAGAAACAGGAGGCTGGAAACAGAGGAGCAGAAAAAGGAGGCTAGAAACAGAGGATGACAAACATGAGGCTGGAAACAGAGGGGGAGAAACAGGAGGCTGGAAGCATGGGGCAGAAAAAGGAGGGTGGAAACAGATGCTGGGAAACAGGAGTCTGGAAACAGAGGGGGAGAAACAGGAGGCTGGAAGCAGAGGGGCAGAAAAAGGAGGCTGGAAACAGGGGGAGAAACAGGATGCTGGAAACAGAGGGGCAGAAAAAGGAGGCTGGAAACAGATGGGGAGAAACACGAGGCTGGAAACAGAGGCTAGGAAACAGGAGGCTGGAAACAGAGGAGGAGAAACAGGAGGCTGAGAACAGAAGGGGAGAAACAGGAGGCTGGAAAGAGAGGCTAGGAAACAGGAGACTGGAAACAGAGGGGGAGAAACAGGAGGCTGGAAACAGAGGGGCAGAAAAAGCAGGCTGGAATCAGAGGGGGAGAATCAGGAGGCTGGAAACAGAGGGGGAGAAACAGGAGGCTGGAAACAGAGAGGGCGAAACAGGAGGCTGGAAACGGAGGCTGGGAAACACGAGGCTGGAAACAGAGGGGGAGAAACAGGAGGATGGAAACAGAGGGGGAGAAACAGGAGGCTGGAAACAGAGGCTCGGAAACAGGAGACTAGAAACAGAGGGGGAGAAGCAGGACGCTGGAAACAGAGGGGGAGAAACAGGAGGCTGGAAACAGAGGGGGAGAAACAGGAGGCTGGAAACAGAGGGGGAGAAAAGTGAGGCTGGAAACAGAGGGGGAGAAACAGGAGGCGGGAAACAGAGTCTGGGAAACAGGAGGCTGGAAACAGAGGGGGAGAAACAGGAGGCTGGAAACAGAGGGGGAGAAACAGGAGGTTGGAAAGTGAGGGGGAGAAACCGGAGGCTGGAAACAGAGGGGAGGAAACAGGAGGCTGGAAATAGAGGGGGAGAAACAGGAGGCTGGAAACAGAGGGGGAGAAAAGGGAGGCTGGAAACAAAGGGGGAGAAACAGGAGGCGGGAAACAGAGTCTGGGAAACGAGGCTGGAAACAGAGGGGGAGAAACTGGAGGCTGGAAACAGAGGGGGAGAAACAGGAGGTTGGAAACAGAGGGGGAGAAACCGGAGGCTGGAAACAGAGGTGGGGAAACAGGAGGCTGGAAACAGAGGGGGAGAAACAGGAGGCTGGAAACAGAGATGGAGAAACAGGAGGGTGGAAACAGATGCTGGGAAACAGGAGTCTGGAAACAGAGGGGGAGAAACAGGAGGCTGGAAACAGAGGCTGGGAAACAGGAGGCTGGAAACAGAGTGGGTGAAACATGAGGCATGAATCAGAGGGGCAGAAAAAGGCGGCTGGAAACAGAGGGGGAGAAACAGGAGGCTGGAAAGAGAGTCTGGGAAACAGGAGGCTGGAAACAGAGGGGGAGAAGCAGGAGGCTGGAAACAGAGGCTGGGAAAGAGGAGGCTGGAAACAGAGGGGGAGAAAGAGGAGGCTGGAAACAGAGGGGCAGAAAAAGGAGGCGGGAAACAGAGCGGGGAAAACAGTAGGCAGGAAGTAGAGGCTGGGAAACAGGAGGTTGGAAACAGAGGGGGAGAAACAGGAGGCTGGAAAAAGAGGGAAGAAACAGGAGGCTGGAAACAGAGGCTGGGAAACAGGAGGCTGGAAGCAGAGTGGGTGAAACAGGAGGAAGGAAACAGAGGGGCAGAAAAAGGTGGCTGGAAACACAGCGGGAGAAACAGGAGTCTGGAAACAGAGGCTGGGAAACAGGAGGCTGGAAACAGAGAGGGAGAAACAGGAGGCTGGAAACAGAGGCTGGGAAACAGGAGGCTGGAAACAGACGGGGAGAAACAGGAGGCTGGAAACAGAGGCTGGGAAACAGGAGGCTGGAAACAGATAGGGAGAAACAGGAGGCTGGAAACAGAGGGGCAGAAAAAGGAGGCTGGAAATAGAGGCTGGGAAACAGGAGGCTGGAAACAGAGGGGGAGAAACAGGAGGCTGGAAACCAAGGGGCATAAAAAGGAGGCTGGAAACAGAGGCTGGGAAACAGGAGGCTGGAAACAGAGGGGGAGAAACAGGAGGCTGGAAACAGAGGGGCTTAAAAAGGAGGCAGGAAACAGAGGGGGAGAAACACTAGGCTGGAAACAGAGACTGGGAAACAGGAGGCTGGAAACAGAGGGGGAGAAACAGGAGGCTGGAAACAAAAGGGGAGAAACAGGAGGCTGGAAACAGAGGAGCAGAAAAAGGAGGCTGGAAACGAGAGGGGGAGAAACAGGAGGCTGGAAACAGAGGGGGAGAAACAGGAGGCTGGAAACAGAGGGGGAGAGACAGGAGGCTGGAAACAGAGGCTGGGAAACAGCAGGCTGGAAACAGAGGGGGAGAAACAGGAGGCTGGAAACAGTTGGGGAGAAACAAGAGGCTGGAAACAGAGGAGCAAAAAAAGGAGGCTGGAAACAGAGGGGGAGAAACAGGATGCTGGAAACAGATGCTGGGAAACAGGAGGCTGGAAACAGAGGGGGAGAAACAGGAGGCTGGAAACAGAGGGGGAGAAAAAGGAGGCTGGAAACAGAGGGGGAGAAACAGGAGGCTGGAAACAGAGGGGCAGAAAAAGGAGGCTGGAAACAGAGGGGGAGAAACACGAGGATGGAAACAGAGGGGCAAAAAAAGGAGGCTGGACACAGAGGGGGAGAAACAGGAGGCTGGGAACAGAGGCTGGGAAACAGGAGGCTAGAAACAGAGGAAGAGAAACAGGAGGCTGGAAACAGAGGAGCAGAAAAAGGAGGCTGGAAGCAGAGGGGCAGAAAAGGAGGCTGGAAACAGAGGGGGAGAAACAGGAGGCTGGAAACAGAAGGGGAGAAACAGGAGGCTGGAAACAGAGAGGGAGAAACAGGAGGCTGGAAACAGAGGCTGGGAAACAGGAGGCTGAAAACAGAGGGGTAGAAAAAGGAGGCTGGAAACAGAGGGGCAGAAAAAGGAGTCTGGAAACAGAGGGGAAGAAACAGGAGGCTGGAAACAGAGGGGGAGAAACAGGCGGCTGAAACAGAGGGGCAGAAACAGGAGTCTGGAAACAGAGGGGCAGAAACAGGAGGCTGGAAACAGTGGAGGAGAAACAGGAGGCTGCAAACAGAGGAGGAGAAAGTGGAGGCTGGAAACAGAGGGGGAGAAACAGGAGGCTGGAAACAGCTGAGGGGGAACAGAAGGCTGGAAACTGAGGTGGAGGAACGGGAGACTGTTTCTCCCCTTCTGCTTCTCCCCCTCTGTTTCCAGCCCCCTGATTCTCACCCTCGGTTTGCAGCCCCCTGCTTCTCACCTTTTGCAACCTGCCCCCTGTTTCTCCCCCTCTGTTTCTAGACCCCTGTTTCTCCCACTCTGTTTCTCTCCTTCTGTTTCCAGCCCCCTGTTTCTCACCCTCTCTTTCTCCACCTCTGTTTCCATCCCCGTTTCTCCCCCTTTGTTTCCAGCCCTGGTTTCTCCCCCCTGTTTCTTCCCCTCTGTATCTCCCCCGCTGTTTCCAGCCCCCAGTTTCGCCCCCTATGTTTCGCCCCCTCTGTTTCTACTGCTCTGTTTCTCCTCCACTGTTTCTCCCCCGCTGTTTCTCCTCCGTGGTTTCTCCCCAACTCTTTACATCCCCCTGTTTCACCCCCTCTGTTTCCAGCCCCCTGTTTCTCCCCTGATGTTTCCAGCCCCCAGTTTCTCCACCCTCTGTTTCTCCTCCTCTGTTTCTCCTGCTCTGTTTCTCCCCTGCTGTTTCTCCACCGCGGTACCTCCCCCGCTATTTCAAGCCCCCTGTTTCTCCCCTTCTGTTTCCAGCCCCCTGTTTCACCACTCTGTTTCCAGCCCCCGGTTTCTCCGCCTCTGTTTCTCCTCATCTGTTTCTCCCGCTCTGTTTCTTACCTGCTGTTTCTCCCCCGCTGCATCTCCCCCGCTGTTTCAAGCCCCCTGTTTCACCCCCTCTGTTTCTCCCCGTCTTTTTCCAGTCCCGTTTCCAGCACACTTCTTCTCCCCCTCTGTTTCTACCCCTCTGTTAACACTAACCCTGACCCTTAACCTGACCCCGACCCTAACCCTACCTCTAACCCTACCCCTAACCTTAACCCTAACCCCTAACCCGGACCCTAATCTGAACTCAAACCCAAACCCTCAGCCTAACCCGAACACTAACCCGAACCCTAACCTGAACCCTAACCCTAACCCACACCCTAAGCCTAACCTGACCCCTAACCCAAACCCTAAACCTAACCCAAACCCGAACCCTAACCCTAACTAACCCTAACACTCTTCTCTTTGCAGTATATATAAATGGTTTGGAAGAGGGAGTAGGTGGTGCGATCAGCAAATTTTCTGATGACACCAAGATGGCTGGATTGGCAGGCAGTGAGGAGCAGTGCCTGGCAATACAATGGGATATTGATAGGCTGGTTGATTGGGCAGATACGTGGCAAATGGAGTTTAATCTGGATAAATGTGAGGTGATGCATTTTGGCCGGAATAATGTAGGGGGGAGTTATATGGTATAGGTTAAACCCGTAAGGAGTATAGAATCGCAGCGAGACCTGGGGGTGCAAGTGCACAAGTCTTTGAAGGTGGCAGTGCAAGTGGAGAGTGTGGTGAAGAAAGCCTATGGTATGTTAGCCTTTATAGGAAGGGGTATAGAATATAAGAGCTGGAGTCTAATGTTGCAGTTGTACAGAACGTTGGTTAGGCTGCATTTGGAGTACGGCGTCCAGTCCTGGTCGCCTTACTACCGGAAGGACGTGGAGACTCTGGAGAGAGTGCAGAGGAGGTTTACCAGGATGTTGCCTGGTATGGAAGGACTGGGGTATGAGGAAAGATTGAAGAAATTGGGGCTCTTTTCCCTTGAAAGACGCCGGCTGAGGGGGGATCTCATAGAGGTATATAAGATTATGAAGGGTAAAGATAGAGTAAACAGAGGTAAGCTATTTCCTATAATAGAGACACGTAGGACAAGGGGACATGGGCTTAAGGTGAGGGGGGAGAGGTATAACACAGATATTAGGGGGAGGTTTTTCACACAGAGGGTAGTGGGGGTATGGAACGCTCTGCCAAGTAAGGTGGTGGAGGCAAGCACGCTAGAGTCATTTAAGAGTAACTTAGACAGGCACATGACTGAGTTGGAGATGGATGGATATAGGAGATTGTTTTAAATAAGGGTCATTAACATTGGGGCGTCCCTGGTAAGGTAAATAGGTATAGTATGATAATAATGTTTTGTTTTCCTTTTCATTCACAGGTTATAAGTCGGTCCACCTCGTGTCCAACAAGGGGCATACACGCGATGGGTCGTACTGGGGCTGCTCTTGGTTGTTCGAGATTGGCCTGGTGCTTCATGTCGTTAGTGTGTGCTTAAACTGGGCCAGATGCTGGGCAAGACGACAGCTCAGTGACTATCACTGTTTGCTGTGCAGACACATGGATTTGGGCCGGTGTCTGTGGGAGTTTGCACATTCTCCCCGTGTCTGCGTGGGTTTTCTCCGGGTGCTCCGGTTTCCTCCCACACACCAAAGATGTGCTGTTAGGCTGATTGGAGGTAATAAATTGTCCCTAAATTAGTTTCCCTCAATCTGGATGGCCATAAAACATTAGACAGGGGTCGTGGGAGGAGAGGGGGACTGGTGGTGTTGAGATGGCAGCGCGGGCTCATCAGACCGAAGGGCCTGTTTCCCGGGTTTCCCAACCCTAACCGAACCCGAACCCCAACCCCAACACTAACCCCAAGCCCAAACCCAAACCCAAACGCCAACCCGAACCCCAACCACAACACTAATCCCAACCCCAACCCTAACCCCAACCCAAACCCTAACCCCAACCAGAACCCCAACCCCAACACTAACCCCAACCCCAACCCTAACCCCAACCCCCAAACCTAACCCCAACCCCAAACCCAAACACCAACTCCAAACACAAACCTAACCCCAACGCCAACCCCAACCCTAACACCAACCCTAACCCGAACCCTAACCACAAACCTAACCCTAACCCTAACCCCAACCCTAACCCTAACCCGAACCCCAAACGTAACACCAGCCCCAACCCTACCCCCAACTCCAACCCTAACCACAACCACAACCCTAACCCCAATACTAACCCCAACCCTAAACCTAACCCCAACACCAACCCTAACCCTAACCCTAAGCCGAACCCCAACCCTAACCCTAACCCCAACCCTAACCCTAACCCCTAACACCAAACCTAACCCTAACCCCAACCCCAACCCTAACCCTAACCTAACCCCAACGCCAACCCTAGCCCCAAACCCAACCCTAACCCTAACACTAACCCCAACCCTAACCCCAACCCCAAGACTAACCCTAACCCTAACACCAACGCCAACTCTAAACCCAAACCCAACCCTAACCCTAACCCTAACACTAACCCCAACCCTAACACCAACCACAACCCTAACCCTAACCATAACACCAACCCTAACCCCAAACCCAGCCCTAACTCTAACACCAACCCCAATCCTAAACCTAACCCCAACCCCAAACCCTAACACCAACCCTAACCCCAACTCTAAACCCTAACCCCAACCCAAACCCCAACCCTAACCCTAACCCCGAACCCTAAAACTAAACCTAACCCCAACCATAACCCCAAACCTAACCCGAGCCCTAACCCCAACCCAAACCCCAACCCGAACACCAACCCCAAACCTAAACACAACCACAACCCTAACCCCAATACTAACACCAACCCTAACCCCAACCCCAACCCTAAACCTAACTCTAACCCCAAACCAAAACCCAACCCTAACCCCAACCCAAACCTTAACCCCAACCCGAACCCCAACCCTAACACCAACCCTAACCCTAACCCCAACCCTAACCCTAACTCTAACGCCAACCCTAACCCCAACCCTAACCTAACCCCTAACCCTAACCCCTAACCCTAACCCTAATGCAGAGTAACCCTAACCCTAACCCTAACTAACCCTAACCCTAACCCTAATGCACCCTAACCCTAACACTAACCCTAATGCAGAGTAACCCTAACCCTAACCCTAATGCAGAGTAACCCTAACACTTAAACCTAACCCTAACCCTAACGCACACTGCCTCCTCCCTAACCCTAACCCTAACCCTAATGCAGAGTAACCCTAACCCTTAACCCTAACCCCTAACCCTAACCCCTAACCCCAACCCTCACCCTCACCCTAACCCTCACCCCCACCCTAACCCTAACCCTAACACCTAACCCTAACCCTAATCCTACCCCTACCCCTAACCCTAACTCCTAACCCTAACCCCTAACCCCTAACCCTAACCGTAACCCTAAAGCACTAACCCTAACCCTAACGCTAACCCTAACACTAATAACCCTAACCCTACCCTAACCCTAATGCAGAGTAACCCTAACCGTAATCCTAACCCTAACCCTAACCCTAAAGCACTAACCCTAACCCTAACCCCTAACCCTAACCCTAACCCCAACGCTAACCCTAACCCTAATAACCCTAACCCTAACCATAGCCCTAACCCTAATGCAGAGTAACCCTAACCGTAATCCTAACGCTAACCCCTAACCCTAACCCTAACCCTAACCTAAACCCTAACCCTAACCCGAACCCAAACCCTAACCCTAACCCTCATGCAGTAACCCTAACCCTAACCCAAATACAGTAACCCTAACGCAGTAACCCTAACCCTAACCCTAGCTCCAACCCCTAACCCTAACCCTAACCCCAACACCTAACCCTAACCCCTAACACTAACCCTAACCCTAATGCACCCTCACCCTCCCCTGCACCCTCACCCTAACCCTAACCCCTAACCCTAACCCTAATGCAGAGTACCCTAACCCTAACCCTAATGCAGAGTACCCTAACCCTAACCCTAATGCAGAGTAACCCTAACCCTAACCCTAACCCCTAACCATAACCCTAACCCTGACCCTAAACCCTAACCCTAACCCTAATGCAGAGCAACCCTAACCCTGACCCTGACCCAAAACCTAACCCGAAACCCTAACCCTACCCCTAACCCTAACCCCTAACCCTTAACCCTAACCCTAAACCCTAAACCCTAACCCTAATCCTAATGCACCCTAGCCCTAACCCTAACCCTAACACCTAACCCTAGCCCTAACCCTAATGCACCCTAACCCTAACCCTAACCCCTAACCCCTAACCCTAACCCGAACCCCTAACCCCTCACCCCTAACCCTAGCCCCCAATAACCTCGGGGACCTGGGGTGGAGGGTGTTGCACGCGGCAGTGCCGCACAACAGTCGGATTCACTGGTTCACGGGCTCCCGAGACTGCTCTTTCTGTGGCCTTGTGGAGTCCGTGGACCACGTCTACGTTTTGTGTTATAGATTGCACTCCCTTTTTGATTTTCTGAAGAACCTTTCATTGATGTTCTGTTTGCATTTCAGTCCCACGCTCCTGATCTACGGACACCCGGTGCGGAGAGGGGAGGGGAGGGACACCGACCTCCTCGTGAACCTGCTCCTGGGCCTGGCGAAACGCGCCATCAACAGGTCCAGGCAGCGGGCGATCGACGGGGCCGTCCGTCCCGACTGCCTGCCCCTCTACCGCGGCTACGTTCGCGGCCAGGTGTCCCTGGAGAGGGAGCACGCGGTGTCCGCGGGCACTGTCAAGGCCTTTCGTGCCCGTTGGGCACCACAGGGGCTGAGTGCCTTATAGACCCCGATAATCACATTTTGATTTGACGTGTCTTAAGTTTCCTTTGTACCTTTTGTTTCTGTTCGGGCCGTTCCCCCTCCTTTTGGGGAGCTGCCCCCTTTTTCTTTGTCCGAATGTAATTTAAGTTTGTTTACTTGGTTTGACCCGAAAGAACAGTTCAAGTGGTAAGTTATAAGGAAATAAGTGGCCATTAAGCTTGCTTTCAGGGTCAGCTAAATTAGTTATTTAATTGGGAAATTAAGAGCTGCACTTTAGTTAGTGCATTCTGAAACAGGAGTCAGCTTTCAACTGAAACTCTGGCTGGCCAATTGCACAACCGGGTCAAATCAGATGTAGAAACCTATAAAAACAGAGGTCAGTAAGTACTGCCTGGCTAGGTGAGTGTGCTTTTGGGGTTGGGTGAAACAAGCACTAGAAGTGTGTTGAATGGTAAGTAATGGGTCTGGTCAGGAAGTCTTTACAACTTTTATCACTTCTTATCGTTTGAAGCTACAGATTGTAGTTCATTATCAGGAAGGCCTGGAATTGGTTGGATGAGGACAAGGAGACAAGGGTTTAATACATTTAAATAACTTATTTTGAAGTGATTGATTAACCCTAGAAATGTTAGTCAGCAGGATGCAGTACTCTAACCATGAGATGTGGGAGGTCTGATGCTTTCTTCTGGAAGAAGTGTGTCCAATGTCAGCTCCTCACGGACTGTTTGGTTTGTTGGAGCAACAGTTGGATGCACTTGGGAGCATGTTGATGGGTTTGCTGATGCTGTTGGGAATGAGTTTAAACTAGTTTGGCAGGGGGAGGGGACCCAGACTGTTAGGGACACAGTATACTGTAGAAAGCAGTCAAATTAGAAGGAATACAGCTGTAGTAAGTTTCAAGAGAGTAAGACAAGGTTGGAGGGCCTCTAATGCCAGGAATATGAAAGATAAAACGGATGAGTTGAGGGTGAGGATTGACACGTGTGATTATGATATAATAGCCATCAGAGCTGTGGTTGAGTGAAGGGCAGGATCGGCAGCTCTATGTCGCAAGATATGGAATCCTCAGGTGAGAGAGAGAAGGCATTGCATTATTAGTTAAGGGGGCAGTTACTGCAGTAAGAGGAGATGATCTTTTGGTGTAGGCAGCAAATGAAACTGTGTGAAGAGCTTAGCAATAAAAAAGAGGACAGCTATGATACTAGGTGTTTATCATTAATCCCCAGATAGTCAGTGGGAAATTGAAGAGCAAATGTATGCAATTTGCAGAGGGGTGTAAAAATAATGAGGGTAATTATTAGGTGATTTCAACTTTCTCAACATTAATTGGAATAGCCATCATGTTAAGGGCTGAGATGGAATAGAGTTCTTAAAATGTATACAGGAAAACTTCTTGGGTCAATATGTAAAGGATCAAACAAGGAAAGGAGCTGTGCTGAACATAATCCTGGGGAATGAAGCCAAACAGGTGGTTGATGTATTGGTAGGGCAGCTTACGTAGAACCATAGAACATTACAGCTCAGAAACAGGTCCTCTGGCCCTTCTTGTCTGTGCCAAACCATTTTTTGCCTAATCCCACTGACCTGCACTTGAACCTCCACACCCCTCTCATCCGCAACCCATCCAAGTTTTTCTTAAATGTTAAAAGTGACCCCGCATTTACCACTTTATCTGGCAGCTCATTCCACACTCCCACCACTCTGTGTAAAGAAGCCCCCACCGCCCCCCCCCCTTAATGTTCACTTTAAACTTTTCTCCTTTCACCCTTAACCCATGCCCTCTGTTCTTTTCTCCCCTGTCCTCAGTGGAAAAAGCCTGCTTGCGTTCACTCTATCTATACCCATCATAATCTTATACACCTCTATCAAATCTCCCCTCATTCATCTACGCTCCAGGGAATAAAGTCCTAACCTATTCAGTCTCTCTGTAACTCAAGTCCTGGCAACATCCTTGTGAACCTTCTCTGCACTCTTTCAACCTTATTTACATCCTTCCTGTAACTAGACGACCAAAACTGTACACATACTCTAAATTCGGCCTCACCAATCCTTATCTAACCTTAAAGTAACACTCGGACTTTTATGCTCGATACTCTGATTTATGACGGCCAATGTACCAAAAGCACTCTTTATGACCCTATCCACCTGTGATGCCACTTTGAGGGAATTCTGTACTTGTATTCCCAGGTCCCTCTGTTCAACTGCACTCTTTAGAGTCCTACCATTTAGCCTGTATGTTCTATTTCTGTTTGTCTTCCAAAGTGCAATACCTCACATTTGTCTGCGTTAAATTCCATTTGCCATTTTTCCAGTTGGTCCAAGTCCCTCTGCAAGCTTTGACAACCTTCCTCACTGTCCACTACACCTCCAATCTTTGTATCATCAGCAAATTTGCTGATCCAATTTACCACGTTATCATCCAGATCATTGATCTAGATGACAAACAACAAGGGACACAACACCGATCCCTGAGGCACTCCACTAGTCACAGGCCTCCACTTAGAGAAGCAATCCTCCACAACCACTCTCTGGCTTCTTCCATTGAGCCAGTGTCTCCTTCCTAACTAACCTCCCACGAGGGGCCTTGTTAAATGCTTTGCTGAAATCCAGGCAGACAACATCCTCCGCCTTCACTTCATTCACTTTCCTGGTGACCTCCTAGAAAAAGTCTAATAGATTGGTCAAACGTGACCAATCGCGCACAAAGTCATATTGAGACTCCCTAATATGTCCCTGTTTATACAAATATTTGTACATCCTATCCCTTATCACATTCCAATAACTTGCCAACCACCGACGTCAAACTTACTGGCCTGTAATTTCCCAGATTTCTTCTGGAACCTTTTTTAAACAATGGAACAACATGAGCCAAACGCCAATCATCTGGCACCTCCCCTGTGAATATTGGCATTTTAAATATGTCTGCCAGGGCCCCTGTCAGTTCAACTCCAGCCTCCCTCAAGGTCCATGGGAATACCCTGTCCAGTCCTGGACATTTATCTGCTCTGATTTGCCTCAAAACAGCCAGCACCACCTCCTCTTTAATCTGTAAACGTTCCATGACCTCCCTACCTGTTTGCCCTATTTCTGTAGACTCCATGCCCGTTTCCTCCATAAATACAGATGCAAAAAAACCCATTTAGCATCTCTCCCATCTCTTTTGGTTCCACACACAGTCTACCACACGGCTTCAAGAAGACCAATTTTATCCCTCATTATCCTTTTGTTCCTAACATACCTATAGAAGCTCTTTGGATTTTCCTTCACTCTGTCTGCCAAAGCAACCTCATGTCGTCTTTTAGCCCTCCTGATTTCCCTCTTAAGTAGCTTCTTGCACTTCTTATACTCCTCGAGCATCTGATCTGTTCCTTGCTGCCTGCACATTTCATACAACTCCCTTTGCCTCATCGGTGTTACAATCTCCCTCGAGAACCAAGGTTCCTGATCCCTATTTACTTTGCCTTTAATCCTGACAGGAACATACAAACTCTGCACTCTCAAAATTTCTCCTTTGAAGGCCTCCCACTTTCTGTTTACATCCTTACCAGAGAACAACCTGTGCCAATCCACACCTCCCAGATCCCTTCTCATTTCATCAAATTTGGCCTTTTTCCAGTTTAGAACTTCAACCCGAAGACCAGATCTATCTCTATCCATGATCAGGTTGAAACTAATGGCATTATGATCACTGGATCCAAAGTGTTCCCTCACGCTCGCATCCTTCACCTGTCCTAACTCCTTCTCCAATAGGAGATCCAGTATCGTGTGAATCTCCATGTTTGCATGGATTTCAGCAAAGCCTTTGTCAAAGTCCCACATGGGAGGCTTATTAAGAAGGCAAATACACCTGGGATACAGAATAAATTGACAAGTATCTAGATTCTATGAAAAAAAGCTGATTTGGAATTGTATTATGCAAGGTTTGACGCTGGTAAGTTCTGATGAACAAAGGGATCTTGACATGTTTGTCGATAAATTTCTGAAGGTGGAAAGGCTGATTAATAAGGTGGTGAAAAAGGCATATGGCACACTGTCCTTTATCAATCTAGTTGTAGATTGCAAAAGCAGAGAGGTAATGATGGTGTTGAATAGAACTTTGGTGATGCCACAGCTGGCATACTGTGCAGTTCTGTTTGCCACATTATAGGAAGGTTGTGAATTCACTGAGGGTGGAGTGCAGAAAAGATTCACCAGGATGTAGCCTGGGATAGAACATTAAATTATAAGGAGAGGTTGGATAGGCTCAGGTTGTTTTTTTTTCTGGCGTGGAGAAGATTGAGGTCCATGGACAGGGTGGATCAGGAGTAGCTGTTCACCTTAGTTGAAGGGGAACTTCAAAAAAGTTCCCCTTAGTTGAACTTAGGGGGCACACTTTAAAAGTGAAAGGTGGGAGGATTTGAGGAAAACTTTTTTACTCAAGGGTGTGACAGTCTGGAATTCACTGCCTGGGAGGGTCGTGGAGATGTGACGCTTCACATCCTCTAAAATAAATTCTTGGATGAGTTCTTGACACGCCATAACATTCAAAGCTATGGGCCAAGTACTGGCAAGTGAGATTACATGGGCAGGTCAGGATCTTCTACATGTTGGTGTAAACTCAAAAGGCTGAAGATCCCCTCTGCACTAAGATTTTGTAATTTTCAGTGATTTTGACTGAGCTCTGCATTGCTTTATCAAATTTGATTATTGTCACAGGGAAAAGTACTGTTTCTTGCATGCTATACAAAGCATACCATACATAGAGAAGGAAAGTATGCAGGATGTAGTGTTACAGCCTCAGCTAGGGTGTGGAGAAAGATCAACTTAATGTGAGATACGTCCATTCAAAAGTCTGATGGCAACAGGGAAGAAGCTGTTTTGAGTCTGGTATGTGTCCTTTTTTCAATTTAAAAAAACACTTCCTCCTCAGTTTGACACTTCAGGGGTGTGGTTACCCTTACATCAGCAACATTGCACTTTAAGCATTGCCAACGCATTGTCTATTGCATACCTGTTGTTTTGTTGGCAGCTGAAATTGTTTCCTGTTTCACAGATGGTTTGGTTGTTTTGGTACAATAGTTGGCTGCAGGTTCCTGCCCTAACTGGTAAACAGTGACATTTTGTGTACTTTGCAGCTCTTGTACACCTTTTTCAGTGCTTTTATGGCCACTACTATCTCCATTGTATAGTAAAATGCATGTCAACCTCTAAGCAATCTGTGTTGAATAGCATTGCTGTTCACACCAGTGTAACCTGCCTATAAAATGTCATTTTGGGTGGTTTAAAAATTACAATGCCCTGGTAATTAATTCAGTTTAGCAACGCAATTTGCAATTCAAGACGGTGCTGTAGCATGGTGACTCTTTGAGCTATGTATGGTAATGTTTTTATGGATAGTGAAAAGAATTATTTTGCATGCTATCTCAGCACATTGGAAAATCATTAAATGAAAATCAATTTGCCTGGGGCTCTTGCCCTCAAATTAAATTTAATTCTCTGGAGAATGATGGTTGAGGTTACAATTGAACTTTCACTAAATCTGCAAGATCGTGAACGATTTGGATCAGACATATAGTAAGTTGGAATAATATTACAGGTCTGAATTTCACACATCTTGGGAGAATTGTTTTGAATTTTGATTCTCCTCCTATTTAATTTGTTTGGAAATACACCCAAGTGCTTCATGGATTATGTCAAGTTCCACAGAGGAGTCATAGGTCTATTCACCCACAGAGGCTTTATTCTACACGCTTGACTAAAGCAGGATACACTCAGGTGTCAGGCCAGAGGCAGTGTCAGAACCCAACTCCCACTCACCTGATGAAGGAGCAGTGCTCCGAATGCTCATACTATCAAATAAACCTGTTGGACTTTCGCAACACCAGGTTAGACTTAGTGTCAGAATAATTTATCCTTTTTGCCATATGTAAAGATACACTTCCACAGACTTCATTAGAGATAACTAAAGGTATTTGCCCATAAGAATTGTACAGCTGCTGTGTTAATGTAGACAGCTTTAATCTCTGCCTGGATGCCCCTCTCATCACGGAGTGATTGTTGTATTTAAAGGAACAATAACCACACAGCAATGAGGATTCATGGATTGTCTCTCTCATGCCAGTTACTTACACACTTTAATACAAGTTTTATGACCCAAAACTTTCAAAGTTGACTACAGGAGAACACAGGAAATTCTGCAATTATTACCACCCAGTTTAGGAGATTTTTAAAGGAAGTCACTTTAAAGCTGCCTAGTGTTTGGTAGAAGTATATTTAAAACAAAAAAGCAGGTGTGCTGCTTGACATTTTACTGACCATTAGTGTGCATCTTCACTTGACTGGAGTGTTTTTACCCATCTTTTTCTGGTTTAATGACAACCAGGTCAAGAAAATTGAAAAGTTAGGACAGGAGCCCAGGGAGATTGAGGAACCCAAGATGACAAAAATCCTGGTTTAAACATAAAGACAAACGGAGGGTGCAGAAGAACAAATGAAAAGCTCAGGTGCCTTGAACCAATCTCTGACGCTGTCAGATTTGAGTAACCCAATAAAAATCTGAAAAACCTGCACAGCTGCCTCAACAGACAAGTGGGTAAAAAATGCACAGATTGAGAGAAGAAGCACAATAGTGGCCAGTGGCAAAATGCTGAGCAGCACACCCTTTTTTAACATTTCTACCTCTTCCTCCCATACTACCTTTTCAATGGTTGAGTAGTTTTGCTGGTGTTTACCAAACTTCTTAGATTTATTTGAGATCTCTTTATTTTTATACTTAAAGATCAATTTGGTGACTACAGTTCAACCTTCAACACCATTATTCCTATGAAACTCCTCTCAACTCCATAGCCTGGGCCCCAGTTCCTCCCTCTGACTGGATCTCGAACTTCCTAACCCACAGTCCACAATTAGTAAGGATAGGCAACAACACTGCCACGATCATCCTCAATACTAGTGCCCCACAAGGCTGTGTTCTCAGCCCCATACTATACTACTCACACACCTATAACTGGGGCCACATTGGCACTGACTTCAGGAAGTGTAGTGGAGAATGTGCCCCTGTCGACATCAAAGTAGAGCTTGAACATCAAGAGCTTCATGTCCTGGTTCCCTCCCCTGCCCACTGCACCCCTCCACGTGCCCCCCCCCCCCCCCCAACACCCCCGCAACCCCATGCTGACATAGCTTTCAAAAAAAAACCTCTACCTTCTCAGAAGACTAAGGAAATTTGGCATATCAGCTATGACACTAAATTTTACACATGTACCATAGAAAGCATTCTTTCTGGTTGTATCATGGCTTGGTACAGCTCCAGCTCTGTCCAAGACTGTATGAAACTACAAAAGGTTATGAATGTAGTCCAAACCAGCCACCCATTCACTGACTTGCTCTACACCTCCCACTAGTTCAAAGTCGTCAACGTAATTGAGGACCCCACACACCTGGGACATTCTGTCTCCCACCTTCAGTCGGGAAAAAGATACAAGTCTGAGGTCTTGTACCAACCAGCTCAAGCACAGCTTCTTCCCTGCTGCCATCAGACTTTTGAATGGACCTACCTTGCATTAAGTTGATCATTTGCTATGGCTAACACTACATTCTCTCTTGTTGCCTTCTCTATGAACAATATTCTTTCTGTATAGTGTGCAAAAAATATTTTTCACTGTATACTATTACATGTGACAATAATGAATTGAAACTAGCAATCAGTGATTGATTCCCACCCCTTCCTCCTGTAAAATCACTGCACCAGCACTCACATCACTGGCATCAGTGAGATTAAAAGGCTGGTCAAACTTGGGGACAGAGTACGTGGGCACTATTAAGAATTGTTTAACCTGTTCAAAAGCTTCTTGAAAGCTGTTTGACCATTTAAAAGCGATGTTGGAACCAAGCTGTTTGTCAATGGTGCAATCACCAGGGAACGATTCCTATAAAATCCCTAGAATATCTCTCCATTCCAAAGAATCTCCCCAAATTCTCTCAACTCTGCAGAAAAGGAAACTGACCAATGGCTTCTACTCTAGTTCACACAGGGTGTACCTTCCCAAGATAAGTTGCAGTAACCTGGCTAAATTGGTGAACGCTAGCCGCAAAACAAACAGGAAAGAAGAATTCTAATCTGCTGTATGTTCTCTGCCCATGTTGTACAGTTACATCAAGAGCTGCTTCACACCCATGTTGTCCAGACCATACCTTACCGGTAGGACGCTTACCGGTAGTTGTAGTTTTTTTCTTCGGGTTTAAAAGCACCTACCTCCGTGTCTCGGCCTCATTGTTCCTGTGGAGCAGAGTCGAGAGGCAGCGATTTTTGGGCGTGCGAGGAGGCAAAAACAAGGTATATTTTTCTGTTTATTCCGTTTAACTTTTTATTTTTAGTGCTAAGTCGCGAGTTTCGGCGGTTTTTTTAAATTAGTTAGAAACCGGAAGTCGTCACTAGGACGCTTACCGGTAGTTGTAGTTTTTTTTTTCTCGTGCCCCTAACACTATAAATTAGTGCAGAGAGGATTCCCGATTCTCTACACTGGTAGAGAATCCCACCCTTCCACCTCCTCTAACCTAATTATAAGTGTGAGGGAAGTTTTTTTTTTATATTTTTACTTTTCTGCTGGTAATTGATTCAGGGATGGCAGTTCAGGCTGTAAGCTGCATCTCCTGTGGGATGTATGTAGTGAGGGACTCCCACAGTGTTTCAGGTGATTTTACTTGTGGGAAGTGTGTTAGATTGCAGTTTCTGGAGGAGCGTGTAAAGGAGCTGGAAGGGGAATTAGAGGAGCTCCGTATAATTCGGGAAGTGGAGGAGGACATAGAAAGGAGTTATAAGGAGATAGTCACTCCTAGGAATAAGTCTTGGGTCACTGCCAGGAAGAGGGGCAAAAAGCAGTTGGGGGGACAATCCCCTGGGGCTGTTCCCCTCCAAAATAGGTTTTCGGTCCTGGAGGCTACAGTTGAGGAGAAATCAACTGGGGATAGCCAAAGGGAGCAGGTCTCTGGGGGTGAGCCTATTGGCAAGCCTCAGGTGGTTAGGGGTAAGAGATTGGGCCTCGTGATTAGGGACTCCACAGTTATGGGGACGGATAGGAGAGTTGGAGGTAAGGGTAGGGACTCTGGGCTGGTGTGTTGCCTACCAGGGGCTGGGGTCCAGGATGTATCGGACAGAGTATTCAGGACTCTTAGGGGAGAGGGAGATCAACCCCAAGTTATAGTTCATGTGGGGACACATGACATAGGGAGATTAAGGGAAGGGGATATTAAGCAAAGATTTATGGAGTTGGGGTGGAAACTAAAGGCGAAGTCAGAAAGAGTAGTTATATCTGGACTCTTGCCTGTGCCACGGGATAGTTTAGAGAGGAATAGGGAGAGGGAAAGTTTGAACTCGTGGCTGAGGGGATGGTGCAGGAGGGAGGGGTTCAGGTACTTGAGCAATTGGGGCTCATTCTGGGGAAGGTGGGACCTCTAAGAGGGATGGTCTACACCTGAACCAGAGGGGAATCAATATCCTGGGGGGTAAATTTGCAAAAGCGATGCAGGAAGGTTTAAACTGATTCGGAGGGGGGGAGGGATAGTGAGGAAAGGGGGTGAAAGTGAGGGGGGCATAGTTGGGGAATGCAAGGCACGGCATAGTGGGGGTGGGGCGGAGCAGGGTTTGAAATGCGTGTACTTTAATGCGAGGAGTATTCGCAATAAAGTGGATGAACTTGCAGCGTGGATCAGTACCTGGGACTTTGATGTTGTGGCCATTTCTGAGACATGGATAGAGCAGGGTCAGGAATGGATGTTGCAGGTTCCGGGGTACAAATGCTTTAGTCGGAGTAGAGAAGAAGGTAGAAGGGGGGGTGGGGTAGCATTGCTAGTCAAGGACTGTATCACAGTGTCGGAGAGAAAGTTTGATGAGGACTTGTCAGTTGAGGTAGTATGGGCGGAGATTAGAAATAGGAGAGGAGAGGTCACCCTGTTGGGAGTCTTTTATAGACCTCCTAAAAGTTCTAGAGAGGTTGAGGAAATGATTGCGGAGACAATCCTGGTTAGGAGTGAAAGTAATAGGGTAATTGTTATGGGGGACTTTAACTTTACGAATATTGATTGGAGTTGCTATAGTTCTAGCTCGCTAGAGGGGTCAGTGTTTGTACAAAGCGTGCAGGAAGGTTTTTTGTCTCAGTATGTAGACAGGCCAACTAGAGGTGAGGCTATATTGGATTTGGTGCTGGGAAATGAGCCAGACCAGGTGCTAGACTTGGAAGTTGGTGTGCATTTTGGTGATAGTGACCACAATTCGGTTACGTTCACCTTAGTGATGGGAAGAGATAGGCTTGAACCTCGGGTCAGCAATTTTAGCTGGGGTAAGGGCGATTATGAGGCTATCAGGAGTGAATTAGGAAGCATGGATTGGATTAGGGGATTACAGGGACTGGGAACGTCTGAAATGTGGAGTTTTTTCAAGGAGCAGCTACTGCGAGTCCTTGATAGGTATGTCCCTGTCAGGCATGGTGGATTTGGTAGATCTAGGGAACCGTGGTGCACTAAAAGAGTTGAGTCGATGGTTAAAAAGAAAAAGGAGGCTTATGTTCGGATGAGATTGGAGGGCTCAGATAGTGCACTAGAAAGCTTTAGATTGGCTAGGAGGGAGTTGAAGAGTGAGTTGAGAAGGGCTAAAAGAGGACATGAGAAGACTTTGGCTGATAGGATTAAGGAGAATCCTAAGGCGTTCTATAGGTATGTCAAGAACAGAAGGTTGGTCAGGGCAAGATTAGGGCCAGTTACAGACAGCAGGGGGAAGTTGTGTGTGGAACCGGAGGAGATTGGAGAAGTATTGAACCAATATTTCTCTTCGGTGTTCACGCAGGGGGACATGAATATAGCTGAGGAGGACATTGGGTTGCAGGGGTGTAAAATAGACAGTATTACGGTTGATAAAGGGGATGTGCTGGAAATTCTTGAGGGGCTGAAAATAGATAAGTCCCCTGGTCCGGATGGGATCTACCCTAGGATTCTCTGGGAGGCTAGAGAGGTGATTGCAGAGCCTCTGGCTCAGATCTTCAGGTCGTCATTGGTCTCTGGTGTAGTCCCGGAGGATTGGAGGATAGCGAATGTTGTCCCATTGTTTAAGAAGGGGAGCAGAGACTTTGCCGGGAATTATAGACCGGTGAGTCTTACTTCTGTTGTGGGCAAGGTTTTAGAAAAAATTATTAGGGATAGGATTTATAGTTATTTGGAGTGTAATGAATTGATTAGAAATAGTCAGCATGGTTTTGTAGCGGGTAGGTCGTGCCTTACTAACCTTATTGAGTTTTTTGAGAAGGTGACCAAAGAGGTGGATGGGGGCAAGGCAGTTGACGTGGTATACATGGATTTTAGTAAGGCGTTCGATAAGGTTCACCATGGTAGGCTTCTGCAGAAAATGCAGATGTATGGGATTGTGGGTAATCTAGGAAGTTGGATCAGGAATTGGCTATCAGATAGGAGACAGAGGGTGGTGGTGGATGGTAAATATTCATCATGGAGTACAGTTACGAGTGGTGTGCCTCAGGGATCTGTTTTGGGGCCACTGTTGTTTGTAATTTTTATTAATGATCTGGATGAGGGTATAGTTGGGTGGATTAGTAAATTTGCTGATGACACCAAAGTTGGAGGTGTGGTAGATTGTGAGGAAGGGTGTCATAGTCTGCAGGGAGACTTAGATAGGTTGCAGAGCTGGGCCGAGAGGTGGCGGATGGAATTTAATGCGGAGAAGTGTGAGGTAATTCACTTTGGTAGGAGCAACAGATGTGTCGAGTATAGGGCTAACGGGAGGACTTTGAATAGTGTGGATGAACAGAGGGATCTAGGTGTGTGTGTACATAGATCCCTGAAAGTTGGGAATCAAGTAGATAAGGTTGTTAAGAAGGCGTACGGTGTCTTGGCGTTTATTGGTAGGGGGATTGAATTTAGGAGTCGCAGTGTAATGTTGCAACTGTACACTACTCTAGTGCGGCCGCACTTGGAGTACTGTGTGCAGTTCTGGTCCCCGCATTACAAGAAGGATGTGGAGGCGTTGGAGAGGGTGCAGAGGAGGTTTACTAGGATGTTGCCTGGTATGGTGGGGAGGTCCTATGAGGAGAGACTGAGGGATTTAGGGTTGTTTTCGTTGGAAAGAAGGCGGCTAAGAGGGGATCTTATTGAAACATATAAGATGATTAGAGGTTTAGATAGGGTGGATAGTGATAGCCTTTTTCCTCGGATGGAGAAAGCTAGCACGAGGGGGCATGGCTTTAAATTAAGGGGGGGTAGCTACAGGACGGATGTCAGGGGTAGGTTCTTTACCCAGCGGGTGGTGAGGGATTGGAATGCCCTGCCTGCTGCAGTTGTAAATGCGTCTAGTTTGGGGGCGTTTAAGAGATCTCTGGATAGGTTTATGGATGAAAAGGGATTGGTATAGGCTAGTGGGTCATTGTTTTTGTAACTGGTCGACGCAACATCGTGGGCCGAAGGGCCTGTTCTGCGCTGTAATGTTCTATGTTCTATGTTCTATGTTCTATACCTGACTAATAAGTGTCCAAAAAGTTTCTGGGGCCTTTATCATACCAAAGATCATGACAGTATAATGAAACAACCCTTTGTTTGCACAAAACCAGAAAATACTGAAAAAGCTCAACAGGTGTGACATCTATGGGGAGAGAATAGACCCAACATTTTTAGTTAGGGGTCATCCCCTGGCCTTTCCCCATTTAGAAAATAGTCTGTGCCTCTTCCTACTAAAGTGCATAATCTCACACTTGGTATTCCATCTGCCACTTTGTCCACTCTCCTAGCCTGTCCAAGTCATTCTGCAGCCTCTCCACTTTCTCAAAACGATCTGTTCCTCTACATATCTTATTACCGGCAGGTTTAACAACCATGCTGTCAGTTCCATCTTCCAAAATATTAAATGTATAGTGAAAAATTGTGGTCCCAACATTGACTCCTATGGCACTTGTTGCCAACCTGAAAAGAACCCTTTATCTCCACTCTGTGCCTCTGTCAGCAAATCTTCTATCCATGCCAGTACCTTACCTTTAACACCATTTGCTCTCATCTTATTTAGCAGCCTCTTATAAGGCACCTTGTCAAAGGCTTCCTGGAAATCCAAATAAATCACTTCCACTGGCTCTCCTTTGTCTAACTTCTTTGTTACCACCACAAAAAATTCGAGATTGTCAGGTACGATCTTCCTTTGAAGCTGTGGTACTCAGTCCTATTTTACCATGCATTTCCAAGAACTCCGCAATTTTATTCTTAACGGACTCCAAGACTTTGCCCACAACTGAGGTCAGGCCTACAATTTCCCATCTTCTGCCTTCCTCACTTCCTTAAACAGAGGTGTTACATTAGAATTTTTCCAGACCTCTGGGATCTTCCCTGACTCCAGGAGTCCTGAAAGATCACTAATCCTTCCACGATCTCCTCGCGTATCTCTTTCAGAACCCTGAAGGTGATTTATCCACCTTCAGACTTTTCAGCTTCCCTGGCACCTTCTCCTCATTTATCACTGCCCTCTGGGTCTCTTGAATTTCTGGCATCTTACTGGTGTCTTTCACCATGAAGACTGACACAAAGTAACCATTCAGTTCCTCTGCCATGTTTGTTTTCCCCATGACGGTTTCTCTAGCCTCATTTTCTGCCATAATTAATCCTTGAAAAAACTTCAATTGGATCACATTTGTAGGATGTGTTGTTTCTACATTGTGTCTGTCTGTTTCAGTGCTTTATGTCAGCCTTTTGCCATCAATAATAACCCAAACACTGGACTGACGTCGGTGGGGGCGGGGAGAGCAAGATAAGTTGTGCTTTTCTTTGCTGATATGCTGATCATGTGCTCGAAGGAATTTCATGTTGTTTCTAAATTGTTCTTCTTCACTGGAATCTGTAATTAGACTGTCATGTAGGTAATGTTGTACTCGAGACCACTTCAAATTTGATCCATCAATCTTTGGCATATGGCTGGTGTAGATATTATTCCAAGAAGTATTTTTTGTATAACAAAGGATCTTTGAGCAATGATGGCAAGAAATGGTTGCAATTCAACAACATTCATCTGTAAATGTTTGTTCTGATGCTGTACTTTTTTGTTTCAGTTGGGGTATCATCAATGCCATGCTTTTTGAGGGCCAAAAAGCTTATTTCTGTGCTGCACTTTGTAATTTGTTTTCTTTGTATGAAACATACATAAAACCTAGAAGCATTTGACTCTTTGATCAGCCATCAAAAATGAATGGCAGAGGCTCAAAGTCAATATTCTGACCTCTGTCCTCCCCAGCTTCTCCTCATATCCCTTTAGCCCCTTGATTCAAATCTAATTCCTTCTTGAAATCATCAGGCAATGTTTTGGCCTCAATTATATTCTGGGGTAGTGAATTCCACGCATTCACCATCCACTGAAGAGATTTCTTTTCACCTCTGTTCCAAAAGGTCTACCCCTTATCCTCAAACCATGACCCCTAGTTTTGGGCTCCCCTACCATCAGGAACATTCCTAAATATGCCCAGTCTAATGCTGTTAGAATTTTATAAGTTTCAGTGAGATTGACTCTCTCTCCAATGAATATAATTCTAACTGACTTAGTCTTGCCTCCTATGACAGACCTGCCATCTCAGGGGTCAGCCTGATGAACCTTTGCTGTATTCCCTCTACAGCAAGGACATCTGTCCTCAAATAAGGACACCAAAACTGTATACAATGCTCCAGGTGTGAGGTCAATGTCCTATAGAATTGCAGCAAAACTGCCTGATCCCTATATTCAAATATTCTTACAATAAAGGTCAACGTACCATTTGCCTTCTTTACTGCCTGCCATAAATGTTGAATTTGAGTGACTAATGCACGAGGACTTCAAGGTTTTGCAGAGTATCCATCCCTCAATTTACACCCATTCAAGTAGTAATCAGTCTTCCTATTATTGCTACCAAGGTGAATAAACTTGCATTTATCCACATTATACCGCATCTGCCATGAAGATATCCCCACACAGCCTGTCCAAATCACGCTGTAGCATCTCTGAATCCTCCTTGCCCTTCCATCCACTTTTGTGTCATCCACTAACTTGGAGATAGTGCATTCAGTTACTTCACAAAGTCTTTAATATACAACGTAAACAGTTGGTTTCTGCAGAATCCCACTAGTCACCGACTGCCAATCAGAAAAAGACCCATTTATGCCAATTGCTTTCTATCCATCTCAGACATTACCTGCAATCCTATGTGCTTTAATTTTACATAGTATTATGAGACCTTGTTGAAAGTCTAAATTAACCACATTCACTGTTTTTTGACTAATAACAAGCTCAAAGCATCCCCTTTTGTAAATCCATGCTGACTTTGGATTATACCATTGCCTTCCAAATGCAGAGTTATGAAACACTTGAAAATGGGCTCTAGCAACTTCCCCAGTACCAACATTGGGTTCATTGGTCAATAGTTCTGTTTTCTCTCTACCTCCCATTTTGAATAGCAGGCTTACATTAACTACCCCCTAATCTGTAGGAACCAGTCCAATGAATTTTGGAAAATGACCACCAGTGGATCTACTATTTTCCAGGGCCACTTCCTTAAATACTCTGGGGTGAAGATTATCAGGACATGGGGATTTATCCACCCTCAATCCCATCAACTTCCCCAAAACCCTATCTCTACTATTGCTGATTTCCTTTTAGTTCCTCATTAAAATGTTATTTTAGAACTTGTGATACATTATTCATTCCCTTTACATACCCATAGAAACTGACTGCAAGAGTTTCTATGCTCCCTGCTAGCTACTTCCGTACCCTATTTTTCTACTCTTAATCACTCCCTTGGTCCTCTTGCTGAATTTTAAATTGCTCCTCATCTTCAGGCCTATTGCTTTATCTTGTCAATTAGTATCAGATTCAAAGAAGCGTACAATCTCTAATTTCCCTTGAGTCACACTTTGGCCACCGTTCCTTTACCACTCTTGCACTAAACAGGAATAAACAACTTCTGGAGTTCACCTATTTAAATGCCTGTCATTGTTTGTCTACTGCCTTTCCTTTCAGTAATGTTTCCAAGTCCATCATGGCCAATTCATGCCTCATACCATCATAGCCACCTTAGTTGATTCTGAGACCAGGGTCCTGAATCTCAGTATCATTATGTGGCTTGGCAAATAATTCTACCATATTATCGTCACTTGTCCCCAAGGGCTCTTGCACAACTAGATTGTCAACTAATCAGTCAGAGGCTTAAGCATGGAAACAGGCCCTTTGGCCCAACTTGTCCATGCTGCCCTCTTCTTTCAAACCCCTAAGCTAATCCCAATTGCCTGCATTTGGCCCATATGCCTCTAGAGCCATCGTACCCACGTAACTACATTCGCCATGTTAGGTCAGCATCAAATGGAGTGGTGGAATGTGCTGTACTTTCAAGGCTTCAATGAAGAAACAAGTTAACAGAATGCTATCCTTCTGTATTGCCAGCTCTTTGTTGTATTCATATTTGATATTTTATTATAACATAAGCATCACACCAGTCAAGCTGCTAATGGGACACTGTTTTGAGGACACGTTTGGATCTGATATTCCCCGATTTGGTGGAGAGGAAGGAGGCCAGACAAGGCTTTCAAAGAAAATCATGACTTAAGGAAGAATGACTGAATTTTCCCAATTGAGGATTTGGTCACGGTCAGAAATTTTACAGCAGGACCAGCAGATTGTAGAAAGGACAGGTGTGGTCTCCAATATTGTAGAGATACATGGATGTCACGTCAAGAAACACAAACCACCTGAGGAAGAGCAGTAAGATAAAAGTAAATTACTGTAGGATGTTGGATTCAAACAAAAGCAGAAAATGCTGGAAAATCTTACCCAGACAGCATCTGTAGAGAGAGAACAGGGCTAATGTTTCAAGTCTGGATGGCCCTGTTGTAAATATAGTTATTTGTTTGTTGGCAATAAAGCCTTTTGTCCTTTAACTTCAACAAGTTACCCTCGCTGTGGTTAAAGAGTGATTTATTGCATTTGCATTGACGTTTAACCAGACTGATCCCTTGGGTTGTAGGATTGTCGTATGAGGAGAGACTGGGTTGACTAGGCCTGTATTCACTGATGTTTAGAAGAGAGGATGTAACTGAATTGTATAAAATTCTGACAGATTGGATGCAGGTTATCATTTCCTCTAGCCTAGAACAAGGAGTCACGATCTCAGTATATAGGTAGGCCATTTATGACTGAAAATAAGAGAAACTTCTCCACTCGGAGGATGTGGAGGCCAAACCACAAAATACATTTAAGAAGGAAATAAATAGATTTCAGACTGTAAATGCGATGAGGGATATAGGAAAGCACAGAGAACGGTTTTGAAGTAGTGTCGGCCATGATTTTATCGAACGGTGGAGTAAGCTTGATGGGCTGAGTGGCCTACTCCTATTTTCTACATTTCTAAGTTAACACTTTCTTTTACCTTGATTTAGATCAGTGCTCAGTTTTCTGCATTCAAAGGAATTCAAGTCTAATCTAATCTATGTAAGCTTTCAGTGAGCCATATAGGTTTTGGTTTTGTCATTTTTCATTTTGTTTCCAAGTTATGAGTACATAAGAACATAAGAAATAGGAGCAGGAGTAGGCCATCTGGCCCTTCGAGCCTGCCCCGCCATTCAATAAGATCATGGCTGATCTGTCGTGCCTCAGTTCCACATTCCCGCCCTCTCCCCATAACCCTTAATCCCCTCTCTTATCAAAAACCTATCAACCCGCGTCTTAAAAATATTTAGCGAAGCAGCCTCCACCACCTCAACGGGCAGAGAATTCCAGAGATTCACCACCCTTTGAGTGAAGAAGTTCCTCCTCAACTCTGTTCTAAACCGCCCCCCCTTTATCTTGAGGCTGTGCCCCCTAGTCCTACTGTCCTTTCTGAGCGGGAAGAGCCTCTCCACCTCGATCCTATCCATCCCATTCATCATCTTATACGTCTCAATGAGATCTCCCCTCATTCTTCTAAACTCTAACGAGTACAAGCCTAGTTTATCCAGCCTCTCCTCATAGCTCAACCCCCTCAACTCTGGTATCAGCCTAGTAAACCTCCTCTGCACTCCCTCCAAGGCCAAAATATCTTTGCGCAGGTGCGGCGCCCAAAACTGCACACAGTACTCCAGCTGCGGCCTCACCAATGCCCTATACAGCCGCAGCAAGACCTCCCTACTTTTATATTCAATCCCCTTCGCTATGAAGGCCAGCATCCCATTCGCCTTCCTGACCACCTGCTGCACCTGCAAGCTGGGTTTTTGCGACTCATGCACAAGGACCCCGAGGTCCCTCTGCACCGTCGCCTGCTGCAGTTTTTCGCCACGTAAGTAATAGTCCTTCCTACCATTCTTCCTTCCAAAGTGGACCATATGTAATTTGCAAGAGAGCTTCATTAGTTGCTGCCTTGGAGGAAGGAAAATCAGTCTTAGGGAGGCAAAGCAAAGGCTTAAGAGAAAAATGCTGATTTTAAAAACAGAATGCTAACTACCTCAGATTTGAAGCATTAATGGTAGTTTTGAAGCCCAAAAATTACCTTTCTATATTATTTGTATCTCATTTTGTTTTTTCCTTTGCAACAATGAGATGCAGGAATAACAGGACAGTAATTGGAGTCTCAGTTAGATAAGGGAAAGTGTTCATGGAGCTATTGCCCTAATCCCTATTTTATTGTCACTTTATTCATTGTAATTCTCATTCAATAAATTGGTCCCCATCCCTCCAGCTAAGTAGTCAATGGGTGGGGGTCTACCCTTTATCCTGACGGTTGGCCTGTGGCAATTTTAAAGTTGGGAACAGCATTAATTGCTTTAAAGCAAGACTTCTACTCCAACAGCAGGAGAACTGCTGGCCAATCAGATGCTCAGTGGCTCTGTTGTGCCAGCTAGGAGTGGTAGCCAATGCTGGAGCTACAGGCAATCGGTCCCATCATACTGAGTCCCAGTAAAGTCTGGGGTGAGGTATCTTGGTGTTGGGTGAGCAAGGGGTGTGGGTTTTGAGGGGCATCAAGTTCAAGAAGCTGATGGGGGGGGAAAAGGGAGGAATGACATTTCCTAGTGCAACCACTAGGCTTCGGGGGCACCAAAAGAAATATTGCCCTGCTCCCTGGTGGACTGGGTAGCTGAAGCTGCCAGACTTATTGTAAGGGTCTCCACCGCTGCAGGTAAAAACCAGCATGAGTTATCGTTCATTGCCTTAAAGGCTTCACTAGAGCTCTGGACAAACCAGATACTCAATTCCTTTCCCAACCCTATAGAATTTCAGAGAGTGCACGAATAAGCAGTGGGAAAAGTACACATCGCATTTTATGTGCACTCTACCCTCTCTGCCATAATACCTGCTGGTAGGGGAGTGAAACCCAATTGAAATTGCAGTGCCCCAGGGATCTGTTCTAGGACCCTTGCTGTTTGTCATTTTCATAAATGACCTGGATGAGGAAGTGGAGGGATGGGTAAGTAAGTTCGCTGATGACACGAAGGTCGGTGGTGTTGTGGATGGTCTGGAAGGATGTCAAAAGTTGCAGCAGGACATAAATAGGATGCAGGACTGGGCGGAGAAGTGGCAGATGGACTTCAACGCAGATAAATGTGTAGTCGTCCATTTTGGCAGAACCAACGGGATGAACGAGTACACTATCAAGGGCAGGAGTCTTAGTAGTGTTGAAGAGCAGAAGGATCTTGGGGTCCGGGTCCACAGAACTCTTAAATCGGCCTCGCAGGTGGAGGAGGTGGTCAAGAAGGCGTATGGTGTACTGGCCTTCATTAATGCTGCAACTTTATAAGACCCTTGTCAGGCCTCATTTGGAGTACTGTGCGCAGTTCTGGTCGCCTCGCTGTAGGAAAGACGTAGAAGCTATTGAAAGGGTACAGAGGAGATTTACAAGGATGTTGCCTGGACTGGGAGGCATGCCTTATGAAGTTAGGTTGAGGGAGCTGGGTCTCTTTTCCCTGGAGAGACAAAGGTTGAGAGGCGACCTGATAGAAGTTTATAAAATGTTGAGAGGAATAGATAGGGTGGATTCTCAGAGGCTATTTCCCCGGGTTGAAATGGTCGCTACGAGAGGACACAGATTTAAGGTGCGGGGAGGCAAGTACAGAAGTGATGTTAGGGGTAAGTTTTTCACTCAGGGTGGTGAGTGAATGGAATCGGCTGCCATCAGTGGTGGTGGAGGCGAACTCGCTGGGGTCTTTTAAAAGACTTCTGGATGAGTATATGGGGTTTTATGGGATTGGGGGTTATAGATAGGTCTATAGATTGGTAGGTGTTGATGTGATCGGCGCAACTCGTTGGCCGAAGGGCCTGTTTGTGCTGTAGTGTTCTATGTTCTATGAAATAGATGAGGTACTAATAATAACGAGCAAATGCATCCTTCCTGAACATTGCTTTTATTAGTATCGTCCCTGCAAATTGCCGACCTTCTGTTTTGACTTGTTGCTGCAAGAGTGGATTTGGGATGCCATAATTGAATTATTTCTTGTATCATAATTAGAGATTTCAATGACGATGATAAATTAAACATAATAATTCTCTGTCAGGGAATGGCTCATTTTCTTGCTTAAGTATTCATCGCTGGAAGGTTCTTTAATCCAGTGGTAGCTTGCAGACAAACTAGCAGGGGACAAAGTTAAGCATTATATGACTCGGTG
This sequence comes from Carcharhinus amblyrhynchos, assembly GCF_965287045.1. NCBI lineage: Eukaryota > Metazoa > Chordata > Chondrichthyes > Carcharhiniformes > Carcharhinidae > Carcharhinus > Carcharhinus amblyrhynchos. The sequence goes on from NC_137331.1 coordinate 156,089, forward strand.
AAGTTTATTATTGTAAGATTGACCTGAGCTTAAATGCAAAAAGATTTTAAATGGAATGTCAAATATGATTCATTTCCTTGCCTCTTTTTTTTTCAAATGTTCATCTAATCTAAATATTTGCTGAATGTTAATCGAAACCAATGTAAAAATGATAGAGCTTTCCTTCAAACTGTCTTGTCTTGTTGCTTCTTCCTATGTGCATTTTTGGATCTTTGGTAACTTGGCCTCCTTTTTATTTTTACTTTTGCCCTCATTTTATTTTTGTGGCTTTCTTTCAACAAATGCTTAATTCAGCTTTGTTTTAAGTTATTTATTTAGTGTCACAAGGAGGCTTTCATTGACTCTGCAGTGAAGTTACTGTGAAAATTCCCCCAGTTGCCACACTCTGTTGCCTGTTCAGGTACACTGAAGGAGAATTTAGCATGGCCAAATGCATCTAACCATCACGTCTTTTGGATTGTGGGAGGAAACTGGAATATCCAAAGGAAGCCCATGCAGGCACGGGGACAACATGCAGACTCTGCACAGAAAATTGAACCTGGGTTCCTGGCATTGTGTTAACCGCTGTGCCACATGTCGCCCTGAGATTAATTACTCGTATTTCACTTCAACATTGTCCTATAAATAGTCTTTCAAGTTATCTTATGCTTTTCATTTCTGTTTTCTTTGGCCTGAATTAGCCTTATAATTTCCAACTGTCTTGAAGCTTGCTTAGAAATCAATTTTCCCTAGCCAGCCATCTGAAGAGATTCTAATTGCACCACCAATAGGGAAACTTTACCAGGCAACAAAATATAATTACAGGGAAGCCAAACAGACTCATAAATAACAACATTTATAGAAAACAGAAGAACTTCTTGCTGGAATTCTTCAGTCTTGCATGCCCCACGACTGCTGCCAGTGAGGATGGAAAATTTGGCACTCAGTCAAAACTCCATTCATAGTGTCAGGAGTGGAGAATTCCAGCCACAAGAAAGGTCAGAGAATTCCAGCCTTTATCTCTAAAGTGCCTCTTGCATGGCAAGATGCTCCAAATGTGTTTTAGAGTCAGATTACTTTTGAGATCTAGCAACTGTTTATGAGGAAATTACAACAGCTAATTTGTGCAGAGCAAGGTTGGACAAACAGTAAATGGGATAAGCAGACTGTCTTGCTAGAGTTGGTTGAGAGGATAGGTATTGTTGACAACATCTCCTTCTCCTTTTCAAATGGTGCCATGGCCATCCTGATGCTCCTAAGAGCTTCTTTTGTTTCACACCAGACCTTTGTTAGACAAATGGGGTCACCCAAAGGAATAATGTCGGCACCTAAGTTTTATATTGCAATTTTAAGCCAGGATGTTTTACAATTACCAGAGCAGACAGATCGGGTCTCATCAAGCATCTCAGCCAAAAGGTAGCACCTCTTACAAGTCAGCCTAGTTTACCAAAATGCTGGAACAGTACTTGAAACTACAGATTTGTAAACCAGAGGTAAAAGTGCAACGACTGAGCCAACCTGACAATGCTGCTGTGACGTACATCATGGTTTTTTACTTGTGAAATTACCTGAGTTGACATTTACGAAAGAAGTCTTCCAGCAAAGGCTGTGTTTGTTTTGTCGAATTACAAAACGCACAAAGCAAATTCTACGAGACACTTTTTAACCAAACTCCATTTTTGTTCAGACATTTTTACAGTTACAGCTGCCATAAATAGGATTATGTAGGACATCCAAAGACATGTGCAATGCTGTAAGCTATCCCACTGACATATATGCATACAGAGCACAGCAGTAGCAGTTTCCATTTTACTTTGGTATCTCTTCCCAAGGGACCATTTATTCAAAAAGAATCTTTCAAAATCTCTCTAGGACTCTGGTCCTGTTGATGTGGTCAGTAAGCCACATCTTACCTGTTTGGGAGAGGCTGTTTGAAGGTAAATCCACATTTGGCACGTGGGAGTCTTTTAAGCAGCAGTTGATTGGAGTGCAGGACAGGCATGAGCCTATAAAAAGGAAGGACAGGATTCAGCAACTCTGATCATGGAAATTGAGTCTAGTCAAAAAGAAAAGATACATACGTGAAGTCTAGGCAATTGAAAACAAAACATTTAAAGAAAACAGGGAAAGTAGAAAAGTGCTGAACCAGGGAGTTAGGAGGGAAAAAGGGGTCACAAAATATCCTTAGTGAGGCATACAAGATGATCAGAGGATTAGATAGGGTGGACAGTGAGAGCCTGGGTAAAGTGCTCTTTTGAAGAGTCGGTGTAGACTTAAGTGGGTCAACAGCCTCGTTCTGCACCGAAGGGATTCTGTAACCATTAAAACAGTGTGGGTTGGAGATCAGGCTTGTAAAAGAGCTTGTAAAATTTTCCTCCATTATTATCATTTCAATGGAGGAAAATTGGAAAGCTTGTTTTTCCAGCCTCCTGTGATCCATTGGCCTCTCCACAGACCCAGGAAAATGGAGTTTATTCATTAGCCACAAATTATATTGGCAAATATAATTATTTTGCTGGGAAGCCCATTAATCATATTTAAGTTTATTGAAACCATGCTCTTCGGTCTATTTGCTTATCTAAAGGATATGTCCTTAGTACTTAATTCTAATTCTTAAGCCCGTTGTTCCACACTCTGCTGACTGTGGTATCACTTTTCAGTTTTGTGCTGTTTGGTTGTCTATCTGGATCTGCTGCTACACTAGCTTTCTCAAGCTCTTTAACTTTGCTGCTCCAGGTCTCCCTACAACAAATATGTCAGATAGCATGCAAGGGTTGGAGGACTAGCATAAAGAGGTCTTGCTACAACTGTTTAGTATCTTGATGAGACCAGAGCTGGAAAGCTGGGCCCAGTTAAGGAAGGATCTATTTACGTTGGAGGTGATCTGAAAATATTAACCACATTGGTCCTTGGGATACTTGTCCAATGGTGAGAGGCTGAGTAAGTTAGGTCAATGTTCTCTGGACTTTAGTAGATTGAGAAGTGACCTCATTGAAATGTAGAAGATTATGAAAAGAAACAAAAACAGAAAATGGTGGAAAATCTCTGCAGATCTGACAGCATCTGTGGGGAGAGGATTGAGCCAATGTTTTGAGTCTAGATGACCTTTTATCAGAGCTGCGATGACAGGTCATCTGGACTTGAAACATTGGCTCTATTCTCTCTCTCCAAGGATGCTGTCAGACTTGCTGAGATTTTCCACCATTTTCTGTTTTTGTTTCAGATTCCAGTATTGTGCTTTCTTCTTAAGATTATGAAAGGGAAGTGCTCAGGCCCACTGCAGCAATTCTATACATCCACATTACAATTAATAGCCCCAAATCAAATAGATTCCTGAGTTTGCACATTCTTCCTGTGTCTGTGTGGGTTTCCTTGGTGATCCAGTTTCCTCCCAGTCCAGAAATGTGCATGTTATTTGGATTGGCCATGTTAAATTGTTTGTGTCCAAAGATGCATAGCTTAGGGATTAGGCCATAGTAAATATGCAGGGTTACAGAGATCGGGTGAGTGTGGGCCTGGGCAAGATGCTCTTTTGGAAAGTTAATGCAGGCTTGATGGACCAAATGCTCTCCTTCTGCAATGTAGGGATTCTATAGTTCTTTGGTTAGGCTGCACCAAGGGTGCAGTTTTAGAACCAATCTCTATGAAACTAAAGCAAGACCTCATGACTCCTGTATTCAAATCCTCTTGTAATAAAGGTTAACGTTCCATTAGCCTTCCTAATCGTTTGCTGCACTGCATATTATCCTCCAATGACATATGGATAAGGATATCCAGGTCTCTTTTTACATCTCCATTTTCTAATTTCTTGCCATTTAGCGAAGATTTTGCACATCTGCTCCTTGTACCAATATAGATTACGTCACATTTTTCCACATAATATTCTATCTCTCAACTTGCTCACTCGTCTGCCCAAATCCTCCTTTTTACATCTTCCTCACAACACATATTCCCATCCAGAATCATAGAATAAAAATCATTAGAAACCCTGCAGTGCAGAAAGAGGCCATTTGGTCCATCGAGTCTGCACTGACCACAATCCTACCCCCATATCCCCACATATTTACCTGCTAATCCCCCTAAGCTACACATCTCAGGACTCAGGCTAATTTTTAGCATAGCCAATCAACCTAACTTGCACATCTTGGACTGTGGGAGGAAACATTGTTGTAAAACTGATCTGGGGTTCACCAATGTCTGCCATCCTTAGTGCTTTAGCCTACGTGTCATCCCAGACCCACAGTACTACGGTTGACTCTGAAATGGTGTGGCAAGCCACTCCATTCAAGGACAATTTTAGGATGGCAACAAGTGCTGGCCTTGGTGGCAATGCCCAAATCTACCAACAGAATGAAAAGAGTAATTAGTGTGAAGTTTATTTGGTGTCACAGATAGGCTTACACCAAAATCATTGCAGTGTTAATGTAAAAATCACCTAGTCACCACACTCTGCCTGATCAGGTACACTGGGGGATAGTTTCATGTCACCAATGCACCTAACAAGCATGCCTTTTGGACTGTGGGAAGAAACCAGAACACCTGGAGGAAACCCATGTAGGCATGGGGAGAATGTGCAGACTCAGTACAGACAGTACCCAAACCAGGAATCGAACCTGGGTCCCTGGTTCTTAAAGGCAGTGATGCTAACCATTGTGCCACCATGCCATTTTAGAGCTGCTTCAATAATTCATAATTTCTATTTCAGCCTCCAGTTCACACAACCAACATTGGATTGCAATTTGAAAATTGAATCCTTTCTGTTGATAGCACATTGCAGCTGGGAATTACATTTCTTCAGCAGATAATTCAAAACAGAAGATTGTGGAAATGGAGAGTATCTGAGTCAGCAGCTGATGGGATAATATAGACTAACTTTTCAGATCTTTCAAATGCTTGAACTCTTCCACATTTCTGGCATTTTCTGTCTATTATTTTTATGAATGATTTCTGATTTTTATTTCCAACATTTTTTCTTTACATACTTACACCGGTCTGAAAGACATCTGCAGCAAATTGGCGAGTCTCATTTGTTAGAATTATCAAAACTTCGTTCATGTCGTTAAGTCCATGTTTTTCCAGGATTATCACTATGGAGCGCAGCACAGCAATAATCCGCACACATTAATAAATCTTCAATAAATGCAGGAAACAATAGACTCAGCAGTTTGGCAGCATCTGTGGAGAGAAGCAGAGTTACCGGCCGTGACTTTGTCTGCGTTACGCCCGGCGAAGGTTGTGTTCGAACGGAGCGGGCGGGGAATGGTCGGTGAGGGGTTTAGTGCATTCGGTGCTGCTGCCAAACCCTGTTGCGATTTCTCCTCACCTTTTTACCGAAATGACATCCCCCTCATTTTGAAATTGTGCTCCCTGGTTCTAGGCTCCCCAACTAGCCACTGTACCCGAATGTAATCTGATTCCTGCCTGGCATTAAGGCTGAATTCTCCCTGCTCCTGGGATTTTCTGACCCTCGTGACAAGAATCACTCCAGAGATAAAAGTTGGCACTGACAAGGCATGTGGTCTGAAGGTACCCCGAGTGGGGATCTGAGGGGGTAGGCGGGCTGAGGGGTGGGGTAGCACTGGCAGTCTGAGGGGGGAGAGGTGCTGTGTAGCGGATCGGGTCAGGTGAACTTCATACCTCACAGCGGCTGAGGGGGAGATGCCAGTGACATTTTGGGAGAGGAAAGGGAGTCCCTGATATCACCGTGGTCCGGTGGTGGTGGTGGTGGTGGGGGGGGGGGGGGTAGTTTTTGTGTTGATTGGAGTACCAGTGTTGTGGCCCCACCCCCTCAACAGCAAGAAACGCGCCTTTTTTCTGAGGTGTCATCCGATGAGGAGAGAAGGTCAGGACTGGAAAAGGTCTGTTGACCTTGGGAGGGATTTTCCCGTTTTGGGGTGAGTGCAGCTGGAAAATCCCAGCCTTGGTCACATTTTGGAAAGATTCTGCCCATGAAGTAAATCGAGGGGCCAATCTTACGGGCTCTTCATGCTGACCAATTCGCGCGGTCAGCTGAATGTTTTCCGCCTCCGCTGCGATGTCCGCGCGCGGTTTCTCTCAGCTCGTGATCTTACTGACCGTTATCTGCTGGCATACTGGGCACAATTTTAATATTCAGCAGCTGATACGAATATTATTGTGAGCCAGGGATACAATCGTAGAGCTCACTTGCCTTAATGGCCTTGCCAGCAGCGGGTCTTCCTGGCCAGGATCACGTCTGGTCCCCAGCAACAGAGGCCAGTCATGACGGCCTCGCCAGAGGGACCATTTTGAAGCCTCCGGTGGTCAAGGGCGGGGGTGGTCAGTGCCCCTTGGGTGGTGCTAGCTTGGCACTGCCAGCCAGGGACCCTGGCATTGCCCACTGGCATCCTGGTGTTGGCAACTGGGCAGTGCTAAAGGATGGGGTGTCGGGGGATGGAGCAGGGCCGAAGAGGAAGGGCTGGTCTGAAGGTGGGGGTGGCGCGTGGCAATTTATTACAATGCAATCGTCAGCTTCAGCTGTTGATTGAACTCCTGAACCACCTGCTGAAGAAATGTATTTCTCTATTCTACCCGAGCTCCTTCAATTGTGATGTGCTAGAAACAAAAAAATTAGATTTTAAAATTACATTTCCTTTTTTTGTTGTGGAAGTAGTGGCTGAAATAGAAATGTTATGAATTTTTGAAGCATCTCTAATGTTGTGACCCCGAGTTCCCACTCAAGAGGATCCTGCTCACTAGCACTCAGCCAGCCAAAGGGCATTGTCAGCATGGACCTATCTACAGCACAACAGCCCATTTAATGTACCACCCACTGAAAACTGGCAGCAAACCTGGCCTCGGGTTGTTTGGGTAATGGAGCCCTGAAAGAGGAAAGCTTGCTTCCACACTGTGGCCTATTTATTAATCTATTGGAGGTCATAGAGAGTGAACTCCAAGAGTGAAATAAACTCGTGAAAGATTGATTTGACTCCTTTATTCTAGTTAAGAAATGGTACATGCATCTGACCTTTAAAAATGAAGAACATTTATTGTAAAAGCTAGCAACTTAGTGAGATTTAATCAACTGCAAAAGCTTAATTGGCTAAAACATGTGGCTGGGTGCAACAGGGCAGCTGAAGCTCATTTGGCTAAGTTACTGGGTAGAACTTTCCAGACTTAGTGCGCAACTTTCCCTTCCATGCACTAAATGCGACGTTGGGCAGGAAATGTGGTGTGACTCCCAGTGTCTGGAATGGTTTCTGGCCGCACTGGATTTTTCACTTTTTAGTGAATTATGTATGTATAAAGGCGCAGAACTCGTACCTCTTGGCAAAGTGAGCTAAGACTCAAATACCCTGCCATTGAGGCATTGATTGATGTTTCCAGGCCCCATGTTTAAATGGCAGCCGTGTATATGGTCCTTCTCAGTAGCTCAGAACTTACTGTGGTGAATGATGGCCACTGGAAGAAAGGAATGCTATGTGCCCAGGTTCAACAAGTCACTTGACACCCTTTCAGAAGTGAAGGGATGCCCTTTACATGCATGATGGGAGTCGGTAGTCTACTTCCCTCACCACCAAGGCTTGGGAAAAAAGTCAGCAGAGTGGTCAGTGCCAATCCTTTTCCAGTGTAGGAAGAGGATGAATGATCTCTGCCAGGTTAAGTCAAACTTCTCAACTCACTCATGAGGCCATTAGACATTCAAACCGTTCACAGGGATCTTGTGCACTGCCAGCTCAAGGGACAGCATCACTGATTCTCTCACATACTTTTGCGTCTTTTCCTCTTGCCACGTTCAGTGCAAGTATTCAGCCGTTAACATGGGTGTAGTCAGCACACACAGAAGTCAGGCAGATTTATCATCTGTGTTGGCATCTCTCCTGCTTCAGTCTGATCACCTGTCTCTATACAGGAGAAGCTCACTCAGCAGAACAGGGGGAAATCCCAGACTACAGGAGGGCTGCCAGAGCTCGGGCTAATCCAGCGCTTTGAAAAGCTAACTCAACTGACTGCTGAGGACTGTGCCTGTGGCTGCACCAAGGCAGGTGAGATTTTTAAAGCATGTTTGGGGCCACAATCTGAGTGCAGCATTCATTCTGGCTCTCAGTAGGCAGAGGCAGTGACAGCCAAGCTCACTGAAATTCAGAGGACTGCTCGAAGCTGGGCTGAGTCCAATGATGGGCCCCTGGATTTGGCCCTAAGGAAGATGTTGTAGCCCATTGACAGGGGCACATCAAGCAGAGTTATCAGACACCATCACCTGACTAGAAGAGTTTCCCTGTTACTGAAATCAAATTGACTGCTCTATAGTGTAGTGTAGACATTATCCTTCCCTTATTTTTAAACGAGGCTGTAATATTCATTATTCCCCCATCCTTTGGCACAACCCTTGTGTCTAAGGGAGACTGGAAGATTCAGTAGTGCCTCTGCAATTTCTACTCTCTTCCCTCTGTACACTCGGCGACATCTCTTCCAGTCTCAGTACCCTATCTATTTTAATTAAAGATAACCTTTCTGACACCGCCTCCTCCTCAGCAGATTGCTGCTGCACACCAATTTACCTGCAGTTAAATTCTTAAGCACCTGTCTCACCTGATCTTTCTGACTCAGGCTGGAGGAGACTCAACCAGCACAGTACACCCCCAGCTCCAGCTGTGAAAGACACGTCCTTCATTTTTACTGCACCCGCTAGTGTAACAGTTTAAATCTCTCCATTGGAGAAAGGAAGTGTCTAAGGTAAATGAATGGGATGATGGTGGGGGGGTGGGGGGGGTAGGGTCTGGACATGTGGGTGGGGATAGACATCACAGTGGAGTTGGACATGGAGGGTGGAGGTTTGGACATCAGGAGAATTGGACTTTGTGGGGGGGGGAAGTTTTGGGGGAGTATGGCATTTGGTGAGGTGTTTGGATGTTATGTGATGACTTTGGCCCTTGGGCAGGGGTGGGGGGAGTGGGGGGGGGGGGGGGGGGGAGGAGGAGCCCAACTTGGAGGGGGTTGGGGGTGTTTGGACACTGGCGGAGGTCAGATTGGGAGGGGCACTTGGACACCAGGGAAGGGGGGGGGGTGGTTAGATCATTGGGGTGTGAGGCCGTGTCAGGTCATAGAGCTCAAGTAAGGTCAGGGGACATGTTGGGAAATGCTGTTCAGGTGGGGACATGTTGGGAAATGCTGTTCAGGTGAGGAATGCTTTGGGAGTGTGCTGGTTACTTGGTGCGTGTAGGGAGCGAGGTGAGGGAATGGTGTGTGGAGGGTGCCCTGGGAAAGGAGTGTGGGGATGCCCTATGGGGGGCCTGTCTGGGAGTTTAAAATAGTTACTTTGATGTTAGAAATGCTTTTTGTTTTCCTTCTAAATCTTTCAGACTCAGCTTCTCCCCTGCTGCTGTCAGACTTTTGAATGGACTTGCCTTGCATTAAGTTGATCTTTCTCCACACCCTAGCTATAACTGTCACACTACATTATGCACCCCCTTGTTTCTTTCTCTATGAATGGTATGTTTTCTCTGTATAGTGTACAAGAAAAAATACTTATACATGTGACAATAATAAATCAAATCAAAAGTTAGTGATTTTAAATTTAAATCACTTCTGTTGGAGGGTGCCTACCCGGGCAATTGTCCAGAGGAAGTTAGCACTTTTGGGTAATTGCTGGGTAAATCCTTTGAACATATTGAGAAGGAATTCCCCCACATGTTTTGGGCTTCCCCTCAAATCCAGTGCTGGGGAGCAAGGAAGTTAAGGGCCTACATTTCATGGATCCAAAAACTTCTGCAAGTGGTGTGAAAGGTAGGGGAGGGGGGGAAATCGCCTGTGTAATTCGAGCTTCACCAAGCCCTTTGTATTCTAGATTCTTGAAAGAAAAGCTAATGTTCTATTGGCCCACATGATTTTACATTCTTACCTAAGCACTGGTCTGTAATGATGTCTGAACTAGGCTCCAAAAACTCTTTACCCCTCCATAGCTCCTAGCTTCCTGCTATTTAGAAAATGCCCTCGTTATAGATGTTATTGATGCACGCAGTCAAGAGAAAAGCTTCCCTGATACTGTTGTAAAAGAGGGCTGTGGACTCGGTTTGTTGCTGAACCTGCTTGGAGACCTCAGACCTGCACATTGGTGTGATCTTTCTCCAACATTTCTCTTTTCAGCTTTGGGGCCAAGAGCTCTGGCTCACATTGTTCAAGAGCCATTGTCAGTGTTCTCCAGAGCTTCCAGTGGAAGTGAAAGGAGGAACTGGCCATTTGGCCCTTCAAGCCTGCTCCACCATTCATTCTGATCATGGCTGATCGTCAAATTCAATATCTTGACTTGCAGTCCCCCTTCCTCTCATACCACTTTGTCCCTTTAGCCCTTACAGCTACACATAATATAGAAATGTAAAATAATCCATCACCAGCATCTTCTTTCCTCTTCTTCCCAGTGCCCGTCTCCTATTGCTGTCAGGGATCAGCAGGTAGGAATGTTCAAGCTAAGAGAAATTGAGCACAATCTCTTTGGGATGAATGAGACAGAGGGGAATGGAAGCCTGAGGCTGTGTGCTGTTTCATTGGGATGTGACTGTGTGCATCCACTGATCGGCACCATGATACCATCTTTCAGGACAGATAAGTACCTCAGTGACATTTGCATGAGCTACTTTACTTCAATTTTACTACAAATGTAATGTTTAGATAAACAGTCAAAGTATCATCTCCAGCAGTTGTTTAAAATATTTATGTTGGAGAACCAAGATTGTGTGTTTGCTGTGAATGATGATTGCCGCTGGAATTACCCTGGGATAGAACATTCACTTTGGAGGAAACAGAGGAAAATTATTCATTCCTCCTGCCTTGCTGTCAAGTGGTCATTAAAGAAAGAAGAGCCAAGTCGTCAGAAATGTAATCAATGCCGACGAAGTTGTTTTACTTACACTGACGTAGATCTGCAAACTGTCACACTAATTCAACAGCACTAAAGTGAACAGCATTGCAACACCAATCCATGGGGCAATGTCTCAATTCTGAACATGAGCCATGTTGGACCCAAAACACTGCGTACGATTCTCTGACCTCCCTGCGGTGTGTTTCTCACAAAGGGAAGCAACATGGTGCTCACTGCTGGTGAGATCTTCAGGTCCCATCACTGTTAATGAGATTTCCCATTAACTGCATCTGTCATCACTGGAAACTCAGCAGGGGGTATGCCATCAGCAGGACTATTGGAGCCTTCTGGTGTGAAAAGCTGGAGGGTTCCACCAATTAACTCTCCACGGATACTTCTGGACATGGGCAGCATGGTGGCACAGTGGTTAGCACTGCTGCCTCACAGTGCCATGGACCTAGGTTTGATTCCCGGCTTGGATCACTGTTTGTGCGGAGACTGCACTTTCTCTGTGTCTGCGTGGGTTTCTTCCAGGTGCCCAGGTTTCCTCCCACGGTCTGAAAGATGTGCTGATTAGCTGCATTGGCCATGTTAAGCTCTCCCTCAGTGTACCTGAAATAGGTGCCAGAATGTGGAGAAGTGGAGGTAATAGGTGCTAGAATGCGGAGAAGTGTGAGGTAATTCACTTTGGTAGGAATAACAGATGTGTCGAGTATAGGGCTAACGGGAGGACTTTGAATAGTGTGGATGAACAGAGGGATCTAGGTGTATGTGTACATAGATCCCTGAAAGTAGGGAATCAAGTAGATAAGGTTGTTAAGAAGGCATACGGTGTCTTGGCGTTTATTGGTAGGGGGATTGAATTTAGGAGTCGCAGCGTCATGTTGCAACTGTACACGACTCTGGTGCGGCCGCACTTGGAGTATTGTGTGCAGTTCTGGTCCCCACATTACAGGAAGGATGTGGAGGCTTTGGAGAGGGTGCAGAGGAGGTTTACCAGGATGTTGCCTGGTATGGAGGGGAGGTCCTATGAGGAGAGACTGAGGGATTTGGGGTTGTTTTCGCTAGAAAGAAGGCGGCTAAGAGGGGATCTTATTGAAACATATAAGATGATTCGAGGTTTAGATAGGGTGGATAGTGATAGCCTTTTTCCTCGGATGGAGAAAGCTAGCACGAGGGGGCATGGCTTTAAATTAAGGGGAGGTAGTTATAGGACGGATGTCAGGGGTAGGTTCTTTACCCAGAGGGTGGTGAGGGATTAGAATGCCCTGCCTGCTGCAGTTGTAAATGCGCCTAGTTTGGGGGCGTTTAAGAGATCCGTGGATAGGTTTATGGATGAAAAGGGATTGGTTTAAATTAGAGGGTCATTGTTTTTTAACTGGTCGGTGCAACATCGTGGGCCGAAGGGCCTGTTCTGCGCTGTTATGTTCTATGAATGTGGCGACTAGGGAATTTTCACAGTAACTTCATTGCAGCGTTAATGCCTGAAGAACGTACAAACAGTGACCCAAACCGGGAATCAAACCCGGGTCCCTGGCCCTGTCGAGCAGTGGTGCTAACCACTGCCACCATGTCACCCACGAACAATTAAGCACCAAAGGTGGTATCTGGATTTGAACTGGGGACGTCTTGATCGGCAGTCAAACGTACTGCCACTGAGCTACACCCCCTTAAAACCCTCATCCATGGGTGAGCTCAAACTATCAACCTTTTCAGCTAACAGCTGAACGCACTAACAGATTGCGCCAATGAGACGATGACACATTTGGCACGGTACAAAATAATGCAGCAGAGAAATCCTCAAAGGTGAATTATAGATCTTTTAACAGCGCTCTCGGGATTGAAATATTCCAGCCTGCTGCTGATTGCCAGTTCTGGCAGTGAGCACAAATCAGGTAATGATGTGAGGTGTGGAATATCTGCGCCAACCTTTCCAAGCACGAGTTAGTCTGTTTTTAAAAACTTGCCTGTTTTTCAAACACGGCAGTTCTCCTAGTGCAGTTGGTCATTGAGTTAGGTGAGGGAAACTGTCTGCTTAAAAATGAAACAAATCTCCCTTTCGGGCTGTAGCAATGCTGGATGTGAGTGATACTGACTGGCAGTGAGTATTACCATGATGCAAGTGATGGCAAATATGTATTCACATCATGTGCCTTTCATGCTCTTATCAATATTTAGATGGTCACATTATTGCTGGTGAAGCAACTCTCCACCTAATTTTTTGTCTTTATCCATCTGGGTTGTGTCTGCAGGCATCTCCAGACAGGAAATTAAATTCAAAATACACCTTCACCCTGTTTTGAAATATACTGAAATGGAATTTTGTGGAATATTTAACTAAACGAACACAAACCTATAATTTACTTAAATAATTAACCCCCTCTAATTTTCCTCATCTTAGCTGAAGATATTCTTCTTCAGAACATTGCAGAACAGTACCTTAGTTTATTTATTAGTCACAAGTAGGATTACATGAACACTGCAATGAAGTGAAAATCCCTTAGTTGCCTGTTTGGGTACACTGACAGAGAATTTAGCGTGGCCAATTACACCTAATCACCTTGCCTTTCGGACTGTGGGATGAAACCAAGGCACGTGGAGGAAACCCATGCAGACATGAGGAGAATGTGCAAACTTCCCACAGACAGTGACCCGAGACCAGAATTGAACTGGGTCCCTGGCACTGTGAGGCAGCAGTGCTAACCACTGTGCCTTGCCAAGTGAGCAATCTTCAGGTCGCACCCAGATTGTGAACAAGCTGATATTACACACTTAAATCCTGCTGGGAAGTTTATCAGGCAATGACTGGGAGCTGAAACATTGATTTATTGCCCCGTCCCTGCCTTTGGCTGACGCTAACTGCCATGGTAGATGTGAATTCCACAGTGGACAATTGGCGCAATTGATAGCAACCGTACCTTTGAGCTAGAATCTCTAGGTTCAAGTCCCACATAAGGACTTGATGGTTAAGGAAGGCACGTTCGTTGCATGGCCAAACGGGTTGAGTATCAACCTGCAACATCCTTCCTGCACGCTAATGGCAGGCTGTGAGAGCAGGAGAGACTCCTAGTTAGCCATCATTGATATGGAGAGATGTGCCCCCATTCTGAAGATACAAGTCTCTGGCGACAGGCTAACACCCTGTCCCAGGTAACAACTTGCTGCAGGAACAGCTGAAAGTTTGTGTTGTGCACCACAAGATACAGCAAGTGAAACAACAGCAATGATGCACTATTCTTACTGAGATATTGGATGAGATCAAACAAGTTTTATCAATAAACTAAAAATATTACATAGGTTAAAATTTCCATTGCTTGCTGCAATCAGTAAACAAGTTAAAATTAAAGCCACAATCACGTTTTTAATAACTGGTCTTATCTCAAACGTGGTTTTGGATTCCAGTACTTTGGCCTTTTCAAGATGTTTGAAATATTCCCTCCAAGAATCTCCTCATCTCACACAGGGAAATAAATGTTTTGCTTTTTCACTCATTTACAAATGCAAACATGATATAACATCCATGATTTTTCAAATATAATTTTGTTGCCAGATAGCTTAATGCATCTTGAAGGGAATTGCTTGATAGAGCAGACGCAGCACGGTTTCATTAAAGGGAAGTCGTGTCTGACAAATTTACTGGAGTTCTATGAGGATGTGTCTAGGACGGTGGATAGAGGAGAGCCGGTGGATGTGGTCTTGCTAGATTTTCACAAGGCGTTTGACAAAGTACCTCAAGAGGTTATTGCAGAAGGTCGAGGGACATGGAGTTGGGGGTAGGGTGTTAGCGTGGATAGAGGATTGGTTGTCAAATAGGAGGCAGAGAGTGGGGGTCAACGGGTGCTATTCGGATTGGCGGATGGTGACTAGTGGAGTGCCCCAGGGGTCGGTGCTGGGGCCTCAGCTTTTTACCATTTATATAGATGATCTGGAGGAGGGAACCGAGTGTAGGGTGTCGAAATTTGCTGATGACACCAAGATTGGGGGAACGGCAAATTGTGCGGAGGGTGTGGAGAGTCTGCAGAAGGATCTAGATAGGCTGGGCGAATGGGCCAGGAAATGGCGAATGGAATTTAATGTTGGCAAGTGTGAGGTGGTCCACTTTGGTAGGAAGAATGGTAGGAAGGACTATTACTTACGGGGCGAAAAACTGCAGCAGGCGACGGTGCAGAGGGACCTCGGGGTCCTTGTGCATGAGTCGCAAAAACCCAGCCTGCAGGTGCAGCAGGTGGTCAGGAAGGCGAATGGGATGCTGGCCTTCATAGCGAGGGGGATTGAATATAAAGGTAAGGAGTTCTTGCTGCAGCTGTATAGGGCATTGGTGAGGCCGCAGCTGGAGTACTGTGTGCAGTTTTGGGCGCCGCACCTGCGCAAAGATATTTTGGCCTTGGAGGGAGTGCAGAGGAGGTTTACTAGGCTGATACCGGAGTTGAGGGGGTTGAGCTATGAGGAGAGACTGAATAAACTGGGCTTGTGCTCGTTAGAGTTTAGAAGAATGAGGGGAGATCTCATTGAGACGTATAAGATGATGAATGGGATGGATAGGATAGAGGTGGAGAGACTCTTCCCGCTCAAAAAAGACAGTAGGACTAGGGGGCACAGCCTCAAGATAAAAGGGGGGCGGTTTAGAACGGAGTTGAGGAGGAACTTCTTCACTCAAAGGGTGGTGAATCTCTGGAATTCTCTACCCGTTGAAGTGGTGGAGGCTGCCTCGCTAAATATTTTTAAGACGCGGGTTGATGGGTTTTTGATAAGAGAGGGGATTAAGGGTTATGGGGAGAGGGCGGGAAAGTGGAACTGAGCAGCGACAGATCAGCCATGATCTTATTGAATGGCGGGGCAGGCTCGAAGGGCTAGATGGCCTACTCCTGCTCCTATTTCTTATGTTCTTATGTTAATGAAGTATTAGTTATGCGTTATGGTTCCAAATGATAACAGTTTTCAAGAATATTTATTCCAGAATACTAATTTTTCATACTTGCCCTGCAATTGAATTAAAAATGAAAATGTCACAAAATTATCCTTATTTATTACATTATTACCTTAATTGGCTATCTGTAATTGTTATTAATGAGAGTAAATAATTTTGATCTTTCCGGAATGGTCTTGTCTGCAGTGCAATCTCTAATATCGCCACTAGATGTCGTTCCTGCTCCATTTTTCAACATTTCCACAAGTTGATTATTTCTTCACAGTCGCAAACAAATGGCTAATATGTGTTCAAAAAGCAGTCTACACTGCTGCGTAAAAACAATCTAGAATTGCATTGAAGTGCATTTTTCAGCAAAAGATTATGAATTTCCATGAGAATTTACCTTCCCTGTGATTCATTTCAAACTACCAATGTTGAAACTAAAAGATGTGTCTTTTTTTTACGCATTTGTGGGACATGGGTATCGCTGACTGGCCAGCATTTATTGCCCATCCCTAGTTGCCCTTGAAGGTGGTGGTGAGCTGCCGCCTTAAATCGCTGCAGTCCAGGTGCTGTGGGTTGACCCACAATGCCATTAGAGAGGGAATTCCAGGATTTTGACCCAGCAGTTGTGAAGGAACAGCTGATATATTTCCAAGTCAGGATGGTGAGAGGCTTGGAGGGGAACTGGCAGGTGGGGGTGCTCCCATGTATCTGCTGCCCTTGTCCTTCTAGAGGGAAGTGGTTGTGGGTTTGGAAGGTGCTGTCTAAGGATCGTTAGTGAATTACTGCAGTGCATCTTAGAGTACACACTGCTGCTGCTGCTGAATGTCGGTGGTGGAAGGTGTGGATATTTGTGGATGTGGTGCCAATCAAGCGAGGCTGCTTTGTCCTGGGTGGTGTCGAGCTTCTTGAGTGTTGTTGGAACTGCACCCATCCAGGCAAGTGGGGAGTATTCCATCATATTCCTGACTTGTGCTTTGTAGACGGTGGATCAGCCTTGGGGAGTCGGGAGGTGAGTTACTTGCCGCAGTATTCCTAGTCTCTGACCTGCTGTTGTAGTCACTGTGTTTATGTAGTGAGTCCAGTTGAGTTTCTGGTAACCCCAAGGATGTTGGGGTTACAAAGCTTCCTGCTTTCAGTGAGAATTCTTTACCCATTCAAGTTTTTAAATTGCTTTCTTCCAGTTCCAGAAGACTGACCATCACTTCACAGAACAATCAGTACGAGACTGGGTTGACCATTTGGGTGAACATAAGATGGAATTTTCCTTAAAAAAAATGCAGGTGATGACTAACGTGGTAAGGGGTGGGGAATAGCAAGGCTGGTTCTCCAGGCTTGGTAGCCCTGATTATGAATCATCAGAATCACCGTGCCCGGAAAATTGGGAGCAGTTTTTGTGCCGGCTGACAAAGCCAGCATGACGTTTTTCCTGGCTGTGCTGCTGATCCCGGTCTAGTTCCCATCCTCAGCAGGAAGAAAGCTATAAATATTCAAAAACACACTTATATAATTAATGACTCACAGCCCAAGTCAAATACCCTTGGTATTCACCCGCCTCCCTGTGGAATCTGCACCAGATGGCCTTTGATTCAGGTACTCACAAGTGAGGCCCTGGCACGTTGAATCCTGAGGATCGAGAAAACATCACCGAACCCTCAGTGTTAAGAGGCAACCCCATCCTCACAGGTTTATCTGACCCATCCCCACAATCAGACCCCCCACACAGCCCACCTCCCCCTCACACCCCTACTCAGCCTTTCTACAGGCCAGAGACCTTGGCAGTGTCAGCAGTGTGCTACATCCTGGCACTGACACCCTTGCCTGGTGCCTTGGGACTTGAGGAGGGAGGTCCAGTGGCCATTTGCCCTGCTGCTGCTGCTGGGCTACAGAAGAAAGTCCCTTAAGGGCCTCGGAAGTTGGATGGGCTCAGGCTGGGGACAAGGGGTTGATCTTGTCACTGGGGATGGGGATGCCCTGGTTTGGGGGGGGGGGGGCGGGGGGGGATGTTTCCAGTCTGCCCCGCTGTGTACTCAGCCCCAATGTATGCCCACAGCTTTGGTTTGCAGCTGTTGTGGCTTCCCAGTGAGTAGAAAATATTGAAATCTTGTCCATTGAACTTGAAGCCGTTGATCTGTACCAAGTTCAATGAGCAGTGCCTCGTAAAAGATTTAGCTGTCAGCTTAAGGGATTTCTATTAGTTTCCAGTCGTACTGTCTTCTGTCTGATTTAATTTCAATCAGCTATTTAAATCACCTTTCCCACTTGATCCCTCCCTCCTCAAGTCCTCCTTTAAAGTCCTCGTAACAGGCCTTTCTCCTTTCCTCGAGGGTCCTAGCCCAGGTGGAGCCCAGCCCAGAGGTACAGTGTTTTTTTTCTGTCCCTAAACCACTTCTGGTGTCCCATGAAATAGAAACACTTAACAGGGGGTAAACATCCAAAAGCTTTAAGCTTTCCTCTTTCTAGGACCTGATGGACCTGCTGTGTGTTTGCAGCAACTGATTCTTTCTTTCTTTCATTTGAAAGATCACTCAGTTGTAAGTTTTGTTTTAAAAGTTCCTGTTGGAATGAGTGGGGGAAGCATCGAGAGATGGTAGTTCCGCATTGGGTCATCGGGGAGGTCTACCTTCCGGCCTCAGCGCGCTCCCAGAGGCACATCTTCATTTTCAGGCTGTCCATCTTCTTTCTACAAAAGTGGAATGACTTTTCATTGTGTCGCCCAGATATGATGGCGGACCACACATCATCACACCTGTCCTGCCACAGAATATGGCTAATACTACCCAGTTGTATAACGAATGAGATCAAGCCTGGAGGAAAAGATGTGGTTTGCTGCCGACCTCTGCAGCAGGAAACACTTTACGTTTCCATGGGGTTTAGTCCCTGGAGGGAAGAATTCTATTCAAAAAATGTTTACCAGGATGTTGCCTGGTCTCCAGGATCTTGACCATGAGGAGGGGTTGAATAAACTAGGATTATTTTCACTGGAAAGATGGAGGCTGCGGGGAGAGCTGAGAGTTCTACAGAATTGAGAGGCACAGAACAGGGTGGATAGTTAAAGGCTTTTTCCCAGGGTGGAAGGGAGAAATACAAGGAGGTACAGCTTGAAGGTGGGAGAGGAAATGTTTAAGGGAGATGTGCGGGTTTTCATGCAGAGAGTGGTGAGTGCCTGGAATCCGCAGCCAGAGAAGGTGGTGGTAGCGGGTACATTAGCAACACTTAAGAGGCAACTGGTTGGGTTCGTGAATAGGGAGGGAATCGAGGATAAAGACTGGGTAGGGGCAGAAGTTTTTTTAGTTTGGTTGGAGTATCATGATTGGCAAGGCATTGGGGGGCTGAAGGGCTTGTTCTTGTGCTGTACTTTTCTTTTTTTCTTCTGCTTTGTTCTTTGTTTCTGAAAGGAGATTTCTGGTAAATTATTTACTTCCAGCAAATGATCATGTGACCAGGTTGCCTGGGCAATAAGCAACAGAATAACAGGGACAACAAAAGTCAATTATAGGCATGAATAGATGATGGGTATGGTCTTTTGTTCAAGAAGTTTTTAAGCTTTTGCTTTTATTTAGCTTTAGAACAGGTTTGGGGCAGGAAACATTTATTTCACATAGGGTTCCATGAAATCTTGTGTATTGGCTAAAAGAGTTTAAAGCTTTTATGGACTAAAGGAATTCTAACAGTGAGCTGAACTTCTGGGATAGACAAGCTGATGAGGTGGATAAAGGCTGTTTTAGATGTAAAAAATAATAGAATATTTAGGGTGAAAGAGTCAATTACTAGGGCGCATAGGTTTAAGGTATGAGGGGCAAGGTTTAAAGGAGATGTACGAGACAGATTTTTTTTAGAGTGGTGGGTGCCTGGAACTTGTTGCGGGGGGAGGTAGTGGAAGCGGATACAGTAGAGATGTCTTGACAAGCACATGAATGAGATGGGAATAGAGGGATATGGCCCCCAAAAGCGTAGGGGGTTTTAGTTCAGTCAGGCTGCATGGTCGGTGCAGGCTTGGAAGGCTGAAGGGCCTGTCCCCATGCTGTAATTTTCCTTGTTCTTTGTTTTTTGTCGAACCGGATGAGTTCTGACCTGAGGTGGCTACACTTAAGACCATAGTAATACATGTGTTGAATGGGGAGTCTGCTATTGTGGAGTGGCTGGAGGAGATTTGAAGGGACAACCTTGCCAGGAGTAATCAGAAGGTCCAAGAAATCTCAACCCCCATAGGAATCTTTGAAACAGTCCTCAGTCCAATTTATGCTGAGTGTCTGACTTGAGTTTGGACTGTGTAAGTCAAATGCGTGCAGAAGGAAATGTGATTTAAGAAGTTTGATTTAGAATATATATAACTGTGTTTATTGTACTTTTAATATCTTTAATATAACTGACCATCTAAGATGGAGTATCGCTGTTAATGTTCATACTACATGATCTTGAATTATATCACAAAATGGTAGGATGCTATTAAAATGACCTTTTTGTTGCACGAGT
Organism: Carcharhinus amblyrhynchos; assembly: GCF_965287045.1. Lineage (NCBI taxonomy): Eukaryota > Metazoa > Chordata > Chondrichthyes > Carcharhiniformes > Carcharhinidae > Carcharhinus > Carcharhinus amblyrhynchos. The sequence goes on from NC_137331.1 coordinate 176,272, forward strand.
GGCTCAGTGATTAGCACTTCTGCCTCACAGCTCCTGGGACCAGGGTTCGATTCCCAGCTTGGGTTAGTGTCTGTGCAGAGTTTGCATGTTCTCCCCCCGTGTCTGCGTGGGTTTCTTCCCACAGTCCGAAAGACTTGCTGGTTAGGTGCATTAGCCATGCTAAATTCTCCTTCAGGCGCTGGAGTATGATGATGAGGGGATATTCACTTCATCGCAGTGTCAATGTAAGCCTACTAGTGGCACTAATACATAAAGATATAAATAAACTTAAAATCAAACTGCCACGTATTTAGTAAAAGAAGTCTGGCCAGCAACTAAGAGAATGAAAAGAATAGGAACAGGATGTTCCTTACAATCATCACAATTAATAGTCAGAGTGCTGTCAACCAGGGAGCTATTGAGAGATGAGCTGTTGCAGAAGCAGCAGCAAGAAAGAGAGAGGCAGCCATCGTCGTGAAATAGCTCAGCTAAAAATAAAATGCTGAAGGAAAAAGCCAGTTTATACAAAAGAAGTTTTCATTGCTGAACCAAAGACCATTCCCAAGTCCTTGTCACTTAAGCTCTACAATGTGGTAATCAGTGGCTGGATTTCACCAATAGATTTGTGGTTGTTGTTTAGCAAATGGGGATCTCAGCAGTGTTTAGGATTTCACGGAGACAAATGCTTCTTGGTTTTCAGTCCTTGAGGGGCTAAGTGTTTGTTGTCTGTTGAAATATAAGTTTGTTCTTTATACTGTTTTATGATTTTTTTTCTGTTCAATAGATGCATTGTTGAATAAAAGAGAGGTCTGCGTTCTCATTGCTTTCACAAACGTTTCTCACTAATATTAAAAAAAACTTCATACAAAATCAGTGTTTCTGGTTTGAGCACTCGCACATAACATCAGTGGGGTTAAGTAAGAAGTTTTACAATTTGTTTTAATCTGTGAATCTTGTCGCTTTGTTATTTTTGCAAATACCTGAGGTTTTGGAACCAAAAAAAGAACTGAACACATTACTGCTCCTGTCATAACACTAGCACGTGAGAAGGATAATGAATTTATCGAATTTTCCCAGGAAAGTTTGTGGCAGCGTTATGTTTGAGATTCAAAAGTTTGGTATGCAATATTAGGTTCAGCAATTAGCAGTTTGGCCAGATTTAGTTAACTGCTTAATAGATGCATGAACCTTTTACCCAAGAGTGATCATAGTATGATCAAGTTAAATGCAGCGTTTGAAATGGAAGCATGCGGATAGTGTAGTTTGGGGCATTGACGCTGTTCTCTGTGACCAGGATCGAGAATCTGGAAGGTTGTGTAGCCTGCCTGGTGCTCAGGCCCAGGATATCTCATCTGGGCTGCAGAGGAACTTGGAGTGGGAGGGTAAGAATCCAGTTGTTGTGGTCCACTTAGGTGCCAATGACATAGCAGAACAGGAACAAAGGTTCTGCTAAGGGAATATGAAAAGCTAGGAGCGAAATTAAAAAGCAGAACCAAAAAGGTGGTAATCTCTGGATTACTACCTGAGTCATAAGTGAATTGGCACAGGGTCAAGAAGATTAAGGAGGCTCGGAGATTGGTGTGGGAGGAACGGGTTTGAATTCATGGGACATTGGCACCAATATTAGGGAAGATGGGACCTGTTCCGATGGGACGGTCTTTGTCTGAATCATGCTGGAGCCAGAGTCCTGGCAAATTGTATAACTAGGGCTGTAGATAGGGCTTTAAACTAAATGGTTGGGGGGGGTGGGGTTCAGCTGTATGGAGAATTACAAAATCTAAGGTAAAGCAGAGGGTAGGAATGCAGGTTAACGATGAGGACTTCCAACTAGTTAAAAGAGCCGAGGGCTCAGGAGAGGTTAGTAATGTTTCCAAACCACGTAATAGGACAGAGAGTATAGAAGGTAGCAGGAATCTAAACTCAGACAGAGTAAAAAAGGTGACAAGCATGAGAAGGGAGGTGGTCTCGGGAAGAATAATCAGATTGTGACAGGAAGAGACAGAGCATGCAAACAAGAGAATGCACTAACAAATCGGGTCTTGGTAAGAAAGACTAACATAAAGACACTCTGTTTCGAATGCTGTGTGCATTCAGGTAAAGTGAATGAGTTGACGGCACAAATCTGTACAAATGGGTATGATATAGTGGCCACTACAGAAATGTGGTTGCAGGGTGACCAGGACTGGACTGAATATCCAGGGGTATAAAACAATTCAGACAGAAAGGAAAAAGAGGTGGGGTAGCTCTGTTAATTAAGGATAACATCAGGGCGATTAATGAGAGATGATATAGGCTGTAAGAAGCAAAATGTGGAATCAATGTGGGTGGAGTTAAGGAACAGTAAGGGGAAAAAGTCATTGGGCATAGTCTATAGGCCTCCAAATAATAACTTCGAACTGGGGTGGGCTAGAAACTAACAAATAACAGCTACATGTAAAAACGGAACAGCAATAATCATGGGGGATTTTAACCTACATATTGACTAGTTTGGGACCCTATTTTCTCTGTATTAGAGAGAAAGTAGGGTCCCAAACCAGTGTCCTCTGTTTGAACAAGGGAGTGTACGATCGGATGAGGGCAGAGTTGGCTAATATGGGGGATTTTAACCTACATATTGACTAGTTTGGGACCCTATTTTCTCTGTATTAGAGAGAAAGTAGGGTCCCAAACCAGTGTCCTCTGTTTGAACAAGGGAGTGTACGATCGGATGAGGGCAGAGTTGGCTAATGTAGACTGGGAGCGCAAACTAGTTGGTGGGACAGTTGAGGAACAACAGAGGATATTTAAGGAGATTTTTCTCAGTACTTAGTAAAAATATATTCCACTGAAAAAGAAGGAATAACTAGCCATGGGTAACAAAGGAAATAAAGGGGAGTATCAAATTAAAAACCAATGCATACAGAATGGCCAAAATTAGTGGGGAACTAAAAACAACAAAGAACTACTAAGAAAAAGCAATAAAGAAAGGAAAGATAGATTATGAAAGTAAACTAGCACAAAATATAAAAACAGGTAGTAAAAGTTTTTACAAATATACGAAATGGAAAAGTGTGATTTAAGTAAATATTGGACCCTTAAATGAGTGGAGATTTAATAATGGGAAACGAGGAAATGGCCAACGCCTTAAACAAGTTTTTTGTGTCGGTCTTCACAGTGGAGGATGCAAATAGCTTACCGAAAATTGACAGTCATGGCACTGTAGGGGAGCGGGGGGAGGACCTTTAAATGATTACTATTACTAAAGAGATAGCGCTCGGTAGGCTAATTGGACTAAAGGTAGACAAGTCCCCCTGGTCCAGATGGAAGGCATACCAGGGTACCAAAAGAAACGGCAGAAGTAATAGCAGATGCATTAGTTGTAACTTATAAAAATTTGCTGGAGTCTGGGGAGGTGCCAGCTGATTGGAAAACAGCTAATGTAACACCACTGTTTAAAAAAGGGAGGTAGACAAAAGGCTGGTAACTACAGGCCGGTTAGCTGAATGTCCATAGTTGGGAAAATGCTGGAATCTATCATTAAGGAAGAAATAGCAGGACACCTGGAAAAGAATGGTTCAATTAAGCAGACGCAGCATGGATTCATGAAAGGAAAGTCGTGTTTGACGAATTTACTGGAATTTTATGAAGATATAAGTGCAGTTGACAGAGGGAAACTGGCCGATGTGGTGTATTTAGATTTCCAGAAGGCGCACGATAAGCTGCCTCATAATAGTTGCTGCATAAGATAAAGGTACATGGAGTTGTGGGTCAAGTGTTAGCGTGGATTGACGATTGGTTATCTAGCAGGAAGCAGAGAGTTGAAATAAATGAGTGCTATTCTGGTTGGCAGTCGGTGACTAGCGGTGTGCAGCAGGGATCGGTGCTGGGGCTTCGAGTGTTTACCATTATATGTAGACGATCTGGAGAAGGGGACCGAGGGTAGGGTAACAAAGTTTGAGGATGACACAAAGATGAGTGGGAAAACAAATTGCGTGGAGGACACAGAAAATCTGTAGAGAGATTTGGATAGGCTAAGTGAGTGGGCAAGGATCTGGCAGATGGAGTATAACGTCGATAAGTGAGAGATTATCCACTTTGGAAGGAATAATAGTAAAATGGACTATTATTTAAACGGTGAAAAATTACAACATGCGACTGTGCAGAGGGATTTTGGGGTCCTTGTGCTTGAATCACAAAAACTCAGTCTGCAGGTGCAGCAGGTGATCACGAAGGCAAATGGAATTTTGGCCTTTATTGCGAGGGGGATGGAGTATAAAAGCAGGGAGGTCTTGCTGCAATTGTACAAGGTACTGGTGAGACTGCAACTAGAGTACTCTGTACAATTTTAGTCCCCTTATTTAAGAAAATATATATTAGCTTTGGAGAGAGTGCAGAGAAGGTCACCAGGTTGATCCCGGAGATGAGGGGTTTAGCTTATGAGGAGAGATTGAGGAGATTGGGCCTGTACTCATTGGAGTTTAGAAGGTTGAGGGGAGATCTTATAGAGACATATAAGATAATGAAGGGGCTAGACAAGGTAGAAGCAGTGAGGTTATTTCCACTTAGAATAGAATCAAGAACCAGGGGGCACAGCCTCAAAATGGAGGAGTCAATTTAGAACAGAGTTGAGGAGGAACTTCTTCTCTCGGAGGGTAGTGAATCTTTGGCGTTCTCTGCCCATTGAAGCAGTGGAGGCTACCTTTTTAAATGTGTATAAGTCTCAGATAGATAAATAGATTTTTGACCAATAAGGGAATTAAGGGTTATGGGGAGCAGGCGGGTAAGTGGAACTGAACCACTATCAGATCAGCCATAATCTTATTGAATGGCGGGGCAGGCTCGAGGGGCTAGATGGCCTACTCCTGCTCCTATTTTTTATGTTCTTATGTGGAATAACTATTAATATTCTAGATTTGGATTGACTTTGATGCAGGAAACAGGGTAACCCACAGTAAAATGGACAAACCTGTGAATGTATAAACAGACAGAATGACAGTGGGTGGTGTTCAAACAAGATTCTAACATGATACGTAACCTGTTAATTTCCCCTAAAAATAAGAACGCTACTGGAAAAAAAAAGTCATGGATAATTAAAGAGATAAAAGGCAACATAAAACTAAAAGGAAAAAAAATGTAAAAATATAGCACTGATTCTGGTGGATGGGAAAAATACAAGGAACGGCAAAGGATGACAAAATAAATAGCAAGAGCTACAAATAAGGGAATATGGTAAAATAAAACTTACAAGGGACATCAAAATCAACACAAAAATAGTTTCTAATTATCTTAAGTTTTACCCTTCTCTTTCCCTTCACTTGCTAGTTTAAAGTTCTTGTGACCACCCTATTTAACCTTTCTGCCAGAACACTGGTCCCAGATCAGTTCAGGTGGAGACTGTCCCAGTGGTACAGATCCCTCCCCTTCCAATACTGATGCCAATGTCCCATGAAATGGAACCCCTCTTTCTCGCACTGTTCCTTGAGCCACATGTTTACATTCCTAATTTTCATGGCCATAATCTCAATGAACAGCAGGCTAAGAGGGGCAAAGTGACCTACTCCTGTTCCTCAAGATGGAAACTGGATCATATTCCAGCAAAGCAACCCATGCTTTTTGATGAACAATGCAATTCACTACAGAACAACGGGGGAAAAAAAAATTATCCCAGTAGTTTAGGCATAGCAAGTCGATTGCCCTGAAATTTCCCAAAGGTTCTCTTGACCTCCTGCTATAATACCAATGGGGGTGACACAGTGGTTAACACTGCTGCTTCACAGCACCAGGGATCTGGGCTTGATTCCCAACTTGGGTCACTGTCCGTGTGGAGCCTGTCTGAGTGGGTTTCCTCCAGGTGCTCCAGTTTCCTTCCACACACTGAAAGATGTGCTGGTTAGGTGCACTGGCCATGCTAAATTCTCCCTTACTGTATCCAAACAGGACTGGGGTGTGGTAGCTAGGGGATTTTCACAATAACTTCATGCAGTGTTAATATAAGCCTACTTGTGACAATAATAAATAAACTTAAAAAAAACTTAATGAGAGATCAGCAGAATTCCTGAATTTCAGGGCCATTCTTTGTAAACAAATGTATAATTTGGTTACACGCAGTAAGCAGAGGAAATCTCCTCCCAGAATTGTTGTCCAATTACAGCACCAATTATTAACCTTGACCCCATTACAATTCAGTTATGAGTGAAATGAATTGCAGAAGTCAGAAGAGATACTGACGATTACTAAGCAATCTTTAATTCTCATGCTCAGCTGTAATCAGACCTCAGTCAATGCCCACACAATCTTTTTCTCAGCTCTGATTAGCTTTATCTCCAAGGTTCTCCCAGCTTCATTTCACAAAAAGACACCTAGAGTGATAATGTTGCCTGCAATGATTTTTTTGACTTTGATGCAATGTTCGATATGGAAAATGTTCCCATTAAAAATCACTCAGGTACTTGTATCTTACAAGTTTTACAGTTCAATAATGGACAAGTTCTTTCTCTTCCACGACGGCACATAATTAAACTATCAACTGTGTGGGCTGCTGAAGGCTGACAGAATTGATCTTTGCCTTGTGCTAAATATAATCCTGAACTACATTGATCTCCGGTGAAATGTACATTTTAAGTATACTTTTGCTATTTCAGCATGTCATTGAGAATCACTATTAATTACTGAAACACATATGTTTAATATCCTGCAGGAAAGGAAAACAGGAATCCAAATCTTAGAACAATTCCTCATATTCAGGTAAGTTTAAAACAAAAGATCACACTTAGCATATTGTAAAAATAGTATGAAATTGAATAACTAAAGGTTAAAATGAACTTTATAACAAAGTGAAACAAGCAGATTATACTTTTACAACAGTCATCTATTCCAAAATCAATTAAAATCAAAAGCAGTTGTTAGCACTGCTGCCTCACAGCGCCAGGGACCCAGGTGACTGTCTATGTGGAGTTTGCACATTCTCCCTGTTTTGGCGTGGGTTTTCTCCGGGTGCTCTGGTTTCCTCCCACAGTCCAAAGAGATGCAGGTTAGGTGAATAGGCCGTGCTAAATTGTCATTTAGTGTCCCAATGTTTGTAGGCTAGGGGCGATTAGCAGAGCAAATACGTGGGGCTACGGGGAAAGGGCCCAGATGGGGATGCTTTGTCGTAAAGTCTGTGCAGATTAGGTGGGCTGAAAAGCCTCCTTCTGCACTGAAGGGATTCAGTGAGATGCAGTTCAAATCTACCATGCTGTCGTAGAAATTACATAACACTCGCATCATCCACAATGTGCATCCCATGTGATCTCAGACTATTGGTCAGGAATTAACATGGAGTTGGTGTCCCACATGAGGGAGGGAGGGGGAAGCTGGGTAAGCTTGTTCTCACTGGCCCTTGGGACCACTGTGCAAATTTACGTGGCTGAGGTTGTGGCTTTTGCTCCCTTGAGGCAAGAAATCTCACCTCTAAGAGTGCTGGCCAATCAGCAGCCTAGTAAAAAGTCTGACAACACCAGGTTTTAGTCCAGCCGATTCATTTGATAGTAAACTCACAAGCTTTTGAGGGGACTCCCTCTTCGTCAGGTGAATGGAGAGCCTGGCAGCGTTGTCGTTCCAGAAGTGTTATGGACACTGTTGAGACTAATCAGCCCCTGAACCAAAGCAGCTTTGGTGATTATCAAAGGAAATATGTGGGAAAGCAGATGTGACAGGAAGGTGGATCGTGGTGGGGGGCTGGAGCGGGGTTGGGTGGCTGTTTCAAGTGAGGATGGTCCTTTCTGCTGGAGTCCCTCCATAGGGCACAGAGTATGTAAGGATTAGTGTGTTGAACTACTGTGTTAATAGTACCTCCCGTAATGCTGATGTAAGAGAACATGTGGCCAAAAGTCAAGAGGGAGAATGTTCTGAGCTTTAGCAGAGTAGCACTTAGCACACTATATCCATCTGAATGTAGTTCAATTATATTTAATAAACCAGTTATTGTTTAGACATAGCACTGTCTCAGCAATCACCCCATATAACCTTTGGTTCTTTTGACAATTCTGTTAAATATGTCTTCTTGTCATGAAAATTGTTTTTTCATGATTTAGCCGATCAAAAGGAGGAGAAATAGCAGATGGAATAGATAATGACTGAATCATTCGATTTGTGAAGTTGATAGAGGGACAGCGAATGACTGAGAACATTGAGATCAATCCCCTTTGCTTCTTTAAAATAACAGGTCCAATATTACCTATTGCGCTGTGCCCATTTTCGGGCATGAAAACTCAGTAAAGTTGGTCGTGAGACCATTAATGCGATCCACGCCCATGTCGATGCCTACTCTACCGAGGCCTGCATGCACTTAAATTGAAGTAATTGGCTGCCCGCCCAACTTTACCAGCAATTCCCCCTTGATCATTGTGTTCGCCTATCCAGATTCGGCACGAAACAGACAGGCTCCGCAAAGGTCTGTTTCGGGCGCTCCAGCTTCCGAAGAGGTAAGTTCACAGCTTCCAGCGGCTCTCTGACTCAGATCAATGGTGGGAGGGGGAGGGAGGCCAGATCATTCTGTGGTGGGGAGGTGGGGGTCAGTGGTGGGAGAAGGGAGGTCCAATCATTTTCTGGTGGGGAGGGGAGGAGGAGGTGGGTCAGATGTATCTCTGGTGGGAGAAAAGACGGAGGCCAGATTGCGCTGTGGTGGGGGGAGGGAGGGAGGAGGGAGGCCCGATCATTCTTTCGTAGGGGGTGCTGAGATGGGTGGAGGGGCTGGTGAAGAGCAGGCAATCGATGGGGAGGAAGTAGGGCAGGGGGTTGTGATCGGTCTGAGTAGTAGGGGGTGGGTGGATAAGGGGGATAGTTAGGTTGAAGGGATAGGGTGATGTCTGTGGAGGCCATTGCTCCTGCTTTTCACTCCCAGGCCGCTTCATCCATTTTTTGCAGCCTGAGCGATCTGACAGCAGCACGTTTTCAGGGGTTTTTTTTCACTGCGCGTGCCCAGTTCAGCGCTCCAATTGTTTCGGTGTGCTAAACCCCACCCACAGCACCATTCAAACTTGTGACTTTTTTTTCAGGCTAAGTGTGTATGGGCGGTGCCTGGGAACAGACTTCCAAGGACTCGATTTTACCATTTTCATTCAAAGTGCTAATCTGGGCATAATTCAGATCCAACTTGGAAAACTGTTCTGAGGTGCCCTGAATACGCACTTAGCCTGAAAAAAAAGTTGTGTGTCTGAAATTGTGCTGTGGGCGGGCCTTAGTGCACCTGAAACGATTAGAGCTCTGAACTGCCCGTGCGCAGTGAGAAAAATTGAAAAATGTGTCCCTGTCACATTGGCCTGAGGCAGCAGTGCTAACATCATACCTGCAGCCCAGGTGTGATGTGACAGGTCAATGAATTTCCATCAGAACTGGAAAACATTAGAAACATTATTTGCCACATCGAACTGTTGTCATGATTTTGCTCACTCAGCTAGCCCATATTCTGTTGTGACTTCCTGTCTCCATCTCCATAATTCATAATGCCTCTCAACATCAAAACACCTGAAAAACATAATTGTCTCCATTGAATTATACTGACCTTCCAGAATTAAGAACTGCTGAAAACCTCTCCCGAACATTCATGTGTAGACATCCTATTCTTCACTTGAATGTTGTGTGCTTGTTTATAGAAACTCTACAGTACAGGAGAACGCCATTCAGTCCATTAATTCTGCACTGACAACTATGCCACCCAGGCCATATCCCTGTAACTCTACGCATTTACCCTGTTAGTTCCCCTGACACTAAGGGGCAATTTAGTGTGGCCAATCAACCTAACCCACCCATCTTTGGACTGTGGGAGGAAGTTGGAGTTCCCGGAAGAAACCCACACAGACACGAAGAGAATGTGCAAAGTCCACAGTCACTCAAGGCTGAATCGAACTTGGATCTCTGGTGCTGTGAGGCAGCAGTGCTGACAAATGTGCCACCGCACTGGTTATTCCCAAGTTCTACGGGACGGCCGCTTTTTCCCTCAACGTTTCGGAAAGGTGATTAGCAGGTGCCTGAACCATCATTTGCGTCTTTGCACTATTGCCCAGAGTCAAAATTGTGCCCATTCATATCTTAGTTAAGCTGAAATAACAAGTTTACAATTATGTACATTAAAATGTACTGTTAATTCTTGACCAAACTACTGGTTACTTCAAGAATGCAAACCTTAATAGATGTCAGAATGCTATTTTGCAACATGCACCCAGTGCTCTACCACGAATCAGCCTGAGGCTGATTTCTATAACATCATTTATTAACAATTGAGCTGCAGGAACTGGGTCTTTGTTGCCTGCAAAAAAACAAAGCAAAATAACCTGCTCTCAACACAATTAAAATTAAGAAAGTTTCTATGACAATTGCTGGGAATTCTATGTTTTATAAAAATATAACCTTCCTCGCATTTATTGGACTTTAGAAGAATGAGGGGGGATTCTCGTAGAAACTTATAAAATTCCAACAGGGCGAGAGGGTACATTCGGGAAGGATATTCCCAGTGGTTGGGGAGTCCATAACTAGGGATCACAGTTTGAGGCCGCGGGGTAAACCATTTAGGACTGAGATGAGGAGAAATTTCTTCACGAGAGTGGTGAGCCTATGGAATTCTCTACCACAGAAAGCAACTGAAGTCAAAACGTTATTTGTTTTCAAGAAAGAGTTAGATATAGTTTTTGGGACGAAAGGGATCAAAGTATGCGGAAGGAATGCAGGAACAGTGTTACGCTGGTACATTGGCATGCCTGTGCTTTCACCTCAGACTAAAGCTACAGACTCCTCCATTGTTTGTTGTGATTTGTGGAATGCAGCAGACATCCCTCCACCATGATTGCAGCTGCAGTTCCATCAACTGAATTAAGACAGAGTCTGAAGGCTTGTTATCTGACTGGGATCCAGGACGTTCCTGACTTCCAACAGTCCACCAAGTACTGGAGACCTCAGATCATAGAATACATGGAATTCCTACAGTACAGAAGGAGGTCGTTCAGCCAATCGAGTCTGAACCAACTCTCCGACAGACCATCATATCCAGGTCCAGTCCTCACCCTATCTCCATAACCCTATTCATTTATCCTACTAATCCTCTTAACCTACACATCTGGGGACACTAAGGGCAATTTACCATGGCGAATCCACTAACCTGCACATCTTTGGAGTAATGGGAAGAAACTGGATCACCCGGAAGAAACTGGATCACACAGAAGAAACCAACATACAAACTCCACACCGTCACCCAAGGCTGCAGTCAAATCCGGGTCCCTGGAGCAGGGAGACAGATAAGAAACTACCTGTTAAAAACCTGTTTAAATAAGTTTAAAGCACTTTGTAGTAAGAACTAACCTTGTAGAACTGTTTAAATCATTTAACAGCATTTTTGTGGGCTTTTTGTATTTACTGCTTTAAGAATTCTGAGGGAGTGGTTAGAAGGGAGTTGAGCGGAAGCAAGCTTTAAATCAGCGCCAGGTTTAAAAGGAGGCCTGGTGTAGACAGCGGGCAGCGGAGTGAGAGGGAAGCAGAGTGAGCTATTAGGGCTTAAGATCAAAAGGGCTGGGGAGAAAAAGGGCCAGGTAAGTTCGTGTGGAAATTTTCAATACTACTGCAGTGATTAATGGAGGGGTATGTGATGTGTGGTTTCTGTATGATGTGGGGACTGGTGGACCCCAGGGTCCTCCCCGGTGACCATGTCTGCAATAAGTGCAGGTTGCTGGAGGAGCTCCAGCTCAAGGTAGACGAGCTGTCCTCTGAGCTACAGACACTGAGGCTCATCAGGGGGAGAGAGGGTGCCATTGTCAGTGGGGTGCAAGTGACATCCACCCCCCCAGACTGGCTAACTCTAAGGGTCAAGAACAAGAGGGGGCTGCTGAGAGGAGGAAGGGGGGTGGGGAGAGGAGGAAGAGGGGTGGGGAGAGGAGGTCTTAGCCTCTCAATCTGCATAACAGGTTTGAGGTTCTTGCTTCCAGTCTGGACGAGGACGAGGGAGGTGAGGTCGGTGAGCAAACTGCACACGGTACAGTGATGCAGCAGGGCATAGGCAAAGAGAAGGTGAAAAGGAACGTAGGAGTAGTTGGGGATAGTGGGGTGAAGGGTATTGACACTGTCCTTTGTCACAATGACAAAGTCCACAGAAGGGTGTGTTGTCTGCCTGGTGCTCGGGTACGGGATGTCGCAGCTGGGCTGCAGAGGAACCTGGAGTGGGAGGGTGAGAATCCGGTCGTTGTGGTACATGTGGGTGCCGGCGACGTAAGCAAAATGCGGACTGAGGATCTGGGGAGGGAGTATGAAAAGCTGGGAATGGAATTAAAAAGTAGAACTGACAAGGTGGTCATCTCTGGGCTACTGCCTGAACCGAGTGCAGACGCGCGTAGGGTTGACAGGATTAAGGAAGTGAATGGGTGGCTCAGGGATTGGTGTGGGAGGAATGGGTTTGCATTTATGGGGCATTGGCACCAGTATTGGGGTAGGTGGGACGGGGTTGGTCTGAACCGTGCTGGGTCCAGAGTCCTGGCAAATCGTGTAAAGAGGACTGTAGACAGGGCTTTAAACTAATTAGTGGGGGGGAGGGTGCGAGGGTAGGTGACGTTAAGAGGCCTAAAGTTAAGGAGAGGGTACAGGTAAGGGTAGAGGCCGAGGATGTCCCAATAATAAAGGGAGTAGGGGGCATGAGTATGGTTGGTGGCGTTCCAGCAAATAGGGTCCAGGTGAAGGCTGGGATGAAGGCTCTTTATCTGAATGCACGAAGCATTCGGAATAAAGTGGATGAGCTGGTGGCGCAGATCAGCACAAATGGATATGATCTGGTGGCCATTACAGAGACATGGCTGCAAGGTGACAGGGACTGGGAGCTGAATGTCCAGGGGTATCCAGTGTTTAGGAAGGATAGGAGGGAGGAAAAAGGGGGGGGGTGTAGCTCTGCTGATTAAGGATAGCATCAGGGTGGTAGCAAGGGATGATATTGGAGCCAAGGAGCAGAAAGTGGAATCGTTGTGGGTAGAGAATAGGAACAGCAAAGGGAGGAAGACGCTGGTGGGTGTCGTCTATAGGCCCCCGAATAATGATCTGGAGGTGGGGCGGGCTGTTAACGCGCAATTAAGTGCGGCGTGCAGGAATGGGACGGCCGTAATTATGGGGGATTTCAATCTGCATATTGATTGGTCGACCCACGTTGGACACGGTGGGCTCGAGGAGGAGTTCTTGGAATGCTGCCGGGATAATTTCCTCGAACAGTGTGTGTTGGAGCCGACAAGGGAGCGAGCTATCTTGGATCTGGTGTTATGTAATGAGGCGGGTAGATTCAGGGACCTTGCGGTGAAGGATCCTCTTGGGGAGAGTGATCATTGTATGGTGGAGTTTCTGGTGCAGATGGAGGAGGACAAAGTGGGTTCCCGGACACGCGTCCTTTGTTTGAATAGAGGGGAGTACGGTAGGATGAGAGAGGAATTGGCGAATGTGGACTGGGGGAGCGTGTTGGAAGGTAGGTCTGCTGAGGAGCAGTGGAGGATTTTTAAGGAGATCTTTCTTGGTGCTCAGCAGAAATTTATTCCGACGGTCAAAAAGGACCATAGGAGGAGAGGTATAAGCCGTGGATAACGAAGGAGGTGAAGGAAAGTGTTAAATTAAAAGCGGAGGCGTTTAGAGTAGCTAAGAGTAGTGGGCGAGAAGAGGATTGGGAGAGGTTTAAATGTCAACAAAGATTGACAAAGAAATTGATAAAGAAGGGTAGGAGAAACTATGAAGCTGGGCTAGCGCTTAATATGAAAAAGGATAGCAAGAGTTTTTATAAATATATAGAAAGGAAGAGGCTGGCTAGGGTGAACATTGGACCCTTAGAGGATGAGAAGGGGGACTTAGTGGTAGGGGATGGGGAAATGGCTGAGGCCTTGAATAACTTTTTTGTTTCGGTCTTCACGGAGGAGGACGTGAATAGTTTGCCGGGTGTTAGAGATGGAAAGGTGGTAGGACTGGAGGGTCTCAATGACATTACTGTTACTAGAGAGGCGGTGCTCGACAGACTGGAGGGGCTGATTGTGGACAAGTCCCCAGGACCGGATGGAATGCATCCAAGGGTCCTGAAAGAAATGGTGGAGGTGATAGTGGATGCCTTGGTGGTTATTTTCCAGACGTCGCTGGATTCTGGGGAAGTGCCGGAAGATTGGAAAACGGCTAATGTTACGCCGTTGTTTAAGAAGGGTGCCAGGCAAACGGCAGGGAATTATAGGCCGGTTAGTTTAACGTCTGTTGTAGGTAAAATGTTAGAATCCGTCATCAAGGAGGAAATAGCGAGGCACCTTGAGGGGAATTGCTTGATAGAGCAGACGCAGCACAGTTTCGTTAAGGGGAAGTCGTGTCTGACAAATTTACTGGAGTTCTATGAGGATGTGTCTAGGGCAGTGGATAGAGGAGAGCCGGTGGATGTGGTCTTTCTTGATTTTCAGAAGGCATTTGACAAGGTACCTCACAAGAGGTTATTGCAGAAGGTCAGGGGACATGGAGTTGGGGGTAGGGTGTTAGCATGGATAGAGGACTGGTTGTCAAATAGGAGGCAGAGATTGGGGGTCAATGGGTGCTATTCGGATTGGCAGTTGGTGACTAGTGGAGTGCCTCAAGGGTCGGTGCTGAGGCCTCAGCTATTTACCATTTATATAGATGATCTGGAGGAGGGAACCGAGTGTATGGTGTTGAAGTTTGCTGATGACACCAAGATTGGTGGAACGGCAAATTGCGCCGAGGGTGTGGAGAGTCTGCAGAAGGATCTAGATAGGCTGGGCGAATGGGCCAGGAACTGGCAAATGGAATTTAATGTTGGCAAGTGCGAGGTGGTCCACTTTGGTAGGAATAATGGTAGGAAGGATTATTACTTATGTGGAGAAAAACTGCAGCAGGCGACGGTGCAGAGGGACCTTGGGGTCCTTGTGCATGAGTTGCAAAATCCCAGCTTGCAGGTACAGCAGGTGGTCAGGAAGGCAAATGGGATGCTGGCCTTCATAGCGAGGAGGATTGAATATAAAAGTAGGGAGGTCTTGCTGCGGCTGTATAGGGCATTGGTGAGGCCGCAGCTGGAGTACTGTGTGCAGTTTTGGGCGCCGTACTTACGCAAGGATATTTTGGCCTTGGAGGGAGTGCAGAGGAGGTTTACTAGGCTGATGCCGGAGTTGAGGGGGTTGAGCTATGAGGAGAGGCTGGATAAACTGGGCTTGTACTCGTTAGAGTTTAGAAGAATGAGGGGAGATCTCATTGAGACGTATAAGATGATGAATGGGATGGATAGGATCGAGGTGGAGAGGCTCTTACCGCTCAGAAAGGACAGTAGGACTAGGGGGCACAGCCTCAAGATAAAGGGGGGGCGGTTTAGAACAGAGTTGAGGAGGAACTTCTTCACTCAAAGGGTGGTGAATCTCTGGAATTCTCTGCCAGTTGAGGTGGTGGAGGCTGCCTCGCTAAATATTTTTAAGACGCGGGTTGATGGGTTTTTGATAAGAGAGGGGATTAAGGGTTATGGGGAGAGGGCGGGAATGTGGAACTGAGCCACGACAGATCAGCCATGATCTTATTGAATGGCGGGGCAGGCTCAAAGAGCCAGATGGCCTACTCCTGCTCCTATTTCTTATGTTCTTATGTTAGACAGCAGTGCTTGCCACCTTGCGTCCTCGGTGCCATACAGATGACCCTGCTGTGGACCAGAATGTGCACTGTGCTCACCAGACTGTTACCCTAAGGCTGTTCAAGAACTAGATCCCATTGAGGACCTTGGGCATGGGTGTTTGGATGGGTGCTGTGACAACAGTACTTGCCTTGGAGGTGTTGTTGGGGCTCAGGCTGAACGCTTGGCTGGTTTGGGGGCCTCAGATGCTTGGAAGAGATACCTATGAAATAAAATACAGATCATTAGTGCACTCTAAAACAGGGCAATGGACTCATGGTAGGGCTGTCTGAAGGGTACGCCATTGCAAGATCCTCACATGAGTGTGCCGCTGACTTCACTGTAGCCGCTATTCATGTCCTCTCTGGCCAGTTCAGAGGCTTGGTTCTCAAAGTCAGTGAGGCGGACCTTGAGTTCTGGCATTCTGCACCCTGTTGGTGACCTCTCTTTGCAGTTCTATCTGAGTTTGTCCTACAGATAGAGAGTGTGAATGTCAGTCCTACTTTATCATGCACTTTCAAGTGTTCCACGATCTCAGCTTTAATAATGGACTCTAAATTCTTGCCAATGACTGAAGTCAGACTAACCAGCCTACAATTTCCCAACTGAATTCCCATCTAAAGAATTTCTTTTTTCATAAGTGCTGTGACTGATATCAGAGTTATGTCATTGTAGGGAAGAGACATTAGCTTTGTATGTGTTATGCTATTGATGTCAATATGAATGCTCTCACTTTCTGCGCATCAATTATCGTTATATCTTGTACAATAACCATTCCCATTTCAATCATTGAATTGTTTATGTGATTGAAATATGATCTCCCACCTTGTGACAGCCATTCCAAGCTTCCAAATAATCTCCAGTAACAAAATGTTGAGACAGCATCCAGAACATTTTGTTCTTTTGTTGTGCTGAAAATGGAATGGGCTGCATGGTAGAACTGTAAATGCATTGCAGACACTCCACATTGGAAAAACAAGTTAAGTCTCTGTGTAAGTGCTATTGAAGGAAGAAAATGTTACTCTGACCTATACGCAGAGATACTGGCTTGTATCTTGGGGAATATTATCGTGCACTTTGTTGAACCTCCCATCTTTGTTTCCAGTTTGGTCAGTGGGGTACAATGATATCACAAACCAACATTCAGTACAGAGAAGTGCAAGAAGACTCCTTAACTGTATTTATCTAATGACATGGCAAAGCAATACTGAATTAACTTCATTGCACTGAGCAAAATGATGTTCGTACTGAACTAGTCCAGGTGTCCCTCTGGGTCTCATGCATGGGCGAAGGTGCAAAATCATCCCCGTTGGTGGAGAATAACTGAGTGCATTCATAAACAATCTTTAAAGACAATTTTTTTTAACTAGATTTGGAGTGAACATACTAAGCAGCACATTTGGGCTCTTGGCAGGTCTGGTAAAGTAGGAAATTTTTTGAAGGTTTTTTTTGGGTCGTTAAGATTAATGAATTCTTTAAAAATAATGAAACCATTAAATTCTATGCCTTTTAGCCTTTTAGAAAATGAATTGCGTAATAAATTATCTTTTATTAATGATGGGAAATGATGTCTATTCAAAGTAGGACTGGTTTAATCAGGGACAGCATTATCTGCCTATTTCTAATTTAGTGGTGAGTTGTGCTTTGAATTTGGTTAAATTATCACAAACCAACAGATTAAAAATAATGGCTGGGATTTTCCCAAAGAAACTCTAAGTGCCAAATTCATGTAAAAACTGGAGTAAATCCCACTGGTTTCTTCAGCGGCATTTTCAAAATAAATCTCCCCCACTCTGCGTCACACCGAATGTGAATCTCAGTAAAAACCTGAGGGCTGGGCCTACTCCCACTGGAGAGGCTGGCAGCAGAGCACTGAGTGGGCCACTACGCATGTCCCAATCTGTCAGTAAGTCTCACAACACCAAGTTAAAGTCCAACAGGTTTATTTGGTAGCAAAAACCACGAGCTTTCGGAACGCTGCTCCTTCGTCAGGTAAGTGGGAGTCCTATTCACAAACAGGGCATTAAAAGACACAAACTCAATTCACAAAATTGCGCATATCGACACAGACATCATGTTTCTACAAAGACGCAAAAAAGAGACAGGATGTGGGAAGCTTAGGAACTTTAGTTACGTAATGAATGTTGGTCAAGGGGGATGTAGAATCTCATTTGTGCCCAATGGAGGCAGCCCCTGCATTATCCTAGTACCCTGTCTATCCTCCCCATGGCCCAGTCACTCAACGCAGTCCCCCTCGCTCTTCCAGCCTTATCCTCATAATACCTCAGACACATGCTTGAGTCCGGCCAGGCTCTCCTTTACTGGGACAGCCTGTAGTCCCAGCAGTGGCCACTGCTCTCATCTGGTGCTGCTAATTGGCTGGCATCTGTCTATGGCAGGACAACCTCTTAAGAGAGGACATAGATCTCACCTATATCAGTTTACACCGCTCCCAATGTTAAATTGCCAAGGATCAGCCAGACTCACTACGGACGTTTTTGCCTGGAGGCTGGGGATTTTGGTTCCCTGGGTGAGCCAGCCTTTGAGTGGATATTAGGAGTATAATCATAGAATCATAAAATTCCTACAGTGCAAAAAGAGACCATTTGGCCCATCAAGACTGCACTGACAACAATCCCAACCAGGCTCTATCCTTGTAACCCCACCTATTAACCCCACTGATCTGCCTAAACTAAGAGGCAATTGAGAGTGGCCAATCAACCTAACCTGCACATTTTTGGATTGTAGGAAGAAACCAGAGCACCCAGAGGAAATCCATAGAGACATGGGGAGAACGTGCAAACTCCACACAGTCACCCGAGGCTGGAATTGAACCTGGGTCCCTGTGAGGCAGCAGTGCTAATCACTCTGCCACCGTGAATAGTAAGGGTCAGAAACGCAAGTGGAAGTAGATTATAGGCTCATAACAGTTCTACTGTTATTGGACCAAGTGTTAAACAAGAAATTATTGTAGTTTTTAATAAAAATAATGCAATATGTGTGGGTGAATTTAACTTTGATATAGGCTGGCAAGTCAAATTGACAAAGGGGCTCTAGAGTTTGCAGAATGCTTTCACAAGTTTCCTAGATCATTCATTTGTGGAACCGACTAGGGATAAAACTATTTTAGATGAAGTATTGTCCATTGATGCTGGATTAATTAGTAACAAGTCTCACAACACTAGGTTAAAGGAATGCCGGTATCTCCACATCTATATTAGTAACCTCAGAGTAAAAGCTCCACCGGTGAATTATTACTATAATACAATTGGATTCCACATTAAATTTGAAAACAAGATACTCCAGTCACAAACAAGAACCTTAAACTTAAACAAAGTTGGTATGAGGGGAAAACTGGCTAAGATTGACTGAATAGATATGGCAGCAAATAAACTGTGGAAAACGTTTAAAGAAACAATTCAAAATGTTGAACAAAAGTACATTTAGTTGAAAAACCAAAAGAAAAAACAGCACAAGAGAACCAGCCAGGGCTTACTAAGGAGTTTAGTGATAGTATTAAATTAAAGGAAGAGGATTATATTGTTGCAAAGAGTAGTAGAATTGGGAGTGTTTTAGAAACCAACAAAGGGCCACCAAAAACGCTGATAACAAATTAAAAAACTATAAGATGACAATAAACCAGCCAGTAACATAAAACACAGATTTTATAAACTAGCTAGGAACATAAAAAACAGATTTTATAAACTAGTTAAGAACATAAAAAACAGATCTTAAGAGCTTTTACAAGTGTATAAAATGGAGAATAGCTAAAATAAACATTAGTCAATTAGAAGCAGAGACAGGAGGCATTATTATGAGGAATGAGAAAATGGCAAAGACATTGAACAAATAATTGATATTTGCCTTCATAGTCAAAAACCCAAGTTGCATTCTGGCAATAGGGAGTAATCTGGGGCTTAAAACAATGAGGAAACTAAGGTTATTAGTATCAGCAGAGAAAAATTACTGGAGAAATTTAAGGGTCTAAAATTGAACGAAACCCCAGGACCTGATGCCCTCGGGTCTAAAAGAGAGAACTGCAGAGATAGTTGTGATTAGTCATGATGGCTATGGTTTTCCAACTTTTCTGTATTCTAGAAGAGTCCCAGCAGATTGGAAGAAAACAGGGAAGTGTTGGCCAGTTGGCTGTTATCAGTGATCAGGAAAATGCTGGAATCTATCGTTTAAAGAAACATAACACCACACTTGGAAAATCATAGAATGATTAACAAAGCATCATGGAGAGGTATTGAATGGAGGTGACAGGAGTCTTCTTACAGAAAGGATCATCTTATTAAATGTCTATCAGACAGTTAACTGGACAGTAGAGTGCCTTTCCTGGAAGGGCCTTAGGGGAGAATGTTCTGACCATGGAGAGCTGTTGGCTACCAGGGATAGATGGGGGGTGTAGCTGTTGTCAGTACGACATCCATCTGAGGCCCAGGATCGTTGCTGGAATCCAGGTCACAGGTGAGTGATGATGAGAGATGGGAGATGTGATGAGGGTCCATGGGAGAGGAGAAGGTGGTGGACAATGGTTGGCAGCAAGGGCAGAGGATGATTGCTGTCAATTGGCATTTCCCTTTTCCTGATGTCAGGACCCTTGTTCAGACACTTTGGACAAGAAAAGTCCCTCCCCAATGCCCCTGCTCTTCTGAAGCCCACATGGGTTTGTTTGCCACGCTCTCCAAAAGGCCATTCTTTGGAAGCCATTAGGTTAATATCAGCAGCATCAGAATAAGGTCCTTAGGTGGCCAGTAACAGTTCACTTCTAGACCTTAATTGTCGGTGAGGTGGAATGGATTTCCACAAGCCAATCATTTAGGACTAAGATGAGGATAAATTTATTCACTCAAAAGGATTGTGAATCTTTTGAATGTCTAGCGCAGAGTGTTGTCAATGTTACACTGCTGGACATAGTGCTGAGCCAGACAGATTTTTGGTCTTCCACAGAATCGATGGTAGACAAGGCGAGTGTGAAAGTGGAGGTGAAGCCTTATAACGGAAGATTAGTCATGATCAATTTGAATGACTGTATGGTCCACTCTTACTCCTATTCCTTACGTTCTTATGTTCTAATTTAGTGCTGCAAGTCTACTCCACCATTTAATAGGACCATGGCTGATCTGATCACAGCTTTATCTCCACTTTCCTGTCTATCCCCATAACCCTTGACTGTTACGTAGTTCAAAAATCTAACTCAGCTCTGAAAGTGTCCAATGTCCATTTCAGCAGGAGTTTTCACTAAATTGTGCTACTTTTTTTTCAGTGCAATTTGCCTGAAATTGACCAAGCTAGCAGAAATACTTTATGGAATTTGAAATGTAAATTGTGTCTGGTGCACCTTGAGCTTCTTTAATCTTTTGAGCTAGCTTAAACCACATGGGCATAAAGTTCTCTTTGGTGATCAGGACATGGATGTTGGCTTCATTTGCAAGTTGCCGCTGCAATGATTCTTGTCACGATTTTTGACAAGGAGGCCAATTAGTAGCTAGGTGAGGTTTTTTTCTTATTCGTGGGACATAGCATCACTGGCTGGCCAGCATTTATTGCTTATCTCTTGTTGTTCCAGGGTAATAGAGAGTCAATCACATTGCTGTGGCTCTGGAGTCACATGCAGAACATACCAGGTAAGAATGGCAGACTTCCTTCCCTAAAGAACATTAGAGAACCAAATGCGGTTTTCCAACAATCAACAATGGTTTCATGGTACATAAGAACATAAGAAATAGGAGCAGGACTAGGCCATCCAGCCCTTCGAGCCTGCCCCGCCATTCAATAAGATCATGGCTGATCTGTCGTGGCTCAGTTCCACTTTCCCGCCCTCTCCCCATAACCCTTAATCCCCTCTCTTATCAAGAACCCATCAACCCGCGTCTTAAAAATATTTAGCGAGGCAGCCTCCACCACTTCAACGGGCAGAGAATTCCAGAGATTCACCACCCTTTGAGTGAAGAAGTTCCTCCTCAACTCCGTTCTAAACCGCCCCCCCCCCCTTTATCTTGAGGCTGTGCCCCCTAGTCCTACTGTCCTTTCTGAGCGGGAAGAGTCTCTCCACCTCTATCCTATCCATCCCATTCATCATCTTATACGTCTCAATGAGATCTCCCCTCATTCTTCTAAACTCTAACGAGTACAAGCCTAATCTATCCAGCCTCTCCTCATAGCTCAACCCCCTCAACTCCGGCATCAGCCTAGTAAACCTCCTCTGCACTCCCTCCAAGGCCAAAATATCCTTGCGTAAGTACGGCGACCAAAACTGCACACAGTACTCCAGCTGCGGCCTCACCAATGCCCTATACAGCCGCAGCAAGACCTCCCTACTTTTATATTCAATCCCCCTCGCTATGAAGGCCAGCATCCCATTAGCCTTCCTGACCACCTGCTGCACCTGCAGGCTGGGTTTTTGCGACTCATGCACAAGGACCCCGAGGTCCCTCTGCACCGTCGCCTGCTGCAGTTTTTCGCCCCGTAAGTAATAGTCCTTCCTACCATTATTCCTACCAAAGTGGACCACCTCGCACTTGCCAACATTAAATTCCATTTGCCATTTCCTGGCCCATTCGCCCAGCCCATCTAGATCCTTCTGCAGACTCTCCACACCCTCCGCGCAATTTGACGTTCCACCAATCTTGGTGTCATCAGCAAATTTCAACACCATACACTCGGTTCCCTCCTCCAGATCATCTATACAAATGGTAAATAGCTGAGGCCCCAGCACCGACCCCTGGGGCACTCCACTAGTCACCAACCGCCAATCCGAATAGCACCCAGTAACCCCCACTCTCTGCCTCCTATTTGACAACCAATCCTCTATCCACGCTAACACCCTACCCCCAACTCCATGCCCCCTTACCTTCTGCAATAACCTCTTGTGAGGTACCTTGTCAAACGCCTTCTGAAAATCAAGAAAGACCACGTCCACCGGCTCTCCTCTCTCCACCGCCCTAGACACATCCTCATAGAACTCCAATAAATTTGTCAGACACGACTTCCCCTTAACGATGGTCATCAGTAGATTCTTAATTCCAGTTTTTTTTTAAACTTATTTCAATTTCTACCATCTGCCGTGGTGAGATTCGAACTTGGGTCCCAGAACATTAGCAAAGTTTCTGGATTAATAGTCTAGCGATAATACCACTAGGCCATTGCCTCACTTTCCGTCCTAATTAGATGCTCACCATCCAGTTAAGGATAACAGATGAGCTCGCATGACCAGAGAGCCAGTGGGAGTTCCTCCAGCACTGAAAGATTGTTATCCGCCATCAGATTTTGGCGCTGTCAGTGAAGATAATAAAGAGGGGAAATGGCTCAAGGTGGAGGTGCCAAAAGTCTATAAATGTTCCATTTAAATGAAGCTACAGTTTCCAGCAATCATCAGAGAGGGGAAACCTCTTCAATGGACATCAGTGGTTGCAGAAATGGAAGACATTCCCTGTCTTTTGCCATGTTTTGGACTTAATGGGAATGTCAACTTGAAAATTCAAATCAGCACGCAGACAGTTGCCTAAATAAGCAGGCCCTTTAATTGACCAACTGGGCTTCTTGCTGCATGTTGGCTGAAAAATTTGCATGATCTCCCTCCCGATCTTCCTGGAATGGGAATGGCCCGGAGATGGGACCATGGTGCGAGATAGTGTGTCTGATCATCTCCTGCCCTGTCTCCTCAGGTTAAAAAAAACTACCTATCACTTTAGAGGCTGGTCCCAGTCAAAAACCAAGCCACATCCTCCAGTTGAATTAATCACCATGGCAAATTCTCTCCAATCAGGTTTCCATCCCATTGTAGTCCTAAAACAGCCCTTAATAACACTTTATAACAAATAACAAACCTATCTGCAATAGCTGATATGGTTTATCATCTGCCCCATGCCAACATCATCCAAAACACAGACCCGATTTACCATCAAGTTGCGCCTGTTTTCAGATGTGAAAACTTTGTAAAGTTGGGCATGAGCTGAATAGCAGGATCCATGCCCTCCTCCACGTTGGTTCCCTCTTTACTGAGGCCTGAAAATGGCCGCGATGCATTTTGAATGCATTTAAATTGACTTAATAGGCTGCACGCCCAAGTTTACCAGCACTTCCCCCTTTACCACCACATTCGCCAATCCAGAATCAGCACGAAACAGACATGCTCCATAAAAGTCCAATTCGGGCGCTCCATCGGTGAGGGTTAGATGAAGACTGAAAATGAATGAGCTATTCAACAAATGCATAACTAACATGAGTCACAATCCGACACACAGAAGTAGCAGAGGAGCAGTCCTTTTGACACTCCACGCCATAAAAGATGACCTGATTTCTCTTCTATTTTCAGTGATTCTCATGCTACATTTGTTTATTTAATCTATATTCTATTACTTCATCTATTGTATTCATGTTATACATTGTACAATGATAAACATAATTTTGTGCATTTGCAAGTACGCTCCATGATTAATTGCTTCTGCATTACTCACAGAGTGCTCTGTTGGAAATGCTTACAAAATTTCATTGTCCTTCCATGTGTTCACAGTCTGATGCAAATTAAGCAAGATTTTGCTTTTATATCTCCACCAAAGTTTCCTCCACATCAAAATCCTCAAACTTAGAGACACACCAAAATCTCTGAATAGGCAAAGCCTCTACCCATCAGTGGAGAAGCTGACCTGACTGAAGAAGACCAAATAAAGGGAGCAGTGTTTAGGTGAACAGCTTCCCTCGGGCACAGAGTTCAGAGACAGGAAACAGTCTTTTATGTTGAGCATCTTTCATAATGCAACACAAAAGCTTCAGATCAGCTGCTGTCTCTGAATCAATTCTGCCTCAGTATCCGGTCATTCTGAAAGGACGACTTCAGCTCATGACGTTATAAGTTATGTCATGGTTCATTTTTGTTTCTGGGAAGAAAAGTACAATGCACAATATTATAAAATATTGTGAAATCTGATTGCCATAACTTCCTGTTTCTAAGGTTAAGTGGGGCACACACTTGAAAAGAGTCATTGAGCAATTCTCCTTACAGCTTCAGGGTGTTACTTCCAGATGTGCAAGCCAATAGCCAGGAAGTTATCATGATGGGAATTTTAGAGCAAGTCCGGTTAATCCCAAAGGTGTCTCCACTGCATTCCTTCCAAAGCTCCACAAATAGTAATGAACAAAATCAGAGTCAACACAGCGCATTTATAATATTGTCAATCTACCTGAAAAATCATGCTAATTATGTGGGTCACTTTGGTATTGCAACTTTACATAGTTACATTTCAGTGCTCTATAATAATAGAACATAGAACACAACAGCACAAACAGGCCCTTCGGCCCACAAGTTGCGCCGATCACATCAATACCTACCAATCCATTGACCTATCTATAACCCCCAATCCCATTAAATCCAGAAGTCTTTTAAAAGACCCCAGCGAGTTCGCCTCCACCACCACTGAAGGCAGCCGATTCCATTCACTCACCACCCTCTGAGTGAAAAACTTAACCCCTAACATTACCTCTGTACTTGCTTCCCTGCACCTTAAATCTGTGTCCTCTCGTAGCGACCATTTCAACCCAGGGAAATAGCCTCTGAGAATCCACCCTATCTATTCCTCTCAACATCTTATAAACCTCTATCAGGTCGCCTCTCAACCTTCGTCTCTCCAGGGAGAAGAGGCCCAGCTCCCTCAACCTATCTTCATAAGGCATGCCTCCCAATCCAGGCAACATGCTTGTAAATCTCCTCTGTACCCTTTCAATAGCTTCTACATCCTTCCTATAGTGAGGCGACCAGAACTGCGCACAGTACTCCAAGTGGGGCCTGACAAGGGTCTTATAAAGTTGCAGCATTACCTCCCGACTCCTAAATTCAGTCCCTCGATTAATGAAGGCCAGTACACCATACGCCTTCTTGACCACATCCTCCACCTGCGAGGCCGATTTAAGAATCCTGTGGACCCGGACCCCAAGATCCTTCTGCTCTTCAACACTGCTAAGACTCCTACCCTTGATAGTGTACTTGTTCATCCCGTTGGTCCTGCCAAAATGGACCACTACACATTTATCCGCGTTGAAGTCCATCTGCCACTTCTCCGCCCAGTCTTGCATCCTATTTATGTCCTGCTGCAACTTCTGACATCCTTCCAGACCATCCACAACACCACCGACCTTCGTGTCATCGGCGAACTTACTAACCCATCCCTCCACTTCCTCATCTAGGTCATTTATGAAAATGACAAACGGCAAGGGTCCTAGAACAGATCTCTGGGGCACTCCACTGGTGACTGACCTCCATGCAGAAAAAGACCCAGCCACAACCACTCTCTGCCTTCTGCAAGCAAGCCAGTTCTGGATCCACAAGGTCAAAGCCCCTTGGATCCCATGCCCTCTCACCTTCTCAAGAAATCTTGCATGGGGGACCTTATCAAACGCCTTGCTGAAGTCCATGTACACCACGTCCACTGCTCTTCCTTCGTCAATGTGTTCAGTCACATTTTTGAAGAACTCAACTAGGCTCGTAAGGCACGACCTGCCCTTGACAAAACCATGCTGACTATTTCTGATCATGCTAAACCTCTCCAAATGCTCATAAATCTTGTCCCTCAGAAGCCTCTCCATCAGCCTACCAACCACTGAGGTCAGACTCACCGGTCGGTAATTTCCCGGGCTATCTCTGTTCCCTTTCTTGAAAATGCTAGTTAGTACTCAGCTCAAACTTTTGCGACACGTATCTGTTTTACAGTTACTGTTTATGAAGTTTGTAATACAATTTCTCTGCATTCAAAAATTTTATAACATTAATTCGTCATAAAAATACATTACAATGTATTTTGTGCATGTCTGTTGGTTGAACATTATAGATCTCCTCATATTTCTTCTAAAGTTTGTGCCTGAGCCTCGTTGGCAGACTGACGTAGCGGTGCAAGAATCATCAGTGCTCCCTTTCCCTCTGATCTTCATTACATATTAATGTGGCAGGATTTATAAATTGTTAAAAGCACTTTTTTTTGTAGATACTCTTTACCCAGAGCAATAGCATTAACACGGCTCACAATATAAAAACTTGAAGTACTCAGCAATGTATGCAAGAATCATAACAAATGCTTGCAGTGGAAAAGAGTTTCATAATGCATCACATTATGAATAGATTATATTGTTGAGAACAATTCATCTGCCTTTTGCCTTGTAGATAGTGAAGCTTTAAAATATACAATGAATAGGGCTGAATTTCACACAAAGTAGCTTTAGTTGCAATGGAAAATTCAGACATCTCTTGATTTGACAGGATCACAGTTAATAACTGGCCACATTTCAGTATTTCAAGGTTACATGCACAACCTTTTTCAGCTCAAAGTGAATAATCCAGACTCATTGGTCCCATTATCAACATGTGGAAAACTGAAGGTTGGTGGGGAGATAACATAGGGTGGAATTTAAAGTTGGTCACGGCGTTGCAGAGAGGAGTGGGCAAGTCTGCTGAATTGGGTAAGAAGTGAAGTTTTAAGTTCCTAAACTTTGGCCTAACACGTAGAGTTCTCCTGGCAGTGGGATGGAAGAGTGATAGCATTGCCATCAGCGCAAGGCAGAACATTAATTTTAATGTGCTTGAGGGAAGGTCAAGGGCGCCTGAGAGAGGACAGAAAGTGATTTGGGAAAGGTTGGGTATCCTTAAGAGAGGATTGAGATTGATTGAGGACGACGCAGTGCACAGTGGTTAACACTGCTGCCTCACAACTCCAGGGACTCAGGTTTGATTCCTGGCTTGGGCCACAGTCTGTGTGGAGTTTGCACATTCTCCCCAAGTCTGTGTGGGTTTCTTTCAGATGCCCCAATTTCCTCCCACCATCCAAACATGTACAGATTAGGTGGATTGCCCATGCTAAAATAGCCCCTTAGTGTCAGGGGGACTGGCTAGGGTAAACACATTGGGTTATGGGGATAGGACCTGGGTAGGACTGTGGTTGGTGATTTGGGGAAGGTTGGGTATCCTTAAGAAAGGATGGGCTGAAAAGCCTCCTTGTGCACTATAGGGTTTTATGATTCTATGATTCTGTAAGATCAATGATGCCTGAGGGATGTGGAGGGTGGTCAAGAGAAGGTTGTGCCATTCAGAGAAGGTCAGTGGTGACTGAGGGAGGGTTGAAGTTGATCAAAGAAAGGTCAAAGGTAACCTAAGCAGGATTTTTTTTGAGGATGTAACTAGTCGAATAGATAAGGGAGAACCAGTGGATGTGGTGTATTTGTATTTTTAGAAAGTTTTTGACAACGCCCTATATAAGAGGTGAGTGTGAAAAATTAAAGAGCATGGGCCGTGGGTAATGTAAAGGCATGGATTGAGAAGGTGAACAGGCATGAAACAGAGAGGAGGAATAAACAGATTTTGTTTCACAATGGGAGGTGGGGTCGTGCAGCAATCAATGCACGGGCCTCAGCTATTCACAAAACACATCAGTGATTTTGATGGGGGAATCACATGTAATATTTCCAAGATTGCTGATGACGCCAAACTAATTGGAATTGTGAGTGATGAAGAGAAAGTAAAAAGGCTCCCAGACAATTTTGATAAGTTGAGTGAATGGGAGATGCAGTATAACATGGAGAAGTGTGATGTTATCTACTTTAGTTGGAAAAACAGAATGGCAAAGTATTATTTCAATGTTGATAGATTGAGAAATGTTGATGTACAAAAGGATCTTGGCATCCTCGCACACCAATTACTGAAAGCAAGCTGTGCAGTTACAGCAAGCAGTTGGGAAAGCACGTGGTATGTTGACCTTCATTGCAAGAAGACCTGAGTACAGAAACAAGAGTGTCTTACAATGGCTTGGTGAAATCAAGCATAATTTTGGTCTCCTTATCTAAGAAAGAGTACACTTGCCATAGAATGAGTGCAGCGAAGTTGCACCAGACTGATTTCTGTGATGGCAGGATTGTTGTATGAGAACAGTCTGGGTTGAATGGGCTTGTATTCACTGGAATTTGAAAGAATGAGACAGGATCTAACTGAAACATATAAGAGCCTGTCAAGGCTGTAAAGTCTGGTTGCAGGATTATCATTCTCTGTAGCTGAGGAGACTAGAACAAGGGGTCACAGTCTCACAAAACCAGGTTAAAGTCCAACCAGTTTATTTGATAGTAATTCCACAAGCTTTCGGAAACGGTGTTCCTTCGTCAGGTGTGCGGAAGGTTCTGATCAGAGAAGGGCATAGAAAATCACACACAGTTTATAGAATACTGATTAGAATGCAAATCTTTACAGCTAACCTGCTATTCAAGTCTTAAAGATGCAGACAACGTGAGTGGAGATAGCATTAGCATAGGTTAAAGAAATGTGTATTGTCTCCAGATAGGACAGTATGTGAGGTTTTGCAAGCCCAGGCAAGTCTTGGGGGTTACAGATAGTGCGACATGAACCCAAGAAAACTCAGCACACATGGAACAGTTGAACCAGGGACACTCTTCGTCATAATGGATGTCTCAGCACTCTACACCAACATCCCCCACGACAATGGCATTGCTGCAACTGCCTCAGTATTCAACACCAACAACTGCCAGTTTCCAGATGCAAGTTTACAACTCATCCGCTTCATCCTTGACCACAATGTCTTCACCTTCAACAACCAGTTTTTCATCCAGACACATGGAACAGCCATGGGGACCAAATTTGCACCTCAATCTGCCAACATCTTCATGCACAAGCTTGAACAAGACTTCCTCACCACACAGGACCTTCAACCGATGCTCTACACTAGATACATCGATGACATTTTCTTCCTTTGGACTCATGGTGAACAATCTTTGAAACAACTATATGATGACATCAACAAGTTCCATCCCACCATCAGACTCACCAAGGACTATTCTCCGGAATCAGTGGCATTCTTGGACATATGCATCTCCATCAAGGACGGTCACCTCAGCACCTCACTGTACCACAATCCCACGGATATCCTCACGATGCTCCACTTCTCCAGCTTCCACCCTAAACACGTTAAAGAAACCTTCCTCTACGGACAAGCCCTCCGTACACACAGGACCTGCTCAGATGAGGAAGATCGCGACAGGCACCTCCAGACGTTGAAAGATGCCCTCATAAGAACAGGATATGGCGCTCGACTCATCGATCGACAGTTCTGACGCGCCATAGCGAAAAACCGCACCAACCTCCTCAGAAGACAAACACAGGACACGGTGGTCAGAGTACCCTTTGTTGTCCAGTACTTCCCCAGAGTGGAAAAGCTACAATATCTTCTCCAGAGTCTGCAACACATCAATGATGAAGACTTCTCTGATCAGAACCTTTCACGCACCTGACGAAGGAACACCGTTTCCGAAAGCTTGTGGGATTACTATCAAATAAACTGGTTGGACTTCAGCCTGGTGTTGTGAGACTTCTTACTGCAGTGAACAGAAGTTTGCTGAGCACCAAGTTCACCTCTTCTTTGACAGTGGCAGTGGGGCTTGAACGGCCAGAGAATCCTGGCCATTGTTTCTTCTTCTACCACGAACCTTGGAAGTGAATTCCACAGCTTCACAATCCTCCAAATAAACACTTTCCTCCCGGCCTCTGCTCTAATCTTTAACATATTAAATTATACCTATGTCTCCTCATTCCAGACACCGGAACAGCTGGAATCAATCTGCTTTTGTTTACCTTGTCCTGTCCCTTTCACAATTTGAAGCAATACCACCATTTTGCTCCACATCTTGTGCAGTTCCAATGAAAGCGAGGCCACTGCTGGAAACCTCCAACCTCACCCGTGCCTAGGGTTCTCCCGTGCTGCTGCGGAGAATGGAGTTTTACCTCAGCGCCAAATGTTCCATTCCAACTGGCAGTGGGCCAGGAATGAGCATGATCTGAGAATTTTGCCCCACACTAAGCAACCGTTTCACAGATTTGTATTCCACCATATTGGGCAACGTTTTAGTGAATCAGTCACTTTGTTCGAATCCAATGAGCACCCACATACATAAGCTACAGGTTCCCTACATTCTCAGTAAGGTGCAGGCATCCTAGGGTGCCCAGACCAACTGTTGTGCCCCATCATCAGTGCATTTGAATCCAGATTGAGAATTCAACCTGACCCTTTTCAACTCATTGCATTAACCAGTAAATTATTATATAGATAATAAACATGCTTATGCTCAAACGCTCAGTCAATATCAACCTTTAAGAAACTGTTAAGATTTAAGAAAGTGACTTCAGCATAATTTTAAATTGTCACCTTAAAGTTTTGATGGAAAACACTTCAGTCGTTTACCAATGACACATTCTTTTAACTTATCTGCTTCAAAAAATGATCTAATATGATTGAAATAATTTATCTGTGTGTTTTATTATGCATTTAAATGAATTTCTGAACCAAAGATGGGCAGTTTATTCCTGACACATTAGAATAACACAGTATAGCACTTAAAATACACCACAAATCATAGGAAGTTATTTTTCTTGACATCAGTAGAAATTAAGGTTATTTATCAAAATTTGCTTCTTAAAGCAACATCGATTAGGAAATCATATTTTTTTACATAATCAAGATCAATTTCAGGAATAAAGGCTGGGAGTTTCCTGAAAAATATTTTAAGTTCCCAATTCATGTGAAAACAGGAGTAACTCCCACTTACTTTTTTTAGCGTGATTTCCAGAGTGAATCTCTGACACTCTGTACATCAGAATTCCCCAGCAGAATTCACTCTGAAAATCAGCAGTGAGGGCTAGTCAAAGAACAAAGAACAACGCAGCACAGGAAACAGGCCCTTCGGCCCAACGAGCCCGCACCGCCATCTCAGCATTGTGAATCCCCTCTCCATCCGTGACCCTCGTCTATGCTTATGGCACTCCACATTGGAAACCAGATTGAGGGGAGACTAAGTTAGGGACAATTTGTTACAGCAGCCAGCCTAAGAGCACATCTCTGGGGTGTGGGAGGAAACCGGAGCACCCGGAGAAAACACACGCAAGCACGGGGAGAATGCGCAAACTCCCACAGACACCGGCCCAAATCCATGTATCTGCACAGCAAACAGTGATAGTCACTGAGCTGTCGTGTTGCCCAGCCTCTGGTCCAGTTTAAGCTAACACGAATGACGTGAAGCACTAGGCTACTCTCGAAACATCCAAGAGCAGCCCTCGTACGACCCATCGTGTGTATGCCCCTTGTTGGACAACAAGTCCTGCTGAGTTGGCCACTCCACATGCACCCATCAGTCAGAGCAGAGATCGATGCATGCACAATCGTTCCTCAATGCTGGTCAGTCCAGTCGGTCTCCAGATTGCTGGCCAATCCCACTGTTGCTGCTCTGACACCCCCACCCCCTGATTGTTGGTCTCCTGGACCTCCTTGGACAAGCCCTGGTGTTGCCCCACCCTCTCCACAGCCGGCCAGCTCCAGTGTCCCAATCTGCCCCCTCTCCCACAGCGCCAATATGGCTGGCCCCGATCGCCGTCCTCCCACTGACTCACTGACCCCAAATGCAGAGCAGCAGTGGGACACCACTCCCCCCTTAGGCCCTGCCCCATGGGCATTGCCAATTTGCTCTTTGGGCTGGCAGTGCCCAAAGCCAGGAGGCACCCCCTTTACCCCCACCCTCCTGGAGGTGGGGTGGGGCCTCCATACTTCACTTCAGAGGGGTTGGGCCACCTGTGAACAACAGTTGCAAACCCCAATAGAGTGAACCATTCCTGAAGAGGAGGGAGACACGAGCAAGTCCGGATACTTATATCCAGGGCTCGCTAATAAGACGGAAAGGTGGATTAGCGTATTGTAATCAGATTTCTGCATAGAGCAGATGACGGTGAAAATCTTTGCTGCAGAGATGCGTGAAGGCTGTGGTACCCAGTGGGAACCCCGTAAAATGGCCTCTACTGATGTCTTCCAGCCCACTGCGCTGGGAAAGTCATTCCCAAAATGTTTCTGTGAACACTGACCTTCACGAGGTGCCTTTGGGATCTGATCCTGTGGTGTCAATTTTGACTTGCTGAAATCTGTGTTAACAAGGTGACAATGCACTCAAATGGAGTCAGTTGTCTTCCTTACCTATTAATGACACCACATTGCCCAATGATTCTTTTACGTGGTAAAGCAAACAAAAGGGCTATTGTTCGGCTGGAATGGTAATAGCAGTAAGCCCGGAGAACAGGTGATCTGCTGTTCCATTCTGCTCTTGTCTGATTTCATATTTCAGTGATGGTTGAAGAAACAGACACCAGAGTTTCCAGCAGATCACAGCTTCTTTCAAACCTTCCTGGAGATCCTACCAAAGGAAAATATGTTCAGGAGTGAAGGAACAGCAAGTAGGAGGAAGATTCTGAAATGCTAGGTGTACCAGGCATGAAGAGAGATTGCTGAGAATATCAACCTGAGGAACATCAGCCCAGTACCTGGGTTCAGTGCAGGAGGCACTTAATGCACATGTACATCATGCAGATGCCCCACAAATGTGTATTCTTCTGCGTAGGAAATATTCTCACCCTATCACCCTGAAGGATGGGACTACACACAACACAGGAGCAAGGAGTGCCAACATCACAGTGCCCTTGGGACTGAAGCATCCAGCACTGGAAATCAATGGCTCCTCAGGAGCTGTCAGGATAAGACATTTCATGGTGGGACCTTCTAGGAAGAGGTTTTCTGACTTGTATCTCTGACTAAACTTCTGAAAAATAACATAAATTCAATTTTGATGCCTGGCATTGTTAATGTTGAGCCGAGCAGTGCCAATACCTTTCTCCCACGTTACTTCTCCGAAGTTGCAATCACAGAGAAAAACAGCACTAGGAAGGAGAATCCCTTTGAGGGAGGAAATGCAGTCACTCTTACTCACTTGCAAGCACCGGCACAGGGATCGGTTTCCCAGCTGAGATAGAGACTGAGTTAGAGTGCGTAATGCTCAGTTTCAGTGAGCAGAACAGATACTAATGTCAGGGACACTGTGAGGTGCATTGGACCAGAGCCTGAGGTCCTCTTCCAGCTATGTTGTACTTGTCAAGTGTTTAGTGGGAAGTACAGCCAGGGTCTGGTCTGTGGTACTATGACTGGCTCAGGTGTACAGAGGGATTGGAAATCTGTTCGTGAAGCAATCTATAGTTAGTAGAACTGACAGGAATTCCTGAGACCATCAGTGTGGTTAGAGGATGGTAAGCTGTCTCCAGGGTTCAGAATGTCACCAAGTGGCTGCAGAGCGTTCTGGGAAGTGATAGTGAACTGCCAGAGATCGCTCCAACAAGATAAATAGAATGAGAGAAGAGATCATTCAAACCGAATTTATGGAGCTAGGAAAGGGCTAATAGGCAAGATGTTTAATTTTGTAATCTCTGAATTATTCTCAATATCACACACTACTGAGTAAAGAAATTGAAGGATTGAACATGGCTGGAGGGATGGTGCAAGTGGGAGGAATTTAAATTCCTGATTCATTCAAACTGACTCTGGGAAATGGGATCTGTACAAGTCTAATGTGTTGCACCCAAAGAGAACTAGCACCAATGTCCTTGTGAGACAGTTAGCTAGTACTATTGGGGTAGATTTAAACTAACTTGGCAAGGACATGAGAATTAGGATGTAACAATAGGAAGGATTAATAAACTGCATAAACAGTTGGGAGAAGAAGAAAGCGCTAGAAACAATAAGGCACAAGGTAGGGTCAGATGAAGAGATAATGCAATAAGTCTAAATTAGCTTCATGGAGCATGTACATAAATACATGAAGGATAATAAATAAGATGTCTGCACAAATAGCCAATGGGGAATGCAATGTTGTGGCAATAATGGAGACATGGTTCAAAAAAGGGGCAGGGCTGGGAAACTTCCCCAAATTTAGTGAACAGCGGGAAGGGGCCAAAACAGGAAACTCATCCATTAGTGGCAGGAAGGCTCTTTAATACCCCATTTCAAACCTAAAATCCCTGAGCTCAGCAGGATTCAATGGTGACTCAGTGATTATAAAAGAGTTGCACATGTGTCCCAAGCCACCAGAAAGTCTCAACGTAAACACTATCTAGTTTGCCAGGGGCCTAGCAGGGTAGGGTTCTTTGTTCACAGGGACCTGGCATTGGGAGGTGTGGAATCCATTCACAGCCATTGCCTTGCTCTTACATCTTCCCCCCTTCCCTATGATCCCCATCTTACCAAATTTACTTCTCTTTCAGGACGCATCGACAATCTCTGGTGACTTCTGGGGCCTTAATCTGGTGCTGCCCTAGTAAGTTCCAGATTGCGTGATAATAGCATCGTGCCTTCTGGAGAATGGTGACATGGGGTTCTTAATAGCACTCCAACCAATGAGCTAAACCAATGAGCACTAAATTCCCCCCAAAGGCTTTCAGGAAATAAAGGGAAGGATAGAAAGGAGGAGGCTTGGCTCTCCTCGAGATATCAAGAATAGAAGCTATTTGGCTAGAGCCAAGGAATACAAGAAAGGTTAAATAACATTGCTGGGTGTCTTCTTTTGGCTGCTAACTCATAGTAAAAATATGGAAGAACAGATTTTCAGGAAAATTTCAGGGAGATGAAAGAAAAACTATAGATGAATTATAATTGTCTTACAATTAATTTTGATTGTAATGGCGTGAAGATCAGAGATAGGGAAGGATTTCTGATGTGTGTTCAGGAGAATTTTCTTGATTGGTATGTTTCCAGCCCAACAAGGAATGTAGTTTTGATTCTAAGGTAAGAGGAGGTCAAGTAAATCAAATTTTAATCAGGGGCTTTTGGGAAATAGTGATCACAGCATCATAAGGTTCGAGTTAGACATGGAAAAGGACAAGGAGCAATTTAAGGTAAAAAAATGAGAATTTGGAAGATGACCATTTTCAGTGGGTTGCAAACTGATCTGCCCCACTTAAACTGGAACCAAAGATTGGCAGGCAGAATAGTAACAGCAATGGCCTGCCTTTAAAGAGGAGATGATTTAGATATAGCTGAGCTACATTCTCCAGAGCCCTCTAGATGACAAGAGTAAGATGAAGAGAAAAAAGGGTGAATGACCAATGTCAGTTTGATAATATAAGTGAGAAGCAGGCTGAAGAGAAAAAATTCAAAGAGAAAGTGAAATCAAAGGGGCAAAGGGAAGAGTATAAGAAGAGACAACAACTAAAGTAAAAGGAATCCAAGACTTCCACAGGCATTAAAATCATTAAAGGGTAGGAAGAGAGTGTGGGCCCAATTTGGCACTGAAAAGGTGATATATTCATAGAATCCCTACAATGCAGGAGGAAGCCATTCATCCCATTGAGGCTGCACTGACAACAATCCCACCAAGGTCCTACTCCTATAATCCCACATATTTATCTTGCTAATCCCTCTGACATTAAGGGGCAATTTAGCATGGCCAATCCACCTAAGCTGCACATCTTTAAAGTGTGGGAGGAAACCAGAGCACCCAGAAGAAACCCACGCAAATATGGGGAAAATGTGCAAACTCCACACAGACAGTCACCCAAACTGGGAATCGAACCTGGGTCCCTGATGCTGTGAGGCAGCAGCGCTAACCACTGTGTCACTGTACCAATTCATAGAGACAAAAGGTGGAGGTGAGGTATTAAAAGAATACTTACATCTGTTTTTAGCAAAGAAGGTCAAAGTGACAGAGAAGGTCATAGAGATATTGAATGGAATAAAACAGATATCCAATGGAAGGCTACGCTTAAAGTTTATTTGGCACCAGGCTCAGATAGGATCTGATGATGTTGAGGAATGTGAGGGTGTAAATTGTCAAGGTATTAACCTTTATCCTCCAAACATCCTCAGATACATGGGTGGTGCAGAGGACTGGAGCATTGCAAACGTTGCATCATTTGTTCAAACAAGAATGTAAGAATAAATCCAATGACCGCAGGCCAGTCAGTAGGAAAACCATTAGAAATGATAATCCGGGCCAAAATTAACAGTTGCTTGGAGAAGTGCAACTTGAGTTAGAAAAGCCAATATGGATTTGTTAAATTAAAATAGTGTTTAGCTAACTTGACTGAGCATTCTGATGTGGTAACAAAGATGGCTTGTGAAGGTATCCTTTATTTGCAAGCATAAATTTTAACTGGGGAAGTGCAGAAAAACAAGAATGGGAAGATAAAAAGAAATATGCAGATATCTCCCAGAGACACAAGTCAATGCCAAATACAATGTCATCATCCTAAAACATCAAACGCTTTCAATTCGCTCAACATGTGCTGTGCAATTCTGAAACTATCAACATTTTGTTTATAGCTGGAGGCAAAATGAACCTAAATAGACAAGTATATAACAGCCACTATTCTGCCATATACCTTATTACTTTAGAATGAGTTTAACTGCTTTTGCGTCATCTTAATTATTATAAATTAAGCACAATTGCTATCATTTATAAGGATTCTGAATAAAGGATGCAGAAAGATAGCACCTGTAAACACACATGAATAACCCAAATAAAGACAATTTGAAACTGAACTCAAGAACAACATTAACTGTCATAAGCAGTTTTGATAAATAATTTAAAATGCTAGTTTAAAAATTACAGAAAACCAACTTTGTAGGAAAGTTCTAGCCACAAGACCCAAACTATTAACCCACCGTCAAATGTCAATCCTTTTTTATTTATTGAAAATGTAATACAACGTTCTTCCTCCTCACCTTTTTTAAGCCCTCCCTATATCCCAGCCATTGCTTGATTCTGATTCTGAACTTAAAAAGTTTGCACGATCTGATTAGGCTTTGTAAATCATAGGGCTGGTGTGAAGATAGGGTTAGGATCTACTGTAGTGACCAAAGACAAATCCCCTTTTACAGGTACATAAGAATATAAAAACTAGGAGCAGGTGTAGGCTATCTGGTCCCTGGAGCTTGCTCCACCATTCAATAAGATCATGGCTGATCTTGGACTCAGCTGCATTTATCCGCCTGCTCACCATGATCCTTAAATTCCTTTACTGCTCAAAAATTTATCTAACTTTGCCTTCAACACATTCATTGAGGAAGCCTTAATTGCTTCACTAGGCAGACAATTCCACAGATTCACAACCCTTTGGGTGAAGAAGTTCTTCCTCAACTCAGTCCTAAATCTGTTCCCCTTATTTTGAGGTCATGCCCCCTAGTTCTAGTTACCAGTGGAAACAACTTCCCTGCTTCTATCTTATGTATTCCCTACATAACCTGATGCGTTTCGATTAGATCTCCCCTCATTCTTCTGAATTCCATAGAGTATTGTCCCAGTATACTAAGTTACTCCTCATAAGCCAACCCTTTCAATTTCAGAATCAACCTAGTGTATCTCCTCTGCAACCTCTCCAATGCAACATATCCTTTCTCAAGTAAGGAGACCAAAACCGTACACAGTATTCCAGGTGTGACCTTACCAGCACCTTATACAGCTGCAACATAACCTCCTTGTTTTTAAACTCTATCCTCTAGCAATGAAGGACAAAACTCCACTTGCCTTATTAATTATGTGCTGACCAACTTTTTGTGATTCATGCACAAGGACACCCAGGTACCTCTACACAGCAGCATGTTGCAATTTTTTACAATTGAAAGAATAGTCCATTTTTCTGTTATTCCTACCAAAGTGGATGACCTCACATTTACCAACATCGTATTCCATCTGCCAGACCCTTGCTCTCTCATTTAGACTATTTATAACCCTTTGCGCATTCAGTGTCCTCTGCACACTTTGCTCTGCCATTCATCTTAGTGTCATCTGTGAATTTTGACACTTGGTCCTCAACTCCAAATCATCTAAGTAAATCGTGAACAAGTGTGGTCCCAACACTGATCCTTGGGGCACTTCACTAATTATTGTTTGCCAACCAGAAAAATACCCATTTACCCCCACTCTTTGCTTTTTGCTGGTTAACTAATCCTTTATCCATGCTAATACATTACCCATAACACTGTGCACCTTTATCATATGAAGCAGCCTTATCAAATGCCTTCTGGAAATCCAAATACACCACATCTACAGGTTTCCCCACTGTTCACAGCACACATAATGTCCTCAAAGAATTCCACCAAATTAGTCAAACATGACCTACCCTTCATGAACCTATGCTGCATCTTCCCAATGGGACAATTTAGATGCAGATTTCTTCCTTGATGATTGATTCAAATATTTTCCCTAGTACAAAAGTTAAGCTAACTGGTCTATAGTTATCTGCCTTTTGTCTATCTCCTTTGTTAAACATTGGTATCACGTTTGCTGTTTTCCACTCAGCGGGAACTACCCCAGAGTCCAGCGAATGTTAGTAAATTACCACTAGTACATTTGCTATTTCTCCCACCATCTTTTAGTACCCTGGACTGCATTCCATCAGAGCCAGGAGATTGGTCGAACTTTAGCCCCATTAGCTTGCACAACAGTACCTCTTCAGTGATAATAATAGTTTCCAGGTCCTCACCTGCCATAACTTTCTTGTTATCAATTTATGGCATGTTATTTGTGTTTTCCACTGTGAGGACCGGCACAAAATACCATTCAATGTCTCGGCGATTTCTTCATTTCCAGTTATTACAGCCCCCTTCTCATTCTCTAAAGGACTAGTTTGCATTAGCTACTCCTTTTCATTGTACATATTTGTAGAAATTCTTGCCATCTGTTTTTATATTCTGAGGTAGTTTACTCTCATAATCCATCTTACTTTTCTTTATAGCTTTTTCGTAGCTTTCTGCTGACTTTTAAAAATTTCCAAATCCTCTAGTTTCCCACTAATCTTTGCTACTTTGTATGCATTTATTTTCAATCTGATGCTCTCTTTTATTTCCTTAGATACCCATGGCTGATTAACTCTTTTTCTACAGTTTTTCCTTATCACTGGTATACACAATAATATACAATTGGTAAGTGTACAATTTCATGTAATCATGTTCCTGGAAACAAATACCATGAAACTGTCGGCAAAAATTTTCATATAAGCCCATAAGTGGGCTTGGGGATCATATTGTATGATTATTCTGAGTCCAGACAAGGTGAGGCAAGTAACATGTTGGCTGGGATTTTCCAGCCATGCTCACCTCAGAACAGGAAAATCCTGCCTGAAGTCAGTGGACCTTTGCGTGGACCTTTGCATGGTCCGCGCCCCTGCCCTCTACACTTCCTTGGAAGGCAGGATTGGAAAATTCCCTCCATAAGCTTTGTGCTACCCCCTCATCACCCTGACTGTGGCACAAAGACCATTTCTAAATATACTGCTGATTGGCTATGTGCGAATCAGGAGGCCTTGGGACATCCATAACAAGTGTGAGTAACAGCTAAGATGCACTTCTTAAAGGAGAGTTATGTCCAGGATGGTGGTGGAAGCTCGTGGAATTCTAAAAATGTGGGGGTGGGGGGGAGGGGGATGGTGCACAATGCTGAGGCCAGCAGGTTAGAAGATCCACCTCTGTTATGTGACACTTTGACCTCGGGAGTGATTCTCCGGTCCTGTGTGCTCATGTGCAGAACTCGCTGGGATGCGCAGGGTCAGAGAATCATGGGCATGGGGGCCAAAGCATGTTTAGCACCGGGGAGAACTCCCTTTGAAATGCTCCCCGCCCCCTGAGTGCTGACATCATCTGATTTTTGCACAGTCATCATTTAAATATGCTGTGTGGGTTTTAAGCTGGATTCTCCCTGAACCTGGGATTATCCAACCCTTGGGAGCAGCAGGAACTCAGTACCAATCACTACCATTTTCCAAAAACAGAGATCAGTTGTGATGGCCACGTAATGGTTGCCTGGAGATCAGAGCGCTCTTTCAAAATCTCCCCGATCTCTGGGGAGATGATCTTGCCAGCAACTTCAGGTCCCCACTCCAAAACTTGTGGGAGAATTCAGTGAGAATCATCCCAGGCTTCAAACAAATAGCTGGGATTCTCTGATCTCACCCAGGGCTCGGATTCTCTACTCCCACTGCTGCGAACAGAGATTTCAATGAGTGCCAAATCCTCTGGTCGCAGCGGCAGTGGGGTAAAAGAAATGGGAGAATCCCAGCCTTAGAAATTTTTAAGGGGAATTTGCCTCTCATTTTGTAAATTAGTGTTAGGCATCCCTGGGCTTCATCCCTCATCCCCACTGTCTCATCCATGCCCCAGTTTCCCACCTATACCTCTCCATATCTCTCAGACCTCCACAAACCTCTCTTGCAACTCAGTCACTGGCTGGAATTCTCTGATCTCATACTTGCCATCGCTGCTGGCGAGATAGAAAATGTGGCATTGAGCTGAATCTCCATTCACTACAGTGGGACCAGAGATTCCCAGCCACGGTCCAGGTCAGAGAATTCCAGCCACTGTCTACTGTGGACAGAATTCACAAGCCCCATAATAACAATTAAAAGTTTTTGAAATGCCCATAAAATAAATAAACCATCATCCATTCAAACCCCACTTGAAATAAATTGCCTCTCTTAGGAGCTCATAAACTGTCAATAAAACACATAGCAATTCAGCACCCCTTGGGGAAAAGAAAGTCCTTTTAAGTGCTTGTGAACCTATAAACCTAAACAAACATCCATTAAGAAACTTCTTCAAAACATGTTAACCCTAGGAATCACTCATAAAACATTCAACA
This sequence comes from Carcharhinus amblyrhynchos, assembly GCF_965287045.1. Lineage (NCBI taxonomy): Eukaryota > Metazoa > Chordata > Chondrichthyes > Carcharhiniformes > Carcharhinidae > Carcharhinus > Carcharhinus amblyrhynchos. Next base: position 217,340 of record NC_137331.1, read on the forward strand.
GAATTGCCAAAATTGAATTCCCCCATTACCAATATCCAGGGGTTTGTTGTGGCATAATTTAGAAATTTAATTGGACCACCCATAAAATTCCTGTGGCTACAAGAATGGATCAGAGACTGGGAATTCTGTGACAAGCAACTTTTCTTTAGATTCCCCAAAGGCCCACCATCTGTAAGAGGCAATGAGTATGATGCTTATTGTATCTACTCTATTTGTGCAACTGGTTTCATTTAAGTGGTAAACCCCGCAGACTGTTAATGGAGATTTAGCAATGGGATTGCTGTTGAACGTCACTGTTGGGGGTGGGGGAAAGCTTGTCAGCATCGGCCAAATGTGATACCTCCTCCCATCCAGTGCAAGGAAAAGAATCGGCCTGATGCATCCAAAATTAGCTGTACCACATGACTAAAATGCACATCTAGAAAGGCACGAGGCTTTGAGAAGCTACAATTAACTTCAACTGAGTATCAAAAAGAACAAGTGCTAAATATCACCCATGGCGACTTCATCCTAAGACATCTCTAATGCCAGAGTTAGGAGCCTTTAGCACTATTGTCTGCTTAACTACAGAAGAGATACTAATGGAGGCTGACAGATTATGCTACAAGCACGTTATTGTAAACAAAATACTTTAAAAAGACCAGAGAAATTAAAGCTTATTATAGCTTAAACTTGTGCTCCAAGCAAGCATCAGTCATGCACAGATTAAAAAAGAAGTTGGAAGTAAGCTGTAGGTGATGTGAAATATGGGATCACATTGACATGACTGACACATGATATGCCCAAAACAGATTGAATTTTAAAAGTTTCAACAAGGCCTGAATCCTTTGAAGGTGTTTAATTTACGATTTATTTCTGCTGAACTTAAAACTCACATTAAGGTAAGTTTTAAACAATCTTTTGCAGTTGGAGTTCCTTTACCAACGACTGATCAGGCCACATATAGATCAATTATAATCCTGAGCAAAGCTGCTTTAGCACCTGGAGACCAATGATCCAAAGCAGACAAGTTCCCAATATGGAACGCAAAACTGGCTTTGGCCACTTAATCACATACGATCACCAGCAGTATCTGAAAAATTCCTTGACTCGGTGTGGGCACACATGGCTTTCAGGCATCCTTGGAACACGGGATGTAAGTCCACAAAACTTTGTCCCATTGGCCCATTTTCTCCTTCTGAAATGTTTTTGTTCATAGTTTCACTGAGATCATTGTTTACTGGAGCAGAGAGAGAGAGCTAAGATTTTACCTGTTAAAAACCTGTTTAAAATAAGTTTAAAGCACTTTACTCTTTGTAGAACTGTTTAAAGCATTTATTTATTGTATTTACTGCTTTAAGAATTCTGAGGGTGTGGTGAAAAGGCATTTGTGGACCAGCCTGCTTTAAATCAGCGCCAGGTTTAAAAGGAGGCCTGGTGTAGACAGCGGGCAGCGTCTGAGCGGGCAGCGGAGTGAGTGGGAAGCAGAGTGAGTTAATAGGGCTTAATATCAAAAAGGGCTGGAAGGAAAAAGGCCAGGTGAGTTTGTTTGAAAAAAAACAAGGAAAAAAAAATTTTTTCAAAACTACTACAGCAAGAAACAAGGAAAAAAATTTTTTCCCCATAAAAAATTACAGTGAATAATGGATGGGCATGTGATGTGTGGTTTCTGTATGATGTGGGAACTGGCGGACCCCAGGGTCCTTCCCAGTGACCATGTCTGCAGTAAGTGCAGGTTGCTGGAGGAGCTCCAGCTCAAGGTGGATGAGCTGGCCTCTGAGCTACAGACACTGAGGCTCATCAGGGGGAGAGAGGGTGCCCCTAGACTGGCTAAATCTAAGGGTCAGGGACAAGAGGGGGCTGCTGGGAGGAGGAAGGGGGGTGAGGAGCGGAGGCCTCAGCCTCTTAATCTGCATAACAGGTTTGAGGTTCTTGCTTCCAGTCTGGAAGAGGACGAGGCAGGTGAGGTTGGTGAGCAAACTGCACACGGTACAGTGATGCAGCAGGACATAGGCAAAGAGAAGGGGAAAAGGAACGTAGTAGTGATTGGAGATAGTGGGGTGAAGAGTATTGACACTGTCCTTTGTCACAATGACAAAGTGCACAGAAGGGTGTGTTGTCTGCCTGGTGCTCGGGTACAGGATGTCGCAGCTGGGCTGCAGAGGAACCTGGAGTGGGAGGGTGAGAACCCGGTCGTTGTAGTACATGTGGGTGCCGGCGACGTAGGCAAAGTGCGGACTGAGGATCTGGGGAGGGAGTATGAGAAGCTGGGAATGGAATTAAAAAGTAGAACCGACAAGGTGGTCGTCTCTGGGCTACTGCCTGAACTGAGTGCAGACGGGCGTAGGGTTGACAGGATAAAGGAAGTGAATGGGTGGCTCAGGGATTGGTGTGGGAGGAATGGGTTCGAATTTATGGGGCATTGGCACCAGTATTGGGGTAGGTGGGACTTGTTCGGGCGGGATGGGGTTGGTCTGAATTGTGCTGGGACCAGAGTGTTGGCGAATCGAGTAAAGAGGACTGTAGACAGGGCTTTAAACTAATTAGGGGGGGGGAGGGTGCGAGGGTAGGTGACGCTACGAGGTCTAAAGTTAAGGATAGGGTACAGGTAAGGGAAGAGGCCGAGGATGTCCCAATTGGTGGCGTTACGGCAAATAGGGTCCAGGTGAAGGCTGGGATGAAAGCGCTTTATCTGAATGCACGAAGCATTCGGAATAAAGTGGATGAGCTGGTGGCGCAGATCGACACAAATGGATACGACCTGGTGGCCATTACAGAGACGTGGCTGCAAGGTGACAGGGACTGGGAGATGAATGTACAGGGCTATCAAGTGTTTAGGAAGGATAGGCAGGAGGAAAGAGGGGGTGGCGTAGCTCTGCTGATTAAGGATAGTATCAAGGTGGTAGCAAGGGATGATATCGGAGCCAAAGAGCAGAACGTGGAATCGTTGTGGGTGGAGATTAGGAACAGCAAAGGGAGGAAGATGCTGGTGGGTGTCGTCTATAGGCCCCCGAATAATGATCTGGAGGTGGGGCGGGCTGTTAACGCGCAAATAAGTGCGGCGTGCAGGAATGGGACGGCCGTAGTTATGGGAGATTTCAATCTGCATATTGATTGGTCGACCCATGTTGGACGAGGTGGGCTCGAGGAGGAGTTCTTGGAATGCTGCCGGGATAATTTCCTTGAACAGTGTGTGTTGGAGCCGACGAGGGAGCGAGCTATCTTGGATCTGGTGCTATGTAATGAGGCGGGTAGAATTAGGGACCTTGCGGTGAAGGATCCTCTTGGAGAGAGTGATCATTGTATGGTGGAGTTTCTGGTGCAGATGGAGGAGGAGAAAGTGGGTTCCCGGACACGCGTCCTTTGTTTGAATAGAGGGGAGTATGCTAGGATGAAAGAAGAATTGGCGAATGTGGACTGGGGGAGCGCGTTGGAAGGTAGGTCTGCTGAGGAGCAGTGGAGGATCTTTAAGGAGATCTTTCTTGGTGCTCAGCAGAAATTTATTCCGATGGTTAAAAAGGACAGTAGGAAGAGAGGTAATAAGCCGTGGATAACGAAGGAGGTGAAGGAAAGTGTTAAATTAAAAGCGGAGGAATTTAGAGTAGCTACGAGCCGTGGGCGAGAAGAGGATTGGGAAAGGTTTAAATGTCAACAAAGATTGACAAAGAAGTTGATAAAGGAGGGTAGGAGAAGCTATGAGGCTGGGCTAGCACTTAATATAAAAAAGGATAGCAAGAGTTTTTATAAATATATAAAAAGGAAGAGGCTGGCTAGGGTGAACGTTGGTCCTTTAGAGGATGAGAAAGGGGAGCTAGTGGTAGGGGATGGGGATATGGCTAAGGTCTTGAATAACTTTTTTGTTTCTGTCTTCACGGAGGAGGACGTGAATAATTTGCCGGGTGTTAGCGATGGAAAGGTGGTAGGAATGGAGGGTCTTAATGACATTACTGTTACTAGAGAGGTGGTGCTCGACAGACTGGAGGGGCTGATTGTGGACAAGTCCCCAGGACCGGATGGAATGCATCCGAGGGTTCTGAAAGAAATGGCGGAGGTTATAGTGGATGCCTTGGTGGTTATTTTCCAGACGTCGCTGGATTCCGGGGAAGTGCCGGAAGATTGGAAAACGGCTAATGTTACGCCGTTGTTTAAGAAGGGTGCCAGGCAAAAGGCAGGGAATTATAGGCCGGTTAGTTTAACGTCTGTGGTAGGTAAAATGTTAGAATCCGTCATTAAGGAGGAAATTGCGAGGCATCTTGAAGGGAATTGCTTGATAGGGCGGACGCAACACGGTTTCATTAAAGGGAAGTCGTGTCTGACAAATTTACTGGAGTCCTATGAGGATGTGTCTAGGGCAGTGGATAGAGGAGAGCCGGTGGATGTGGTCTTTCTGGATTTTCAGAAGGCGTTTGACAAGGTACCTCACAAGAGGTTATTGCAGAAGGCCAGGGGACATGGAGTTGGGGGTAGGGTGTTAGCGTGGATAGAGGATTGGTTGTCAAATAGGAGGCAGAGAGTGGGGGTCAATGGGTGCTATTCGGATTGGCGGTTGGTGACTAGTGGGGTGCCCCAGGGGTCGGTGCTGGGGCCTCAGCTATTTACCATTTATATAGATGATCTGGAGGAGGGAACCGAGTGCAGGGTGTCGAAATTTGCTGATGACACCAAGATTGGGGGAAAGGCAAATTGTGCGGAGGGTGTGGAGAGTCTGCAGAAGGATCTAGATAGGCTGGGCGAATGGGCCAGGAAATGGCAAATGGAATTTAATGTTGGCAAGTGTGAGGTGGTCCACTTTGGTAGGAAGAATGGTAGGAAGGACTATTACTTACGTGGCGAAAAACTGCAGCAGGCGACGGTGCAGAGGGACCTCGGGGTCCTTGTGCATGAGTCGCAAAAACCCAGCTTGCAGGTGCAGCAGGTGGTCAGGAAGGCGAATGGGATGCTGGCCTTCATAGCGAGGGGGATTGAATATAAAAGTAGGGAGGTCTTGCTGCAGCTGTATAGGGCATTGGTGAGGCCGCAGCTGGAGTACTGTGTGCAGTTTTGGGCGCCGCACCTGCGCAAGGATATTTTGGCCCTGGAGGGAGTGCAGAGGAGGTTTACTAGGCTGGTACTGGAGTTGAGGGGATTGAGCTATGAGGAGAGGCTGAATAAACTGGGCTTGTACTCGTTAGAGTTTAGAAGAATGAGGGGAGATCTCATTGAGACGTATAAGATGATGAATGGGATGGATTGGATAGAGGTGGAGAGACTCTTCCCGCTCAAAAAAGACAGTAGGACTAGGGGGCACAGCCTCAAGATAAAGGGGAGGCGGTTTAGAACGGAGTTGAGGAGGAACTTCTTCACTCAAAGGGTGGTGAATCTCTGGAATTCTCTGCCCGTTGAAGTGGTGGAGGCTGCCTCGCTAAATATTTTTAAGAAGCGGGTTGATGGGTTCTTGATAAGAGAGGGGATTAAGGGTTATGGGGAGAGGGCGGGAAAGTGGAACTGAGCCACAACAGATCAGCCATGATCTTATTGAATGGCGGGGCAGGCTCGAAGGGCTAGATGGCCTACTCCTGCTCCTATTTCTTATGTTCTTATCTGTTACCACATCAAACAAACATTCCATTGGTACTTCCTTTCTTGAATTTTATTTTTTCAGCTTAGAAGTAGGATACAAACAGGAAAGACCGGATATGATTTTCCTTGCTGGCTTCAGGATCCTGTGGACAGGCTCATGTGGGGGTCAGGAGCATGGGGAACGGTCACACACCAAGTGATTTTCTCTGAATTCACCATCCAATTGGACTCTTGGAGCTGAAGGGAGAATCGGCGGCTTTTCTGTTTGAATCAGCTGAAAGTTGCTGTGGCAGATAAATGAGAGCAATTTTTAATTTGAGGTAAAGAAAGACTTTTGCAGCCAGGCCAACACAACTGGGGAGAGGGGGTAATCTGAAACGACTGGAAAATCCTAGTTGGATTCCTTCAATATGGCTTTATTTCCTTTAATTGGCTATGGGTCATTTGTGGGAAAGTGGTCCCTGGGCTTGATGGAGACAGGCAAGTTATACAAGTTATAAATTAGAAAGAGTCATTGACATGCACTTTAGATACGGTTCATTAGAATGTGTGGCGTTAATTCTCAAATGGCCTTTTGTCTGGATTTTAGACTATATATAATTTTTGACTACATTTACTGCAGCTTACCTATATATTACTTGAAATGTTAGAACGTAAGAGCAGGACATCTAGGAGCAGGGGTAGGCCATTTGGCCCCTCGAGCTAGCTCTGCCATTCAATAAGATCATGACTGACCTTTTTGTGGACTCAGCTCCACTTACCTCCCTGTTCATCACAACCCTTAATTCCTTTAATGTTCAAATATTTATCTATCCTTGCCTTAAAAGCTTTCAATGAGGTAACTTCAACTGCTTCACTGGGCAGGGAGTTCCAGATTCCAACCCTTTGGGTGAACAAATTCCTCCTCAACTCAGTCCTAAATCTGCTCCCCTTTATTTTGACACTATGACCCCTAGTCCGAGTTTCACATTTGAAATATTGATAATTGCAGTTTTTAGGTCAACAGGACAAAATGGCCAATTCCAAATTGGCAACATGTTCATTCATCTGTTGTCGTAGCGTCTGCATGGTCTCCCCATGAGCCACATTCCGCACACATGAGGACGGCCTCAACCGGGATCTTGGGTTCATGTTGCACTATCTGTGACCCCCATGACTTGCTTGAACTTGCAAAATCTCACTTACTGTCTTGTCTAGAGACAATACGTGTCTCTTTAGCCTGTGCTATCTCCATTCACATTGTCTGCATCTTTAAGACTTGAATAGCAGGTTAGCTGTAAAGACTCACATTCTAATCAGTATTCTGTAAACTGTGTATGCCTTTAATATGCTCTGTTTGAGACCAGAATTCTCCACTCACCTGACAAAGGGGCAAACCACGAAAGCTTGTGGGTTTACTATCAAATAAACTGGTTGGACTTTAACCTGGTGTTAAGAACAAAGAACAACACAGCACGGGAAACAGGCCCTTCGGCCCAACGAGCCCGCGCCGCCGTCCCATTGTCTCAGTGACCTATTCATGATTTTAGTCTACGCCTAATGTGCGAGGATCAGGGAGGTCCAATATAGGGACAATTTGTTACCCAATCAATCAGCCTAAAAGCACATCTTTGGGATGTGGGAGGAAACCGGAGCACCCGGAGGAAACCCACGCAACCACGGGGAGAACGTGCAAACTCCCACAGACACAGGCCCAAATCCATGTGTCCGCACAGCAACAGAGATAGTCTCTGAGCTGTCATGTTGCCCTCGAGATGGTCCAGTTTAAGCACACTAACGACATGAAGCAATAGGCAACTCCCAAAGCAACGTCCAAGAGCAGCCCACTACAACCTGCCGCGTGCATGCCCCTTGCTGGTCAACAAGGTGGACTTAAATGCCTGTGGAGACAAAAAATTCATTATTAAACAGGCAAAGACTGTAACATCCCTGAGGCAAAAACGTAATCCCAAGCCTACAATGTTTAGTAAGGCCTGCTATATCCCCCTATATGTAGACCGCTCATGTGGCTGTCTAAGTGACTCTTAAACAACCCTAGCGTGCCTGCTTCCATCACCTTACTCGGCAGTGCATTCCACACCCCCACTACCCTTTGCGTGAAAAACTGCCCTCTAATATTTGTCTTATACCTAGCCCCCCTCACCCTAAGCCCATGACCCCTTGTTCTATCCATTTCTAATAGCGGAAAAAGCTTACCACCATTTACTCTATCTATCCCCTTCATAATCTTATAAACCTCTATTAGATCCCCCCTCAGCCGACGTCTCTCAAGGGAAAACTTGTGTTGTGTTGTGAGACTTCTTACTGTTTCTGCCTCAGCAGCAGCGATGAAGAATACAGCCTGGCTGAATTCCAAAACTCATGGTCATTCTGTGAGGAGATGAAGAAGGAGAGAGCGCGGTTGAGTCAGCAAGGTCATCCATCCCTGAAGGCTCAGGTCCCCCCTACTTGCCTTGTCATCCTGCATATGAAGTCAGTCCAATCCTCATCACTCTCATCTCTCCCAGCACAGCCTTGAGAGGCTCCTGCCCTTACTATCCAGATAGAACAGTCACGGATAATGCTGATCGCCCCTTATTGTCATCAATGGCTTCCCAACCCGGAGAAGTCCTCCCATCATCTCGTAGGTAGTGCAACATCTTGTTTTATGCTGAAAATGGAAGCCACTGTGTGGTTCCATGCCGCTTCGATTCACCAGTGTTGTTATATGGTGTAAGGCACCCGACGAGATGTTGCCATGTCCACAAGCCTCAGGCTCTGCCTCCGACTTCCTCTGAACCCAGCCTGTGGATGGGGGCATAGTTGCATTATCAATGATGATGGACTGTTGACAGGAGGCTCAATGTTATTGGGAATGTGAAAAGGCACAGGCGCTAACAGGTGTGACCAAATTCCCCTCCAATTCGATTTTCAAGTTTGCTGACGACACCATCGCAGTGGGTTGGATCTCAAACAATGATGAGACAGAGTACAGGAATGAGATAGAGAATCTGGTGAACTGGTGCGGCAACAATAATCTCTCCCTCAATGTCAACAAAATGAAAGAGATTGTCATCGATTTCAGGAAGCGGAAAGGAGAACGTGCCCCTGTCTACATCAATGGGGACAAAATAGAAACAGTTGACAGCTTCAAGTTTTTAGGTGCCCAGGTTGCCAACAACCTGTCCTGGTCTCCCAATGCTGATACTATAGTTAAGAAAGCCCACCAACACCTCTACTTTCTCAGAAGACTGAGGAAATATGGCATGTCAGCGAGGACTCTCACCATAGAAAGCATTCTTTCTGATTGTGTCATAGCTTGGCATGGCTCCTGCTCTGCGCAAAACTGCAAGTATCTACAAAAGGCCTTGAATGTAGCCCAATCCATCACACAAACCAGCCTCCCATCCATTGACTCTGTCTACACTCCCCACTGCCTCGGCAAAGCAGCCAGTATAATTAAGGACCCACACATTCCAGACATTCTCTCTTCCACCTTCTTCCACCGGGAAAAAGATACAAAAGCCTGAGTTCGCATACCAACCGATTCAGGAACAGCTTCTTCCCTGTTGCTGTCAGACTTTTGAATGGAGTTACCTTGCATTAAGTTGATTTTTCTCTACACCCTAGCTATGACTGTAACACTACATTCTGCGCTCCCTCATTTTCTTCTCTATGAATGGTATGTTTTGATATATGGCTTGCAAGAAACAATACTTTTCATTGTATGTTAATACATGTGACAATAATAAATCAAATCAAATCAAATCAAAAAAGGTATGAACAAGGAAACCTGTAGCATACTCAGACTTGACACAACGCCACCATCTTACTGTTGAGTGATGACGCTCCATAGAATGGGCCACCCAGTGTAGGAACAAGTGAGTGTGAGTCCATGACCTCCCCGTGACACTCCTTCTAGGACATGGACTTGACAGTTCAGCCCTGTTCCCTCCAGTGATCTGCAGCCAGGTCCTTGCTCTACAAAGGTTCATGTCTCACAATCTCTGCAGCCCAGTTCAGCAGCTTCTAACCCCTAGGGCCAGTTCAGCAACATCAAGGTGGTAGACCTTGACTCTGTAGACCTAATGCTGAGTTTCCCAGAGACTCCAACAGGGGATGTCCTCATTCAGGGACCCTTGTGACTTCATGTCTGAGCCGGGACAGAGGCTGTTGTGTTGCTGATGTCATGAACGACCAGACTTGAAGATCATTCCTCAGATGCTGATGTGCAGCCTCAGCCTAAATAGTAATGACACCGAAAAGATCAGTCACTGTTGGAAGCATGGTAGATATGAAATAAGGACAATCTAGTGCAGAACATGGTTCATTCAAACTTCTCACTTCTGTTGGAAGCATCACAGGCAAGGATAAAAAGACTGGGCCTCCAAAAATTGACAATTAAAAGCTTTCCTTTTCTCCAGGAAGGCACAGTTGGGAACATCATTCTATGAGAAAAAGAGCTCAGTGTAAGCAACTGTGCTTAAATAGGAATCACTTCAGTGTCAATGAGGTGTGAGATTATTGCAGGCTTTGATCTCTCCTTCAGCTGTCAATCAATAAGTTTTTAGTAGCTCATGCTCATCTGAGACTTATGAAAACCAAACCAGATAATATCCTCCTCGATGTGGTGTGGACTGTAAGTGAAACAGTCTCGTCAACACTCTGGAGAGCGAGGGGGGTTATTTGAACAAAACCCGATGAGCAGGGGAAACTGATGCCTTCCTGTCAATCTAAGGAGTGCGAATACATCTGGTAACAGCTATGGCTCCTAAAATTAATGAAGTCCTATCCAACAATTCAAATGAATCACAGAATACCTACAGTGCCAAAGTAGGCCATTCAGTCCACCTAGTCTGCACTGACCACAACCCCACCCAGGCCCTACCCCCATAACACACAAATGTACCCTACTAATCCTCTGACACTAAGGGTCAATTTAGAATGGCCAATCAACTTTACCCGCACATCTTCGGACTGTGGGGGGAAACCCGAGCACCCGGAAGGTACCCACACAGACATGGGGAGAATGTGCAAACTCCACACAGACGGTGACCCGAGACTGAAATTGAACCCAGATCTGTGGCATTGAGAGGCAGCAGTGCTAACCACTGTGCCAGCATGCTGCTGAATGGAGTGCAACTTCAACTTGGAAGGTTCACAGATGTTCAGGGGCATCCATTTCCATTTAAATAGGAGGCTTTAAAGTGCTAACTTACAACTACAGGAAACATCATAGAACATAGAACATTACAGCGCAGAACAGGCCCTTCGGCCCACGATGTTGCGCCGACCAGTTTTTTTAAAAAAAAAACAGTGACCCACTAATCTAAACCAATCCCTTTTCGTCCATAAACCTATCCACAGATCTCTTAAACGCCCCCAAACTAGGCGCATTTACAACCGCAGCAGGCAGGGCATTCCAATCCCTCACCACCCTCTGGGTAAAGATCACCACCCTCTGGGTAAAGGGCCAACACTAAAGGGCCAGAAATTCAAATCTCAGCAAATACTTCCTACCATGCCACAGAAAAGATTGTGATGTCTGGCTGTGCGTCCACTCCCCCAGCCTGAGGTAAATATCCTGTCAGGCCCTTTCCCCCAGGACTTACCCCCTACCCTGAGCTTCCTGATTTAGCTCCTTGCTCCCCCTTGGAGCCCAGGCCGCCTGATCCAAGCTTTTAAAGAGCAGCAGTAATCAGTGCCCGCAGGACTTCCAGCAGGAGAGGCTAGAGCATCCTGGGAGCTGGTTGAATCAGCCTTCCAGCCTGCTGATTAAATGCAAATAGGCAATCATTACAGTGCAGTACCGCGCAGTACAGGCCCTTCGGCCCTCGATGCACAATCATACACAATGGCCGTGATTCTCCCTTCCCAACCCGTTAATATTTTGGCAAGTGGGGCTGGAAGAATCGCGCATGCACCAATTCACAGGAATCGTGTGTTCACTCCCGATGTGTGTGCATCTCCCAGCGACAGATATCCGGTGCCATCAGGGCCACACTGGAAACCAGCAGGAACAGCAGATAAGTCATTTTAATCTGTTTTTAACCATATTTGAATGTTATTATTGGGGTTGGGACTGAATTCTCTTGGCCTGACAGCATCTCCCACCCCGTCAGTACAATTTCACCCCAGCGAGGTTTAGAATAGCTCCTTACTATCAGGCAACTGGCAGGAGACCCCACTAGAGTGAAGGTGGGGGGCAATCGGGGCCCCCAGGAGTGGGCTGGGGGTGGTCTGCTGGGAGGGTCTGCCTCCCTGTGTGTTCTGCCTCCCATGGGGGGACTCTGCGGTGCGGGGGTGGGGGGATCATGGGGGTGGATATTGGGGTGCTCTGTGATGGGGGAGTTGGGGCTGGCCCAGGAATGGTCGTGGAGGCTACAAGTGGGCCATGGGGGGCTGGAGAGGCAGCACTGTGGGGGTATCAGGCTTGCCAGTGATCAAACTGGCCAGCAAACGGGGGCTGACAGATCGGAGCCATTGTGCATGCGCAGAGATCCAGAACTGTCAGACTCTGGTGTGAATGGACCCCAGCCCCTGAGCTTTTAATGATATTCATGACTGGGACTTTTGCAAAGCACACAGTGTGGGAGATTCGAGTCTGAACTCCCACTGAAAAAACAATCGTGAATTACACCAGTTTTCCCACAAATTCAGCACTTAGAACTTTTTTGGGAGAATCGCCCCATATAGTCAGGGCTGATGGGGTGAGCTGGGAGACTCGCAATCGGTTTGATGCCCACCGGTATCCTGATTTCATCCTTGCACCAGATTCAATGGGTCATTGAGATTCCTGGCTGTGGCAAGCGGACCTGGAGAATCCTCCCATTAACTCGATTTCTCTCTCCACAGTTGCTGCCAGAGCTGTTGAACTTTTCCATAATTTTCTGTCAAAATTACCTTTTACTGTAAAATACTTAATATTTCAAGCTGCCTAAGTCCAGAAAGAGCATCATCTGGAATCGACTGGCTTTTGAGAAGCAAAAAATTAACATTTTAAAATTTGTTAATTATTTGTGCTTAGCATTCAAATAATTCATACTATTTTTTCAGACATAAACACCCAGCATGTAAGTCAATGGCTCCAGGCTTTGATGAGTAAGTTGTGATCGGAACTTATTGTGCTGAGGCTAAGAATGAATTATTAGTCTATTTATGCGAAACTGACAAGACATCAACTTATCTGTCGCTGATGTACATTTCAACATTGAAAGTACATCAAATTGTATCAATGACTTTGTTATTTTGTTGAAACCCAGGAGCAGGAGGTGAATAATTCACTAAAGATTCACAAACAGCTTTGATTTATTTATATGCATTTTGACAGTAAATAAAAGTCTATCAGGTTCATTTAGCGTCAGTGTAGGTTAAAGTTTGGTTCAGTGAGATGGAAAGGATGGTGCTTGACATTGATGTTAGTGTCATTTTTTTCTTAAAACATTTCCATAATCAGAGACCACCCATAGAATCTGCAGCAATGCTTTAAGTTATTTCTAGATGGCATAGAATTAGACAGGAAGCTCCGCCTGCACAATCAGTTCACTAATCATCCAGAAGAAATAGTTGCAATTTCCTCCAGACTTCCAGAGATAGGCTGCAACCATTTCTTTCCTTCTAATCCAGTTTCCTTCTCGTCCAAAGATGTGCAGGTTAGGTTGATTGGCCATGCTCAATTGTCCCTTAGTGTGGGAGATCAGCAGGGTAAATACATAAGGTTACAGGGATCGTAGAATCATTAAATCTCTACAGAGCAGAACGAGGCCATTCAGCCCATCAAGCCTTTATGGATATGGTTCCTATTTTCAAGGAAGGGAACAGGGATAGCCCAGGAAATTACCGCCCAGTGAGTCTGACCTCAGTGGTTGGTAAGTTGATGGAGAGGATTCTGAGGGACAAGATTTATAAGCATTTAGAGAAGTTTAGAATGATCAGGAATAGTCAGCATGGCTTTGTCAAGGGCAGGTCGTGCCTTACGAGCCTAGTTGAGTTCTTTGAAAATGTGACTGAACACATTGACGAAGGAAGAGTGGTGGACGTGGTTTACATGGACTTCAGCGAGGCGTTTGACAAGGTCCCCCATGCAAGACTACTTGAGAAGGTGAGAAGGCATGGTATCCAAGGGGCTTTGGCCTTGTGGATCCAGAACTGGCTTGCCTGCAGATGGCAGAGTGTGGTTGTGGATGGGTCTTTTTCTGCATGGAGGTCGGTCACCAGTGGAGTGCCCCAGGGATCTGTTCTAGGACCCTTGCTGTTTGTCATTTTCATAAATGACCTGGATGAGGAAGTGGAGGGATGGGTTAGTAAGTTTGCCGACGATACGAAGGTTGGTGGTGTTGTGGATAGTCTGGAGGGATGTCAGAAGTTGCAGCGTGACATAGATAGGATGCAAGACTGGGCAGAGAAGTGGCAGATGGACTTCAACGCGGATAAATATGTAGTGGTCCATTTTGGCAGGACCAGTGGAATGCAGGAGTACAATATCAAGGGTAGGAGTCTTAGCAGTGTTGAAGAGCAGAAGGATCTTGGGGTCTGAGTCCATAGGACTCTTAAATCGGCCTCGCAGGTGGAGGATGTGGTCAAGAAGGTGTATGGTGTACTGGCCTTCATTAATTGAGGGATTGAGTTTAGGGGTCGGGAGGTAATGCTGCAACTTTATAAGACCCTTGTCAGATCCCACTTGGAGTACTGTGCGCAGTTCTGGTCGCCTCACTACAAGAAGGATGTGGAAGCTATTGAGAGGGTGCAGAGGAGATTTACAAGGATGTTAAGATAGGTTGAGGGAGCTAGGCCTCTTCTCCCTGGAGAGACGAAGGTTGAGAGGCGACCTGATAGAGGTTTATAAGATGTTGAGAGGAATAGACAGGGTGGATTCTCGGAGGCTATTTCCCAGGGCTGAAACGGTCGCTACGAGAGGACACAGGTTTAGGGTGCGGGGAAGCAAGTACAGAGGAGATGTTAGGGGTAAGTTTTTCACTCAGAGGGTGGTGAGTGAGTGGAATCAGCTGCCGTCGGTGGTGGTAGAGGCGAACTCGCTGGGGTCTTTTAAAAGACTTCAGGATGAGTATATGGGATCTAATGGCATTGGGAGTTACAGATAATTCTATGGCTTGGTAGGTATAGATGTGATCAGTGCAACTTGTGGGCCAAAGGGCCTGTTTGTGCTGTAGTGTTCTATGCTCTATATTGGCAACAATCCCACCCAGGCCCATGCCTGTGACTCCAGGTATTTACCCTGCTAACCTGCCTAACACTAAGGGGCAGTTTATCATGACCAATCAACATAAGCTGCGCATCTTTGGACAGTGAGAGGAAACTGGAGCACCTGGAGGAAACCCACAGAGGCACAGGGAGAAGTTGCAAACTCATCAGACAGTGATCCAAGCCAGGAATTGAACCAGGGTCCCTGCGAGGCAACAGTGCTAACCACTGTGCCATCATGCTGCCCAAGGCAGTGCTATCAAGAGATAGTATTTGGATGGGATTATTATCGGTGCAGTCTCGGTGGGTCGAATGGCCTCTTTTGAACTGTAGGGATTCTGTGATCCTATGAATCTGTTAATATACAAGTAGGATTTGAGAAATTCATGCTCTGGCATCAAAAGAGGAAAGACTGCCTGTCACTTTACTGCAGCATAATTGGAGTTTTATAAATAGTACATGAGATGGACTATTTCAATCTCACTTGTCCAAATTAAATGGATCTCTTGCTGATCCATCCTGCCTGTGATGATTCCTGTCGCGTAGGAGACTGGAAAATCCTGCCAGAATACATCCTTGCTGCCTCTTGTCCAACGAGATATCCAGACAGACATTTAACAACAAATCTATCTTGGCCTCTCATGACCACTCTGGAACATCTCACTATATGTTACTGATTATTCTGATGCTGTTGAAGTCTTCCACAATATTGTATTACAGTAATATCATGGTACTGTGATTTTCATATGTTAACCAGCCCCCCTGAGTGCTGGATGTGCCTAAATCACAACGCTGAAAATGATAGGATTTTCACAGAGCCATTTCAAAATGAGAGGTCATGTCCAATTCCGGGATTCCTACCCCACCAGAGAGGGATAATGGTGTGGATAGTGAGCCCACGCTCCTGACCGGCCAGCTGCGCTATGGGGGTTATGCGTTGCCTTGCTCCTCACAATTCTTTGGCTTGGGCCAGCTTCCCCACAACTCATGGCTTATAGTCTTTCAGGGGAATCGTGAAATGTAGGGTGCAGTTTTCCCATAATTTGTCAAAGCGTCAGGCTTTGATGTAAAACCGGTTTGTATCTCTTCAGATACACAGCTGAGTTTTCAGACCAGATTTTCTGACACCCTGACAAAAAAAATCTGGGGCGCTGTTTACGCTGTCAATCTAGAGGGGCCGGGACTGATTGAACGAGGAAGGCCAGCTCCACAGAGATTGGTCACCATCTTTAAAGCCCAATCAAAAGTAACCTTAAACTATCCGCAGCCCCCAACCCACCACAGGGGTATCAGGGCACTCCTCCCGACATCACAATTATCAATGTTCATCCTCAGCATAACCATTGTGAAAGTATTGCAGCTGCTCCCATACCTCACCATCATTGTAAGATCCCCCCTCAATGTCTGCTCCACACCTGAATGTCCACCTCCCCACAATGCTCACTCCCTCATCACTTCAAACTCTTTCTCTCTCTCTCAATGCCCACACTCCCCATCCCTTGCAAGTTCCCCCCTTCAATGCCCGTTCCACTCTCAATGCCCATTCCCCTGTCACTGCAAGCTCCTCCTCCTCAATGGCTGCTCCCATGTCTGCCTAGTCCTCATTTTAAAGGTATTGATGCTGTTTCCCATACCATACGTAATGGGAAACTCACCCCCACAATTGGGCTCCCCAGAGGGCCTATCCATGGCACTGGCCCAGCTACAAGTTGGTGCAAGTTGGCTGTTACAACCTGTGCCTGCAGGCAATGCCTAGGCATTCCCCTCTTATCACCCACAAAGGTTTTAGTGACCGTGACATCCCCAATGAGAACATCTGGACTGTTTCCTTCTTCGTAAAGCTCTTTGAATATTCAGTAAGGGGGAGATAATGTGGCATGTAGGCCTTTTAATCATATGTACATCCATTGAGATGTATTTAAATTAGGTTCTGCACTTTGTGGGTGGGAGCCATGCTGTATCACCATTGGTAGATGGGCAAAATCAAGAAGTGAGATCTCGTGACAAGACTCTCATTTCCCAATGCTCAGGAGATTTTGTGCCTACGTCGCTGTTCACACTGATGGTGAATGCAGGCACAAAATTGCCCCGATGGTCTGGATTTATAAACCCTTTGTAATTAAGTTCAAAAGGTCTTTCCTATGTCAGCCAGCTATTTCCTATGGTACCTGATGGCATCCATGCCAGATCTGGGTTTTCATCTGTCCTTATTGTGTGCTTGGCTCAGAATCAATAGAAAACATTAGCTGAACAGGAAATATATTTGACAAATTTAGTAAATTGTGGATTTTGCTTCATTGACATCTTTGAAATATTATAACAAGTTGTTCATGATCTCTCTCATCAATGCCTCCATGTTTATTTGGATAAACAGTATTTGAAGGATCTGTTATTGATACTTTAATAGTCTGGTTGATTGACAATTTTGAAGGGTTAGAGAAACAACAGTTCATTTTCAAAAAAACATTTCAAAATGGAAATTTTTTCTCAGTAGTTTCACACATGCCATTGTTATTACAAAGCTGGGTGAATGGACTTGGAAGGGGCACTCACACATCCCAATACCCATTGACATAAAATTGAATTGATTTATTATTATCACATGGGATTCAGTGAAAAGTATTGTTTATTGTCAACTATACAGACAAAACACACTGTTCAGAGAGTACGTAGGGGTAAAGGAAAGGACAGGGTGCAAAATATAGTGTTGCAGTTACTCTTACAGTGAGCAGAAAGATCAATTTAGTGTGTGATAGGACCTTTCAAAAGTCTGATGGCAGCAGGGAAGAAGCTGTTCTAGAGTTGGTTGATACATGCTTTCAGACTTTTGTATCTTTATCCTGATGGAAGAAGATTGAAGGGTATATGTCTGGTGTGCTTGGAGTTTCTTATTATGCTGGTTGCGTTCCCAAGGCAGCAGGAAGTGAAGATGGAATCAGTGATTGGGAGCTGGCTTGCGTGATGGATTAGGCTACGTTCATGACTCTATGTAGTTTTTTGCAGCCTGGGACAGAGCAGAGCCATATCAAGCTGCGATACATTCAGAAAGGATGTTTTCGGTGGTGCATCTGTAAAGGTTGGTGAGAGTCACAGTGGACATGCTGAATTTCCTTAGTCTTCTGAGAAAGTAGAGGCATTGGTGAGCTTTCTTAACAACCATGTCGGCATGGGGGGATCAGGTTGGTGATCTGAAAACCTTGAAACTTGAAGCTCTTGACCGTCTTCAATTCATCATCTTTGATGTAGACAGGGGCATATCCTTCACTATATTTCCTGAAGTTGATGACTATCTCCTTCATTGACATTGAGATCATTATCATCGCACCATTTCACCAGATTCTCTATCTCCTTCCTGTATTCCGTCTTGTCATTGTTTGTGATCCGACTCACTATCATGGTGTCATCAGTGAACTTGAAGATGGAGTTGGAGTGGAATTTGGCCGTGCAGTCATAAGTGTATAAGGTATATAGTAAAGGGCTAAGGACACAATTTTTCCTGCTGACGTCAATACTTAGTCCCAATACGGGCGAACCTTTTCTTCAGATCTATTAATTTGTAAGATTAGGTTGGCAAATGCTCCGGCATTGCATCACTAAAGGATATATGTCCTTTATTTCAGTATGATGAATATATGCCCATACTCTCCTATTAACGCACAAAGCATTGCTCTTCTCCAATAGATCAGCAGTGACAAGAGATACATAATCAGTTTGATTAGATTTTTAAATGAAACTACAATAAATAGCACCAGTGACTTGCATATGTTTTACTTTCCTTAAGGGTACATATACAATGCAGTTTCTTCATACCATATTTTTTTAAGATGGGCTCGAAGAGTATTCTAAAACCATAATTCAGATGATATGAGTTTCATTTCAGGTAATTACAATCTGCTGCTATGAGGTTTGGTAACTATTGTTGGCTTGTTTTAATAAGTATGAAAATTGATCGCTCCCAATTCATTGTTATTCACTGTGTGCTTATATGAGCAAAACCATGGTAGTTATTTCTATCTGCAGATAATCCTATATCTTTTCATCATTTTCTTGTCAGAACTGGATGCGCCAATCAATTTGAAATGACTTTAGGTAAAGGACCTTTAGCTGAACTTGCGAACACTTATTTGAAAATGCCAGTAATCACTGTCAGTAAGGAAACAATCATTCTTCAGTTTACTGCTTACGTTTTGCTTTTAGTGATAGGCAGTGAAACAAATCATCATATAATGGCTGGAATATTTCTTCTTCTTTGATCTTGAATTATTATTGACATGCTCTGCTGGGTGCATCAGACACGAATCCAAAATGTGTGCTGGATAAACATTGTAGCCGTCTTTATTCAACTTGTTAACCTGCAGTTAAAAAAATATTTTGGACATGTTTTTGGAGAGAAAGAAGATATACTATCACCAAAATACTGGCTTCTTGATTAGATAAATTGAATGTATTGACTGCTCAATACTTTGTTCCTTTCTTTAAATAGGTTCAATGATCTTCCTGTTAATCTTTTAATGTTAATCAGATTAGCAAAAGAACAAAGTTTTGGCAGTCCTGCTGTGATACTAGGGTTATTGGGGGTAACAGTGTGGGTGTATTAATTTTATCCTATACAGTTAGCAAAATGCAGTCTGCCATGAGGCTTGGCATACATCTACATCTGAAATAATTGCTTCGGAGAAAGAAAATGGCATAATGCAATTGTCTTCATAGAATTGTAATTCTTGATATATTCCAAGAAATGGTGGAATACTTTTCATAGAATCATAGAATGCCTACAGTGCAGAAGGAAGCCATTCAGCACATCGAGTCTGCAATCCCACCAGGCCCTATTTCCACTACCCTACATTTTAACCCTGCTAATCCTCCTGACACTAGGGTCAATTTAGCATGACCAATCGACCTAATCTGTACATCTCTGGACTGCGGGAGGAATGATGTGGAGATGCCGGCGTTGGACTGAGGTAATCACAGTAAGAAGTCTCACAACACCAGGTTAAATTCCACCAGGTTGGAAAATCCACTAGCTTACGGACCGCTGCCCCTTTGTCACCTGACGAAGTTTTATTTGCTGCCAAATAAACCTGTTGGACTTTAACCTGGTGTTGTGAGACTTCTTACTATGTGGGAGGAAACCAGAGCACCTGGAGGAAACCCACACAAACATGGGGAGAATGTGAAAACTCCATACAGTCAGTGACCCAAGGCTGGAATTGAACCCGGGTCCCTGATGCTGTGAGGCACCAGTGCTGATCACTGTGCTACCTTGCCACCCTTTGTGGGAATTCTGAGGAAGAATGTTATCTTCCTCTGGAAATAGAGCCGGCTGATTCGTTCTGTATCATTGGGATAGATTTTCAATCTATCACCTGGATACAAAGCTGCTCTTGTGGATTGTGTGTCATTTTATAGAAAGTGCCTGATTTTCGCAGGCAGTTTCGATAGCAGGTGGCAGTTGAAACTCTACCTCAATACCTGATTTTTGAGATGTAAGGGTGGATTCTAACCAGCTTGTAAATAGAGTGACATGCCTTATTGCCCTGCTGCTGCTGAAATATTACTGCAGTTGGGTATGTCAGTTGTCTGCTTTGAGCAGACAGGAGCCTCAAGAATGAATGCAATCATGGTCCCATTACATTACCGGTCACTGATTTTAACCTGGGCCTGAGTAGAAAAACGTTTCTGCTTCCAATCAGGTGAAAGCAAGTGATTGGAAAGACAGAAAGACTGTCTGAGGTACGTGAAAAATCTCTTCTGCTTTTCAGCCAGCAAGTGGGATCCTTTGTGCAGTACCAGGGAAGTGGTGGCCTTCCCTGTTCTGGGCTCACATCTCTCCTTCCCACGGGACAATCGCAAAATTCCTTCCCTGCAATGTACCCGTTTGCTGGCAATCTTCCGTGTCAGGCAGGCAGCAGGCAATTCCCACAGCAAACAGACGAGGCCCAGAAGCTAAAATATCTCAGGCCTCAAGTATAGAGCCTACTGGTGTGGTTCCACCCTCTTAATTGCCAACTGAAATATAGTGAGAGTTAAAATCAACACATAATTCCAACACAGATAATCCTTACTTTGTAGCCTTGGTCCATCCCAGAAAGCCAAGGCTGAATAGTGGTTGTGATGGATAGATAGTCCTTAATTTTACTTAGTTATTTTTTGGAATCAGAAAGTATCATTAAAAGAAAGAATATTCCTTTGGAAGATTTAATAGTTCAATGCAGCTAGTTGATGAAGCAAAACATTCAACAATAATATATGCTCCTTTCCTTGCTGCACACTTATTGGGGGAGGCTGGGGAAGGTGAGGGCAGCATGGTGGCACAGTGGTTAGCACTGCTGCCTCACAGCACCAGGGACCCAAGTTTGATTTCAGGCCTCAGGTGATTGTGTGGAATGTGCACATTCTCCATGTGTCTGCGTGGGTTTCTTCCAGGAGCTTCAGTTTCCTCCCACCGTCCGAAAGACACGCTGGTTAGGTGCATTGGCCATGTTAAATTCTCCGTCAGTGTGCATGAACAGGTGCCAGAATGTGGTAACTTGAGGATTTTCAGAGTAACTTCATTGCAGTGTTAATGTAAGCCTATTTGTGGCTAATGAATAAACTTTACTTTTCCTGGGTCTGTGGAGAGGCCCATGGATCGCAGGAGTCTGGAAAATAAGCTTTCCAATTTTCCTCCATTGAAATGATAATAATGGAGGAAAATTTTACTAGCCCTTTTACAAGCCTGATCTCCAACCCACACTGTTTTAATGGTTATAGAATCCCTTCAGTGCAGAACGAGGCTATTTGATCCACTTAAGTCGACACCGACTTTCCGAAACAGCACCTTACCCAGGCCCTATCCCCATAACCTCATGATTTAACTCACTAATTCCCCTAATTTATATGTCTTGGGACACCAGGAGACAATTTAGCATGGCCAATCCATTTAACTGAACATCTTTGGGCTATGGGAGGAAACCGGAGCATTTGGAGAAAACCCACGCAGACATTGGGAGAATGTGCAAACTCCACCCAGTCACCCAAGACTATAATTGAACCCAGATTCCTGGTGCTGTAAAGTGCTAGCCACTGTTATGTTCATGGCTTAGGTGACCCAAAGCATCTGGACAGAGAAAAACCTAGCCTTTTATGTTCTGATTTGATCATCTGCTTCAAAAATCAGCAGATGGTCTGGTGGGTGTCAGCAATTACTTTGGTTAGACCATGTCAAAATTCTCCCAAATTTGCTGGAATTGGGGCAAGGCCCAATCTTGCTGGATCCCAGTTTAAGCCCAAGGTATATTTAATAGCATTGCAGGGACAGAACCCCCTCCTCAACATTGACTTCTGTTTTAAGGATTAGTTAAGCTGGGGAACCAAGCCTTTCTACAGCAGGAGCTCATATATCGCATCTGATTCCCCCCTTCACGGAAACCCAACATGTCATTGGCAGATGTCAACTTGGTTACAACAAATGTATACTTCATCTGGAAAGATCATCACCTGGCGTAATGTGGAATTGTGATTTGGAGCCCAAAACAATTTAGAAGTGTTATGAACAAGATATAATTTTAAGTTGAATTTACAAATATATTTGTGTGTTCGGAAAGGTCAAAATTAATTTTAAGATTAATTGCATATATATTCGTGTGTAAGAAAAATAAAAATAAAAAAAGGTATAAACTATATACATTAATGACCTGGAAGATGGAACCGAGTGCATGGCTGCTAAATTTGCAGATGATACAATATAGAAGGACAGGTAATGTTGAGGAAGCGGGGAGGCTGCAGAATGACTTGGAGAGGTTAGGGGAATGTGCAAAGTAGTGGCAGCTGGAAAACAACATGGGAAGGTATGAGGTTATGCACTTTGGTGCAAAGAATGGAGGCATAGACTATTTTCTAAATGGGAAAAGACTTCGGAAATCTGAAGCACAAATAAACTTGGGAGTCCTGGTTCAGGACTCTCTTAACGTTAATGTACAGGTTCAGTTGGCAGTCAGGAAGGCAAATTCAATGTTAGCATTCATTTCTAGAGGGCTAGAATACAAGAGCAGGGATGCACTGCTGAGGCTGTATAAGGTACTGGTCAGACCCCATTTGAAATATGGTGAGTGATTTTGGGCTCTGTATCTAAGGAAGGGTGTGCTGGCCTTGGAGAATGTCCAGAGGAGGTTCACTAGAATGATCTCAGGAATTAAAGGTTTGTCATATGAGGAGCAGTTCACAGAATCACAGAACTACATTGCTGAAGGGACCCTTCATCTGATGGATGCATGAAAGGCCCACCTAATCCCACTTGCCAGCACTCAGCCCACAGCCTTGAATGTAATGGCATGCCAAGTACTCATCCAGATTCTTTTAAAGGATGTGAGGTTTCTTGTCTTCACCACCCTCTTAGGCACTGCATTCCAGACCATCAACATCCTCTGAGTAAATCTCTAAACCTCCCACCTCTCACTTTTAACATGTGTCCCTGACTCTTAAATTAAGGGGAACAACTGTTCCCTATCCATGCCCTCATAATCTTGAATATCTCAATCAAGTTGCCCCTCAGACTTTTCTGCTCCAGAAACAACAACTCAAAGCTATCCAACCTCTTTTTATAACTTAAATGTTCCATCCAGGCAACATCCTGGTGAAGCTCCTCTGAATCCCTTCCAGTGCATTCACGTTCTTCCTGTAATGTGACGACCAGAACTGCACACAGTACTTCAGCTGTGACCTCACCAAAGTTCTATAAACTCCATCATGACCTCGCTGATTTTGTAATCTATACCCCAATTGATAAAGGTGAGTGTGCCATATGCCTTTATCGCCACCCTATTAACCTGCCTTTCTGCCTTCAGAGATCTATGGACAAACACAGCAAAGTCCCCTTGTTCTTTGGCACTTCCTGTTGTCAGACCTTTCACAGTATACTTCTTTGTCAAATTGCTCCTTCTAAAGTATATCACCTCACACTTTTCTACTTAGGCAGGAGAATGGGGATGAGAATCATATCAGCCATGATTGAAGGCAGAGTAGACTTGATGGGCCGAATGGTCGAGTTCTGCTCCGATGTCTTATGGTCTCCGTTTTATTTAATTTTTTTAATGAACTTTAGTGCCTGAGTGTCTGGATAGACATGTGCCTAAAGGCTTCAGGTCTTTTGGGTTTGTTTGTATATATCCCTTTTCAATGAGATCTTACCAATGCTGAAGCTAAAGAGATGGGTTAAAACGGTTTGAAAGTTCAGTGATTCTGGAAATAAAACACAAACTAGAAGCGCTTTACCGTTGCCCAGTGACAATGATCCAGTAACATAGACACAGAAAAGATAGGAGTTCAGAGTGTGTGTCAAAGAGGGAAGAGAGAGATTTGAAGCAGTTTGAGAAGAAAAAGCTGCAAGGCTAGTGAGACTCAGTCAAATCATCAGTTTAGCAGAAGTGCTACTGGAAGACTAAGGTTAAAGAATTCATTTGTTCGATCTGCAGTTGAAGAAACAATGAGTTAAGAATACACTCTCTGGGTATCTTGGGGAAAGATATACATTGGGTGAGAAGATTCAAGCGACTGCTCAGGAATTCACTGGAAGAAAACCATTTGTAACTGTGTTGGCCCAGAGCGAGAAGGCTTTGTGTCGAGTCGGGGTAACATTTCACGATATATGCATCTGTAAAACTATTGCTGGGTTAAAATAATAGTGGGAATTTGAATCATCTTCTTATGCTTCTGTTGAGATTTTTCCAACCATTTTGTTTGTCGCGTGTTTCCTTTTTTTCTTGTTTTAATAAATATTTCATTATTTGTGTTAAAAGTTCCTCAGCAAATTCCTTTGAATCTGTTCAGTAACATTCCCCCAGGGTTTCTGTAAAAACAAAGTTTGGATCTATCAAGCCAGGATTCAGTATTCCATTTTACATCGATTCCCTTAGGATGAGGCATTTAAATATTGTATTGAGGCTGAGGAAAAGCTGGCACCCTTCCCTAGTGAGGAAACCTTCAACTGCTAGTGAGACATACAGCAGAGAACAGGCACGGAAGAGAAATGAGAAAGCCGCTCTGTGACCTCAATAAGTCCGTTAGGATTAGTGGAATTTCCCAGCAACTGATTGGCAAATGTTTTAAATCATACTACCATTTTCAAATTAACGTAGGGCTATATGCAATTTAACATTATTTCTCTGTCTCTCCATTCCCCTCAAATCTAATTCATTTCATTTTGTGTTTGCTCTCTTTCCTCTCCTGCATTTTTGTCTTTACTAAGTAGGAGTCAACACTACAGATTTCCATTGATTTGTTTGTGCTTTTTTCTGGAGCGGAGGTGAGCAGATCATTGAGAAAGGTCTCCTGAATGCTGAAATAATAACCTATGGATTTTGCTATCACTTGGAAAATGACTACTTTTTTAATAAAACACAGAACCATGAAAACATACATTGGTGAATTTGAATTCTAATGCCATACGCAAGAGGAAAACAATTTTCTTCAATGGTTAGGTTTTGATAACATTAAAAGCATCATTTGAAAAATTTATTTACCTCAGGCCTTCCTGGTATCTTGCCCTTCTGCTGACAAATGCATTTATTCATGATGTGGATGGTGTTGTGGTGTACAAGGTAAAGCAATCTCAGTCACTTCTAAACACAACAGCCATGAAAAATCCAATTTAATATTTATTACTTGTGTCACAAATAATTTACAAAGTCAATTAGCTTTCAATGCTTCGTGTAATATGTGATGACAACACCAGGCCACAGTCAAGTTCAAAGCAAAAAATAAATTAGATTGTATTAAATGTCAATTGCCAACCTTTCCTATTTAATACATTTCACCCTTCACAAACTGTTTGACACCAATATGTGATTTTCAGGCCAGTGGTTAAACTCCTCATCAAGTTCAATGTCCCACTGAAAGAGAACATTGATTTCCGAGTTCTGCTGTGCTTAGAGCAACATGAGAGTCCACATACTCCCTTCAACAGGACTTTTTGCACCCCGCTTCCCTCCCCAGAGGTGGCCCATCATTGGCCAGCGGTGGGATTCTCTGGAACCAAAAGAGAAAATGCTGGAAAATCTCAGCAGGTCTAGCAGCATTTGAAAAGAGCTGATATTTCAAATTCAGATGACTCTTTGTCAAAGCTGCCAGATGCTGCTAGACCTGCTGAGATTTTCTGGCATTTTCTCTTTTGGTTTCAGATTCCAGCATCCGCAATAATTTGCTTTTATCCAGTGGGATTTTCTGGTCCTGCTGCTGTCAACGGGGTTTTGCATCCTCTGCTACCAATGGGACTGGAAGATCCTGCCGATGGAATATTTGGTTAATCCAGGCTGGATTCTCTAACCTCACCCACAGCTGAGATTTTCCAGTCCCGCTGCAGAGATTTGGCTGAGCACCAAGGTCTCCATGCTCAGTGGCAGTGGGGCACGAATGGCCAGAGAATTCCAGCTTCCGTTGATTATTTTTTGATTGCTCACAGATCTGCTATGGCTGTACTCATGTTAAGTTCGAAGATATGTCATTTTATTAAGACAGGCGTATAACACTATCTGCTCTGCTATGTTTAAAGAAACGTGTCCTAATTGCTACAAATAAACAATTTTGAAACCCGATGGGGATCCTCACAACAGGTTGATGTCTTGGTGAACCTGTTGTAAAACTCACTGACTAGGGGTATATATGGTGAGGGGTGTCCTTAAATACAGAGAAAATTTATTAAAATGTATCAAAATCAGGTTCATGCTGATGACCTCTGGGCTTCGCCAGATCTTGAGCCCTCGCCATTCATTTGAATGGAGAGTACAGGCTCAAGGTCGCCCCCACTGAGTTAAACTAGGAGAGAGCCACAGTTAAAGTTCTAATGTTAATATTCTGAGTGAAAAACTGGGCATAGTAGCAATGTACTGATTCCAGTTATAACTCTGTACAGATAATCAGCTGATGTGACACATCAGATGGGGAATGATAGAAAGATTGATTATTAAAAAGATTGCAGTATCTTAGATCTGGCATTATCTTATTTTCTACTGTTTCAGATGAACGCAGGTAATTTTTTTCATCCACTTGAAAAAATATGTTTCGCAATTTCATGAAATAAGGCAAATCAGAATTCAATTTAAAATATTGAGTTTATTAACTATACCACACAACAAAAGTATGTTGTAAATAAGTAGCTGGTATTTAGTAATTGATTAATCAGATAATTTATATGGAAATTTTTATTTAAGGACAAGAGAGTTTCTAAGTAAATTAATTTGTAAAAGCATGTCTGGATTTTCATGTGGATTGTCAATTAAAGTCTTGAGGTTTGTTATTAAGATGTCCAACTAATAGTCATTTTTTTTAGGTGCACACAATCAAAGGCAACATAATTGTCCTGTTATTACAGTGTTAAGAGTAACAGAAGTTTGGCTATGAAGAGTTAACAACACTCATTTCACTTGTAATCTGTTTCCATTGTAACGGGGGGACTGATAGATCACTGCCTCAAAAGATTACATTGGAAGACTCTTTCAGCCATTACAAAAATCTTGGTTCCTGCAGACTTTTATTCTGATTTTCACTCCAATCCCTCACATTTTTTTGCCCTTTCTTGAAGGCGCTGAATCTTTGATTGGCACATTCGCTTGAATATTTGTGAACTAATTCATCTGTAAGGCAATGTATTTCCAAGTCACATCATGGTGGCACATGGAGCACTGCTGCCTCACAGTGCTTGGGATTGAGGTTCGATTCTGGCCTTGGATGACTATCTGTCTGGAGTTTACATGTTCTCCCCAGTCTGCGTGGATTTCCTCTGGGTATTCCAATTTCCCCACACGCCAGAGATGTGCAGGTTAAGTAGATTGGCCATGGTAAATATGCAGGGTTACGGAAATAGGGTAGGGTGGGGAGCCTGGGTAAAATACTCCTTTGGAGAATTAGTGCAGAAACGATGGGCCGGATGGCCTCCTTCTGCACAGTAGGGATTCTATGGTGAATGGCTTGGGGAGAACTTCCAGGTGGTTGTGTTCAGGGCAGCATGATGGCACAGTGTAGCATTGCTGCCTCACAACGCCTGGGGCCAGGGTTCAATTCCTGGCTTGTGTCACTGTCTGTGCGGAATCTGAACATTCTCCCCTGTCTGCATGGGTTTCCTCCGGTGCTCTGGTTTCCACCCGTTGTCCAAGAGATGTGCTGGTCAAGTGCATTGGCCATGCCAAATTGTCCCTCAGTGTACCCGAAAAAGCACCGGAGTGTGGCGACTAGGGGATTTTCATAGTTCAATGAGTGAACATAGTTCAGAATTTGGACTGTAATTATGCATGTACCTTTAGGGAACAAAGAGGTTGAATCAAAGGATGGAGTTTAGTGAGAATACAGCTAAACTGAAACTTAAATGGAAGGCATACCTTAAAGTTGTGCTGGCACTAAATAAAACAGAAATTGTGGTAGGTAGATAAAACGATAAATTAGAATGGGCCCAAGGGAATACAATAAATAACTGACAAATAATGAAAAAAAATGGCTTTCGTAAACCTCTGAAAAGTAACTCGTTACTAAATGGGAAGGTCGGGCCAAATGAAATGAAGGAGGGATCGAATCTAATAAGACAATAATGATATCATGGAGATATTATTGAAATTGGAAGAGGTAGATTTTAATAACATCTTAAAGGAGAAAAGAAATTAGATGAGGTTTAGGGAAGGAATCTGGAGCTTGAGGTGGGGTGGGGGTCTTTCGGGAGGAATCTGGAGCCTGGAGCCCAGACAGCTGAATAGACAGCGGTGGAGCAGTGAAAATCATGAGTACACACAAAATGTTAATATTTTGTATGTTTCTTGCAAATGTCGATGTACTGTCGGAAGATATGGAAACATTGTCAGAGTTAACTACAAAGGTGGAATTGATTCAGAGTATAAATTAGCAGATCAGATACCAAGCCCTTGGTGGCAAGCAACCTAGGTTGTTAAAAGAAGTCAGCTAACAGAGATATCCTTAATCCGCCATAAATATGCAAAATTATGCTAAAGGACTATGGAGAATAATTTACAGTTCCCTTAATTAACTGAGTGACCACAGAACACTGAGTTCAGCATTAGTCCTGAGCAAAATTCATGTCCAAATCTAACCCTCAGCTCCCTGCGAAATTTGGGGCATCTAACAATTCACCAGTTTTGTGCTGAAATCTTGCCACGAGCTATTTTAACAGGCATGTTTTAGCCATACAGGTGAAGGATTAAGAGACTTGTAAAAGTTGCTAGTTTGATATCACGTTGCCAGCCTGTCAGTAAAAGCTGGCATGAAGCAGGAGGGGCAGCATTGTTTTGGAACCATAAGACCATTGAATCCCTACAGT
The DNA here is from genome assembly GCF_965287045.1 of Carcharhinus amblyrhynchos. NCBI lineage: Eukaryota > Metazoa > Chordata > Chondrichthyes > Carcharhiniformes > Carcharhinidae > Carcharhinus > Carcharhinus amblyrhynchos. The sequence continues at coordinate 246,354 of NC_137331.1, forward strand.
GCAGAAGGAGGCCACTCAGCCCATGGAGTCAGCACGCACTCAGTATCTTACCGCCTGACCCACCCCCTCCACCACTCTGCCCCTACCTTCACCCTATTCCTGTAACGCTGCACTTTTACCATGGCTAATCTACACATCTTCAACACTAAGTGGCAACATAGCATGGGCTGATCCATCTAATTTGCATATCTCTGTACTGTGGAAGGAATCTCATGCAGACAGGGGAGAACATGTAAACGCTGCATGGGACATGCGTGGGATAAAAAAAATCTCTTCTAATAGTTGCACAACAATTAGAAGCAGGAAGTGCAACATTTACACTATAGCAACCTATTGCAAACAATGCAAGTTTAAAGGAATGCAAGAATTTTTAATCTGCAGCAAATTGTAGTTAATTAAAAAGACTTATAATTGTTTTTTTTCCTTTCCCAGTGACAATAAAAAGTCTCACAACACAGGTTAAAGTCCAACAAGTTTGTTTGTTATCACGAGCTTTCAGGGTGCTGCTCCTTCATCAGGTGCATGGAGAGTTGGTTCACAAACATGGCATATACACAGACTCAATTGCAAGATAATGTTTGGAATGCAAGTCTTAACAGGTAATCAAATCTTTACCGGTACAGACAACGTGAGTGGAGGGAGGGATAATCACAATTCAGAAAGAGCGTGGGGATAAGGGGGTCCTTTTCAGGATGGCAGCCAGTGACTGGTGGAGTTCCGCTGGGGTCGGTGTTACGGTCACAATTTTTCACTTTATAAATCAATAATCTAGATTAAGGAACTGAGGTCATTGTGGCTAAGTTTGCAGATGGTACAAAGATAGGTGAAAGTGCAGGTAGTTTGAGGAGGTGGGGAGACTACAGAAGGATTTGGATAGGGTAGGAGAGCAGACAGAGAGTACAACATGAGAAAATGTGAGCTCATGCACTTTGGTAGAAAGTATAGGGGCATAGACTATTTTCTCAATGGGGAGGGAACTCAGAAATTGGAAGTGCAAAGGGACTTGCAAGTTTTAGTTCAGGATTCTCTTAAGGTTAACTTGCAGGTTGAGTTGGTAATTAGGAATATAAATAAAACACTAGCATTCATTTTGAGAGGATTAGATTACGAAAGCAGGCATGTATTGCTGAGGTTTTATAATGCTCTGGTTAGACCACATTTGGAATATTGTAACCAAGTTTCGGCCTTTCACCTAAGGAAGGATGTCTGCCCTTGGAAAGGATCCAGAGGAGATTCATAAGAATGATCCTGGGAATGAAAAGCTTGAGGTATGAGGAGGATTTGAGGACTCTGAGTCTTATTCGATGGAGTTTTGAAGAATGAGGGGGGAATCTCATTGAAACTTACAAATAATGAAAGAGTGGACATGGAAGAGATGTTTCCATTAGTAGGAGAGAATAGGATCCAAGGGCACAGCCTCAAAGTAAAGAGAGGACTTTTAGAACAACATGAGGAGGAATTTCTTCAGCCAGAGGGTAGTAAGTCTATGGAATTTGTTGTCACAAAAGGCTGTGGGGGCCAGGTCATTGAGTATATTTAAGACAGAAATAGATTGGTTGTTGATTGGTAAGGGGATCAAAGTTGCTGAGAAAAGGCGGAAGAATGAGGTTGAGAAACAAATCGCCCATGATCGAATGCTGGAGCAGACTCAATGGGCCTAAATGGCTTATAGTCTTGTGGTCTAAATCAGACTTGTGCTTGTTTAAAGTTTAAAATTTATTTATTAGTAACACAAATAGGCTTACATTAACATTGCAATGAAGTTACTGTGAAAATCCCTGAGTAGCCACACTCCGGCACCTGTTTGGGTACACTCAGGAAGAATTGGGAAAATTCAGGAGAATTGCATGAACCTGATTACATCACTGGTGATGGCTGGCGAAAATCAGAAGTCGCAATCTCGCAGACGGGATTCGCCCCTGCCGCCAGAACTGAATTAGCAACCCCCTTATTTTTAAACATCCTAGACTGCCCGACAAGAAGAAACATATTCACATCCATCCTGTCAAAACCCCTTGGCACTAGATGTTAACGATGTGAAGGAGCCCAGGAAATGTCATTTTGTAATTAATCCTGAAGCCACACTGTAGTGTTCATTGGAACCCACAAAATATTATCTGGATTCCCTGGGACCACAGCAATGCTCTGCACTCACCCAGCTGGTCTCCAGGGTGACCTGGTCTTGAAGTTGCAGTGAGGAGGGTTGGACTGGATTACCAGTTTGGTGTTCTGCACTGATGAACGTGAAGCTTAGCCTTTTTATCAGTTTCTCTGCTCTAGTTTTCAGTGACCGGTCAATGACCGCCACCTGGCTGTCACTCAGGAGCCAGAGCTGACCCACATAGAGTATCAACATCACTACCATACCAAACAGGCAGTCGACCCAAGCCTGCTGTATTCCCTCTATGCACCTTTCCATTTGAATGAGGCTGCATCATCAGGCTATTTATGCACCTAAGTATTGATATTCCTTTGATATTCCTCTTTCTCAATATATCAATAACCTACTCAGAAAATTACAGGATCGTGGAGCTTTGAAATGTGAGAGTACAGTTTTATTATCAGATTTCTAATTATGCAGTAAAAGCAACATTCCATCTTAGGTCTGAATCTTACATGGTCTCCAGTGAGTTCTGAGGTGCTGGTAGGGCGGTTGGTAAAATTGTATGGATGGGATTCCCTCTGGGACTGCACTCGCCCCAACCCTATTGCAATTTTACAGTGCGGTAGGCAGGATCTCTGACTGGGAAGCCTGCTCATGTCCCTATTAAAGCACTTAAGTTACCTTCTTGTCAATTTTATAGGCAGATGGGCACCAGTTGGATCAGGATGCTAAATGGAAAAAGTTAACAATCTCAACTTTGGTGGGAAGGATGGGAAATGTTGGACCCTCAAACTGAAAGCCCCCTTCAGATTTGAGACACCTTTTCCTTTGCAATCTAGGAGCTCTGACTCTCCTTCCACTCAACCTGGTCTATCACCCGACACCAAAATGTCCTGTCCCAACTCCCCCAGGGCATCCCTTGTCCTCTCACCCCTAGAACCATTGGTACTCACCTGCAGTGTGGCTCTAGGGATTTGGCTGAGGAACAGCGCCGCAGTACCTCTTCTGGCCACTGCAGCACTGTGACTGGAGGGACTGGAGAGCTGTTGACCAATCGAATTGGCCATGAGCTCTCAAAGGCTTGTGTCCATCCAAGAGTGGATGGCAGTCCCATTTGCTGTCAATCAACGCTCAACTGACCATTAAATGGCTGTGGGCCTGTCAGCATCAGTGACAGGCCCACCAAGTGCTCAGTCTCTTGAAAATTCAGGCCTTGATCTTTTTATGGCAGCTGATATTTAACATAGGAAGGGCTGTGAGATATTGGAAATTCCATTGTGAATTTACAACATCAACCTGAAAGATGCTAAAAAAGCTATGGTGACAACAGGAAAATCAGCTCCTTGTATGAATCAATTAATCATAGAATAATTATCATAGCATATAAAAAATTTAAATGTCACTGAATAAATAACTCAATTTAGGGCATTTGCACTGATCATTTAACAGTGTGTTAAACTTTAAGTTGAATACATGATATGGCAGATACCACTGCTGAAAGCACCTGTAATCTCCACTGGTATATTTCGCTTAGCAATAAATGAGTGGGAAAATTGCTGACACTCCAAATATTCACCCATCACTTGCCAACATTGCAATGTGATGTAGCAGACACATTTATCTATTATATTGCAGTCACTAATACATGCACGAGACTTACAATTCTGTCCCATATAAAATGGGCTACAGAGAACTCTAAATCCAGATTTTAAATAACTGTACAATAGCAATAACAGCCCACACCTGTCTGGTACTTTTGTGTTGCAAACATTGCCAAGTATTTTACAAAATGAGCAGTGCGTACCAAGTAGAGAATCAATGGGAAGATGGGAAAGATGACTGAGTGCATCATCAAAGAGTCACCTTTGGCGGAAGCTTTCAAGGAAAATTGGGCAGTGAGAGAGAGATTGAGAGGTCTAGGGGAGACTATCTCGTTCTACCAGCCAGGGGAGCTTGATAGCCGGGGAACTTATTTTGCCATGAGGTCAAAAATTAGTTTCCCAACAACGGATGAACTTCAGCAATTATGTCCTCAAAACATTAATACGATGTCACGAAGCCCTTTTGCATTAGCATGGTGGCGGAGGTGGACGCTTTAAATTGGGCCCCTGGCCCCAAGTGCAGATTGGAGACAGTAATGAAGGCTGCCGATTGCCAAGGCAGGCTTGTTAAAACGTCTGCCTCCATTCTCTGGGACTTCATCCCACTTGTATTGTTCAATACTAGGCCCTCTAGACTTCACTCATCACAACCTATTATCCACTCACCCACTGTTAACCGAGACTCTTGTGTTACACCACTCCACATGGTACATCCATGCTAATCCATACCAATCCAGCTCTAGTGGCCCCTCATATCTTCCGTGCCGATCATGGAGCTCCAAGCACTCGCAATGATCCCTCAGATCCTCCATACTCCCTCTGTTCATCTCCATGGAATATTTGCAAACTTAATGTCAGCTAATGAGCCCCCTTCCAACCCCTATCCCCAAGGCCCATTATAGCCACACATCAATTTAACAGTAACTCATGCCCCCAAACACCAGCCTTTGGTCTGATACCCTTCATATTAACTCACCCAATTTCCATTAGGGGCAGACCACAGAAGCCGTGCTGAGATTTAATGGAATAAATTTCTAAGTATCTATTACAGGCTTCACAACATAAATAAACAAACTCATTGATACAAGTCCATTAAGCATATTTAAACCCCATCAGGTAGTACATCCCTTATAAAAACAAACATTTGTCTTTCAAATAACTAAAACTACAGGCAATTAATCCTTTAATAACACCTTGGAACTGTCAATAAAACTGAATACATAGCTGCACTCTGTCACCCCCTCTGTGACAATGATAGGTTATGGAAACAGTCAAGCAGTAATAATTCCGTAGTGATAACACTTAGAATTGTGCCAACAAACATCTATCGAAACTGTAAGGATGGATGTACTTCCAACTCAAACACAGTAAAGCCTTTTTTTCAAATGACAGCAAGTCAGTTCCAGTGATCTTATCCACCATTTTTGAGGATTTACGTCTATTCTAAAAAAAATCACGGGGCAATTCTCCCATCCCGCTGTTATGCTTTTTTTAGTGCAGTGGGCCAGGAGACTCTGCTGGTCGCTGATTTGCATCGTTTACATGGACATCCGGCCCCCACTCATCTTCCAGTGCCAAATTTCCAGTGCTGTCAGCTCTGCCAGGAATCGGCGTGGAGCTGCATAATGTATGCAACTTCTAATTTAAATATATGTTAAATAGCATTAATGGGCCCGGGACTGAAATCTCTGGGCTCCCTAACTTCTTCATTCTCCCTCCCTCCCCCACCAGGAGTGGCTCACTCTGACGGGTTTACTTTAGCTTCCAATTTGCAGGGAGCTGGTGACCTGACCCACTTAAGTGAAGGGGGGAGCAATTGACGCCCCTTAGTGGGTTGGCCGCCGGGGATGTGAGTCTGGACCCCCCGAGCATTGCCTAAGGGGCAAAGTATTAATGCCCAGGGGACACATTGGCATTTCCCACCAGGCATGGGTCAGTGCCAAGGGGGCAGAATCTGATAGAGTGGACTAAGTGTGGAGGGGGCAGGGCCTCTTGGGGGAGATCGGTTGATGTGAGGGGTTCTGCTGCCACCCTGAAATTGGGCTGTTTGATGGTGGGAGGGAGGCTTGCATTCAGGGCTGGCCATCAGGGTTGGGGCAGGATGGAGGGGAAGAGGTTGGCCTGCTGGAGGGGTTGGGGCTGCAAGGGGGGGTGTCGAGGCTGCCGGTGTGTGGGGACAGATCGGAAGGGTATTAGGAGATTGACATTGGCCCAGGCATGTTTGGGGGGCATGGGGGGGTGCAATCAGGGCATGGGGTGGTACCAATCGAACTGACCAGCAATCAGGAAGCCAGCAGACAGGGGCCACCACCACACATGCCCCGAACTTGGTGCTAACAGATCGCCACATGTGCAGTGGCACACCAGCGCTATGCTACCAGCCTCTGCAGCAAGAATAGCAGCGCCCTCCCCCCCCCACCCCCCCTGAATTTCAGCATTATTCACATGAGTGCTCTCTGCAGTGTGCCAAGTGTGGGACATTCATTTTAACCAATTCATTTGAAAAAACGTGATTTACTCCAGTTTTTACGAAAATTTGACACTTAGAAATTTTTGGGGAGAATCGCCCCCCCCCCCCCCCCCCATCAGTTACGTGCTGCAGGATAAGGTCCTTACTCCAGTGAAAATGCGGTCTGTTTGAACTCAGCAATGAGTTAAAATGTCTCTGCTCAATTTGGGATTCCCCCATCTGTGAATCACAACCTGACCCCATCCTCCTATGCGTGAAAATAGGATCTGTCAGAAATGGTAGCAGGGTTTCTGGATCCAGCTTCCCGGCACCATTTTGGATGCACTATGTGGTCTCTGTAAAAATTTAAGCCATAATCTTGGATGGCATTTCGTGTAGTATTGAAGAGTGCCATACATTTGCTGGCGCTGTCTTTCAGACGAGATATTTTACTAAGGCCTCATCTGCCCTACTTCAGATCTGTAGAAGAGTCACACAGGCTCATATTTCTCTCCCCACAAAATGCTATTTATTTATCTTTTATTTATATTGTTGTCACAAGTAGACTTACATTAACACTGCATTGAAGTTACTGTGAAAACCCACTCATCACCACACTCTGACATCTGTTTGGGTGCACTGAGGGAGAATTTAGCATGGCCAATGCACCTAACCAGCACGTCTTTTGGACTATGGGAGGAAACTGGAGCACCCGGAGGAAACCCATGCAGACACGGGGAGAATGTGCAGATTCTGCACTGACAGTGACTCAATTGAACCCGGATCCCTGACACAGTGAGGCAGCAGTAATAACCACTGTGCCACCATGTCAAATGCTGCCAGTCCTGCTCAGGTTTTCCTGAATTTTGTACTTTATTTCCAGCATCCAGTGTTTTGCTTTTATTTCCGAGGAAGTAGTTTTTTTTTGTTTCTGCTTATCAAGTCCTTTGATTATTTTAAGTACCTTGATCCCATCATCCCTCAGTTTTCTATGAGGGCAATTCTGAGCTGTGCTCTCTGAGGGAATGACAAAATCCAGAAAACGTGGCTTGTTGCCAACCAAATTTTGAGTTCTGATCTTACCATTAGTTGGTAAGATTTTGTGTGTGTTTTAAAGGTTTACACAACCCACTCCATTCAGTTGATTGAATAACTTCATGCAATGTTCACTAGTCACCAGCAAAGCTACCTGACGAGACAGGTAAGAATAGAGAAAACAAATTGATGGCCAATTTCAGAAGAGAGCAGGGAAATTTCCCTTAAATTCATTAAGGCAGACAAACAAGTGCTAGGACCCATAAATTAGAACCAATTAGCAACTCTCTGTGACTGGAAATAAATTCTTCCAGGAACTGGTCCAGCTACCTTTTAAAAATTTGTAATAATTCTATCTTCACTATGAGGGAGAAATTTGTTCAGGTCACAATGCTTTTATATCGATTTACTGGGCCTTGCAGTTTCGGATTGCTTGGCTTTTTCATTGATATCACTGAAGCAGCGTTATGCAAATACGTTTCTCCCCCTGTATGTCTTAGCAGAAGTCATTCATGTTATCTCAGCTATCACTTTAATTGCAGATTTTGATAACTTTGATCTTCAGTCATCCATTTCAAATGATCTATTCAAACCCTTTTAATGCTGCATTCCTACAAAGTCCATAACTCTAACTCTTGGACCTTATCTTCATAGCTAAGATTCCATAAGGTTCTAATCGTCCCCCTCTGTGCCTTTGCCAGATTCATAACATCCTGCAACATATGTGGGAACTTCATCTGGGCTCAAGAAACAGCAGTTAAAATAACAAAGGAAGAACTTAATACAGGTCCCTTCAACTCTCATATGATAAGATTAGAAATTGTAATTCCATTCATAATTTTTTGTAAGTCCTTTTGATTGTGGACATGTTGGTGTTATTCATAAGATACTGGACTTGGCCTAATTTAGAAATCATTAACTGACCACTTTTTAATGGACTAGCATTTTACAACTCCTAGGCATGTTTATCAAATATTCATAAGTGGATGCAGCAGGCTTCATTTGCTTTGGAACATGAGTTTTGCATTTCATTTGGCAGCAAAATATGTGCTTGTGCTTAAGGTAGAAGTTTATTTCTGGTTGGAGATAATGGCTCAAATCTTCTCGTCTCAGGATCACTGAGAGTGGATGCATGACTGAAGATGCATCTCAGAACCTTGTGGAAGTTCTGAACTCTATGTGCAAATAGTCTGGGAAGTTTAAATTTTCAATAGACAATTCCCCTGCTCTCCCGAACCTGCTGCAAAAGTCTTAACCCTGAATTAGAGTCAGGGATTTAGGACAGATCTGTGGCACCTATCTTGGTGGTTACCCGGGAAATGTTTGACAGATTAAACCATGGTCTAAGACCTGGTTAACGGCATAACTGACTTTCTGATCACCACCCACTCTGTGCGCCACATAACCACATGACTAATCCCCACGACAACCCCTCAACCCCCAACCAAACCATTCCCCTGACCTGACCCAACAAAGTCCCTGACCAAGTTATCCCTTTGACCAGATCTGATGATCACTCAGCTATGCCCCTGACCTGACTAAGCCCAATCTGACTCACCCTGTCCTGACCAGACTATCCCCTGACCACACAATTACTCTCTCTGACCACCTGAATAGTCCAACTTGACTATGTCCTGTCCCAACAACTCCTCTGATCATCCTACTACTTACCTACTTGACTACTCCTGACCCATTCTGATTACCCTCCCACGACTCAACAAGGCTTTATACATCTACCCATGCACCTACCCGTCCACCCATCCACTCACCCACTGCACTAACCTACTCTCCTACCCACTATCACACATTGTCACCTCATCCACATACCCGTGCACTCACCCACCCACCTAATAACCTTCACTTACTCACCCACTCACTCACCCACCCACTCACCCATTCACTAAGCTACATTCAAAGACTGGGCCTTTAAACTTACCAGAATATGGTAGCTGGAGCAGTGAAAAGAGATATGTGCCCTCCCTTGCCTTGAACCTACTTTACTACAATGGAATTGCTCTGATGGGACACAACTCTGTACATTTCCTCTTCAGCCTTGACTGGGAGATGGAAATATGCAGGAATATACTGCCATAAGGACCTTTGTATGCAGTGGCAATGGATTCAGCATTTCTAATGCTTGGGATATTCAGGCCAATGTTATACAATCCGAGCTGTGGTGACAAAGTGATGATGTGGCGATGCCAGTGTTGGACTGGAGTAAGCACAGTAAGAAGTCTCACAACACCAGGTTAAAGTCAACAGGTTTATTCAGTAGCAAAAGCCATTAGCTTTCGGAGCGCTCGCTGCTCCTTTGTCAGGTGAGTGGGAGTTCTGTTCACAAACAGGGTATATAAAGACACAAACTCAATTTACAAAATAATGGTTGGAATGTGAGTCTTTACAGGTAATCAAGTCTTAAAGGTACAGACAGTGTGAGTGGAGAGAGGGTTAAGCACGGGTTAAACAGATGAGTATTGTCTCCAGCCAGGACAGTTAGTGAGATTTTGCAAGCCCAGGCAAGTCATGGGGGTTACAGATCGTGTGACGTGAACCCAAGATCCCTGTTGAGACCGTCCTCATGTGTGCAGAACTTGGCTATCAGTTTCTGCTCAGCGACTCTGTGCTGTCGTGTGTCGTGAAGGCCGCCTTGGAGAATGCTTACCCGAAGATCAGAGACCAAATGCCCATGACCGCTGAAGTATTCCCCAACAGGAAGGGAACGGTCTTGCCTGGTGATTGTCGAGCAGTGTTCATTCATCCGTTGTCGTAGCGTCTGCATGGTCTCCCCGTATACCCTGCCCCGGGACATCCTTTCCTGCAGTGTATCAGGTAGACAACGTTGGCCGAGTTGCGAGTGTATGTACCGTCTGTGTCAATGATCTGGCACGTCTTGCAGAGGTTGCTGTGGCAGGGTTGTGTGGTGTTGTGGTCACTGTTCTCCTGAAGGCTGGGTAGTTTGCTGCAGACAATGGTCTGTTCGAGGTTGTGCGGTTGTTTGAAGGCAAGAAGTGGGGGTGTGGGGATGGCCTTGACGAGATGTTCGTCTTCATCAATGTCATGTTGAAGGCTCCAGAGAAGATGTTGTAGCTTCTCTGCTCCAGGGAAGTACTGGATGATGAAGGGTACTCTGTTCGCTGTGTCCCATGTCCCAGAACAGCCGTGGGGACCAAATTCGCGCCTCAATATGCCAACATGTTCTTCCACAGGTTTGAACGAGACCTCTTCACTGCACAGGACCTTCAACCGATGCTATACACCAGATACATTGATGACATTTTCTTCCTTTGGACTCATGGTGAACGTTTGACAAAGTCCCTCATGGTAGGCTGGTAGAAAAGGTTAAGGCGCATGGAATACGAGGTCAGGTAGCTAGGTGGATTGAGAACTGGCTGGGCAATAGGAGGCAGAGGGTAGTTGTGGAGGGGACCTTTTCGGGCTGGAGGCTAGTGACCAGTGGTGTGCCGCAGGGCTCAGTACTGGGACCTCCTCTTTGTAGTATACATAAACGACTTGGAAGAAAGCATAAGTGGTGTGATCAGCAAGTTTGCGGATGACACCAAGATGGCGGGGTTGGCGGATACTGAAGTGGAATGTCAGGTAATACAACAGGATATAGATAGGTTGGTGCATTGGGCAGATAGGTGGCAGATGGAATTTAATCCTGACAAATGCGAGGTGATGCACTTTGGAAGGAATAATGGAGAGAGGAGCTATGTGATAAAAGGTAGACCGATTAGGAGTATAGAAATACAGAGGGACCTGGGAGTGCAGGTTCACAGGTCTATGAAGGTTGCGACACAAGTGGAGAAGGTTGTTAGGAAGGCTTATGGAATGTTAGCCTTTATAGGAAGGGGTATAGAGTATAAAAGCTGCAGTCTAATGCTTCAGTTGTACAGAACGTTGGTTAGACCGCATTTGGAGTACTGCGTCCAGTTCTGGTCACCTTACTAACGGAAGGACGTGGAGTCTCTGGAGAGGGTGCAGAGGAGGTTTACCAGGATGTTGCCTGGCATGGAGGGACTGGGTTACGAGGAAAGGTTGGAGAAACTGGGACTTTTCTCCTTGGAAAGACGGAGATTGAGGGGGGACATGATAGAGGTATATAAGATACTGAAGGGAATAGATAGAGTCAACAGTGAGAGACTGCTCCCTAGACTGAGTACAAACACGAGAGGTCATGATTTAAGGGTGAGGGGGGAGAGGTATAATTTGGATGTGAGAGGAAGGTTCTTTACGCAGAGGGTCGTGGGGGTATGGAACGCGCTACCGAGTAGGGTGGTGGAGGCAGGAACGTTGGACTCGTTTAAGGTTCAATTAGACAGACACGTGAGCGAAACGAGGATGGAGGGTTATAGTAGGGGCTATTAAATAAGGTCTGATCCTCGGGAGACACCGGAAATGCAGACTTGTAAGTTAACGTTTTTTGTCTTTTTATTCCGCAGGTGGAGGTCCACCTCGTTGTCAAACGAGGGGCATGCACACGGCGGGTCGTGCGTGGGCTGCTCTTGGAGGTTCCGGGAGTGGCCTAGTACTTCGTGTCGGTGTGTGTGCTTGATCCTGGACCGGTAGACGGGCACCGCAACAGCTCGGTGACTAGCGCTGCTAGCTGTGCAGATACATGGATTTGGGCCTGTGTCTGTGGGAGTTTGCGCATTCTCCCTGTGGTTGCGTGGGTTTCCTCCGGGCGCTCCGGTTTCCTCCCACACCCCAAAGATGTGCTCTTAGGCTGATTGGTTTACCAAATTGACACTATTCTCCCCTGAATCTGGCTAAGTTAGGGGTTCCGTTCGTAGACACGCAGGGTAGAATAGGTGTAGGGTGATGCGGCGGCGCGGGCTCGTTGGGCCGAAGGGCCTGTTTCCCGTGCTGGGTTGTTCTTTGTTCTTTGTTGATCACTGAAACAACTATATGATGACATCAACATGTTCCATCCCACCATCAGACTCACCATGGACTATCCTCTGGAATCAGTTGCATTCTTGGATACACGCAATTCCATCAAGGACGGTCACCTCAGCACCTCACTGTACTGCAAGCCAATGGATAACCTCACGATGCTGCACTTCTCCAGCTTTCACCCTAAACACGTTAAAGAAGCCATCTCCTATGGACAAGCCCTCTGTATGCACACGTTCTGCTCAGATGAGGAGGATCGTGACAGACACCTCCAGACACTGGAAGATGCTCTCATAAGAACAGGATATGGCGCTCGACTCATTGATCGACTGTTCCAATGCACCACAGCGAAAAACCGCACCAACCTCCTCAGAAGACAAACACGGGACACGGTGGACAGAGTATCTTTCATCGTCCAGTACTTCCCCAGAGCAGACAAGCCACGACATCTTCTCTGGAGCCTTCAGTATGTCATCGATGAAAACGAACATCTCGCCAAGGCCATCCCCACACCCCCACTTCTTGCCTTCAAACAGCCGCACAACCTCAAACAGATCATTGCCTGCAGCAAACTACTCAACCTTCAGGAGAGCAGTGACCACAACACCACACAACCCTGCCACAGCAAGACATGCCGGATCATCGACACGGATGCCATCATCTCACATGAGAACACCATCCACCAGGTGCACAGGACATGCACTTGCAACTCGGCCAACATTGTCTACCTCATATGTTGCAGGAAAGGATGTCGCGAGGCATGGTACATTGGGGAGACCATGCAAATGCTACGACAATGGATGAATGCTATGGTGCAGAGGGACCTGGGGGTCCTTGTGCACGAATCGCAAAAACCCAGTCTGCAGGTGCAGCAGGTGATCAAGAAGGCGAATGGAATGTTGGCCTTTATAGCGAGGGGGATTGAATATAAAAGCAGGGAGGTCTTGCTGCAACTGTACAGGGTACTGGTGAGGCCGCAGCTGGAGTACTGTGTGCAGTTTTGGTCACTGCACTGGAGTTTAGAAGGCTGAGGAGGGATCTTATAGAGACATATAAGATAATGAAGGGGATAGATAGAACATAAGAACATAAGAAATAGGAGCAGGAGTAGGCCATCTGGCCCTTCGAGCCTGCCCCGCCATTCAATAAGATCATGGCTGATCTGTCGTGGCTCAGTTCCACTTTCCGGCCCTCTCCCCATAACCTTTAATCCCCTCTCTTATCAAAAACCCATCAACCCGCTTCTTGAAAATATTTAGCGAGGCAGCCTCCACCACTTCAATGGGTAGAGAATTCCAGAGATTCACCACCCTTTGAGTGAAGAAGTTCCTCCTCAACTCCGTTCTAAAACGCCCCCCCTTTATCTTGAGGCTGTGCCCCCTAGTCCTACTGTCTTTTTTCAGTGGGAAGAGTCTCTCCACCTCTATCCTATCCATCCCATTCATCATCTTATACGTCTCAATGAGATCTCCCCTCATCCTTCTAAACTCCAACGAGTACAAGCCTAGTTTATTCAGCCTCTCCTCATAGCTCAACCCCCTCAACTCCGGTATCAGCCTAGTAAACCTCCTCTGCACTCCCTCCAAGGCCAAAAGGGGATAGATAGGGTAGAGGTAGAGAGATTCTTCCTGCTTAGAAAGGATAGCAGGACTAGAGGGCACAGCCTCAAAATAAGAGGGGGGGGGGCAGTTTAGATCGGAGTTGAGGAGGAACTTCTTCACTCAAAGGGTGGTGAATCTCTGGAATTCTTTGCCCATTGAAGCGGTGGAGGCTACCTCGCAGAATATGTTTAAGTCACGGGTAGATAGGTTTCTGATAGACAAGGGAATTAAGGGTTATGGGGAGAAAGCGGGAAAGTGGAACTGATCCACTTAAGATCAGCGATGATCTTATTGAATGGCGGGGCAGGCTCGAAGGGCTAGATGACCTACTCCTGCTCCTATTTCTTACATTCTTATGTCCTTATGAATGAACACCGCTCAACTATCACCAGGCAAGAATGTTGTCTTCCTGTTGGGGAACACTTCAGCGGTCACGGGTATTCAGCCTCTGAACTTCAGGTAAGCGTTCTCCAAGGCAGCCTTCATGATACACGATGGCGCAGAGTCGCTGAGCAGAAACTGATAGCCAAGTTCCTCATGCATGAGGACGGCCTCAACCAGGATCTTGGTTTTATATCACACTATCTGTAACCCCCATGACTTGCCTGGGCTTGCAAAATCTCACAAACTGCCCTGGTTGGAGACAACACACATCTCTTTAATCTGTGCTTAAGTCTCTCTCCACTCACATTGTCTATACCTTTGTGACTTGATTACCTGTAAAGACTCGCATTCCACCGATTATTTTGTAAATTGAGTTTATGTCTTTATATGCCCTGTTTGTGAACTGAAATCCCACTTACCTGATGAAAAGCAGTGCTCTGAAAGCTACTGGCTTTTGCTACCAAATAAACCTGTTGGACTTTAACCTGGTGTTGTGAATCTTACTGTTACAAAGTGAAGCATTGATCGCAAATATTTAGTTGCTGCAGCTTCCAATGCAATAATAAAAAGTTTGAACCATTATCTTCTCTCAAACATTCATTCACTCACAGGATGTGGGCTTTGCAAGATGGCACAGTGGCACAGTGGTTAGCAGTGCTGTCTCTAAGCTCCGAGTACCTGGGCTTGATTCCTGGCTTGGGTCACTGTCTGTACGGAGTTTGCACATTCTCCCTGTGTCTACGTGGGTTTCCTCTGAGTGCTCTGGTTTCCTCCCACACTCCAAAAATGTGTGGGTTAGGTTGATTGGCCATGTTAAATTGCCCCTTCTTGTCCCGGGCTACGTAGGTTAGAAGGATTAGCAGGGTAAATATGTGGAGTGATGGCGATAGGGCCTAGATGGGATTGTTGTTGGTGCAGAATTGATGGGCTGAATGGCTTCTTTCTACACTGCAGGGATTCTATGATCTGCTGGTCAAGTCATTGATTATGGTCCATCCCTAATTGCCCTTGAGAAGGTGGCAGTGAATCTTTCTGAACCGTGATACATCCAACTGTTGTTAGGTAGACAGTTTCAGGATTCAGAACTAGTGATATTAAGGATCAGTAAACTATTTTCAAATCTGGATGGTGTGCACCTTGGAGAGGAACTTGCATTCGTGATGTTTCCAAGCATCTGGTGCCTTTTCCCTTTTGGTACAGCAAGAAGTCTCATAACACCAGGTTAATGTCCATCAGGTTTAGTTGGAATCATGAGCTTTCGGAGCATTGTCCCTTCATCAGGTGAGCGTCCATATCATGTTTTCCCTTCAGGTGATAGAGGTCATAGGTTTGGAAAGTGCTATTGAAGAAGCCTTGGTGAGTTGCTGCAGTGCATCTGGTGGATGGCACCCACTGTGAACCAGTTGTGGGTGGTGTGAATGGTTGAGACGGTGGATGGTGTGCTGATTAAGTGGTTTGTCAATAGCCAATGCTTTCTCCTTGATGGTGACAAGCTTATTGAATGTTGTTGGAGCTGCACTCATCCAGGCAAGTGGAAAATATTCCATCACCCTCCTGATTTGTGTTTTGGATAGGCTTTGGAGATTCAGGAAATGAACCAGACAGAATTTCCAGCATCTGACCTTATTTTAGAACATAGAACACTACAGCACAAACAGGCCCTTCGGCCCACAAGTTGCGCCGATCACTTCTATACCTACTAAGCCATAGACCTATCTATAACCCCCAATCCCATTAGATCCCATATACTCATCCAGAAGTCTTTTAAAAGACCCCAGCGAGTTCGCCTCCGCCACCACCGACGGCAGTCGATTCCATTCACTCACCACCCTCTGAGTGAAAAACTTACCCCTGACATCTCCTCTGTACTTGCTTCCCTGCACCTTAAATCTGTGTCCTCTCGTAGCGATCATTTCAGCCCTGGGAAATAGCCTCTGAGAATCCACCCTATCTATTTCTCTCAACATCTTATAAACCTCTATTAGGTCGCCTCTCAACCTTCGTCTCTCCAGGGAGAAGAGTCCCAGCTCCCTCAACCTATCTTCATAAGGCATGCCTCCCAATCCAGGCAACATCCTTGTAAATCTCCTCTGCACCCTTTCAATAGCTTCCACACCCTTCCTATAATGAGGTGACCAGAACTGTGCACAGTACTCCAAGTGGGGCCTGACAAGGGTCTTATAAAGTTGCAGCATTACCTCCCGACTCCTAAACTCAATCCCTCGATTAATGAAGGCCAGTACACCTTACGCCTTCTTGACCACATCTTCCACCTGCGAGGCTGATTTAAGAGTCCTGTGGACCCGGACCCCAAGATCCCTCTGCTCTTCAACACAGCTAAGACTCCGACCCTTGATATTGTATTCCTTCATCCCATTGGTTCTGCCAAAATGGACCACTACACATTTATCTGTGTTGAAGTCCATCTGCCACTTCTCCGCCCAGTCTTGCATCCTATCTATGTCTCGCTGCAACTTCTGACATCCCTCCAGACCATCCACAACACCACCAACCTTCGTATCGTCTGCAAACTTACTAACCCATCCCTCCACTTCCTCTTCCAGGTCATTTATGAAAATGACAAACAGCAAGGGTCCTAGAATAGATCTCTGGGGCACTCCACTGGTGACCGACCTCCATGCAGAAAAAGACCCATCCACAACCACACTCTGCCTTCTGCAGGCAAGCCAGTTCTGGATCCACATGGCCAAAGCCCCCTGGATCCCATGCCCTCTCATCTTCTCAAGAAGCCTTGCATGGGGGACCTTATCAAACGCCTTGCTGAAGTCCATGTAAACCACGTCTACCGCTCTTCTTTCGTCAATGTGCTCAGTCACATTCTCAAAGAACTCAACTAGGCTCGTAAGGCAAGATCTGCCCGTGACAAAACCATGTTGACTATTTCTGATCGTTCTAAACTTCTCCAAATGCTCATAAATCTTGTCCCTCAGAAGCCTCTCCATCAACTTACCAACCACTGAGGTCAGACTCACTGGTCGGTAATTTCCCGGCCTACCCCTGTTCCCTTTCTTGAAAATAGGAACCACATCCGCAATCCTCCAATCCTCCGGGACCTCTCCCGTCTCCATCGACGACGCAAAGATCATCGCCAGGAGCTCTGCAATCACTTCCCTCACCTCCCACAGTAACCTGGGGTACATCCCATCCAGTCCCGGCGACTTATCTATCTTGATAGAGTTTAAAAGTTCTAACACATCCTCTTCCTTAACATCCACATACTCAATCTTTTCAGCCTGCCGCAAACCTGCAGTACAACCTCCCAGATCACTTTCCACCGTGAATACCGAGGCAAAGTACTCATTAAGCACCTCTGCCATTTCTTCCGGTTCCACACAGGCTTTTCCCCCTTCACCTTTTATAGGTCCTATCCCTTCTCTTCTCATCCTTTTACTTTTCACATATTTGTAGAAGGCCTTGGGATTCTCCTTAATCTTACCTGCCAAGGCCTTCTCATGACCCCTTCTGGTTCTCCTAATTTCCTTTTTAAGCTCCTTTCTACAAGCCTTATACTCCTCTAGATCCTTAACATCTCCGAGCTCTCTAAACCTTTCATACACCTTTCCTTTCTTCCTGACTAGGTTCACCACAACCTTTGTGCACCACGGTTCCCACGCCCTACCAAAACCTCCTTGTCTCATCGGAACGTTATCGTGCAGAGCTCCAGTCAAACATTCCTTGAATATCCGCCACCTTCCTTCTGTACTTTTCCCCAAGAACGCCTCCTTCCAGTTTATTCGTCCAATTATCTGCCTGATGTCTTCATATTTCCCCTTACTCCAGACAAACACCTTCCTAGCCTGCCTGACCCTATCTCTTTCCAATGCTATCGCGAAGGAGATAGAATTATGATCTCCATCCCCAAGATGCTCTCCTACCGAGAGATCCGACCGACACCTGTCCTGGTTCATTAGCCAGCACCAGGTCAAGTACAGCCTCTCCTCTCGTAGGCTTATCCACGTACTGTGTCAGGAACCCCTCCTGAACACACCTAACAAACTCCTCCCCATCCAAACCCCTTACCCTTGGGATATTCCAGTCGATGTTTGGGAAATTAAAGTCTCTCATTACGACAACTCTGTTATTACTGCATCTCTCTAGGATCTGTTTCCCTATCTGCACCTCAACTTCCCTTTTTGTAGCCAAAGTTTTTGTGGAGCAATGATGAATCTTGGGATGTTGATTTTGGTAATGCTACTGAGTATCAAGAGTCAGTCTGTCTTGATGGAGATGATATTTGCCTCACACTTGTACGGTGTGAGTGTTACATGCCAATATCAACCCAAGCCTGAATGTTACCCAGGTCTTGTTGCATTTGGACATGAACTGCTTCAGTACCTGGGGTGTCACCAATGGTGTTGAACATGAATGTCCTTACTTCTTGTCTTATGATGGAGATTAGGTCATTGTTAACACAGCTGATATTGGTTTAGCCTCGGACACTACCCTGAACAACAGGCATATCTTGGGACATCCAACAAATATTATCATCGTATAAGGTGCTATCTTCTTCATTATCATCTTCCTTTGTGCTTAGTGTAACTCTATCTACTGGAGAGATTCCCTCTGATTCCCACTGGTTTTGCTAGGTCTCTTTCATGCCACCCTCTCACCTCACCTCTGGAATTCAGCTCCTTTATCCATGTTCGGATGATGACAGTAACGAGGCCTGGGGCTAAATTTACATTCAGCGGTAAACTACCCCCACAAAATTATAGACTTATCATTTATATAACAATAAATCACCCTCTTGTTTACAAATGGTGATTTAAAGTTATTTCTTCAAAAAAAAATGAATTTCTGAATTTCCTCAACAATGATGGGATCCAAAGATATGCGGGTTAGATTGATTGGCCATGCTAAACTAACCTTAGTGTCAGGGGAGTGGCGGGATAAATATATGGGGTTATGGGGATAGGGCTGAGGGTGGGAATGTGGTTGGTGCAGACTCAATGGGCCAAATGGCCTCCTTCTGTACTGTAGGGATTCTATGATTCCACGTGTATGCTTTGCGGTTTTAAATGAAAGATGATGACACATCATACCACAAAGAGTATATTACATAAATTGATAGCGATATAGTTTAATTTACTATGAGGATTTTAGAAACAGGAGAAAGACTCAACAACTCTGTTCCTTTTTCATAAACCATAAGACCATCAGACATAGGAACAGAATTAGGCCACTTGGCCCATCGAGTGTCCTCTGCCATTCAATCTTGGCTGATATTTTTCTCATCCCCATTCTCCTGCCTTTTCCCCATAACCCCTGACCCCCTTTTTAGTCAAAAACTTATCTATCTCTGTCTTAATGACACACATTGACCTGGCCTCCACAGCCTTCTAAGGCAAAGAGTTCTACAGATTCACTGCTCTCTGGCTGAAGAAATTCCTCCTCATCTCTGTTTTAAAGGATCGTCCCTTTAGCCTGAGGTTGTGCCCTCCAGTTCTAGCTTTTCCTGCTAGTGGAAACATCCTCTCAATGTCCACTCTATCGATGCCTCGCAGTATCCTGTAAGTTTCAATAAGATCTCCCCTCATCCCTCTAAACTCCATTGAGGACAGACACAGAGTCCTCAACTGTTCCTCATATGACAAGCTCTTCATTCTGGTTCACTCTTGTGAAACCAATCCTCCCTGGCTTGGCTTCTTACTGAATCCTTTAAACCTCTCTCAAAAAACATACCTCATTTTCTCTAGAAGCTTCCTAAAGTGTTTGCTTCAATGCTTTCTCTGAGAGCTTAAGCCAAATAGTTACTTCGACTTCTCTTCTTACTCCTAAATTTCTAATTTAAAAATATGGCCAGTGGAAATACTCCCTTCATCACAGTGAGCAATAATTGCAATCTCTTCACAATCTTGTATATTTCAAAGTGGTTAAAGTTTCCTCTTTTTCCAAACATTGGGTCAACACAAGTGCACCAGTTAGCATGTTTTTCAATCACGATATCATAAAACGTTGAGACAACTTCAACTGGAGAAATCAACTGTAATATGATTGCAAAGTTTGGAAAGGAGAATATTCCCATCATGACAAACTCTAATCACATACAAGGGGTAATGTGCAACATTATCCATTCATAGAAGTCATAGAAACCCCACAGTGCAGAAGGAGGCCATTCAGTTCATTGAGTGAGCATAGACAACAATCCCACCCGGGCCCTATCCTTGTAACCCTACGTATTTAACCCGCTAATCCCTCTAACCTACACATCCCTGGACACTCGGGGCAATTTAGCATGGCCAGTCCACCTAACACACACATCTTTGGACTGTGGGGGAAACCGGAGCACCCAGAGGAAACCCACACAGATACAGGGAGAATGTGCAAACTCTACACAGACAGCGACCCAAGCCAGGAATCAAATCCAGGTCTCTGGAGCTCTGAGACAGCAATGCTATCCACTGTGCTATGTTCCACCCTTATTGTAATGATGGGCCAAAAATCCAACCTTGCCAGGAAGACACTGGTTGGCAACACTTAGGAAGTAAAAACCACGACACATGATGGCGTGATCAATAAGTACCCTCAGGAGCTTGGTAAAACAAATCAACTGATTCAAAGATATGAGGCCAGAATATTGGCCCAGGGGAGCGCAAGGCCAATTATTGGAGGTCTCGTCCTGTACCCTATGCTCTGAAAGGAAAAAATAAAGCAAGAACTGAAACGACTTGAGACTGAGAATATTATCACCAAGGTTGAATTGAGTAAATATGATACTCCCATAGTTGTAGTGCTGAAGTCAGATGGCAGTGTAAGAATATGTAGTGATTATTAGATAATTGTAACTCAGGTACCAAAATATAATCCAACTGATACTTTGTCAAGATTGGATTATCTAGCCAGGAGGCCATTTCTTTTCAAAGTTAGATCTGACAAATGCCAATCTGAAACTGAAGTTTGATGATGATTCTAAGTCATATTTGACTGTTAATATGCATATGAGTTTATTCCAGCTTCATTGGTTGTCTTTTAGTGTTTCTTCAGCCCCCGATATTTTCAAAGGGGTAATGAAGCAAATTTGGCAAGAAAGTCATAAAATATGCCAAAACTCTTGGAATTTGTCCATGCCTTGAATCCCCCAATGCCCCTGCAGTAAATGGAGTTTTGGCTGAGTGCAAAGTTCTACATTCTCGCTGGCAGTTGAGGGGGGGGTAAGAAAAAGATTGCAGAATTCCACCCATTGTGTGCTATGTGGATGACTTTTTCAGCTCCAAATAGGCAGAGCCTTGAGAATAGGCTGAAAAAGATACTCCAGCATTTGGAAAAGCAAGGAGGTTGGTGAAGGCATGCAATTATGAAATCTTTCAAACCGAAAAAAAGGAAATGCTGGAAAATCTCAGCAGGTCTGGTAGCATCTGTAAGGACAAAAGAGCTGACATTTCAGATGACCCTTTGTCAAATGAAATCTTTCAAAACTCTACAGAGTGCTTGGGTCACATTTTAGACAAAGATAGATTACTTCTTACCAGGAGTAAGATTCATACAATAAGTCTCTGAACTCAGATCCATGTTGAGTTGAATAAAAAATGCTGGGTAACTCCCTCTTTAATAGTGCTGAGAGTTTACACCACACGGACTGCAGTTGATCGAGAAGGCAGCTCGCTACCATCTCCTCAAGAGCAATTAGGGATTGACAATAATAGCTGGCTTAGCCAGCATAACCCACAACTTTTGAACCAATAATAAACAACATAGCTTCGGTAGATGCTTAATAATAAATGCACAGAGGAAACTCTAGCATGTAGCCACAACTGGAAATGAAGTTGTAAATATGCCAAATTAAAACCTTTAGAATGACTCTTAGTTTCATGTGAATCTTCGCCCTGAAACAAGCAGGAAAATTAGGGATTGCAAATTTCAAAGTCAGTCCTGGGTAGTATATCAGGTTTACAAAGGGAAACAATTTTGTACTGCGTCAGAAGACTCAGGGTAGCACTTGCCAACCGTTTCCACTGGTGGATCTTCCAGTCCCCCACTGACAGCAGTCCTCTCCAGTCCATCTCCATCCCTGATTTCCTGATGGCCAACAGCAGAGGGGGCAAAATTGCAGCCTAAAATTTCGTAGTGTTTCCCATCAGGTGTTGATTATAGATTCAGCAGTTTATACTCAAATATCAACAGAAAAGTGGATACAGTTTGACCTGTATTGGGAACATGGATTAGACTCTCGTGATGAAACCTAACATGCCAGCCAGATAAATAGCAAAGTCAGAGATTAAACAGTGTTGACGCATACAACTGGCAATGAAGAGAACGGAATGAAATTGTGTAACGTTATATACATGATTTTGGTTTTTGAGGAATTTAGTGTGCAGAAATTAATGCCTCTCTCCAAGCAGATTTCCATTATTTATGAACAAAAATTTGAGAGTATAATATTCTTTGGCTCCCTTGTGGGACAGGGTTGGCAGAAAACTGTTTGACCTGGTAACTTTGCAATAATAAGATGATGGGAGAGGGTGGATTTCAACAGCTCTTATGTATTATTCATGTCAAAGTCAAACTCCAATTTTTTAGCTAAAATTTAAGACTGGGCATTCCCACCCATGACACTACCAGGCATCGTTGCAGGCAGGAAGGGAACATTTGGGGAGCCATTGATTTAACAGCTGTACAAATTTTCCTGTCCCGCCAACAATGATACCCACCGCTAGCAGAAAATCCCAGCTTTTGTCTTAGAGGCTTGATTTTACATGACTTTATATGGTGACTCTGCTTTATCTTGTCATCTTACTAGCAGTCTCATAGACACGGAACTCTACCCCAGGTTGGACACTGCTTCTGCTGGAATGACTGCACCATCGATAGCAAGATTAACTCATCTCTACATGTTTATCTCATCATGAGAAGTCAACACCAATAAAAAAGTGAATCATCTAGCATTGGTTTTCAGCTCATGTCTTTTCTAAAAGAATACCTCAACAAACTTTGATTCTGGACTCTGTAACTCAGTGAAAAATTGCACAAAGACTCCAGTTCGGCCTGTTGTGGGAAGCGTAGTAGGCTGGAATCAATGGATCAGTGAAGTGCCCATTGATCATGACTGGGAATTTGTCAGTTCCTGGGTGAAACCATGCATTCCTGCTCAATGTTTATTTTTTCTGTAGCCTCTGACTCATAAATCTTCCTTTTTTTAAATTCTTTTACTCTGTGAATGCTAAGAAGGCAATAGAACAAAGAACAGTGCGACACAGGAACAGGCCCTTCAGCCAACCAAGTCCATACTGACACAGATGTCTCCCTAATCTAATATTTTCTTGCCTCTCCATGGTCCACATCCCTCTATTCCCTGCCTATTCATGTATCTAGCCAGATGCCTCTTGAACATTGTTATAGATTCTGCTTCCACTGCCTTCTCTGGCAGCAGGCGTTCCAGGAATTCACCATCCTCTGTGTGAAAAACTTGCTCCTTACATCTCTTTTAAACTTTCCCTCTCTCACTTTCAACCTATGCCCCAAATAATTGACTCTTCAACCATGGAAAAAAAACTCAGACTATCCAAGCCTAGTATAATCTTGTAAACATCTATCGGGTCCCCCCTCACCATCCGACACTCCAATGGAAACAATCGAAGTTTGTTCAACCTTTCTTCATAGTCCATATTCTCTAAGCTAGGCAACATCGTGGTAAATCTCTTCTCCATTCTTTCCAGTGCAACAACATCATTCTGGTAGTGTGGCGACTAGAATTGTGCATAATACTTCAAATGTGGTCCAACCAAAGTCTTATACAGCTGCAACATGATTTTCCAATTCCTATACTCAATGCCCCGACTGATGAAGGCCAGCAATGCCATACACCTTCATGATCACTTTGTCCACCTGAATTACCACCTTGTGGAACTGTAGATCTGCATGCCTAGATTCCTCTGTATGCTAACATTTCTAAGGGCTCTACTATTTACTGTATATTTTCCTTCTGCAGCGGACATTCCAAATCACATCACCTCACATTTAACTGGGTTAAATTCCATCTGCCATCTTTCAGCCCAGGTGTCCAGCTGATTTATATCCTGCTGTATCCTCTGACAACCTTCCTCACAATTCGCTGCTCCCCCAATTTTTGTATCAACTGCAAATTTACTAATCAGACTGCCTACATTTTCCTCCAAATCATTTATATATATTACAAACAACAGAGGTCCCAGCACTGATCCTTGTGGAACACTGCTTGACACAGACCTCCAATTAGAAAAGTACCCTTCCACTGCTACTCTCTGTTTTTATGTCCAAGCCAGTTTTGAATCCATCTTACCAGCTCACCTCAGATCCCATATGACTTCAGCTTCTGTATCAGCCAATTTTTCTTGTCACTTCCTGAAAGAGATCATTCAATTTTCTGGGACACGACCTTCCTTTCATAAAACCATGCTGAGTACATCCTGTCCCTAAGAATCTTCTCCAATAATTTCCCACCACTGATATGAGGCTCACAGTATTGTCTCTTCTTTGCCCTTCTGAAACAGAGGAACAACGTTAGCTACTCTCCAATCCTCTGGAACTTTGCCCTTGACTAAAGAGGCGCACACCTTTATTGTGGAGTCCAAGAGGCATAGACAAAAGTCATAGGCAGAAGAAGGATCGGAATGAGGTACTCGCTGAATGTTAAAATGGCGGCGTGGGCTTGTTGGGCTGAAGGGCCTGTTTTCTGTGCTGTGTTGTTCTTTGTTCTTCGATCCCAAGATTTTAGCCAAGGCCCCAGCAATTTCTTCCCTCGCCTTTCTCAGTATTCTAGGATAGACCCTGTCTGGCCCTGGGCACTTGTTCACCTTAATGTTCTTCAAAACGTCCAATACCTCCTCTCTTTATAACTCAAAATGTCTTAGCATGTCAACCCTCCTTTCTACACTCAACATCCATCACATCCTTCTCCTTTGTGAATACTGATGCAAAGTACTCATTAAAGATCTCACATAACTCATCTATCTCCACACATAAATTCCCTCCATTGTCCTTGAATGGACCTATCCTTTCTTTAGTTACCCTCTTCCTCCTTATATAATATAAAAATTCTTGGGATTCTCCTGCCTGCCAAGAACATTTCATGGCCCCTTTTTTCCATCCTAAATCCCTGTTTAAGCTCTTTCTTGCTATTTTTGTATTGCTCAAGAGTCCTATATCCATTTTCAATTTCCTGAAATTTATGTATGCCTTCTTTTTTACTGAGCTCTCAATCTCTCTTGTTATCCAGGGTTCCTGAATCTTGCCATTTTCATCCTTTGTTTTCACTGGGACATACTCCCACATATTAGATGTGGATTTATCTTCAAAAGCCTCCCCCAGTCTACATTCCCTAGCTCCTGCCTAATACCATCATAGTTAGCCTTCCCCCAGTTTTGTACTTTCATTCTGGAACTATTTTTATCCTTTTCTACAAATATCTTGAAACATATGGAATTGTGCTCACTCTTCCCAAAATGATCCTCCAGTGAGGCATCAATCACCTGCTCGGGCTTGTTTCTCAGAACTAGGACTATTACAATCCACCTCCTCATTTTGAATGTGTGCAACTGAACTAAACCTTTGGGTTCATTCTATCTTGGGTTTGCTGTGGGGTAATGAAAAGAAAATTGGATCACACCAAAGCTGAGAGGTTAGGAAACATGCACTGGTTATAAAGGGCGAAGCAAATTACAAGTACTTTTCTGTTTACAACTGGGTCGTGACAGGATGCAACAGTATCATCTGCTAGGCATGTAATCACTGGATCACCTATGGTTGTTGTTCTGCATAAAAGATGGGACTGACAAGCTAATCCTTAAAAGAAACTGTAACACACATTTGAACATAACAGGTTAACCCCAGTCATCAGGCAAGGTCAAGGACTTGCTGGTATTTCCTTAATTAAGATTTACCTTAAGAACTTAGCTGATTGTTGCTGGCGACAGCTTAAATGGTGGATTTTTAGTTTGTTGGGGCAGCTTTTGAATATTGTCATACGGTGTGCAAAACAGATTCTGGATAATAAGTGATTTCATAATGCGAAATAATGGTCTAGAATTTCCTCAAAGTGAGTTGCACATTAAAAGCTGTGCCTGTAACTGCTCTGTACAGGGTTTTACTTGTGTTTTCTGGGCCTGCTCATTTACATTCCTACTGGTATAATTAATCACACAAAATCCATGTAAAGCAAGTGAATGTGACAGAACAATCCAAGAAATGTATTTTTAAAAAGTGTTTCGCTATCGTGGAGTCTCATAACAGACTAGGGACAAAAAGGTGTGAGATAAGCAGTGCTTGGTTTCTTCTGGCCTCCATCCTAAGAATTTCACAGGGGCACTTGTGGTGGGATCTTTCGATCCTGCCAATGGTGAACCCCTGACAGTGGGAGATGCATAGAACAGGAATCACTGTGGGCAGTGGTCTGATCTTCTGATACTGTTGCCATCCAATGGCAGGCCACGATCCACCGCCATAAAACATTCTATTGGGTAGTGGAAAATCCACCTATAATCTCTCAGTTCTGGTATCATCTGTTGAAATCTTTTACACATCTTCTCCGGTGCCTTTGAAAAACTGAACAGGCAGGAGCTATTTTCTGGAATAGCTTGGAAAAGAGAAGGCTGGGGGGCAATCTAACAGAAACTTTTAGTATTATGAAGAAGGGGTTTTTATGGGCAGATGTAGAAAAGATGTTTCCTCTTACTGAATCCAAAACATGTGGTCATAAATAAAAGATATTCTCTAATAAGTTCAGTAAGGGATTCAGAAAAATCTTATTTATCTGAAAGTAGTTTGAATTTGGAACTCACTTGTGCAAAAAGCATAGATGCCTTTAAGGGAAGGTAGATAAGCAAACGACGAAGAAAAGAAATACAGATATGTTCATCGGGCGACATGGAGTAGGTAGGGAGAAGATTTGTATAAAGCATATACAACTGTCCTCCTTAGTCTCTCACAAAATAAAATGTGACATTTTTATTCATGGCTACAGTTAGAAGGTGAGGCACGGAGAAGTTAAGAAGCAGCATTTTGAACCATTGCTTTGAATTACCTCTTCCTTATATTTTTACTGTCATGACAACTCACAGGGGTGATTTTAGTATTTGTAGAAAACATAGAAACACTAATTTACCACAAATGAAATAGAGAAAATGTGTGATTCTATTCTGTAATAGTCAAGCTACATAATCTTGAGCAATGCAGAATTTGGTTATTATTTTTTAATGAGACTGAAACTACTCTTTAAGACATCCACCATCCCTTTGCTCCCATTCACGATTTCTCTCTGGTACCAGCAGATGAAACTGAGAGTCATTGCTAAAACTAGTAATTAAAATTGTGTTATGGTACAAATCATAGTGCCAGAATAGGGAGTGAAATGAACTGCAGGCAGACTGAAGTTACACTTCTTCACTTTTGTGATGAAGCTGGCGGGTATGCAGTGAGAATTCTGTCCTACACTTGAATGACTTTTCATTTTATAGAGAGTGACAGGAGTATCATATTTCTCTCAATTTTCAAAATATTGAATAACAACAGGTTATAAAGTTCCCAAGGTTTATTGTGATGTTCTTGGGTCTATTTAAACATTGGCTGGACATTGAATTGCTGCCATATTGGATCTTTTCCCTAATAGTATACTCTGAAGTCAGATTTCCTAAATAATGCTCATACTTTTAGATAGCGAAAACCATTGTGCGTTGGTGCAAAATTGACAGTACAACTGCAGTTTGTGCTTCCCAGCTGTGGCAAAACTAAGACAAAGCACTTAGCAGACAAAAGAATCATGAGTAAGATATGTGTCCCACAGTCCGATATTGCAATTAGTTGGAATTTCAAATCACCGTGCTCCTGTTGTGTTGCTTATTGAGAAAATCTTGAAGTAGAAATCATCTCTAGCACTTTGCAATTATTATAGATAAAGCCTTTTTGGATACTTATTTCTGCTAATATCAAATAATGTTTATCAATGTTGAGGATGGGGCTGTGTCATTGGTAGATCCTGTTGCTAGGCCACAAAAATAGTACGGAGTCAAAAATTTGATGTTGTGCAACTTATACCTGCACACTAACAAGCACCAAACGTTATTGTAAAAAGATGACAATATTCAGTACTTCAAAAGGGTACTTTCATTTCACAAAATTAGTTCTATAAATGGACGATAATTAAGAAAGGAATCAGCAATGTTTGGATCTGCAATACTTTGATAGAGTATCTATATCTTGAATAAATCTTGGCATATTTCTATGGCAATACAAATCTTGCTAAGATATAATGGTAAATTTCCACATGGTGTCAGTAGCAGCACGTTGTATTACACGTTTCCCTTTTTTTTGCTTTCTCACCTTCTCTTTCAAGACCAGAAGTGTTTTCTTTCCTCTCAATTTTATGAAAACTGAGGTCAGTTTCAACTGGCCATTACCATGTATGAGCTTTGACAGTAGATACTCATGGTCCATTTGACCACAGAGAACTTGAAGCTGAATTTAATCTCATTCTCCCCTGCAAATCTCTTTCCCCCACAAATATCTATAAATGTATACTGCCAGCAGCAATGCATCGACTGTAATCAGGAGTGGGAAATCAAATCAAATTTATTTCTCTAGTCTGGCATGCCAAAGGTAATTGTGTTGCTCTTAATTTTACCCCCTTTGAACTTAACAACCATAGGAAAAGTCAAAGTAATCTAACCTGGGGCTTTGTTGGTTTGGAATTTCCTGGAAACTTGGGGTATCATGATGGGGCATCAATCGTGGGTGTTTTTATTTCAATGTAGAAGATCCAGGAAATAATGATATCAGTGAATTGAACATAAGAACATAAGAAGTAGGAGCAGGAGTAGGCCATCTAGCCCTTCGAGCCTGCCCTGCCATTCAATAAGATCATGGCTGATCTGTCGTGGCTCAGTTCCACTTTCCGGCCCTCTCCCCATAACCCTTAATCCCCTCTCTTATCAAAAACCCATCAACCCGCGTCTTAAAAATATTTAGCGATGCAGCCTCCACCACTTCAACGGGCAGAGAATTCCAGAGATTCACCACCCTTTGAGTGAAGAAGTTCCTCCTCAACTCCGTTCTAAACCGCCCCCCCTTTATCTTGAGGCTGTGCCCCCTAGTCCTACTGTCCTTTCTGAGCGGGAAGAGTCTCTCCACCTCTATCCTATCCATCCCATTCATCATCTTATACGTCTCAATGAGATCTCCCCTCATTCTTCTAAACTCTAACGAGTACAAGCCTAGTTTATTCAGCCTCTCCTCATAGCTCAACCCCCTCAACTCCGGTATCAGCCTAGTAAACCTCCTCTGCACTCCCTCCAAGGCCAAAATATCCTTGCGTAAGTACGGTGACCAAAACCAAATTGTGCTATTAGTTGCATTGCACCGTAATTTGCCAAAACTTCAATGCCCTTGCCAAAACTGGGAGAAGTTCATTATCATCGCTGTGGTTGAATAGTTTCCTGATACGTCCTCCATATCAGCACTTTGACCAACCAGGCCAACCAATCAGGACCCATTGCTCAAATGACATAAATTGTTACTCCTCTGAAATTTGGAATTCTTGTGTCTGTCCTGATGCGTGCACCCAAAAAGCTTTGACAGCATGTTTCTTTTTTCAGCAATACTCAAATGGTGATTATGATTTTTCTGCTTTTTTGAAGGGACTTCACTTTAACCGAAAAATATTGATGCAGGTTGTTGGATATTGATGTGATTTATGGCCTTTGAGTGACACTCAGCCCTGGGAAGAAAACAAGAGAACCATAAACCTGGAGGAATCTCATTTCTGAAGTCAGAAATTTGTTGTTTTCTGATTCTCATAACCCTTGTAGTTTTGCCTTTGAGTTTTGTGTATATGAAGGCAATCATATCAGGACCCTTATTCTCTGTATTGTTCAGAGGCTGAAAAGATTGCAATGCATTTTCATATATTTTCTTCGGTTGTTGATGACCATGAACGATCTGAAAGAATGGCAGAAGGATGAAGCATAATGGGGGCAATATTGTTCTCAAATTCCCCGTGAATGCCAACAATGGTGTAGGTGTAAAATCTTGCAAAAATCAGAAATCAAGTTTCTCGCCAGCGAGTATTTGTTTTCTGATTTTCTCCACCCTTCGTGGTGATGTAACAATGTTCCTATCCTTATTTAAACGTACTTAAATAAATGTAAATACCTTTAAAGAGTTTCCTCACCATATGTTCCCTGCAGGTACGGATTTTCACCCCTTGCCAGTGTGACGTCACTTCTGCAAGATTTTCAACAGGTAGTGGAAAACGGGAAGAAGTTGAGGGGAACCCGTTGGGATAGAAAGGTAAATATACACCCCAGGGAGACAGGGTAATTCCCAGGCAGTGCCCATGCGCTGCCCTCCTGGCACTGCCAAGCTGGCACTGCTGGGAGCTCTGTCACGTGGCTGTCAGTGGGTTGTGCACAGGGCCAGCCCTTTGACGAGCCACATTGTGAGATTTCCATTATTTGCGGGGCAATGGGTATTGCCCCAGTGCCTGTGTGTGTGTGTGTGTGTGTGTGTGTGTGTGTGTGTGTGTGTGTGTGTGTGTGTGTGTGTGTGTGTGTGTGTGTGTGTGTGTGTGTGTGTGTGTGTGTGGTGGGGTGGGGGATAGATGCCCTGGTTCGTATGTGGGGGTTTGCTCCAGTGCTTGTGCAGGGGTGGGGGGTGGTTGCGCATTTCTTGTGAGGGGTCTCCTGTGTCCATGGAGGCGGGGGGGGGGGGGGGGGGGGGGAGGTGCGGGGGGGCGGGTAGGGGTTTTGTTTTAATGCAGTTCGTCCTTTGAAAAGGGTGCACTAATCACTATAGAGATGGCATTGCTGGCTCTAACAGATTACCCCCTGCCTGCCAGAGTGACAGCGCAAACCACGCACTCGGATTTCCTGTGCATTAAATGCCAGAAAGTCTGGAGAGAAAACTCAGCTGTGCAGCTGGAGAGATACTCAATGGTTTTCCTGTTCCAGACAGCATTCTGTGCTCAGAGATTCTGCCCAGCGTATGAGCGACCAGGACTAGAGACTGCGCCAAACTTACTAAACCACCCCCCCAGGCCCATTCAGAGAGGGTAAAGGGAATAAATGTCATTTGAAATGCTGCCGGGGGATTTTTTTTAAAGTAAAGTTTATTAGTCACAAGTAGGTTTACATTAACACAGCAATGAAGTTACTGTGAAAATCCCCTTGTTGCCACACTGCAGTTCCTGTTCGGGTACACTGAGGGAGAATTTAACATGGCCAATGCACCCTAACCAGCATGTTTTGGGACTGTGGGAAGAAATCAGGACACTTGGAGAAAACCCACGCAGACATGGGGAGAACATGCAAACTCCACACAGACAGTGACTCATGCCAGGAATTGAAACCGGATCCCTGGCACTGTGAGGCAGCAGTGCTAACCCACCGTGCTGCCTGTGCCGTGCTTCACCAGAAGAGCAACTGGCGTCTTTGCTTTATGTTGCAAGAAGACTGGGAAGCATAATTTGTCAATCAAAGGACCTTATCAATGAAAGTGATTAGGCCTTCTATTTTTTGAACCTCTGAAGCCCGATTTTCCCATTGTGACTCTTCTGACAGGTTCAATCGGGAGAATTGTGTCATCGGCCTTTTCTCAGGATTTGTGCACGTGCCAGGAACGCATGTGCATCTCCCAGAGCCGGAGAGCCAGTTGTTCCAGGGTTAGAGTCCTGATGATGCTGCCAACTGATAGGAAGACAAGTAAGTGATTTGAATCTTTGTAAAATATGTTTTGCATGTGATTATCGGGAACTTGCTGGTCCCAGTTGAATCTCCCACTCCGCCAGGAGTACTTCATTCTGACGGGGTTTAGAGTAACTCCACATTTGGGGAACAAGTGAGAGATCCTGCCAGAATGAAGAGGGGGCAATTGGGCCCCCCAAGGGTGTTGGGCAGTACAGGGTGGTGACCCCTTGGCATGGACACCCTGGCAGTGTCAGCCTATGCCCCCTGCACTGCCCAAGGGGCAAAGGGCCCATGCCCAGGGAGCATCCTTGCACTGCCCACTGGACCTTGGGCAGTGCCAAAGGGGTAGGGTCTGTTGTGGGCAGGGCCTAGGCATGATTGGTGGGGTTAGGGGGTCCCACTGCCACTCTGCAGACAGGATCGGTCTGGGATGGAGGAAGGCCAGTGTTTGGGGCAGGCTGGGAGGGGGGGGGAGCTGGTCTGGGTGGGGGGGGGTCCTTCCTCCCGGGGAGATCTGTCTCCTGGGGGGGTCTGACCCCAGCGGATGTCGGTTGGGGGGGCTCTGCTGGGGTGAGGGAGGAGTGGGGGGATTGCCTCAACTGGGGGCTTGGTGGCCTGGATAATGTGAACACTATTCACAGTGTTTCACAACAACTTTTTTTTTAGTAAGTTTAATCGTAGGCAATACAACTGGGTGGTACCCCAAAGATACACTGAGAACCCCCTCACTATCCTCTCCCTTTGCTCCAGAAGATTTCCAGATAAAATTTGCATGGCAATTGTCTGAGAAATGCAAACAATCCTAGGGCAATTACTCGGCATTGGGAACCATCCAAAATGTAATTTAAACAGCAAACTTTGGATCGTTCCACCTGTGTTACATTAGGAGGTACACAGATAAACTTAGAAATCAAATTAAAACCAATTCTAATTCTGGGTAAGTATTGTACAAATGCACACCTAAACCCGCGTTCCCCCCCCCATCCTCCCCACCCCCAAACAAGGCCTAATGTGTCTATACTCGATCTACTCCCCTCATCAAGCCTGGACTGCTACTAAAGCTTGGCCCAACACCCTACCCTATCCCCCAGCCCCTCCAAGGCTCAATGCAACACAAACCCCTTGGAAGGGCAAAAGAGGTTGTGGCCAACTTATATCCGACTGAGCTGCCCTCAATGCTAGGCCCCAGGGATACGTTGCACTGCTTGGATCAACACTGGCCTGAGTCAGAATGTCGGCTAAGATAGGATGAAAGAAAATCCTTAGGTAAAAAACTTGAAATGGTGTGGCAATTTGGCACTGACTGTTGTCCCCACAGATCTTCTGACCCAATATTTTAATATTGATTTGAGGTGCATTTAAGAAGGACAGTAAATCTCCATTACTCTTCAACTACAACGAAGGAAATGCTGTACCAAACACTATTCTGAACACCGTACGCATGGCAAAGCCACTTGGGACCCATATAAGGCTCAAAACGTTACCCTCCTAGTATCAGTTTAAAGCAAGAAAGCTCACTTTATTATAATTATACCCGAGATACTCGTCCCTCCACCAGTTGGTTACATCACTAGGCTGACTCATTCCCCAGAACTGAAGAAAGGCTCACTGCTTGACATGCTCTGCAAAATTTTGAATGGACAATTAAATATTTCAAAGCCCAGAAGTGACTGAGCTCAAAGAGTTCAGAATCAGCAGCTTCAGCTGTACACACCCGACACACTTACTTTGCCAACTCCTATTTCCCATGAACTATTAAGGACTGGAACAACCTTCGCGTAACCTTCATTCCACGCTCTCCAAGGAGTCACTTCAGAAAGTTATACCGAACGTTTTTAAATCGACCATCAACAGCATTGTTCATCTCCTGTGAAAATTCCCTTGTGAAAGAGGAAAACCTTACTAAGAAGGACCAAGCACTAAGTATGTAATCTAGACTCGAAACATTGGCTCTATTCTCTCTCCACAGATATTGTCAGACCTGCTGAGATTTTCCAGCATTTTTCTGTTTTTGTTCCAGATTCCAGCATTGGCAGTATTTTGTATTTAACTAAATATGCTTCTCCTTTCTACCAGACCTCAATCTGAAATATGGGCCAGAATCTTTCATTCTGGAAGTTCAGTGGGGACATGAAAGTGGAAGTGATTTTCATGCGGGTGAGGGGGCTGACCGTGTGATCCATGTACTGTTCAGGTTATTAAATATGCATCCACAAGCTGTTTGTTAATTCTCACAGTGAAGGCAGATTGGAGATTGTTGTTCCCACTGTTACTTATGGGGTAAAATATCTGGATGCCGTATGGAAAGGGCAGCTGGACAGCCTGCACTGTCCCTTCCACCATTGCCAAACTACTGTTCCACCTTTCCTCACCAATCCTTCCTTGGTTATTCTTCATGCAACCCACACTGCCACTGTGTGGTCATAAGAGTGGGCTGCCATTTATAGGCCTTTCATCTGCCTTCAAAATCCTCAGAACTTAATTGCTGTTCATGCCACTGTCAGGAAACTGATTTTTGACCTCATGTCAAATGGGGTACACTCACTCACCAAGCATTACTGACAGGGCTGGAAGTTTCCACCTATGGTACTTGCTCTCCATTTTGTTATACTCTGTGATGCATCTACAGGAGAAGACATTTGTTCCATAGCAATTAATGTCCCCGCCGTATTGCTGAGTTTGTTATGCTGAGGAATGATGATTTATCATCATGTCAGCTTAACAAACTACTTCATTTTTGCGTCAATGAATCTTCAAAATGGGGCAGCATGGTGGTACAGTGGTTAGCGCTGCTGCCTCACAGCTCCGGGGACCTGGGTTCAATTCCTGGCTTGGGTCACGGTCTGCGCGGAGTTTGCACATTCTCCCCATGTCTGTGTGGGTGTACTCCAGGTGCTCTGGTTCCCTCCCACAGTCCAAAGACGTGTGGGTTGGGTGCATTGACCATGCTAAATTGCCCCTTAGTGTCCCGGAGTGCATAGGTTAGAGGGATTAGCGGGGTAAATTCATGAGACTATGGGGATAGGGCCTGGGTGGGACTGTTGTCGGTGCAGACTCGATGGCCGAATAGCCTCCTTCTGCCCTATAGGGATTCTATGATTCTATGAACTGGACTAATTTACCTTCAATCTTCAACTTCACATCAAGATTGTCCATTGCAGTCACCAGGACATGATAGTTTACCTTACAGCTGGATGTTACAAGTCAATCCCAAAAGGCGGCAGGTATATGGAATAGACAGCCCTCCTCCTGCAATTGCTCCATTCATTAATTCAAAAGATGAAACATGTTTGTTTCAGAATGAAGTATAAGGATGAACTCAGATAGTCAAATATTCTTAAACCATTGATTACTGGATTTGTCAAACAAATATTTGGTGGAATTCCAAGTTGTGTTTGAGAAGATTTGCTGATTGGGTCAGAAAAAGCTTAATTCTGGAGAATTTGATGTTATTTACACACTCACAATATTGAATGGGTTGATAAATTTGATAAGGTGGACTAAGTATCTTCTTTGCCATTCCATATTTTAATGTGTGTAGGCCGAGGTTTTCTGCTGGTGTTCACCGCAGACAAAAAAAGTGACAGCAGCCGAAGGTTTTGTGAGACCAGTGAAATGAGAATCTTGGTGATGAGATCTTGGTCTCTGAGTTTCTGCAGCCCCAGATGGTAATTTAAATGCTTTTTAATAAACTTACATATAATTAAAGGATATCCCCGCCATTCTTCCCCCTCATTAAGAATTTGCCACATCAACGA
Organism: Carcharhinus amblyrhynchos; assembly: GCF_965287045.1. Classification (NCBI taxonomy): domain Eukaryota; kingdom Metazoa; phylum Chordata; class Chondrichthyes; order Carcharhiniformes; family Carcharhinidae; genus Carcharhinus; species Carcharhinus amblyrhynchos. The sequence continues at coordinate 281,851 of NC_137331.1, forward strand.
GGTTTACAACTGCTTTTGCAAAATGTAAAACAGTCAAAGGGAATCTTTCAGTGCTATATAAGTAAGTCTCGCCCCAGGGATATGAACGTTCCTGGGCAGTGCCCTGGCACTGCACCTTGGCACTCAGGCAATGCCAATCTGACAGTGTCAACCTGACAGTGCCAATTTGGCTGTGCCAGAAGGTACTGCCAGGGGTGCACTCTCTGGGGAAGTCTGCTGGGGGATTCTCTTTATCTGTGTGTGTGTGTGGGGGGGGGGAATGATGTTGCCAGTTCTTGTTTGGGGAGGGGTGGTTTCCCTTATCCATAGGGGTTGCCCCAGTTCATGGGGGTGTTCCCCTTATCCATCAGAGGAATGGCCTATTGAGCATGTTGAGCGATGTTCCTAGTATCTGTGGGGTTGTTTGCCCTGATGCATGTGGGGGTGTCTGCACTGACAACAGTCCCACCCAGGCCCTATCCCCATAGTCTCATGAATTTACCCCACTAATCCCTCTAACCTATGCACTCTGGGACACTAAGGGGCAATTTAGCATGGTCAATGCACCTAACCCACACATCTTTGGACTGTGGGAGGGAACCAGAGCACCCAGAGTACACCCACACAGACAAGGGGAGAATGTACAAACTCCGCGCAATGACCCAAGCCAGGAATTGAACCTGGAGCTGTGAGGCAGCAGCGCTAACCACTGTACCACCATGCTGCCCCATTTTGAAGATTCATTGATGCAAAAAATGAAGTAGTTTGTTCCTGTCTGTGGTCATATCTGTGATGGGATTGGGGGGGATAACGAGGTGGGCAGTATTTTTGTGCACAGGTTGGAGTACAAGTATGATTTGATCTCTGTGGAAGTGGCATTGCTGCCTCCACAGAGGCTTATCAGGCCCCACCAGGCCAGTGTGATGGCGGAAATCACACCTCCAGATTTTCTGTGTGCTGAGCGTGGAGCGCCCAAGAATCTGGAGAGAAAACTCAGCTGTGCAACTGGAGAGCTATGCACCAGTTTTCCTGTCTCAGCCAGCACTCTGTGCTCAGAGTGAAAGATTCCACCTTACGTCTGAACAAACTGGGCAAAGAACTATAATATGTCTTTGCAGGCAGAAGTCCCTTCCCAAAAATCCCTTTATTTACAATTCCAACAGCAGTACACAGAGTGCTATCAGTCAGCAGCCTACCTTTGGGAGTGCCAGAGGAACTGACACTCCCAGTTAAATTCAGGGAAAAAAACTCCCTGATTGGCCCCTCAACTGACTCCTTAATCAGGAAGTTCATATTCCAAAAGTCAAACCTCAATGGCCCGATCAAAAGCCAGCTGAAGCATCATGTGTTAAATATGTTCTTTCTGTGCTGTACAATTCTGTGAACTTTCAGACAATCATTCTCCTTTCCTGAGCTTGCATTACTCGAAAGACTAGAATTATTTACATGCTGTATCTGAATATGTGCCTGTTACCTTCCGTCCCAAAACTGTCAGCAACCCCCTTTTCTTGCTACCCACTTAATCTGCTACACAGGAGAGAGCAAATTCAAAAGTCCTTGTGATAGAGTGCAGATACACAAGAATTACATTCAAAATTTCCTCTTTTGAATAGACTACCACAGGGATATAAACTGTATGTTTTCCTCTTCTGTTCATCATATGAATGGGTATGATGGCACTTGCATACTTCTATTAAATGTATTGCTGCTGAGTTTACTGTCCTCACTGTCATATATCATTGTTTCATAGTTCTGTTGTAGTATCGCCAATTTTCTGGTGATTAATTTTAAGAAAGTGAACAAGGTTTTGGCCAGAGTTGGAATCTGGAAAATGTGCCACATAGCACATTATCCCATCAAAACGTCTCAAAGCAGTTTACACGGTGAATTACTTTTGAAATTTAAGGTACCTGCTAAAGAGGCAATTTGATTGCAGGCTGATCTATTTCTGCAAGTCCCCTGTGCCTGAATCATGAGCCAATGCTGCAGTTATCGTGGTTAAAATGTTGAACTCTGTTGGTGTTACTGCTGCAGAAGCTCGTGAGCTTATAAAATGATGCAGGCCACTTTGCCAGATACTGCCAGTGTATCTTGAGGGCTGGCCTTTGCCAGGCAGGACACCTGTGTGGATGGGCCATGCCCATCCTGGCACTTCAAATTACAAGGAGAGGACGAACTAGGACATTTTGGCTGATTTACCACACAGCTGCTTAGATACAGGGGTAGTACCAATGGACTGGAGAATTGTAAGCATCACGCCCTTGTTCAAAAAAAAGCAGGATAAACCTCAAAGCTACAAGCCAGTTGGTTCAACTTTGGTGTTGAGAAAGGGTTTAGAAATGATAATTTGAGGAATTAACAGCCATCAGGGTAAATGTGGATTAATTAAGGAAAGCCAACTCCGATTTGTTAACAGGAAATTGCATTCAACTAACTTGTTTGAGTTTTTTCATGTGGTAACAGAGAGAGCTCATGAGGTAATGCAGTTGATGGGATGTACTAGGCTTCGAAAAGGCATTGATAAATGCTTGTCAGTGAAGTTCAAGATTATGGAATAAAAGGGATGGATACAAAACTGGCATGGTGACAGGAAACTGAGAGTAATTGTGATTGGATGTTTTTTTCAGACTGGAGGACGACCTACAGTGGGATTCCCAAAGGGTCAGTATTAAGACCAAAGGACTGTAGCAGCATCGATACAACATTGGTAGAGTGACAGGAAAGAGAATAGTTGGGAGTGGGTGTTCTCAGACTGGAAGAAGGAATCTTGGTGGAATTCCCCAGGGGGGTTAATGTTAAGATCTCTGTATTTCTTGATATATGACAATGAACTAGACTTAGGAATATGGAGCACAGTTTCAGAAATTACATTGGCACAAAACTTGGAAGTGTTTGGTACTGTGAAGCTGTGAGTAACCGTGGAATGGGTGAACAAGAGGCAGATTGACTTTAATGCAGAAAAGTATGAAGTATTCCAGTTGGGTGAGCAGAGGTGGATTGGTTCCCTCTTTCCCCATCCAAGTCTGACTGCACAGATTTTGTAAGAAAAGTATATGTTTGCCAATATAGTGAGTGATTAAATAGTTACATGCTGTGACTGTAAAAAAAACACTTATAAGACAGATTTTCTTGAGCTTTCTTTGAAAATAAGAGGACAGATTTTATGGTATTTAATGCAATCGAATAAAATTCATAAAAACACTCCAACACCCATATGCACCCAGGCCCACATTATCAGGCCCACTACCCCCCTCAATGTCCTCCTCATCCGAGGAGACCTGGTGCTTGCCCATCTCCTCCAGGTCTGGTTTGTCTCACCTCTGCAGCGCTAGCTTGTGGATTCTGCAGCATACCACAATAGTGTGGGAGATGCTCTGAGGCCCGTATTGTAGAGCATTCCCTGACTGTTTCAGGCATTAGAACTGCATCGATCACCTGCTAAACCATCACACACGTTGAAGCTTGAGCCTCTTTGTATCGAGTCTCTGCTGGATGTGTACTCACTGTCCCCCAGGAGCCATCCCTCCAGCTCTCCCTCAAAGGCAGCTGGAATTTGTGGGCAGCCCAAAATGTAACAGTCATGGGCACTCCTCAGGAAATGGGCACACACCTGTATGGTGTGCATTGTGTGCTGGCAGACAAGGGCATTGTGGACATCGAATCCTTTGCAGTTCCTGAATGGCACTGTGTGCTGCCATTGTGACTTAAGAGCCACATGGGTGCAGTCTATCAAACCTTGCACCTGTGGCATCCCTACTGGATGGGCGAAGCCCATGACCCCGGCATTCTGGCTCACCTGTTCCTGGTCAAGGTTGATAAACATTTCAGCCCTGGCATAAAGAGCATTTGTAACCTCTCTAATACATTTGTGAGTGGCAGACTGGGAGATGCTGCAGGTTTCCCCTGTGCTGCCCTGGAATGAACTGCTCGCATAAAAGTTCAGAGCGGCTATAACTTTAACGACCACAGGCATTGGATGTCCTCTAGGTACAAGGGGTGCCAGCTTATGCAGTATGTGGCAGAGGTGATCCACTGTCCTCTGGAACAGACACAATCTTCTCCAACATTGCAGCTTGGACAACTGAAGGTAAGAACATCTTCACTGGAAGATTCTTGCCTGTCATTGTCTCTGACATTGTTCTTCCCTGTGTGGTCCTGCTTCCTGAGCAGCTGCCGGCCGCTGGTCCTGGCTGTGTGCAGCAGCTTGTTGCTGCCTCCACTGCTGGCCAATCCCAATCTGTAGAAAGGCCAAGTTAACAGGCTCCATGATTATCCTGAATTGTGCACTGAAAAAGTGAGGACATAGTGAGCGCTGAGGAGACCTAACAAAGCCCTCACCCTCGTTGCTCCAAGTGTCTGTGACTTCCACCCCAGTGCCTCCTATTACCTGTGTGAATCTCTGGTCTCCCCCACACCAACCCCTCTGACACTGCAGCCACATCGCCACATAGCCTCCTCTGTACTCCAGCAGGGTGAATAGTGTTCAGCCTCGATTGCTTCACATCATCTGACTGGTGCATTCTGCACCTATCCCTCAAACCTGGCAAAGAGCATGGCGCTGAAGTGCATTTGAGAGAATGCATGACAACAAGATCTGCATCTTGATGGGCCACCTCAAAAATGGTGCCAGGCATGGCATTGAACAGGGGAAGTGGTGCCAGCTATCACCATCCTACCTTGCAGAGGGGTTCTCCATTGTGCGAGATGTGTACTTCTAAGGTTTGAATTGAAAGCCGCGTCTACATTCTTGGGGCTTGGTGTTCTCAAGTATTAACCTTTGTCCCCAGACTGTGCAAACTAGATCTAGCTCTGGATACTAAGATTTGTCAGTTAGTTGCTTTGGCAGCAACATTCGTCTTCACAATACACAGTTAAATCCTGAGAGGATCTAATTAGCTTTTGAAACAATTCCCTGGATGGCAGCCTCATTCTTTGGAGCCTTCAATGCTGTGCAGCCTTTCATGAGAGCAATAAACACCCTCTCACTACTGTACCTGAGAGTCAGAGCTTGCAGAGAAGCGGGTTTGAACTGGGAAACAAGCCCTGCTTGGCAGCCAACACATCCCCTTGGAGCAAGGGGTGACCAGATATGCAGGGAAGGTAAGTTTTCTGAGTGACCCACATACCCCTCCCTGAGCTGCATCAGTGTAATGCTCTACATTCTTCCTGGTAATAATCCTTTTGTGTTGGACTATTTGAGAAATAATAGTACTCACGTCTGATACTGCACTTGGAGCTGACAGTACCAGGTTCATGCTGATGTAGAGCTGTCATAAATGGCACTGGTGTTATTCAAATTAGGTTAACACCCTTACCCAGCTTGTTCTGCATGACTCCATTGGCAAGGTTTGCTCAAAATTGGAAAACACAATCTCGCTGGCGAGAATCATGCTTTTCTGATCTCTCTGCATTTTGAGCCCGCACCGCCTTTTCCACAAATAGTGAACACGGACACAAGATCCCACCCATAGTGCAAGGGTGCAGGGAAAAGGCAGGAGAATAACACTAAAATCAAAATGCTCATCTGCACAGTCAATGCAGGCACAATAAGTCTAATGTGTTGTAACTATTCTGACGTGTTTCGGATGCAGAATATTGTGTCTGAGGATATGGAGGATATGAAGGCATCCCTTTTGATGCCTTCAAAAGGGACTTGAATAACTCTCTGAGGAGGAGAAAGGCAGGGAAATGGGACAAGGCCAGTTACTCTTGGTGAGAACCAACATTGGCTTGTTGGGCCTAATGGCCTCATTCTCTGTTGTAACTATTTCATGATTATATTTCACTAGCTTGGCTTGCAGAGCTCCACTGAACAGGGATGCTTATCCATCTCAGCTGATCGTCTATTCGGTAGCCCGAGGGACCAGACTTACCCAGTAATCTTCCCCAACTAAGCAAAGTAGCACACATTTGTCATGTCAGGCAATGCCACTATCCTGCTAGAAGCTTCTTTCTGAGGGAGTCTGCCATTTTTGTGCCTCTATGGAGAATCAGTGGTTGGCCGTTGACTCTCTTCCACCATATGACCTCACGAGGACAATCTGCACATAACGAGAGGCACGGAGCCATCAGGACTATTGTAGAGTGGGCCACAGGCATGCTCAAGCAACATTTCTAATGCCAGTTCTGCTTGAGTGGAGCCCTTCAGTAAACTTCGGCGCAGGTGTTGTGATGGTCTGCTAAGTCCTCTATAACATTGCCATGATGAGGGTCCAAGCATTGCAACCAGGTATCTGAGGACCACTTCAGGAAGAGGATAGGGAGAAAGGGCACAAGTCATCGAGAATGAATTCTGGACTCTTTTTCTGCAGATTGGTTGACTGAGAATACTTGCACAAAATTTTGTTTCCTACAGGATGAGGATCCACCTTTCCCCACCACAACTCCATCTGAAATATCCTATCACTGAATTCTACAATAGAAACCACCAAGACAATTTTTGTATAAGCACTTCTGTCCAAACATACACTCAATTACATTAATAAGACTGCAATATTTACTCTAGTGTCAGGCTTGTGCATGGCCTTGCTTATCCTAAAGTTCCTATGCAATACTACCCCTTGGCTGCAGTACCATTAGTAGAAGGCTACTGGCTTTTAAGGGAGGGGTGGGGGGGGTGGTGAGGGTAGACAGCTTTGCAGAACAATCTCAACCAAATCTGATTCTGAGGGAAAGCTTTGGACTGTGCTATCTTGACATGGGTGGCAGTAATCTGGACTGGCAGGTGGAGAGGAAATAGCCATAGGGGACTGGGACAGTGGCAGTGGTGGGAGCAAATACTTTCTTATCCTGAGAGAGGGACAAAGGTGCCACAGTGCCACCCCATCCCTGTGGGGTGTAGCCTTAGCAATTGCAGTAATCTGTTGGAGCAAAGACTGCTGGATTGCTGCAAGATCTACTGGCATCCATAGCAATGATAGCAATATCTGAATCTGCCTAGTGATATGGTTCTTCTGAAAAGGAGCATAACCCAGCAAGAAATATAAGAAGAGGAATATAAGGAACTTCAACAAGTGTATAAAAGGAAGAGAGTGGCTAATATAAACAGTGGTCCTTAAGAGAATAAGAGTGGAGGATTAACAATGGGAAAAAATAAGATGGTGGAGGCTTTGGACAAATATTTTAAGAACATAAGAACATAAGAAATAGGAGCAGGAGTAGGCCAACCAGCCCCTCGAGCCTGCCCCGCCATTCAATAAGATCATGGCTGATCTGTCTTGGCTCAGCTCCACATTCCCGCCCTCTCCCCATAACCCTTAATCCCCTCCCTTATCAAAAACCCATCAACCCGCATCTTAAAAATAATTAGCGAGGTAGCCTCCACCACTTCAACGGGCAGAGAATTCTAGAGATTCACCACCCTTTGAGTGAAGAAGTTCCTCCTCAACTCCGTTCTAAACCGCCCCCCCTTTATCTTGAGGCTGTGCCCCCTAGTCCTACTATCCTTTCTGAGCGGGAAGAGTCTCTCCACCTCTATCCTATCCATCCCATTCATCATCTTATACGTCTCAATGAGATCTCCCCTCATTCTTCTAAACTCTAACGAGTACAAGCCTAATTTATTCAGCCTCTCCTCATAGCTCAACCCCCTCAACTCCGGCATCAGCCTAGTAAACCTCCTCTGCACTCCCTCCAAGGCCAAAATATCCTCGCGTAAGTATGGCACCCAAAACTGCACACAGTACTCCAGCTGCGGCCTCACCAATGCCCTATACAGCCGCAGCAAGACCTCCCTACTTTTATATTCAATCCCCCTCGCTATGAAGGCCAGCATCCCATTCGCCTTCCTGACCACCTGCTGCACCTGCAAGCTGGGTTTTTGCGACTCATGCACAAGGACCCCGAGGTCCCTCTGCACCGTCGCCTGCTGCAGTTTTTCTCCACGTAAGTAATAATCCTTCCTACCATTATTCCTACCAAAGTGGACGACCTCGCACTTGCCAACATTAAATTCCATTTGCCATTTCCTGGCCCATTCGCCCAGCCTATCTAGATCCTTCTGTAGACTCTCCCCACCCTCCGCATAATTTGCCTTTCCACCAATTTTGGTGTCATCAGCAAATTTCGACACCCTACGCTCGGTTCCCTCCTCCAGATCATCTATATAAATGGTAAATAGCTGAGGCCCCAGCACCGAACCCTGGGGCACTCCACTAGTCACCATCCACCAATCCGAATAGCACCCATTGACCCCCACTCCCTGCCTCCTATTTGACAACCAGTCCTCTATCCACGCTAACACCCTACCCCCAACTCCATGCTCCCTTACCTTCTGCAATAACCTCTTGTGAGGTACCTTGTCAAATGCCTTCTGAAAATCCAGAAAGACCACATCCACCGGCTCTCCTCTATCCACCGCCCTTGACACATCCTCATAGAACTCCAGTAAATTTGTCAGACACGACTTCCCTTTAACGAAACCGTGCTGCGTCTGCTCTATCAAGCAGTTCCCCTCAAGATGCCTCGCTATTTCCTCCTTGATGACAGATTCTAACATTTTACCTACAACAGACGTTAAACTAACAGGCCTATAATTCCCTGCCTTTTGCCTGGCACCCTTCTTAAACAACGGCGTAACATTAGCCATTTTCCAATCTTCCGGCACTTCCCCGGAATCCAGCGACGTCTGGAAAATAACCACCAAGGCATCCACTATCACCTCCACCATTTCTTTCAGGACCCTTGGATGCATTCCATCCGGTCCTGGGGACTTGTCCACAATCAGCCCCTCCAGTCTGTCGAGCACCACCTCTCTAGTAACAGTAATGTCATCGAGACCCTCCAGTCCTACCACCTTTCCATCTCTAACATCCGGCAAATTATTCACGTCCTCCTCCGTGAAGACCGAAACAAAAAAGTTATTCAAGACCTCAGCCATTTCCCCATCCCCTACCACTAAGTCCCCCTTCTCATCCTCTAAGGGTCCAATGTTCACCCTAGCCAGCCTCTTCCTTTTTATATACTTATAAAAACTCTTGCTGTCCTTTTTTATATTAAGCGCTAGCCCAGCTTCATAGTTTCTCCTACCCTTCTTTATCAACTTCTTTGTCAATCTTTGTTGACATTTAAACCTCTCCCAATCCTCTTCTCGCCCACTACTCTTAGCTACTCTAAACGCCTCCGCTTTTAATTTAACACTTCCCTTCACCTCCTTCGTTATCCACGGCTTATTACCTCTCCTCCTACGGTCCTTTTTGACCGTCGGAATAAATTTCCGCTGAGCACCAAGAAAGATCTCCTTAAAGATACTCCACTGCTCCTCAGCAGACCTACCTTCCAATGCGCTCCCCCTGTCCACATTCGCCAATTCTTCTCTCATCCTACCGTACTCCCCTCTGTTCAAACAAAGGACGCGTGTCCGGGAACCCATTTTGTCCTCCTCCATCTGCACCAGAAACTCCACCATACAATGATCACTCTCCCCAAGAGGATCCTTCACCGCAAGTTCCCTAATTTTAGATAATAAAAATGGGGAGGCGATGACCTAGTGGTATTATCTTTGGACTATTAATCCAGAAACTGAGCTCATGTTCTGGGGACCTCGATCATGGCAGATGATGGAATTTGGATTCTGTAAAATATCTGGAATTAGGAAGCAACTGATGACCATGAAACCATTGCCACTTGTTGGAAAACTCCATCTGGTTCACTAACGTCCTTTAGGGAAGGAAATCTGCTGTTCTTACCTGGTTTGGTCGATATGTGAATCCAGAGCCACAGCAATGAAGTAGACTTTCAACTGCCCCCTGAACAGAAGCAATTAGGAATGGACAATAAACACTGACCTCTCAATAAATGAATACAACATTTTTTTAAGCTTTCAAGTTAACCTCTGGCTGCTTTATTTTGTCACAAGACTCAATGAGGACCACTGTGGATTTTTCTACCAGCTTCAAACTGGACAATTGTCCAGCTTCTTTGCCTTCATGGAATCCATGAAGGTTAAATCTTACCCTCATTATATGCAACGGATGATGAACTTAGCTTTTCTTCTTTTTCCTGGGCAACCTAACTAACTGTTATTTACTTAGGTTATCTTCTCTCCATGAGCTACATCACCAAAGAAAATTGAATCAGCAACTAATTCTCAGCAAACATCCAGCTAAATTGAAACCGGAGAATCTTCCTAAATTCCACCTAGCTCTGTGATCATATGGCATATTCTGGGAAGTCTCCAAACAGACTTTGAGGTTAAAAGTATCTCTCATTTAAAGTTCCTTCTTTAATCTGAAGTTATAAGGAAATACTACAATGACTCCGGGTTTACCAAATACTTTTAAACTAATATAGCTTTAACTCCCAAAACAAAAACATCTCACTGAACTGCTCTTACAACAAGGGATGAACTGATATTTCCAGTTATTCAGCTAAATCAGCCCACCTACTGTTTAATGGGTCAGGATTTTCTTGTTGACAAACTGTAACTGGAGTGTTGTAGGAGCCAGCACTGGGATCCCATCTATTTGCTCTCTATATTGATGACATGGATGAAGAGACTAATTCAAGTACAGCTAAATGTACTGATGATGTAAAAATAGGTGGGAAGAACAAGTTGTGAGGAGGACAGAGGAATCTGCAAAATGATATAGATGGGTTAAGGAGTTGGTTAAAAAAATTGGCAGATGAGGTATAATGTTGAAAAATATGAAGTTATCAAAAAGAATTGTAAATCAAATTGTCCTTTATTTTTTTGGTTTGAGAGGAGGAGCCCAATGCTGAACAGAATTTAACCTGCACCCTTTTACGCCAACAGTAGAAGGAATGTCCCTTTGGGTCTAACAGCCTTGCAGTAATGTGTTGAATGATTTGTTTTCAGTTTTTAAATGTGTTTAACAAAGTTAACTAATCTTTCAAACCCTGACTTTTTTATGAGTTTGTATAACCTTGTGGACATGTCCTGAAATGAATTAAAAACTATGAAAGTGATACAACTGGAAAAGTACGTTTTACAGTTATGTAATAGTAACTTAGTGACAATTGATTTTTAAATAAAAACTACATATGTTTTGAGTTTAGACAACTTGAGTTCATAATGTTCCCAGTTTGTTAACCTTTTCAAGACAGCTGCATTCTGAATTCTCTCTCCAATTAAATAGTGCCCAGATAGGACTTGAATTCATAATGTTCATACGGAGGATATTGGATTCTGATTCATTACAGCTCACGTGTCTTTTATTCTTTCAGGAATGGAGGTAACCTGGTCAGTATATATTGCCTCTCCCTAATTGCTCTTGAGAAGGTGATGGTGAGCGGTCTTCTTGAACTGTTGCAGTCCGTCTGGTTCAGGTACAACAACGCTATTTTTAGGTAAGTCCCAGGATTTTGATCCAGCAATGGTGAATGAATAATGATATAGTTCCAAATCAGAAAGCTGTGTGGTTTGGAGGGGAACTTGTAGATGTTAGTGCTCCAATGCATGTGCTGTCCTTGTCCATCTAGGTGGTAGAGTCTGTAGGCTTAGAATGTATTGTTGAATGGGCCTTGGTGAGTTGCAGTAGGGCATTTTGTAGATGGTACACACTGTTGTTGTGTATTGGTGATGGAGGGACTGAATGTTGAAGGTGGTGGATGTGTGCCAATCAAGCAGGCTGCTTTCTTCTGGATGGTGTTAATTGTACTGAGAATTGTTGGATCTGTACACATTCAGGCAAGTGGTCAGTATTCCATCACATTCCTAACTTTGTGCTTTGAAGATGGTGGACTGGTTTTGGGGAGTCTGGAGATGAGTTACGCGCTGCAGAATTGCTACCTCATTATTTAGAGGACCATTACAATTAAGTTTCTCATCAATAGTAACTCCCAGGAAGTTGGTAGTGTGGGACTCACTAATAGTAATACCATTGAATGTTAAGGTAAATGGTCGAATTCTCTCTTGCTGGAGATGATCATTGTTTGGCACTAATGTGGCACAAATCTATTTTGCCATTCATCAACCCAAGCCTGAATGATATTGAGGTCATGGTCTGTATGGACAACGATCATTTCAGTATCTGAGGTATCAGTGCTAAACATTGTGCATATTTCTGCCTTTGGGTAGTTTGAAGTTCTTGTGTAAGGACCACTTGTGTGCGCTTTCGGATTTTTGGATCCCAACACTTAACAGTGGTAAAGGTCTGAATGCTTGCTGTTACTCTGATTGGAAGGTCTGGGCACTATTTAATTGGAGAGAGAATTCAGAATGCAGCTGTCTTGAAAAGGTTAACAAACTGGTTGTACATTCAGAGCATTGTTTGTTCTGTGGAAACTGAATGAGAGCAATACTTGCGAATTACACTGATACTTATTAATTGCAGCAATACTGAATTGAATAATTTGAATTTGAAGCAAACAGTTAACACAGAGAAGTGATTAAAGCAAGCCAGGTAATCAGGACGTGACAGGAAGGAGTCATTATACGACCAAGCCAGTGGAAATCAATTTGGCAATATGCTAATCAACCAGCTAATTGTGCATCTGACTAACCAATCTGCAGCCTAAAGGTAAGTATGTATGAGTTCTTTCAAAGGCTGCATTCTGAATGTAAACCCCTGAAAAATTACAAATAGGAGCACTAAAGAAAGCAGAAGATGTTGATTGACCAGAAGAATCTTCACACTTAGATTGCTGCATAGTGCTTTGGTCTCATTATTTAAACAGGAATATAACTGTATCAGAGACAGCTCAGAGAGATTAGCTAGGTTAATGAAGGGGTTATGTCATGAGGAATGGTCAATCAGGTTGGTCCTATACTCATTGAAATTTAAAAGAATAAAAGGTGATCTTATTGAAACATGTAAGATTCTGAGGGGGCTTGGCAGGCGAGCTGTTGAGAGGATTTTTCCTGTATGGGAATGTAAATAATTTAATATGCAGTTGCATATTTATAGGGGAGGAGTGTTATGTATACTGGGGCATAGCCGTTTTAAGGAAATGGATCATGGGAATTTGGGTGCAGGGTGAGCTGTTGGGATCTGACCTGTGTGGGCAGTTTAAGTTTGGATTGTGGAGCGTGTGGATATAATAAAGATTGTGTTCCCTGATGTCTGACTGTGGGTAGTTATTGAGGAGAAGCTCAGTACAACATGATTTAACTGTGAATGTGGGTTTTCTTGAGCCGCTTTGGATCCTGACATCCTGATTGCACTCTTAAACATCACATTTTGGGTTGGGACATTCTGGTCTACTTCTGCTCCTGCTTCTTATATTGAATGGGATTCTCCAGTTGCACTTGCCCCAGAACAGAAGAATCCTGTCTGAAGTCAATGGACCTTTGCCTGGTCTGCTCCCCCAGTCCCTGCTCGCCACCGCCCCTCCCCCCCATGATTCTTGTGGCAGTTGGGATGGGAGAATTCCTCCCGTTATGTTCTGAAAACGTGGCAGGCTATTAAGATCCCAAATCCAATATGGATGTTTCTTTGGAAGTTCTCAGTATTGAAAATCCTTGCACAATAAAGAAGTAGAAGTTTGTCATTAGGCAAGGTGCCATTTCTGGGTAGCAGTCAAAACCTGAAACTTACGTGCCTGGCAGCAATTCACAAAAGGCTATAACTGAACATGGAAGTGAACGTTAACCTTGTTCTTAGCTAGAATATATTTTGCTTTCAATGTAAAATGTTATTACTTTGCAAACTTCTCCTCCCCAGTGCAATTATCCACAAGACTGTCTCTTGATGATTGGCACAGCTGTTACATTGTCAATTTAAACAGCACTTTTTTTGGCTAACTGGCGGCCTCCACATGCTTCTTGCTATGACAATAGGTAGGAGCCGCAATAATGTGATGTCTCCTGTGGATTCAACCTCCACCATGGCCATCTGGCAGCACTGAAAACCTTGGCAAGGGAACACTATGTTTGTGAAATCTAGAAGCCTATTGCTAGTCTCCCACTCTGTAATATGCTAGAATGAAGTATAGCTAATTGTATCATTGTGCTTCATCTGTATATAAATTTGTGGCAGTGATGCACCAGGAATTTTGGATTTCATTAGTATTCATGTGGTATTCATAGGATAAGCATAGAATATTTTCCAAACTCGACATATTCTCCAAATTTCTTAAGACTTTTCAAAACCCAAGCTCAGACCATTAAATATACTTTCACTGAGTCATGTAATCATACATCACAGAAGGAAGCCATTTGGCCCACAGCATCTGTGCCGGCATTCTGAAAGAGCTGTCAAATAATGTCCCCTCTTGCTATGGTCCTAAAGTCCTGTGTTTATTTTTAAATATAGTTTGAAATTGCTTTCATCACATTTTCAGGCAATGCATTCCTGATCATAATAATTTATTGCATAAAATAACAATTCTAATCCATTTTGTTTTAAATCTGCATCTCCTGGTTACTAACTCTTCTGATAGTGGATCCAAATTCTCCCTATCTGCTCTGTCAAACACTGCATAATTTTGAAAACATGTAATAAGTCCCTCATTAACTTTCACTGCCCGGATGAGAACAATTCGAGTTTCTTTGCATCCTTATTCCTCATCCTCTTCTAGTGAATCTCATCTGAATCCTCTCTGAGATCTTTACACCTGTCCTAAAGTTTGGTGCCCAGGATTGGACACAATATTCTACTGACATTTAGCTTTTGATTTACAAAAGTTTGCCATAACTTCCTTGCTCTTATACTCGTGAGCGTCAATTTTAAAAAAACATTCATCGCATGTACATTTTTAATAATTTCTTTTGATTTGTCATTGCCAATTTGAAACTCCAGCGGGGGAATTTTCTTGTCCCGCTGTAGGCAGTTTGGGGGGGAGGGGGGATGGGGGGGTGTGGTGGGAGTGCATGGACCATGCAAAGGTTTGTTGACTTTGGGTGGGATTTTCTGGCTTTGGGCTAAACACAGGCGGAAAATCCTGCCCCAGGTCTCTATCCCTATATGTTTCATTTAAATTTCTTCTAGTCATTTTTCTTTCAAAAGTGCATTACTTCACACTTCTCATTATTTTGTTTTGTCTGCATTGTTTCTGCCCATTTTACCCTTCTGAAGTCTGCTCCTTATCTCTTCATTGGTTAATTTTAAACTTTGTGTCTCCTGCAAACTTTTAAATTATGTCTCAAATATCCAAATACAGTCAAAAAGGGTAGATGTTGTAATAGCAAAACCACAGTACAAATCCAACTTGCCTGTAAAACAACCATTCACCATTATTCTCTGTTTTCTATCTCAGCCAATTTCATACGCATATCACTGCTGCTACTGTAATCCCATGGGTTTTCATTTTGCAAACAATTCTATTTTATTGTATTTTTTCGATCTTTTTTTTGAAAGTCCACACAAGCAAAATTACTTACACTGTTACAAAAGCAAGACACTGTGGATGCTGAAAATCTGAAGTGAAATAAAAAATTCTCATTACAGTCAGCGTGTCTGTCAGTACCTGTGGAGAAAGAAACAGGGCTAACAAAGGGCAGGATTTTAACTGACTTAAAACCAATCAAATTAGAACATAGGAAATAGAACATTACAGCACAGTACAGGCCCTTCGGCCCTCAATGTTGCGCCGACCTGTGAAACCAAACTAAAGCCCATCTAACCTACATTATTCCAATATAATGCATATGTTTGTCCAATGGCCATTTAAATGCCCTTAATATTGGCGAGTCCACTACTGTTGTAGGCAGAGCATTCCATGCCAAATTCGGCAGTTAAAATTGGGCCTATTTCACATCAACTTCACGTTCCCGACTATTGCAAACTCCATCTCAAGTCATCATGTTCTCTCTCTCTCTCCTGCGTTCACTGCACTCTTATCTTCCCTAAATCCCTCCCTTTGTGAAAACTCTCCAATCCACAATGCTATCTCACATGGTCTTGCTTGTCCCATTGTATCATCCTCACATAAGGCCATCTTCAATCATTACTTTGTGTTACTCTCCGCCCACATTTCGCTTCTACGTCCCAACTCTACCTTCTCCTGTAGCCACTGCTGGAAATGTTGGTGGGTATGAGGAGAAAATATCCCCTTTGTGTCTTCCTCACAACTTGCTTTCCTACTTACCTTTGTATCATCCACGAATTTGGCTACCAATATTCAGTCACTTCATCCAAATTGCTTTGTATTGTGAATAGCTGAGGCCCCAGTGCTAATCACTGAGGCATTTCATGAGTTACATTTTGCTATCCTGAAAATGACACATTCATCCTGACTCTGTTTCCTGTTAATAAAACCATAAATATCTCTCATAAACAAACTCTACCAATAAGCGTGACAAGCTCATGGACTTCTTTGTCACTGTCGACACCGTTTACCCTCCGTTCTGCTAGCTGCTCCCCCGTCTGATCTCTGAACTCACATATATGTCTGTTTTACTTCATATCTCCCCTCATGCATCTCTAAGCTCAGCTTGTCCATGAAAACTGTTTATTGTTCCTTCCATCTTATCCCCACTAAATTTTTTCTCCTGGTCCCCAAAATTGTTATGATGTGGGTATGCCGGCGTTGGACTGGCGTAAACACAGTAAAAAGTCTAAAACCTGGTGTTGTCAGACTTTTTACTGTGTTTACCCCAAAATTGTTAACAGTTCTTAGTCTTCAGGTGTTGTCCTTCTCCATTTAAATTGGCTGTCATCAGCCCTCCCCTCCCAAAAAAACTTCTTGCCTCCACAGTCTTCACAAACTAGCACCTCTTTTTCCAGTACAAAGTCCTTGAACATGTTACTATATCCCAAGTGCATTCCAGTTCTTCCCAGAATTTGTATCCCTCGTGTTTTTGCCTCTGCCACCACACCAAAAAAAACCTCTTGAAAAAGTGATAAATTACCTCCTATATGACTGCGAGGAAGGTAATTTTTCTCTTCTTGTCTTTCTTAATCTGTCTGCAGTCTTGACATGTCGACCACACCATCCTCCTTTAACACCTCTTCACCGTTGTCCAGTTGGATGGGACTGCTCTTACCAGGTTCATTCTTATCTATTAAACCATGACCAGAATATCTTCTCTTCCTGCACTAAACTCTCCTTGGCTCTCTCCTATTTCTCATATACATGCTGCGTCACAGCAACATCATTGAAAACATTGCATCAGTTTTCACATACACACTAACAACAGCTGCCGGAGTGTGGTGACTAGGGGATTTTCACAGTCAGTTCATTGCACTGTTAATGTAAGCCTATTTGTGACACTAATAAATAAACTAAACACTCACCACCATTTATCGCAACCCTTCCACTGTTGTTAAATTATCAGACTGCTCATCCAACATCCAATACTGGATGACTAGAGATGTCCTCCAATTAAGCAGTGGACGTGGTGTACACGGACTTCAGCAAGGCGTTTGATAAGGTCCCCCATGCAAGACTTCTTGAGAAGGTGAGAGGGCATGGGATCCAAGGGGCTTTGGCCTTGTGGATCCAGAACTGGCTTGCCTGCAGAAGGCAGAGAGTGGTTGTGGATGGGTCTTTTTCTGCACGGAGGTCAGTCACCAGTGGAGTGCCCCAGGGATCTGTTCTAGGACCCTTGCTGTTTGTCATTTTCATAAATGACCTAGATGAGGAAGTGGAGGAATGGGTTAGTAAGTTCGCTGATGACACGAAGGTCGGTGGTGTTGTGGATGGTCTGGAAGGATGTCAGAAGTTGCAGCAGGACATAAATAGGATGCAGGACTGGGCGGACAAGTGGCAGATGGACTTCAACACGGATAAATGTGTAGTCGTCCATTTTGGCAGGACCAACGGGATGAACGAATACACTATCAAGGGCAGGAGTCTTCGTAGTGTTGAAGAGCAGAAGGATCTTGGGGTCCGGGTCCACAGGACTCTTAAATCGGCCTCGCAGGTGGAGGATGTGGTCAAGAAGGCGTAAGGTGTACTGGCCTTCATTAATCGAGGGATTGAGTTTAGGAGTCGGGAGGTAATGCTGCAACTTTATAAGAGCCTTGTCAGGCCTCACTTGGAATACTGTGCGCAGTTCTGGTCACCTCACTATAGGAAGGACGTAGAAGCTATTGAAAGGGTACAGAGGAGATTTACAAGGATGTTGCCTGGATTGGGAGGCATGCCTTATGAAGATAGGTTGAGGGAGCTGGGACACTTCTCCCTGGAGAGACGAAGGTTGAGAGGTGACCTGATAGAGGTTTATAAAATGTTGAGAGGAATAGATAGGGTGGATTTTCAGAGGCTATTTCCCCGGGTTGAAATGGTCGCTACGAGAGGACACAGATTTAAGGTGCGGGGAGGCAAGTACAGAAGTGATGTTAGGGGTAAGTTTTTCACTCAGAAGGTGGTGAGTGAATGGAATCGGCTGCCGTCAGTGGTGGTGGAGGCGAACTCGCTGGGGTCTTTTAAAAGACTTCTGGATGAGTATATGGGATTTAGTGGGATTGGGGGTTATAGATAGGCCTATGGATTGGTAGGTGTTGATGTGATCGGCGCAACTTGTGGGCCGAAGGGCCTGTTTGTGCTGTAGTGTTCTATGTTCTATGTTCTATGTAAGCATTTGGAAGACAAAGGTGTTTTCAGGCTCTGCTCCAAACTTTGATCCCTAGCTGTCAACTCTATTCCTCACCCTGACAACAGTCTCAGATTAAATTCGGAAACACCGTTGTTGTGAGACTTCTTACTGTGTTTACCCCAATCCGACGCCTGCATCTCCACACCATGACTACCCCATCAACACAGTATTATCCCTTGGTTTCCAATTTAAAACAATATTGCCAATAAGTTGGGAAATAAATGAAGAGACTTGATTGTCAGGATATCACGTCCATTCATGTGTTCTTGTTTATATTCAGATATCCATATTGGCCGTTAAATGGCCCATATATTCAACTGCATCCTGTGAACGTATTAATCAGTACTCCACTCATTGTCAAATTCCTCAGGCTATTGATTGGAGCTCTTCTGACCTCTTTCTAAACTTATTTTTCAATATTTCTCATGTTAGGAGAGAGAACAAACTCCGATTTTTTTCTTTTAGCATTGCAGCTTAGCCATCATGGATGAAGGACTACGTACAGATAAAAAGTCTTATACTGATGATAGTGCACCCAGCGGGAAAGCAGTGACACAATGGATTCCATTGATAACAGCCTGAGATCAACATCTGCAAAATAAATGTGCCTAAAAGCATGGATACACTAACCAGTTTAATTTAAAGGAGCTAATGCTCCCTTAAAGAAGTGAGTAAATGAATTCAAAATAAGGGAATCAAATGTTTGCACAATGACAATAATTCACATTTATGAGGGCATTTAACACATTAAATAATCCACAGCATCTTAGAGGGGTTAAAATATGGAAAATAAACTGGAAGAGATGAAACAAGTGGTGACTGAAAGCAAAGGGATTCTTTACAAATCAGCTTTTAACTGTGGAGCAAGATGAATAAGATTTATAGAGCTATGGGCTATAATTCACTAGTCTCGTATACCCCTCTGCCAGCGAGAATGGAGAATTTGGCACTCAGCCAAAACTCCACTCACTCCAACTGGAGAATCCCAGCCACAGGTGAGGTCAGAGAATTCCAGCCACAGAATTATTTTGTCCTCTCATAATCAATTTGTTCTTTAAGCTAATGATAGTTCTTTGAATGAGCTGTCCAGTAAGTCCCACTCCCTGCCCTTTTCCAATTGCCCTGAAAAATATTCCCTGTTAAATATTCATCCAGTTCGTTTTTGAAAGTCTGTGGCCTGGAATTTACGATGAGAATAATGGTGTAGCCCTGACCATTACGAAGGAATTCTAACAAGAATTTTCAGCAACTGCAAATGCATAGTTAAATGCAAAAATCTAGAAGTTGCTGTCAGAGATATTCAATGTCGTGGTGTCAGCTTGGGGTATTTCCCAGGTACTTTGGACCAAACACATCAGCTAAACTTTGGGCTGGTGCGTTCAGGAGTATGTGATTTTTTTAATGGTGTGATAAACACCAATCTTTTTCCAAGCAACCCCTCTGGCCTTGGAAATTTAACTTTACACAAAATGAAGTTTTGTTACTCCAAAAGTTGTGTTGGAGATTTAAAGAAAAATATCAAAATCCTCCAGTATCCACATGATCAAAATTGAAATTTAAATTGGGAGATTTTGCAAGGGCCCTGCAGAAGTCCTGGCCTGTGCAGGTGTGTTGTAATTGTCCAAGAAGTTCAGATTTCTGATAGGCTGATTTCTACTACCTGGCACCCTCTGTGAGGGTGTCTCCAAACCTGACTTGGAGCATATATGCAGAACTTGCCTGGATAGTTGCCTAGGAAATGTCATGCTGGTTGGTACCTGATCTAACACAGAAATTAGATGGTGTGACGAAACCAAGCGCCACAACACACCCCCAGATTAACAGCCAACCCCACTATCTTCTCAACCCAAGCTGACTTGACTCTTCCCCATCACCACAGCCCGATCCAACCTGACTGCTCCCGTGACTTGATTGTCATCACCCAGCCCCCCAACCATCGACCGGACTGCTCACCCAATTGCCCACACTCAGTCATCCACTCAGCCACCTCCACCCATCCACTCAGTCACTCATTCACACGTGCCATTCCACTGAAAAACTTGAGACCTTTAAAAAATTACCCAAATATGGTAGCTAATGTGACAGAAAGGAAATGTGTCCTCTTTTCACTCGTCTTCTCTTACACTCACTGGCCTTTCACCAATGTGTCTGCGCTGACCCAACATTGCTGCATCTGAACTCAGAAATCCCAGCTGAAAGAATGCAATATTGCCAGGTCACAGAAACCTTCATGGACAGCGGCAATATGCACAGGATCAATGCTGATCAGAGGAATTGACCATATCACTCTTCACTTTTTTCGTCCATCGATTTAATCTTCTCTTCTTAATCTCAATTCTTTTAATCTTAACTGTCTTTCCCAAATCTTTATTTCACTTTCTGTACATAATTCAAATCTAAATTATACTTTCATAGTTAAATAATTTATACTTTCTGCTTTAGGCTCTGAGAGATTAAAGTTGACAGCCCTTGCAACCAGACGTGGGAATCATGATGTGCATTGCTTGTTGAGTATAATGCAGGTAGCATCCTTCTCTTGTGATAGCTGCACATTATAATGATTTCACCAGCCAGCAATACCCCTGATTTTCACTGGCTATACGCATCAGCGGCTGACAGTAAGGGTTGGGCAGAAGGGCATTATCATTCAGAACTTGCATTAAAGGTAGCCTTCACTAGTTAAATCAAGCCTGCAACTCTGAAAGGGAAGCTGCATTGTGACTAGACATCCTATAGCCAAATCTGAATTAGGAAAGAATAAAGAATGGTGGACCAGGGGAGAGAAGGGGCAGCCAGGCAGCAAACACTGCACTGATGCTTTTGCTGAAGTAACTGGGAAGGAAGCGAGATGTCTTGTATGATTAGTGAGGAGGTGGGAAGAGGCAGCCACAGAGGTCAAACCCAGGAGTTAATGCCGGCATTTGGTTGCAATGATGCAACAAGTTTAATGGCCTCGCACGAATCATCAAGGACAGTGAATTCAGGATCAAATGCCATCTCCAACCAACTGCACCACCCCAGTCACTGTGCAATTCAGTACAAACCAAAACTCACCTCGCAACAATCTCTACCAATCAGTACTCATACTGAACATTTGCATGTTTTATCTCATTCTCACACACTTAGCTGTAAATCTCTCACACTATTGAAACTACGTCAGTCACCTCACTCAAAAAAAATACCCAACACTCACTGATACATTCCTCTGTGTACTGTAGCAAGAGGCATGTGGTCAGAGACAGTAGGAGTAGACTGCAGTGGGAAAAGCTTTACTATGGCTTTACTAAAGGCTTCACTCCCCCATGTAGATGACAGTGTTGGCCATTATGGAAATGGCTATGGGTGAGATT
Organism: Carcharhinus amblyrhynchos; assembly: GCF_965287045.1. Lineage (NCBI taxonomy): Eukaryota > Metazoa > Chordata > Chondrichthyes > Carcharhiniformes > Carcharhinidae > Carcharhinus > Carcharhinus amblyrhynchos. The sequence continues at coordinate 303,619 of NC_137331.1, forward strand.
GTGGGAGGGGGAGGATCTCGTCACTTTGGTTCAACTACAACATTTGGAGGACAAAGAACGAGTTTCTGCATAGTCAGTATGAGCAACTAGACATCAAATTAAGAAGTAGGTTCATTGGATTGTTATTGCATGACTTGTTATAATTTATGTAAATGACTTGGATAAAAACAACAAAGGTATGTTTCTTAAATTTGAAAATAATACAAAAATAGGTAGAAACATGAGTTATGAGAAGAACATAGGAAGGCTACAAATAGATGTAGAAAGTTAGTTGATTGGGCAAAGATTTGTCAAATGAAGTGTAATGTGGGTAAATATGAAATTGTCTATTTTGTCAGGAAGAATAAATAGAAACATATTATTTAAATAGTGAGAGAGTACAGAGCATGAGGCACAGATGGATCTGGGTGCCCTAATGCATAAATGACATAAGGTTAGTATGCAGATAAAGCAAATAATTAGGAAAGCTAATAGAATGTTATTGTTTATTGAAAGGGGAATTGAATATAAAAACAGAGAGATTATGTTTTAATTATATAGATCATTACTAAGACCACGTCTGGAATATTGTATACAGTATTGATCTCCTTATTGAAGGACGAATGTAAATGCATTTGAAGCAGTTCAGGGAAGGTTTATTAGACTAATACCACAAATTGGGGGGTTGTCTTATGAGGAAAGATTGGACAGGCCAGGCTTGAATCGACTGCAGTTTAGAAGAGCAAGAAGTGACATGATTGAACCATACAAGATCCTGAGGACTCCTTTTTGGATAGGGAGAGGACGGTTCCTCTTGTGGGAGGCCAGGAACGGGGATTCACTGTTTAAAAATGAAGGGTCGCCTGTCAACAACAGAGACAAGGAGATTTGTTTTTGCTGTTAGAGGGTTGTGAATCTTTCATAGAAATCACAGAAACCCCACAATGCAGAAGGAGGTCATTTGGCCCATCGAGTCTGCACCGACCACAATCCCACCCAGGCCCTAAGTGCATATATTTACCTGCTAACGATGCATCCCGGACACTAATCCAGCATGGTCAATTAACCTAACCTACATATCTTTGGACGGTGGGAGGAAACCGGAGCACTCGGAGGAAACCCACGCAGACAGAGGAAGAATGTGCAAACTCCACACAGAACTGTGAGGAGTTTGAAACTGTGTTTCTCAGATGGTGTTAGAAGTAGAATCTTTGAGTATTTTTAAGGCAGAACTGGACAGATCCTTGATAATCAAGGGGGTAAAATGTTATTGGGAAGTAGGTGGAATACTGGCTTTAGACTAGAATCTGATCAGCCATTATCTTACAGAATGATGGAGTCGACTCGAGGGGCTGAGTGGCCTACTCCTGCTCCTAAATCATATGTTCACATAACACAAATGTTAATGGTTGTTTTTCCTGCTCTGAACTGATGGTTGTCCAGGTCTTGCAGTATGGACTTCTTCATTATCACATTTGTGAATCGTTTGGAAGACTGTACAGCCAGTAGTAAACATTATCATTTCTGATCTTATGAAGGAGAAAGGTCACAGAGGCAGAGGCTAAAGATGCTCAGAGTTAGGAAACTGCCCGAAGGAACTCTCACTTTTCAACAATCACAACCATCTTCCTCCATGCCACATGTTTCCCCTGATTCCCATTGAGATCAGTTTTGTTGGGACTCCTTGATGCTGCACTTGGTTGAAGGCTTTCTTGATGTCAAAGGTAGTCACTCTCACCACCTCAAGAGATCATCTGTTCTGTCTGTATTGGACGAAGACTTTAACAGGGACCAGTAGTACGGGTGCAGCTGCTGCTTCACTAAAGGAGGATGCGCTCCTCATATACTTATCAAATGCACAGCCAAGCCCTACTTTTTCCAAGAAAAGATATAAATGTGGGAAATTAAAAATATTAAGCACCCTTTGTCACCATGCACCTACCTGATTGGTGTCTGAGATACATTTATAAGGAGCCTGTTGCTCTGGGAATCTGGTCATATAAATTTAAATTAAAATGGGGAGCTGATTCATTCTCCCTTATTTTTTAGTGTTGAAACTTTAACTATTCCATCATGAGATTATATGGAGTCATGAAACTCCATAGAGTCATAGGGCGGGATTTTCTAGCCGTGCTTGTCCCATTCCTGTCTAAGGTAAACAGACCTTTGCATGGTCTGCCCCTACCGCTATGATTCCGCCCGTAGAGTTTTACAGCCAAACAAAAAGGTGCAGGGAACTTTTCAAGTTGAGCCCAAAATAGGTGTAATTTTGGGACAACTACTGCACTCTAGAAACCTGCACCATTTTCAGCTTTGTTTCAGCTTTCCTCCCAAATCCATAAACTCTGCCATCTCAAAGGACAAGGGCAACAAATTCATGGGTACAGCACAGCCTGCAAGATCACCTCCAAGCCAGATACCATCCTTATTTTAAAGGTTGTAAGATTTCCGGCTTCCACTACCTGTTGTTGGATGAATTATAAAACCTAGATTTTTTCCGTCTTCCAGTGGTTCAGTTGGGTTTTAAAGATGCTATGGTTATACATTGAGGAGACAGTCAACATTGTATGTGATTAATGGGTCAGCTGGTTCACCACAGTTTATGGTATCTTGCTGGATGCAAAATGACTGCTGCATTTGTCTACATAGCACCAATGACTGCACTTCTTGATATATTTAATGGTGTGCAATGTGTTGTGTAATGTTGCTGACAGGTGGGACTATACAAGTGTAACTTATTTTGACTTAAACACAGTAACATGTGAAATACAGCATAGTTAGATGACAAGGTGAAATTCATAAAGTAGTTACTCATTTCAGACACCACCACTGAAATAATCTCATGCATTTGAAGCTTCTCACTTGTTAACATATCCTGAAAACATGAAGTGTACTTTTGGATGATTAATGAGTGATTAATGATGCAGGATAGATATCAGAAAGAGTTCACTCGGGAGAACCATGACTGCAAAATACATATTTATAAGCAATGAAGCTTGTTCCCTAGTGTCAATAGAAATGTTATTGCCATGGTAAGTAAATATTCAATGTTTGCTTGCGGATTAAACTTAATTGAACAGAAGATTCTACTCTTGTCTAACTTGCATTACATAAAAATTATAGCACAGAAACAAGTTATTCACCCGACTGGTACTTATTCGCACCCTCTCCTCTTTCATGGTTCTTGCAATTGTTTTGTATTACCTGCATGACAAACTGTGGAATTATTTCTGACTCCTGAAGTTAAAATAGCAAAGGAATCAAATGCTATTTTGTGTCAATCACTGATCAGAGTCAATAAAACTTTGTAGTTATGATTCAGTTTATATAGTGAAAGGGCACAATATTTTTCAAAGGCAGTTTTAGGACCCGGATTGCAATTTTCATGGAGAAATATGTGCAAGCCTTACTTCTTCCTTATGTTGCCAAGAAACAATGAGAGATTGTTCTGAAAATGTAAGCTGTTTTATATTTACTGTTTCTCAGGATGTGGACATTACTGGTTAAGTCTGCATTGGTTGTCTAGCCCTTGAGAAGGTAATGGTGGTGATATGCCTTTTGGAATCGCTGCAGTTACTGTTGGTGTAGGTACACCAACAGTACTGTTAAGGAGGAAGTTGAGGACTTTGATCCAGAGCATAAAGGAAAGGAATGATGATATTGTTCCAAGTAAGGATGGTGTCTGGATTGGAGGTGATTCAGCAGGTTGTGGTGTACCCATGTATCAGTTGTCCTTGTCCTTTGAGATGGCAAAGGTTACGGGGTTTGGGAGGTATAGCCTAAGGAACCTTGCTGAGTTTCTGCAGGGTATCCTGTTGATGGTACACAGAGCTGTTCATTGGTGATGGAGGGTGTGAATATTTGTGGAAGTGGTAGCAATCAAGTGAGCTGCTCAGTCTGGATAAAGTCAAGCTTCTTGAGTTTGTTGGAACTGTATTCATCCAGGTAAGTGGAAACTATTCCATTACACCAGCAATGTGGTGACTAGGGAATTTTCACAGTAACTTCATTGCAGAGTGATTGTGAGCCTACTTGTGACTAATAAATAAACTTTACTTTAACTTTTTTTAAAATTATGACTGTAGGCTGACGGACAGTAATTTGCTGGGTTAGATTTCTCCAGGACAATCATGGGCAATTTTCCATATTGGTGAGTAGATGTCATTGTTATAGCTGTACTGGAATAACTTTTGCTAAGGGTGCGGTTAGCTCTGGAGCACAAGTCTTCAGTACGATAGCCAGAATGTTGTCGTGGCTATAAACTTTGCCTTCAGCCATTTCATGATATAACGTAGAGTGAATCAAGTTGATTGAAGATTGACAACTGTGATGGTGGGGACCTGTGCCAGAGACAGGGATAGATCATCCAGTCAGTACTTCAGGCTGAAATGAGTTGCAATTCTTCTGCCTTGTCTTTTGCACTATGTGCTGGGGCTCTGCCATCCTTGGGAGTGGGGATATTTGTGGAGCCTCCTAGTTTTTTTTTAAGATGCTTGTCAGACCAAGTTGAACATCTCCTCTTGCCACAGAGATGTCTTGAAGCCTTCTGGCCATTTCTTGCCACTGTGCCACTGGGTTCTCCTGCTGCTGCCCTAACCTGCCAGCTGGTTCTGTCAGATACAAAAACAGAAAACATTGGAAAATCACAGCAGATCTGACAGCATCCGTGGAGAGAGAATAGTGCCAAGATTCCAATCCTGGATGATCCTTTGTCAGAGCCTTAGGTCTGATGTTGACCAAAACTTCTGTATCATCAAAGCAGTAAGCTGGAGCAAAGCTGACAATGGTGCAGGCTTCTCAAGTGTAGTGGTTATCCCAAATTTACACGTATTTCGGGCTCAACTTGAAAAGTTCCCTGCACGTTTCTTTGCTGTATATCTCTATGGGCGGAATCGTAGCTTGGGGGGGGGGGCAGATCATGCAAAGGTCAGCTGACCTTGGACAGGAATGTCTGGCCTTGGGACGATTCGAAAATCCCGCCCTATGACTCTGTATATTTTCATGACTCCATATAATCTCATGATGGGACATAGTTAAAGTTTCAACACAAGAAAACAGGGGAGAGTGAATCAATTCCCCATTTTAATTGAAATTTATATGACCAGATTCTGAGAGCAACAGGCTCCTTATAAATGTATCATCAGACACCAATCAGGTAGGTGCATGGTGACAAAGGGTGCTTAATATTTTTTTAATTTCCCACATTTATGTCTTTTCTTGGTGAAAGTAGGGCTTGGCTGTGCATTTGGTAAGTGTATAAGGAGTGCAAAGTCCTTTTGTGAGGCAGCACATACACCCATACTACTGACCTCTAAAGAATGCAGTACAATATCCAAATAAACACTGCAAAAGGATTAGATGTTTTACTGCTGTTTGGGAACATTTATACAGTCACTCATCAGCAACGCATTAGTCTTACCAGAGCACATACTGCTTTGTAGAAGTCATTTGAGACTTCAAGCTTGCAGTGCACTTCCTGAAACAAAAAAAAGAAGAGAAATGAGGAACAATCAAACAAAATAAGCCCACCATTTTTTAAGGCAGTCCCAAAAGATATAAGAACATAAGAACATTCGAAATAGGAGCAGGAGTAGGCCATCTAGCCCATCGAGCCTGCCCCGCCATTCAATAAGATCATGGCTGATCTGAAGTGGATCAGTTCCACTTTCCCGCTCTCTCCCCATAACCCTTAATTCCCTTGTCTATCAGAAACCTATCTACCCGTGTCTTAAATATATTTAGCGAGATAGCCTCCACCACTTCAACGGGCAGAGAATTCCAGAGATTCACCACCCTTTGAGTGGAGAAGTTCCTCCTCAATTCCGATCTAAACTGCTCCCCCCCCTTATCTTGAGGCTGTGCCCTCTAGTCCTGCTATCCTTTCTAAGCGGGAAGAATCTCTCTACCTCTACCTTATCCATCCCTTTCATTATCTTATACGTCTCTATAAGATCCCCCCTCATCCTTCTAAACTCCAACGAGTACAGACCCATATCTGCACCTGAGGCGCTCCCAGAAGGTAGAACCTGGGATCCTGCTTCTGATCTCGTAAAGATACAGTAAAATGTGACAGTATCATTGTGGAGATGTTTGGTTCAATTTGTTTGTGCTTCCAAGTCATTTCTACACTGGAGGTCTTTTACTTACATCTGCAAGAAGGAGAAGGATTATTTCTGCATAAAACCTTGACTTATAGTCAGTATAAAGTATGTGGGGGGAAATAATGTGCCATTACTTAATTGTAACTGAGCTTTCTCAAAACATTATTGTTATATGACAGAAGTTTTACAACAAATCAACACTGTTTATTTAAAAGAGGAATTAACTGTGGTGTGGGGATGGGGGATTTGAGAGCTCTAGTTTGAATTTATAGTCTTTCATCAGCTTTGGGTTCCATTTGTAATCTCTATACTTTTCTTCAGTTGCTGTGGAAGGTGCCAGTGCCTTCATGCACTCCATCCAAATGGCTGTTCTTCATGTATGAACCTGCACAATGAACATTGACAGATTCTGCACGGAAGACATCACAGTTAGCCTCTTTATCTTATATTAAGACACACAGGAGGCTAAATTCAATAGCACCTGAAACAGGGTTCATGAAATAGAGTTCATAACACATGAGCAACAACAAATTCATGCCGCCAGCTGTTTTAAATAACTACAGTTTCTAGTCAGCACTAACCACACCATTGATTGATTAAAGGCGCAATATTTTTTGTGATCAGCACCAGTTAAAAACTATGCTGGGATGCTTAAAGCGAACATGCACCTCTTAAAGTGGGGGTGCAGTATGGCTGAAACAGGGGTAGGAAGTCTTTTGTGTATTGAATCTGATATGGGAAACATTGAATAATAGCACAGCATGGGAGAAAGCAGGCCTTAAGCTTTTCAGGTGCTGGCACTGGGGTTCTTAGTGGAGTATAAGGAAAGTAAAAGATATGTTATGTGTTCAAAGGGGATCAGAAGTTCTCCAAACATATGTTCAGAACGTAATTGGAACAGATGGCTGTCAAGTTCAATGCCGAGATCAAACCTGAGATCCTGGAGGCCACAAGGAGTTTAATAGCCTCACATGAATAGTCCAGGTCAGTAAATGTATCTAGGACAAAATCAGAAATGCATCCAGAAACAACATCCAAGAAAGACAATCCCTTAGATACTGTAAGTCAATAAAGACACCTCCAGATAAGGTTATCATTATAAAATCTGGGTGAATCAGCAGATTGCTTTGACATTTTGGAGATTCATAGCAGCATCAGTTATATACACTTATGTAATAGTAACTAAAGACAAACAAGTACTAACATTTATACTTCTTTGGAATGGGAAAAGGTCCATTTCAAAACAAAGGAGGATATTATAATATACCTTTAAAGGATAGTAGAATGACATCACTAGAAGGGAAGTGTGTCGTGCAATTCAGTCTTAGTTTCACTTTTGCTTTTGATCAGAGCATGAAAACACACGCACAGTTTAATGTGGTTATGCAAAAGCACAGATAATACTGGTATCTTCACACCTTCTACCTATGTAAAAATGTTCTCATGATTCTATTCTAAATAAATAAAGCCACATCGTGTTTACACAATCCCTAATGAGTAATTGGTGTTTATATTAGTATAACAACACAACACATTTTACAGGCAGCAGACACTGCTATTCAATCATGACGGCCATATCACTCAGATTGCAGCCACACTCACTGACATACTTCCATCTTTCTTTTTGGATAAGAAGGTGCATGACCAAAAGCAGCAAGAACTAACAGAAAAGGGCCAGGTGTGCTTGCATTTCTTGACCCCAAGAATATGCATCAATCATTACACAACAGTGGGTGGTAAAACAAATCTCCAGTTCTGGTCTGAAAAAAGTCAGATGCGTAAAACTTGATCACCGTGGTTGGCGTCGGAACTACTAACAATGCAATCCTTGCATCTTCTGAATTTCCAGTTGTGACTGAGTTTCCAGATGTGGTGCCAGATTTGATTGAAGATATCTTTACTGAAGTGCAGACATTACAAATATTGATCCTTGGTGAGGTTTAGATAGAAGAATTACGCCCTGCACTTATTGAGTGAATGTGACTTGGATGAGTGTATAAGGCAGAATTTTAAATGTACAGATAACTTGGAATTTAAATAAACTGTGAAGTGGCTACTGATGGACTTCAAATGACATGGGCAGCTGGAATGAATGCAGTGAAGTGCAGTGGGATACATATTGGTCGAAAATATGAAATGAAACGAAACAATTACTTACGTGGAGAAAACCTGCAGCAGGCGACGGTGCAGAGGGACCTCGGGGTCCTTGTGCATGACCTGCAAAAACCCAGCTTGCAGGTGCAGCAGGTGGTCAGGAAGGCGAATGGGATGCTGGCCTTCATAGCGAGGGGGATTGAATATATAAGTAGGGAGGTCTTGCTGCGGCTGTATAGGGCATTGGTGAGGCCGCAGCTGGAGTACTGTGTGCAGTTTTGGGCGCCGTACTTACGCAAGGATATTTTGGCCTTGGAGGGAGTGCAGAGGAGGTTTACTAGGCTGATGCCGGAGTTGAGGGGGTTGAGCTATGAGGAGAGGCTGAATAAATTAGGCTTGTACTCGTTAGAGTTTAGAAGAATGAGGGGAGATCTCATTGAGACGTATAAGATGATGAATGGGATGGATAGGATAGAGGTGGAGAGACTCTTCCCGCTCAGAAAGGATAGTAGGACTAGGGGGCACAGCCTCAAGATAAAGGGGGGGCGGTTTAGAACGGAGTTGAGGAGGAACTTCTTCACTCAAAGGGTGGTGAATCTCTGGAATTCTCTGCCCGTTGAAGTGGTGGAGGCTACCTCGCTAAATATTTTTAAGACGCGGGTTGATGGGTTTTTGATAAGAGAGGGGATTAAGGGTTATGGGGAGAGGGCGGGAATGTGGAACTGAGCCATGACAGATCAGCCATGATCTTATTGAATGGCGGGGCAGGCTCGATGGGCTAGATGGCCTACTCCTGCTCCTATTTCTTATGTTCTTATGTTCTTATAACACTCTGATTGCTGCAGAAATCAGACTGTAACTTTTGGCCTCTAGTGATCCACAAGGCTTAAAGTTTTAGGCCTTCTTGAGACCTCTTGTGAAAAATTTAGAGTTTGCCTGGGAAAGAAAACCAATCTTCCAGCTACAAGAATTACCAGAGCTGTCTCCATGACCTGCTGCATTTCTCGTATTTTGTAAAAACTCCACAAAATCCTGCCCTGCAGTTATCTGGGCTTGTCTGAAGCTTTTCCTCTCACTGGACATTTACAAGCATGTGAATCATTAGTTTTAATATTCATAGAGGCGAACCTCCTTTCTTTCACTGCATCTTTCTTGTCTGTATGTGGTGCAGGTGAAGTAACAAGTAACCATTCTGGGAAAAGTGTGTGAATAAATAATGCTTTTGGTTTAAAAATTCATGGAAAAGACTGCTGCGAGTGACTTTGAAATAAGTGACCACACATGCACACAGTTTTGGGAGCACATCTTCAACCTATCTCAATTAAACTACATTGCGTATGGATAGGATAGAGGAATTAGGGGATTTTGGTCTGTATCTCTACACTGTCTATAACAGTGCTTTCATACAGACAGACTCTGAGTGTTTATTGTTTAAGTCTTTTCACCGGGTTCTGGTCTTTGGTTAGGTCAGCATTTATTGTCCATCTTTCTAAGATGGATGTGGCGAACCACCTTCTGGAACTGCTGCAGCCCCTGTTCTCGATGAAGTTCCTCCAACAATCTGGCTGGGGTTTTACTGGCTCATCCTGCCCATCGATGGTGGAGAGAGCTGGAAAAATCACACAAGAGCCGAGAAATTAGGATCATGCCTGATTTCTTGGCTCTCATGATCTTATGAGAGCCAGATATCTGGCGAGGTTAGGTCTCACTAGGAATGAGCAAGAAGCTGAATAAATTATGTTAATTTATTGTAATACTATTTTACATGGCATTAGCGAGCTTGGCATTCAATCGTCTGGACTCGTTTGCCTTTATGGCTTCACCAGGAGATGTTCAGTCCGGCCAGGGAAACACCTGCTTCCCATGAATGGGGAATAGCCTTGTTGGCCTCACTGGTGGAGCCGGACGCCATTGAAGTGCACCGGGGAGGCCAAGGGCAAGGGAGGATGCCCCTTGGACAGTATCAGCCTGGCATCTTGGTTATGTTCACCAGGCATCTTGGCACTGCCCCCAATGGGCGGGGCCCATGGGGAATGGGGCATATGGGGACCTTTGGGGGTGGGGCTTATGGGAGCAAGACCTGAAGGGGTGGCCCAATCAGGGGGTGTCTGATGCTGCTCTGCATCATGATCAGACTGGGAATAGGGTGACCCATTGCCACTCTGCAACTCTGGTGGGGAGGAAGGGCACCATCGGTCTGGGCAGCACAGGGGGTGGGAGGTGTTGGGGAGTACATGTCTGTGCAGTGTGGGCCTTGTGATCTGCTGTGGGACCCCACAATTGGTGGGGTTGCTTTAGGTTAGCTCCAGCAGTGGGGGCCTGACAGTTCTCTCTCTGTCTGTTAGACCCCTGCTGTTGGAATTGCACATGTGCAGAATAAGAGGTCTGCACATGCGCAACAACTCCCTCTGTAAGCTGGCTGGCAAAGTAAGCCCATCACACTGCACTGCAGCAGTTAGAAATAGTCGACACCATTTTTTCAATTTTAAATCTGTAAAATTGGGCGTGAAAACTCACCCAAAAAACGGATCACGAATACTCCCATTTTCACACTTGCTGCACACTCAGAATTATTTTTATAAAATTCCATCCTGTCTCTAAATCTTTGCATAATAATGACTCCTAAACCCAAAGGAGACAATCTTAATCTACGCTCGGTTCATTTCTCCATGAGAAATACTTGTACATTCTCATCATTTGGGCCAGTCATGAATGGCAAAATTGAGCACCATGTCCTTGTGAGTTTCTTCACTAAGTTCTCTGGCAGACTCTGCTAAATCATTTGTGTATGTAAAGCAATTTACAGGGAGCTTAGTGGCTAGAAATGAATCAGTCTTTGTAGGAAATCTCAAAAGAACATCCGCATTTACATGATCTGTTGACTTATTATATATTATACTGATGGCTAACTTTATGATCTGTTCCTCCTCAATGGAAGAACACTGTGTTCCATTAACACTTCCTCAATGTCACAGACACCCTGACTGATTCCTACTATAAATAACTCAGCCTAGTGTAACTACAATTTCTTGAGCCAATTTCTTCCCATCAGGGGATCTTTTGTTGCTTCTACTTACCACCAATAAGATCCTGAGCTTTATAATTGCTGGCACAGGGTGTGCAAAGCAAGGAAGTTATGATGAGCCTTTACAAAACACTTGTTTAGCCTCACCTGAAGTATTGGGCAGGATTTTCCATGCGCCCCCATGGTGTGTTTTGCAGTGGCGGTGAAGGCCCACCGTTGGCCTGCCACTTGTTCTTTTGATCCCGCTGCTGTCAATGGGGTCTTGCATCCTATGCACCCCCGACTACTGGGAAATCCACAGTGGGAATTCACTGTTGGCAAGACCAAAAGATCTCACAGCACCACGGAGCCAGGTTCGATTCCCAGCTTGGGTCACTGTCTGTGCGGCATTTGCAAGTTTGCCCCCGTGTCTGCGTGTGTTTCCTTCGAGTGTTCCGGTTTCTTCCCAAAGTTCAGAGATATGTGGGTGAGGTGGATTGGCAATTCTAAATTGCTCCTGAGTGTCAGGGGGACTAGCTTAGGTAAATATATGGGGTTATGGGGATAGGGCCTGAGTGGGATTATGGTCGGTGCAGACTCGATGGGCCAAATGACCTCCTTTTGCACTGTAGGATTCTGTGATTCTATGATACAACATGGTTTCCTGCAGAAAATCTTCTCCTCCTTCTCCCTCTCCTCTTTCAGCAGTTGCTTTGCCCTGCATGGCCTCTACTCATTTTTTGAGTAATACTGTATGTCAGTGGTAACACCCACTCATGTCTTTTAATAACTTCTTTGTACAAAAACTTGGAAGTCAGCAAACAATCATTGATCACCTCTTCTGGAATTGACTCTACACAAACAGTGACCCAAGCTAGGAAATGAACCTGAGTCCCTGAAACTGTGAGGCAGCAGTGCTAACCACAAGAACTAGAGGGCACAGCCTCAAAATATGGGGGAATCAATTTAGAAAAGTGTTGAGGAGGAACTTCTTCTCCCAGAGGGTAGTGAATCTTTGGAATTCTCTGCCCATTGAAGCAGTGGAGGCTATTTCGTTAAATGTGTTTAAGTCACAGATAGATAGATTTCTGACCAATAAGGGAATTAACGGTTATGGGGAGAAAGCGGGAAAGTGGAACTGAACCACTTCAGATCAGCCATGATCTTATTGAATGGTGGGGAGGCTCGAAGGGCTAGATGGCCTACTCCTGCTCCTATTTATGTTCTTATGTGCCACTGTGCCACCTTCAATGGAACACTTCACTGACTGTTCATCACAAATGATCTTGGATACCAGGATCTACAGAGATTAAGATAAAGTAACTCAACAGTTTAAAAACGGCATATTATTTAAATTAGTTTGTAAAATTATGAAGACAGGAATGAATATTTTGATTGAAATTATTCTCAGTACAGTTTGCTTCCTAATCCAGTTATTGAGTAGTGAATGAATCGGGAGTGAAAGGTGAAATGGCATCCTGCATTTTCAATTCTCTACATGGTCTTTCCCCACTCAATTTCTACTCACACCAATCCAACCCTTCCTATTTGCTGTCCTTTCCTCCGCTCCATCATTGGTGGCAGAACCTCTGAGTCATGAGAATGCTCTTCCTAAACCCTATTGCCTTGCTACTTCTCTCCCCACACTTAAAGACCTCCCAAGAATATACCTTTCTAGCCATAGTTTATCTTTCTTTTCCAACTCCTTGTATACTGTTGACCATCTATTCTTCTCTGTGAAGCAGTTGGGAAAAATCAATTGAAATTAAATTTGGGAATAATCTATAATGAGTGACTGAATCAATACAGCTCATTTTACACTATCAGCCAAAGTCAAAACTATCTCACGATGATCAAGGCATGATTTAAACATAATTTGTTGTTGTCAGTAAGAACTAATGTGTTCCTCCTCTACTCACTGGATTGACAGAGTGGGTGGTTGAACAAGCATAAATGATAATTACATTTTTTAAATTCATTCTAGCTGGCTAGGCCAGCTTTTCCCCTCATTGCCCTTTGAGAAGAAGGTGGCTAAAATTGCTGCAGTCCTGCTCTCTCACAGGGTGAGGGCAGGTATGTAACTGAAAGTGGTGAGAGTCTGCTGAAACCCTGCTGGTTATTGAAATTATATGTCCTTCCCACTAACCTGGGATAAGAATGATTGGACCTTACCTCAGTTATCAATATTAAATTGCCCCTCACTACCCGACGTAAACCAGGTAAATTTAAAGGTCCGGTCAGGTTTAAAGGTCCTTGACTAGACAGGAAGAAGGTCAGAATCTAAGCTAAGTGTTACCCCACTAAATACAACACCCTGGACCTTCGAAATTCAGCCCATGAAGTATGTTTTGGAGAAATGGGTGGATGGAGCCATTGACTTTGTACCACACTCACTTGCCTTGACGGCATTTCACTCTGTTCCCCAGATGAAAATTCTTGATGACAGAGATTTCTCCATTTGGGTCTGACAGAGTGATTGCCGTTCCTTAGAAGATTTGATCCAATGCATTTCTTACTGTTACTTGTTGGCATATACTTGAGAACGAATGAAAAATGTTGTAGCAGAGGTCTCTCATCAATTGAGTCATAGTGCACCAGTGAAACAGCTTAGTGTTCTCTCACAAGAACGTTATGTTCTGTTTGATGAATGAAGTTCCAGGTCAGAACAAAATGCTTTGTCAGGTGTCAAAACATGGATGGCTCTGCTTCCTGGTTTTAAAATAAGGCAGTGATTATTATTACAGATATAGAAAACACATAAAGCTTTTGTTTTTCCTCTAGAAGTAAATTGATGACAAAATTATTTGGATTATTAAAGGCTGGTGATCAACTATACATGAAAAAAAAAATCCAGTTGATCTTTTATCTATGTCTCAGCTATGTTGCAGTTTTTTTAAGTGTAACTTGCCTGGAAATTGACGGAATTGTCAAACAACTGCAGAATATTAAAAGTCAATTATGTTCAATACAATTGGAGTTTCCCTCATCTTTTACACTACTTTTAAACACATTGGTCAGAATTTTACGATCCCCTACCAGCAGGTTTTTAGGCCAGTGGGAGCATGAAATTGAAGGAATGGGATTCCCTCTAGGTTCCTCCCAGCCACAACTTCATACTATGTTATGCTGGACGGTCAAGGTCCCAATTGAAGCCCTTAAGTGGTCCCCCTTCTTAATGTCTATGGCCTCTGAAACTTCCTGTCCCCAAGAACTCCACCATCAGGCCTATTCTCCCCTTCCTGCTCTGGGACCACTTGAACTTGCCGAGGCCTCCAGTACCTGGAATTAGTGAGACATCCTCATGCAGTTCTTCTTCTGTCCAGTGTAGTGCTGTCGCTGCAGGAGTTGTTGGCTGCTCTAATTGCTCATCAGCACTCTCAGGCAGGACTTCCTCCTCAGTGAAGGACAGAAATCCTGCCTGTAGCCATTTAATGCTTATTCAAACGTAAAATGCTGGGGGACACTTGGAGTTAGTGGGGCATCTTTGGGAAACAAAAACCCCACCATCTGAAAAATTCGGGACATTGTTCAACAAGTTGGCCATTCCCTCAGCATTCGTCCTCTCTCAGGTGAACTATTCACTTTGGGAGTTTTTATTAATAGTACTTAGCTGTGGTCTTCAGAAGAAGGTCCAAAAATTAAGTTAGATCTTTTAGGAGCAAGGGCATTAATTGGTATATTTAAAAACAAAAAAAAAGACTGACTACATTACCCCAATCTAGCTAGCAAGCCAGTTCTGTTTAGAAGCAATTATGTAAGCATAGGTTTTTCACTGCTGATGGATTGACACTAATTATTCATGCTGTTTTTTTATGATAAACCCATTTTAGCTCCATTATCAAAGCAATTTAAAAAATCACTTTAAAATATTGCTCATCATTGGAAATTTTACATTAATTTATACAAATGAGTTGGTGCAGAAATTTTTTAAAATCTTATCTCAGTTTTATTTTTTTCATTGGATGTGGGTGTCACTGGCCAGCATTTATTGCCCATCCTTAATTTCCCCATGAAAGATTGAAGGGCTTGTTAGGTTACCACAAAGAAGGTGCCAGGGATCCAGAGTCACATGTAGGCCAGAGCTGGTAATGATGGCAGATTTCTGCTCCTGAAGGACCGTTATTATGAAATCAACATTAGTTTCATGGTATCATTAGACTTTTAATTCCAGATTTTAAAAAAATCAAATTCAAATTTCACTATCTGCTGTGGTGGGAGTTGAACCCAGGTCCCCAGGTGACAATACCACATCACCATTTATAGAATTGAAGAATCCCTGCAGTGCAAAGAGGTCATTCAGCCCAACAAGTCTAGACAACTTTCTGGCAGAATATTTTTACCTAGCCCTCTTCTCCTGCCCTATCACCCTACACATTTCCCATAGCTAATCCATCTAACCTAGTACCTTGGGTCATAACTTGGCAATTTACTATGGACAATCCACCTAATCTGCACATTTTTGTCTGTTGGAGGAAACACACGCAGAACGTGTAAACTCCACACAGAGAGCGACCCAAGGTCAGAATTGAACCCAGGTCCCTAGAGCTGTGAGGCAACACTGCTAACTACTGTGCCATTGTGCCGCCCACAGTTAATGTGGATAGTTCGGAAAAATTCCAGAAGGAGTGGCATATTTACTACAATGTTGTCCTCTCTGACAATGTGAAAATGGTACAGGCTTATACCCTGTAAATCTAGTGGGCCCCAAGCCTGTCAAAAAGTTTGAGTCATTTGTTTTCCAGACAGTGTATGAAAGAGATGACGCTAAGATAATCCTGAAATGGTTTAAGAACATCAGTCTCCTGGTAAAAAACATAATCATTGATTGACTTGCATTCAATTCAACAAATTAAAGAGCAAATGAGACAATGCAATTCTAGTGAGCTCTGATGAAGGGTCATCTCGACTTGAAACGTTGGCTCTATTCTCTCCCCACAGATGCTGTCAGACCTGCTGAGATTTTTCAGCATTTTCTGCTGGTCACCCTAAAAATATTGGCAAAGAAATGTTCATTCAGAACACTCACTAAAGCCTTAATCAGGGATCAAGTAGTTTGTGGAATGTATAGCGACTTAGTCTGCTATGAGAGAAAGACTTTGGATGCTCCTGATGAGCACACAGATGAAACATCCCGTGTGTGGCTAACAGTGTGGACACTGACCACAGAAAGATTGGTGTAAGCACCAGTGTTCTCAGCATGTCTAAGCAGGCTGAATGCAAGATCCTCAGACTTTATTATCACTCAACATAGAATTGGCTTTTGATTTTCAGTTTTCTTTCCAATGGAAAAGAGAGAGGTGTGGAGAAGGATATGCAATGGGCTATGAGTTTAATTAATGCTTCAAGAAATATATATGGATAGAATTATGCATTGTTATCTAGTTCAATGTTTTGTCTCACAATCGTTTGTGCATTGTTTCCTATTGTGCACACTGTTACATCTCATGCCACCAGGTCTCCTGGATGGGGAAGATGTTAAACCGAGTGATCATTTGAAGATGTGATGATGCAGCTACGAAAGAGGTCACATGTTGGGAGTGTGGGAGTCATCCCCAGAAGCATAGGCAGAGCACAAGTATTGAGGTAGTGTGGAGCTCGTGAATAAATAACTTATTCAAAGTCCTTGGATATCACACTGTCCCAGAATTTGGTTTAGAATTAGGACATGTATAAGCAACAGATATTAAGTGTTATATCAAGTGTTTTAATTCAGAGTGGAATAAAACCATTTCAACAGGCAGGTCATTCAAAAGTTAGTATCAGCTTAAGAAATTTTAACTGTCCCAGGATCATGAAGTCACTAAAATACAAAAGTATGGTTTGAAGATCCATGGGAATCAACAGCCCATAAGTTCTTCTAATTACCTTTCTGCAATTATAACTACTAACTAGAGTGCAAAAAGAATATCTACAGGTAACAAGCAAATAATAAATAAGCAAACTTCCTAACCTTTGACATTTAAGATATCATCATTTGGAACAGTGGTTATTTGGACATCTATATACTTAAGAATCTTGACACGTTAAAAATAGACAAAAGTCGAGATGTGCCTCTAACAAACTCCCTGTCTGACTATATATCTTAGACACCTGACATTCAAGCAGGCTCTAAGAACATTAAATCACATGTTTGGTGATAAAACACATTTTGCCAGAGAATATTACTCAATGCAAGAGGTAAACGCACAAAGGGACTACAGTGCCAAATAAGTAAGAAATATGTGTATAAACAAGTAGAGTCTACAGACCCGTCACTCACTTTATCTCCTGTGAAGAGTGCAATCAAAAGAGTTCTGTTCTGCAAGGCTGCTTCGTCAACAAAGACCCATGTCCCTCATGGATTTTGTAAGTATGTTTCTATCAAACTTCTTAGAAATGTGTTAGAGATTAATATGAGATATCTCGAGATTTTCCATATTTAGATGTATCCTTCTTTTAGAGAAGTTTGTTTGTTAACAGATTGACTGTTAATTAATTTATATATTTAATTCTCCAATTCTGTATGTATCAACTGAGAGTATTTTATAACAAAATATTATTGAAATAAACTGCGTACTCTTAATCACACAGGTCTTAGATCCGAGACACTCATTTAGTCAGTCTTAAACGACAAGGATTCACGACTGGCAGAGGTCGGGGGTTTAGTCAGAAGTGACAAATCCAAATATTGCCCATTAGAAAGTAACTGAAATCCTGTTTGAGACACAGAAGAGTGATCTCTCCTGGTGAGAGCTGTTCTGGGTCTTAACAGAGAAACAGATTTCTCTCTGTTGGTGGCTTAGCCTGATATAGGCTTGTAAGATAGTCCCTTTGGATCTGGAATACCTAAACCGCTCACAGGCAGGATTTCATGGCCTCGCTTGACCTAAGCCAGAAAATCCTGTCCGAGGTAAATGGACATTTTCAGTGTCTGCTCTTCGCTCACTCTGATCCTGTGGTTGGCAGGGGAGTAGAATTCTGGCATTTGTTGTCAGTCATTCAGGGAACCCTAACATCTCCATGCCATGCAAGGAGAAGACTTACCTTACCTCCAGGTCACAGGCTATACCCTTCTTTCTCCTGTGTTCAATTTTAATTTCTTGCATTTTAACTCTGACAAGTTCAATGAGATTCTGAATAAGCAAGTTGAACTTTGATTCCAAGCATTTTAAATGTTTAAGACTAATCTGTGTTCATAAGTACACATTTTTTTCAAATATTCTTTCAAAATATGTTTATATTTCAGTTTCTATATTAATCCACAAACATAATTTATTTCACAACCTGAAAATGTAAACACAAGTGTAATTCACTTCTTTTAACTTCTGGGCTTGCTATCTGTGAGAATGCTTCAATTTGATTGGTTTGATGAAATTACTGGTGCTGCATGCCTGGATGAGCAATTCATAAGAAATAAAGGAGTGGACCATATTTATATATTCCACATGATATTCCAAATATGGACTCACCATTCATCTGTTACAAAGGTGGGGCGGGCTGTTAACGCACAAATAAGTGCGGCGTGCAGGAATGGGACGGCCGTAATTATGGGGGATTTCAATCTGCATATTGATTGGTCGACCCAGGTTGGACGCGGTGGGCTCGAGGAGGAGTTCTTGGAATGCTGCCGGGATAGCTTCCTTGAACAGTGTGTGTTGGAGCCGACGAACTATCTTGGATCTGGTGTTATGTAATGAGGCGGGTAGAATTAGGGACCTTGCGGTGAAGGATCCTCTTGGGGAGAGTGATCATTGTATGGTGGAGTTTCTGGTGCAGATGGAGGAGGAGAAAGTGGGTTCCCAGACACGCGTCCTTTGTTTGAACAGAGGGGAGTACGGTAGGATGAGAGAAGAATTGGCGAATGTGGACTGGGGGAGCGCGTTGGAAGGTAGGTCTGCTGAGGAGCAGTGGAGGATCTTTAAGGAGATCTTTCTTGGCGCTCAGCGGAAATTTATTCCGACGGTCAAAAAGGACCGTAGGAGGAGAGGTAATAAGCCGTGGATAACGAAGGAGGTGAAGGAAAGTGTTAAATTAAAAGCGGAGGCGTTTAGAGTAGCTAAGAGTAGTGGGTGAGAAGAGGATTGGGAGAGGTTTAAATGTCAACAAAGATTGACAAAGAAGTTGATAAAGAAGGGTAGGATAAACTGTGAAGCTGGGCTAGCGCTTAATATAAAAAAGGATAGCAAGAGTTTTTATAAATATATAAAAAGGAAGAGGCTGGCTAAGGTGAACGTTGGACCATTAGAGGATGAGAAGGGGGACTTAGTGGTAGGGGATGGGGATATGGCTGAGGTCTTGAATAACTTTTTTGTTTTGGTCTTCACGGAGGAGGACGTGAATAATTTGCCGGGTGTTAGAGATGGAAAGGTGGTAGGACTGGAGGGTCTCAATGACATTACTGTTACTAGAGAGCTGGTGCTCGACAGACTGGAGGGGCTGATTGTGGACAAGTCCCCAGGACTGGATGGAATGTATCCGAGGGTTCTGAAAGAAACGGCAGAGGTGACAGTGGACGCCTTGGTGGTTATTTTCCAGACGTCGCTGGATTCCGGGGAAGTGCCGGAAGATTGGAAAACGGCTAATGTTACGCCGCTGTTTAAGAAGGGTGCCAGGCAAAAGGCAGAGAATTATAGGCCGGTTAGTTTAACGTCTGTTGTAGGTAAAATGTTAGAATCCGTCATCAAGGAGGAAATTGCGAGGCATCTTGAGGGGAATTGCTTGATAGAGCAGACGCAGCACGGTTTCGTTAAAGGGAAGTCGTGTCTGACAAATTTACTGGAGTTCTATGAGGATGTGTCTAGGACGGTGGATAAAGGAGAGCCGGCGGATGTGGTCTTTCTTGATTTTCAGAAGGCGTTTGACAAGGTACCTCACAAGAGGTTATTGCAGAAGGTCAGGGGACATGGAGTTGGGGGTAGGGTGTTAGCGTGGATAGAGGATTGGTTGTCAAATAGGAGGCAGAGAGTGGGGGTCAACGGGTGCTATTCGGATTGGCGGTTGGTGACTAGTAGAGTGCCCCAGGGGTCGGTGCTGGGGCCTCAGCTATTTACCATTTATATAGATGATCTGGAGGAGGGAACCGAGCGTAGGGTGTCGAAATTTGCTGATGACACCAAGATTGGTGGAACGGCAAATTGTGCGGAAGGTGTGGAGAGTCTGCAGAAGGATCGAGATAGGCTGGGCGAATGGGCCAGGAACTGGCAAATGGAATTTAATGTTGGCAAGTGCGAGGTAGTCCACTTTGGTAGGAATAATGGTAGGAAGGATTATTACTTACGTGGCGAAAAACTGCAGCAGGCGACGGTGCAGAGGGACCTCGGGGTCCTTGTGCATGAGTCACAAAAACCCAGCTTGCAGGTGCAGCAGGTGGTCAGGAAGGCAAATGGGATGCTGGCCTTCATAGCGAGGGGGATTGAATATAAAAGTAGGGAGGTCTTGCTGCGGCTGTATAGGGCATTGGTGAGGCCGCAGCTGGAGTACTGTGTGCAGTTTTGGGCGCCGTACTTACGCAAGGATATTTTGGCCTTGGAGGGAGTGCAGAGGAGGTTTACTAGGCTGATGCCGGAGTTGAGGGGGTTGAGCTACGAGGAGAGGCTGAATAAACTAGGCTTGTACTCGTTAGAGTTTAGAAGAATGAGGGGAGATCTCATTGAGACGTATAAGATGATGAATGGGATGGATAGGATAGAGGTGGAGAGACTCTTCCCGCTCAGAAAGGACAGTAGGACTAGGGGGCACAGCCTCAAGATAAAGGGGGGGCGGTTTAGAACGGAGTTGAGGAAGAACTTCTTCACTCAAAGGGTGGCGAATCTCTGGAATTCTCTGCCCGTTGAAGTGGTGGAGGCTGCCTCGCTAAATATTTTTAAGACGTGGGTTGATGGGTTTTTGATAAGCGAGGGGATTAAGGGTTATGGGGAGAGGGCGGGAATGTGGAACTGAACCACGACAGATCAGCCATGATCTTATTGAATGGCGGGGCAGGCTCGAAGGGCTAGATGGCCTACTCCTGCTCCTATTTCTTATGTTCTTATGTTCTTAAAACCAGAATAAATTCATTCATCTTATCTTCAACCAGTTTTGAGATGGATTTGAGTTTTACACTGACTCAAATCTTACAGGGAATGATTAGCGATTATACCAAGATCTTTTTCCTCCTTAACTTTGCTAAATTGAACCTTTTCATCGGGTATAAGTGCCTACTGTTTCAATTATGCAATGCTTCAAAAGTGTCCATAGCCTATGCTTAATTGGTCCATTGGCAGTTGTAATTTTTAAAAAAATATTATGATGAGAAATACTTTCCTCTGAGTCATTTCTGAATAGAATGGAAAACAGGTGTTCAAGGTTAGTCTCTCGTGGGAGTCTTTTCCATGAAATATTCAGAATTTACATGAAGTCTGATTTTAGCATCATCTTGATTTTTATCCCAAAGTGAATTTTATTAGTTTAAAGCAAATTATAGTGAGTTAGTTTTGTGCTCTGCATGTGTGCCCCCACCACCACCACCGCTCCCCCCACCCCCCCCACCCCCCCCCCCCCTGCCCACATGGGCACATTGAGCATTGCCTTGGCATCAGATTGCTTTAACTAATTTTGTTACAACACTTGACGGCTGCAAGGCAGGAAGAGAAATCCAGAGCCCAACTTGATTTTAATACAAATCTCAAAGGTGAAAGACCAGCCATTTTTGAGGATGGAAAAAACACTTATCAAAAGTTCAGTTACAAGTGATGTACCTCAAGGATCTGTTTTGGGGCCACTGCTGCTTGTCATTTTTATAAATGACCTAGATGAGGGTGTACAAGGATGGATGAGTAAATTTGCTGACGACACCAAAGTTGGAGGAGTTGTAGACAGTGAGGATGGATGTTACAGTTTGCAGAGGGACATAGATAAGCTGCAGAGCTGGGCCGAGAGGTGGCAGATGGAGGTTAATACGGAAAAGTGTGAGGTAATTCACTTTGGTAAGAATAACAGGAGTACAGAATATAGGGCTAATGGAAGGACTCTTAGTAGTGTTGACGAGCAGAGAGATCTCAGTGTACACGTGCATAGATCCCTGAAAGTTGGCACCCAGGTTGATAAGGTTGTTAAGAATGCGTACGGTGTGTTAGCTTTTATTGGTAGAGGGATTGAATTTCGGAGCCGTGAGGTCATGTTACAACTGTACAAAACTCTGGTGCGGCCGCACTTGGAGTGTTGCATACTGTTCTGGTCGCCGCATTATAAGAAAGATGTGGAGGCATTGGAAAGGGTGCAGAGGAGGTTTACCAGGTTGTTGCCTGGTATGGTGGGAAGGTCTTATGAGGAAAGGCTGAGGGACTTGAGGTTATTTTCATCGGAGAGAAGAAGGTTACGAGGTGACCTGATTGAGGCATACAAGATGATCAAAGGATTGGATAGGGTGGACAGTGAGAGCCTTTTACCTTGGATGGTGATGGCTAACACAAGGGGACATAGCTTTAAATTAAGGGGTGGTAATTATAGGAGGGATGTCAGAGGTAGGTTCTTTACTCAGAGGGTAGTAAGGTCGTGGAATGCCCTGCCTGCAGCAGTTGTGGACTCGCCAACTTTAAGGGCGTTCAAATGGTCAGTGGATAGGCATATGGATAACATTGGAATAGTTTAGGTTAGAGGGTCATTAGATTGGTTCCACTGGTCGGTGCAACATCGAGGGCCGAAGGGCCTGTACTGCGCTGTAATGTTCCATGTTCTAAAAGATTAGTTATCAGAAGAAGGAAACTTGAGGATTTTGTCTCCCAACACGGGGAATAACTGTAATATCCCCATTGCTGTGCTGTCTAATTCCAGCAAACACCGCACAGGCTGATTAAACCTTGCCTATTAGATAGATAGGATCCTACATTCACAGCATTTTAAAGTGCAAAAGGAGGCCATTTTATCCATCATCTTTATGCTAGCTCTCCCTGGATATACACTCCCTCCATCTTTATACTTTACTCTGTCATTTAAACAGGCATTTAATTCCCCAGGAACCAGGCTATAGCGACTCTCAACTCCTGATGGCTTGCTTTCTTTTCCCTTTTCCAGCTGGATAATTTCTAATCTGCAAACTGACTTTCACACAGTGGGTTCCCCTGGAGATGCCTCCTTCAAGCCAGAGCTAGCCAAATCTTCTAACCCTGTTGAATTCCTCACAAACCGGGGGGGGGGGGGGGGGGGGGGGGTAATTTTCCTAGCTCACTTCCCACAGGAATCATAATGGGCAGGGATGGGCAG
This sequence comes from Carcharhinus amblyrhynchos, assembly GCF_965287045.1. Lineage (NCBI taxonomy): Eukaryota > Metazoa > Chordata > Chondrichthyes > Carcharhiniformes > Carcharhinidae > Carcharhinus > Carcharhinus amblyrhynchos. Next base: position 327,016 of record NC_137331.1, read on the forward strand.
ACCTTGCAAAGGCCTGTTGACTGCAGACAGGATTTTCCAGTTTTGCGGTGGGCGCAGCTGGAAAATTCTGCCCCAAGTCTTGTCAATCCAATTGCAAGCTCCTACTTGCATTCTACGTGGTGAAAAATAGGGACTAGATACATCTGTGTCTTTGCTCTTTTTCTCTCTTTCTCTGATTCTGGCAGACTGGCCCCTCTGTGAAGTTCAGAGATATATTAAGAAACTCCTGTAAGCCAATAGTACTAAGGTTTTCTATGGCCTGTTTCCCTCTCAAAGCCCACCTCCATGGCAATATGAATCATATGGACTTGTATGCAGCTGAACAAGCTGATTAACTACCTTCTAAACCTTCAACTAAATTAATGGAACTAAATAGACAATTTAAAGTATAACCATTCATTAAATCTGATATTCTCAACATCTCACTGTGTGATTTGGAGATCATGATGTGGGTATGCCGGCGTTGGACTGGCGTAAACACCTGACGAAGGGACTAACCCCGAAAGCTTGTGAGTATATTATCAAATAAATAGGTTGGACTAAAACCTGGTGTTGTCAGACTTTTTACTGTGATTTGGAGATCAACAGCCCACCTACCACTGGCCATTATTTATAGGTGTCAATATCTCAACCTTCTTGTCAGAAAGACAACCTGCACCCCATTTATGTTTTAATAACCAAGTGAAGTCAAACAGAATTCAGAACAGATCATATGACCCTCTCGTTCCTCCATTTTCCCCAAAATTAAGGAGGCAGTCTCAAAACATAATAATCTTTGAAAGTTCATATTTTTAACAAAAGTCAGGCATTTGAAAGGTTATGGCATGCCTACCACAATACAAACCTCTCAAGCTAATCGATGAACACGTTCCCATCACTCATCCAGCATCTGTTCTGAACTGTCAGGATTCAGTCCATATTAATCTCAGGCACTTTCCAGCAATGAAAGCTTAACATCCATCTCCTGGAAACTCCATATATATTCAGCTATTCTGTTATAGTAGGCATGAAACCCAACCACATTGCTACACGATCATTGATGTTCTTCTCTCTCTCCTGCAAGATAAGGCGACATGTAATAGGAAGCAACAGAGTTCTGCTGGCACACTGAATAGTTAAGCCCCATGGAGAAGATGGTTCTCCATATCATGAGGTTAGCTGTAACAGAGCCCATGGCATCTGGTATCACTGAAAACATTGAGGATGATGGTGTGGTCTTGCCTTATTTCCCTTCTCAGCCCCCAGTTTTCTTTCATCCTGCTATTTAGTGTAATATACAAACTATGGAGCTTGATGGTTAGATGGATTGACCATGTTAAATTGTCTCTTAGTGTCTGATGATGGTTATGTAAATGTGTGGGGCTACAGGGAAGAAGCATAGGGTGGGCCTGGGTAAGGTGCTGTTTTGAAGAGTTGGTACAAACTTGATGGGCAGAATGGCCTACTTCTGCACTGCAGGGATTCTATGAATCCCTCCCCTTCTGATTTTTGCTTTCAGGTACCTGAGAGTGAGAGCAACATCACAGCATGATGTAGAAGCACTGTCACATGAGCTGACATCCTCGCCTCCAGCTGTGATATGGGCACTGTCCAAACTCTAGAGACTCATAAGAAATGTCATTGGCCATAAGTGGGCTGTAGATTTACCGGCAAAAAAAATGATTGCGTGCCAGCTCACTGGGCGGTGAGATAGCAGACGAGTTAGAACAAAGAACAAAGAACATTACAGTACAGGAACAGGTCCTTCAACCCTCCAAACCTGCACCAACCATGCAGCTGGTCTGAACTAAAATCCCCTACCCTTCCGGGGACCATATCCCTCTATTCCCATCCTACACTTTTATTTGTCAAGGTGACCCTTAAAGTCACGACCGTATCCACGTTCACTACCTCCCCCTGCAACGAATTCCAGGCACCCGTCACTCTCTGTGTAAAAAATCTGCCTCGTACATCTCCTTTAAACCTTGCCCCTCGCACCTTAAACCTGTGCCCCCCTAATAATTGACTTTTCCACTCTGGGAAAAAGATTCTTGCTATCCGCTCTGTCCATGCCTGTCATAAGCTTGTAGACTTCTATCAGATCACCCCTCAACCTCAGTCATTCCAGTGAGAAAAAAATCAAGTTTCTCCAACCTCTCCTCATAGCTAATGCCCTCCATATCAGGAAACATCCTGGTAAATCTTTTCTGTACCGTCTCCAAAGCCTCCACGTCCTTCTGGTAGTGTAGCGACCAGAATTGAACACTATATTCCAAGTGCGGCCTGACTAAGGTTCTATAAGGCTGCAACATAACTTGCCAATTGGTAAACTCAGTGCCCAGGCCGATGAAGGCAAGCATGCCTTATGTCTTCTTGACTACCTTCTCCACCTGCATTGCCACGTTCAGTGACCTGTGTACCTGTGCACTCAGATCCCTCTGCCTATCAATACTCTTTAGGGTTCTGGCATTTACTGTATATTTTCTATCTGTATTAGATCTTCCAAAATGCATTACCTCACATGTGTCCGGATTAATCTCCATCTGCCATCTCTCTGCCCAACTCTCCAACTGATCTATATCCTGCTGTATCCTCTGATGATCCTCATCGCTATCCGCAAATCCACCGACCTTTGTGTTGTCCACAAACTTACTAATCAAACCAGTCACATTTTCCTCCAAATCATTTATATATATTACAAACAGCAAAGGTCCCAGCACTGATTCCTGAGGAACACCACTTGTCACAGCCCTCCATTCAGAAACACACCCTTCCACTGCTACCCTCTGTCTTCTTTGACCGAGCCAGTTTTGTATCCACCTTGCCAGCTCACCTCTGATCCCATGCGACTTCACCTTATGCACCAGTCTGCCAAGAGGGACCTTGTCAAAGGCCTTACTGAACTCTATGTAGACAACATCTACTGTCCTACCCTCATCAATCATCATCACTTCCTCGAAAAACTTGATCAAGTTAGTGAGACACAACCTCCCCTTCACAAAACCATGTTGCCTCACACTAATATGCCCAATTATTTCCAAGTGGGAATAAATCCTGTCTCGTAGAATCCTCCCCAATAATTTGCCTACCACTGATGTAAAGCTTACCAGCCTGTAATTACCTGGGTTATTATTGCTATCCTTCTTAAACAAGGAAACAACATTGGCTATTCTCCAATCCTCTGGGATCTCCCCTGTAGCCAGTGAGGATACAAAGATTTATTTCAAAGCCCCAGCAATTTCCCCCCTTGCCTCTCTCAGCATTCTGGGGTGTATCCCATCAGGCCCTGGGGACTTGTCTATCTTAATGTTTCTCAAGAACCCCAATACCTCCTCCTTTTTGATCTCAACATGACTCAAACTATCTACACACCCTTTTCCAGAATCATCATTCACCAAGTCCTTCTCTTTGGTGAACACTGATGCAAAATACTCCTTTCATATCTCACCCATTTTCTTTGGCTCCACACAGACATTCCCTCCCTTGTCCTTGAGTAGGCTAACCCTCTCCCTGGCTACCCTCTTGCTCCTTATATATGTATGAAAAGCCTTAGGATTTTCCTTCACCCTGCTGGCCAATGCTTTTTTGTGACCTATTTTAGCCCTCCTTACTTCTACTTTTCTTGTATTCCATGCTTGCTTTGTGTATTCCTAGCCTTCTAGCTTTGACAAATGCTTCCTTTTTCTCTTTGTCTAGTCTTACAATATCTCTCATTATCCAAGGTTCCCAAAACTTGCCATACTTATCCTTCATCCTTACAGGAATGTGCCGGTCCTGAATCCCTATTAACTTACACTTGAAAGCCTCCCACGTGCCAGATGGTGATTTGCCCTCAAACATCTACATTCTTCAGTTCCTGACTAATATTGTTGTAATTAGCCTTCCGGCAATTTAGCACCTTAACTTGAGGACTACACTGATCTTTATCCATCAGAACCTTAAAGCTTACTGAATTGTAGTCACTGTTCCCGAACTGCTCCCCTACTGAAACACTGACCACCTGGCCGGGCTTATCCCCCAATACCAGGTCCAGTACGGCCCCTTCCCTAATTGGACTATCTGCATACTGTTTCAGGAAGCCCTCCTGGATGCTCCTTACAAACTCTGGTCCATCCATGACCCTAGCACTAAGTGAGTCTCAATCTCCCACCACAACAACCTTGCTACTTTTACACCTTGCCAAAATCTGCCTACATATCTGCTCCTCTATCTTCCGCTGGCAATTAGGTGGCTTATAGTAAACCCCCAACATTGTGACTACACCCTTCCTATTCCTGAGCTCTTACCATATTGCCTCACTGTATGAGCCCTTCAAGGTGTCCTCCTGCACTACAGCTGTGATATTCTCCTTAACCAGTAATGCAACACCCCCACCCCTTTTACATCCCCCTCTATCTGCCTGAAACAATTGTATCCTGGAATGTTAAGCTGCCAATCCTGTCTTTCCCTTAACCAAGTCTCTGTAATGGCAACAACATCATATATCCTAGTACTAATCCAAGCTCTAAATTCATCTGCCTTACCTGTTACACTTCTCGCATTGTAACAAATGCACTTCAGTCCACTAAACCCTCTGTGATTAGCAATTGCACTCTGCCTGCTGTTTCTCTGAGTCGTACTGGCCCGACTCTCTGGTTCCTCTTCAGCTAATTCACCTTTGCTTTGGTTCCCATCCCCCGCCAAACAAGTTTAAATCCTCCCGTGTGACACTAGCAAACCTCCCGGCCAGAATATTTGTGCCCTTCCAATTTGGATGCAACCTGTCCTTCTTGTACAGGTCTCACCTGCCCCGGAAGTGGCTCCAATGGTCCAGATATCTAAAACCCTCCCTCCTACACCAGCTATGTGTTGAACTGCACTATTTTCCTATTCCTAACCTCATTAGCATGTGGCACAGGGAGTAATCCTGAGATTACAAACCTAGAGGTCCTGCTTTTTAACTTTCTACCAAACTACTGCTGCAAGACCTTGTCACTCTTCCTACCAGTGTCATTACTATCAATATGTATCACAATCTCTGGCTGTTCACCCTCTCCTTTCAGATTGCTTTCTGCCTGTTCAGAGACATCCTGGACCCTGGCACCAAGGAGGCAATATACCATCCTGGAGTTTCTTTCATGTCCACAGAAGTGTCTATCCTCTAGTTCTGCAGGAACTAGTGAGTTGGTGTACATATGAACACTTTGATTAAATTGCCTGTAGAAGATCAAGCACACTGAGGCCTGGATTTTAAGGGCACCATGAAGACTCCGCACCTCATCCAAAATGGCACTAAATTCGGCAGTCTGATCCCAATTTCTGACAGATACAATTTTCATTGTGGGTAAAAGGGTCAGGATGTGATAAGATATGATAAGATATGGAGGTAACTCAAATAAAAGGTGAGGGGGGAAAGGTTTGTGTGGAACCAGAAGAAATGGCGGAGGTGCTTAACGAGTACTTCGCCTCAGTATTCACGGTGGAAGCCGATCTGGGAGATTTTGTTATGGATTTGCAGCAGATGGAAAGGATTGAGTACGTGAATATTAAGGAGGAGGATGTGTTGGAACTTTTGAATTCTATCAAGGTAGATAAGTCGCCGGGACCAGATGGGATGTACCCCAGGATACTGTGGGAGGCGAGGGAAGAGATTGCAGAACCCCTGGCGATGATCTTTGCGTCGTCAATGGAGACGGGAGAGGTTCCAGAGGATTGGAGGATTGCGGATGTAGTTCCTATTTTTAAGAAAGGGAACAGAGATAGCCTGGGAAATTACCGACCGGTGAGTCTGACCTCAGTGGTTGGTAAGCTGATGGAGAGGCTTCTGAGGGACAAGATTTACGAACATTTGGAGAGGTTTGACATGATCAGGAATAGTCAGCATGGATTTGTCAAGGGCAGGTCGTGCCTTACAAGCCTAGTTGAGTTCTTCGATAATGTGACTGAACACATTGACGAAGGAAGTGCCGTGGACGTAGTGTACATGGACTTCAGCAAGGCGTTTGATAAGGTCCCCCATGCAAGACTTCTTGAGAAGGTGAGAGGGCATGGGATCCAAGGGCCTTTGGCCTTGTGGATCCAGAACTGGCTTGCCTGCAGAAGGCAGAGAGTGGTTGTGGATGGGGCTTTTTCTGAATGGAGGTCAGTCACCAGCGGAGTGCCTCAAGGATCTGTTCTGGGACCCTTGTTGTTTGTCATTTTCATAAATGACCTGGATGAGGAAGTGGAGGGATGGGTAAGTAAGTTCGCTGATGACACGAAGGTCGGTGGTGTTGTGGATGATCTGGAAGGATGGCAAAAGTTGCAGCAGGACATAGATAGGATGCAGGACTGGGCGGAGAAGTGGCAGATGGACTTCAACGCGGATAAATGTGTTGTCGTCCATTTTGGCAGAACCAACGGGATGAACGAGTACACTATTAAGGGCAGAAGTCTGAGTAGTGTTGAGGAGCAGAAGGATCTTGGGGTCCGGGTCCACAGGACTCTTAAATCGGCCTCGCAGGTGGAGGAGGTGGTCAAGAAGGCGTATGGTGTACTGGCCTTCATTAATCGAGGGATTGAGTTTAGGAGTCGGGAGGTATTGCTGGAACTTTATAAGACCCTTGTCAGGCCTCATTTGGAGTATTGTGCGCAGTTCTGGTCGCCTCACTATAGGAAAGATGTAGAAGCTATTGAAAGGGTGCAGAGGAGATTTACAAGGATGTTGCCTGGACTGGGAGGCATGCCTTATGAAGTTAGATTGAGGGAGCTGGGACTCTTTTCCCTGGAGAGACGAAGGTTGAGAGGCGACCTGATAGAAGTTTACAAAATGTTGAGAGGAATAGATAGGGTGGACTCTCAGAGGCTATTTCCCCGGTTTGAAATGGTCGCTACGAGAGGACACAGATTTAAGGTGCGGGGAGGGAGGTTCAGAAGTGATGTTAGGGGTAAGTTTTTCACCCAGAGGGTGGTGAGTGAATGGAATCGGCTGCCGTCAGTGGTGGTGGAGGCGAACTCGCTGGGGTCTTTTAAAAGACTTCTGGATGAGTATATGGGGTTTAATGAGATTGAGGGTTATAGATAGGTCTGTAGGTTGGTAGGTGATGTGGTCGGCGCAACTTGTGGGCCGAAGGGCCTGTTTGTGCTGTAGTGTTCTATGTTCTATGTTCTATGTTCTATCACATGGCTTTTTTAACTCAGTGCTGAGTTCAAACAGAGACAATATTTGTTGGAGTTATATATATTTTTTCTGCAGTGTTGACTTAGGATTTTTAAGTTTTCCCATTGGAAATTCTGATCCTACAGGAAAGGACTCTTTGAAAGAGCATCCTACCCAGGCACACCCTCTGCCCTTTCCCCATAGCCCCACACATTTACCGAACCATCATCAGGCACTAAGGAACAATTTAATATGGCCAATCCATCTAACCATCAAAGGACCCTGAAACCTTCGGTAATCTTGTTTAATAGATGAAAAAATAACCATCTGAAGAATGCCGGACAGGAATATCCATCCTTTACCCAAACCAAGGAGCAGAAATGGGAGTTATGTCGCATGACACCCAGCTAGCCCAAGCTGCTAGAACCTGTAATATTGCCTGGTCAACCTTGCTTTCTGTTAAGTTAATTGCTCCAACACTATTTTTCTAATAATAGAATTACCTTCTGAGGGGAAGTAATACCCATACTAATAATTATGGAGGAAAATAAGTCATATTAATAACTGTGTCCAGTGGAAGGGTTAAAGACAGAAATCACAAAAGCCTACATAATGTTTAACTGCAGAATAGTAAGCAGCTAGTTCCAACTGACCTCTAGACAAGGAAGAGAGAAATATATATTATGCTAGGAAAAGGCCTTTAAATCACACATTGGACAAGATAGTGAATGATGTTCTGGTATTCAGACACAGAATGCCTAAAAGATGAGGGAAAACAATAGTCAATTGAGGCAAGTAAAAACCTTTTGTTAACTAGATATTATAATTAAACAACTGTAAGCTGATTGTGATTGGTTTTAAAAAAACTGTACTTCATATAATGTAACTTTGAGTGCGTAGAGATAACTCTGATACGTCTATTGGTATATGCTAATTACTTTTAATCAAAGCTGAGACTTTAATTGCCGATGTATTTCTGAATTTTTCACTGAATGATTTCATTCAGAGTTCTATAGCTATTGTTTTCTTTAATAAATCACCTTGACCTACTCTGTGACTTTGTCTGGCTACTTGAGGAGAATGATAGTTTTAAGAAAACCATCGCAACAGCCCCTAACATCTTTAATTCCTCCTTCTCACTAGACCCTTCATTTCTTAGGATATCTGGGAAGTGATTTGTTTCTTCCTGCCTGAATACAGTAGCTTTTTAATTGTTTTACCATTTCTTTGTTCTGTATTATAAATTCTCTTGTTTCAGACTGTTAGGGACATAAATTTGTCTTCACTAATCTTTTTCTTTTTATAAACGTATAGCTTTTATAGTCTCTTATTAAAAAGAAAGCCCACAAAATTGCTTCAAACATGACATGCTCAGTTTGTTATTCTTATCTAAAAGAAATGGCTGAAAACATTTTTGGCAAGTTCAAATATTCATATTAATTCATTCACCAGATGTGGGCACTGTTGGCTAAGCCAGCATTTATTATCCACCTATAATTATCCTTGAGAATGTGATGATGAACTGCCATCTTAAACCCATGCCGTCTATCCAGAGTAGATACATAGATAGTGCTGCGAGGAAGGAGCTTCAAGAAGTCTGACCCAGTGACAGTGAAGGAATGGCAATATAGCTTTGGGTCAGAATCCTGTGTGTCTTGGAGATGAATTTGCAGCTTGTTGTATCCCCATGCATTTGCTGCCCTTGACATTCTAGGTGGTAGAGGTTGTGTGTTTGGAAGGTCATTCTGAAGGAGCCTTAATGAATTGTTACTGTGTATCTTGTAGATGATGCACACTGCTGTCATTGTGTGTTGGTGAATGATGAGGGTGGTGGATGGCATGCTGTTCAAGTTGGCAACTTAGTCCTAGATAGTGTTGAGCTTCTTGAGTATTATTGGAGCTGTACTTATACAGGCAAGGGGAGAATGTTCCTGACTTGTGCCTTATGAAAGGTGGATGGGCTTTGGGGAATCACTAGATGAAATACTCGCCACAAAATTCCAATGTCCTGCCCTGTTCTTGTAGCCATAGTATTTATATGATTGCTTCAATTCAGTTCCTGGTCAACGGTAACTTTAGGATGATGATATTGGATGATTCAATGATGCTATTGAATATTATGGGGAGGTTGTTTGACTCTCTTGTTGGAGATGGTCATTAGCTGACACTTGTGTGATGTAAATGTAACTTATGCCGAAGAAGAGTAATAATGAAAAAAAATGGTTATGAGGTACACTGAGGGAGAACTTTGCGTGGCCTATGCATCTAACCAGTACATCTTTCAGACTGCAGGAGGAAACTGGAGCACCTGAAGGAAATCCATGCAAACACAGGGAGAATTGCAGGCTTCGCACAGATAGTGACACAAGCCGGGAATCAAATCCTAGTGCCACCACGCAGATTTCCACTTTGCAGGATTTACATGCGGACCAAGACAATTTTCGTTTTGGTTGGATACTATGGTATCGAAAGGCCAGAAGCTCAACCTATGTTCAAACTAGAGCATGATTTCAATTGCTTGGCAAAGTTTTCTGCTCCTGTTGTGCCTCTAGATGTAACTCACCTCTTGCCAGGATCACATTTCAAGTTGGCTGCCTTACCATGAACATCCAATCTATTATAAATATGAGTCCCAGCAGAGCATACGAAGATGATTGTGATTGATGATAGTCCGGTTCCATAGAGATGTGTTTTCCTTTCAAGAACTTAGGCTGTGGATTGTTTAAAGCTGGGCCACAGGACGCTGAGAAACCACTTGTGACAAAATAGGGACACACATGTTCCTGGCATTGATGGCACAGAACTTTGTTACCCCAATTTTCTTTTAGTTTTTAAGCTAATTTATTAATGTCACAAGTAGGCTTACATTAACACTGCAATGAAGTTGCTGTAAAAGTCCTCTAGATTGGCCTTCGTTATACTCGTTCAACAAAATGATCAGAATGAGGTAGCCAAATGCACTATTAACACAAAGATAAGTAAGAAAGTAAATTGCAACAAGGATATAAAGGCTTGGATTTTTATCCCTGAGGTGGTTAGTGGGAATCTGGAAAATACCTGGCTCAGTCCATCTGTTTCAGGAGAAAGTGTCAGCAAAGTGGATCTTCATTTCCAGGGTTAGGTGTAGACTGGAATGAGATGAAAGACTAGATTGGTCTAGAATGGAAGCAATCAGAGAGCAGCACCACAAACGACATCCACTCTTTACATGTTAAAGTTAATTTATTAGTCACAAGTAGGCTTACATTAATACTGCAATGAAGTTACTGTGAAAGTCTCCTAGTCACCACACTCTGATACCTGTTCAGGTACACTGAGGGAGAACTTTGCGTGGCCTATGCACCTAACCAGTACATCTTTCGGACTGCAGGAGGAAATTGGAGCACCTGAAGGAAATCCATGCAAACACAGGGAGAATTGCAGGCTTCGCACAGATAGTGACACAAGCCGGGAATCAAATCCTGGTGCCACCACGCAGATTTCCACTTTGCAGGATTTACATGCGGACCAAGACAATTTTCCTTTGATCTTAAAAAAAGTCTCTGCATGCTAATGCCTCAGAAAATTGTGTTTCCCTTTAGGAGGATATTTGGAAGACATGTAAACTCATGACTGAAGACATAGGAATGTGAGTAGGACGTTCAATCCTAAAATCTTTCCCACTTTTCTATTAGATCCTGGCTACCTGTACCTCAACTCGATCATTTCTTTTTCTCCAGAACTCTTGATACTCTTATCGAACAAAAATGATCAATTTCTGAATTGAAAGTTTAAATCAACTCCTCCTCATATCTTTAAGAGGGAGGGAGCTCAAGATTTCCATTACTTGTTGTCTGAAACAATGGACCTGATTCTCCCATCGCGACCCGCAACTTTTCTGGCAGGTTCCGTCGGGAGAATCGCATCGTTGGCCTTTTTTTGGGATTTACGCATGAGCCAGGAATGAATGCGCATCTCCCAGAGCTGGAGAACAGTCTGAATCCAGACCACGCAGGAAACTGGCAGGAAGAGAGGTAAATCATTTGAATTTTTTTAAAATGCAGTTTAAATTTATTTTGCATGTCATAGTCGAGCTAGGCCCGATAGCATCTTCCACCCCACCAGGAGTACTTCATTCCAGTGGGGTTTAGAATAGCTTCCCACATTTGGGGAACTAATGGGAGACCCTGCCGGAATGGAGGCGGTGCAATTGGTGCCCCCCCAGGGGTTGGGCGGTGGGTTATGGGCACCCTGGCAGTGCCAGCCTGTGCCCTCTGGCACCACCCAAGGGGCAAAGTGCCCAAGCCCAGAGGCACCTTGGCACTGCCCACCAAACATCGGGCAGTGCCAAGACAACAGGGCCTATTGTGGACAGGACCTAGGGACGATTGGTGGGGTTGGGGGGGTTTGCTGCCACTCTGCATTGGGATCAGTCTGGGCTGGAGGGAAGCCAGTGACTGGGGCTGGCTGGGGGCTGGTGGTCTGCTGGGAGTGGGGCAGCCTTCTATGAGGAGGGGGGGGGGGGGGGGGGTTGATCCTGGTTTGGGGGGGGGGTGGTCAGCGGGGGTGTAGGGGGTGTGGTTTGCTGGAGTGAGGGGGGGTGGGGGGATCGCCTCTGTGGAGGGAGGGGTGGACATCAGGGTGCTCCAGGATGGGGGAGGGGAGGGGGGCAGTCAGGACGGCTCAGGAATTGTCATGGAGGCCGCAACTGGGCCGTGGGGAGGGAACTGGAGGGGCAGCACTGCAAGGGTCCCAGGCTGGCCAGCGACTGAGCTGGCCAATAAACAGGGAGTGTGACAGATCGGGGCCACTGCGCATGCACAGAGTTCCAGAACTGTCAGACTCTGGCACGAATCGGCTCTGCCCCCCTCACCCCCAATTTTTAATGTGACCTCTGCAGTGCACAGAGTGGGGAGATTTGCACGAGAAGCTGAACTGACAAAACAGACGTGATCTGGAACAATTTTCTCACCAGTTCAGCACTTTTGAGAGAATCACCCCTCATGTTTCTGCTGGTCACCTGGAGCTTAACTGTAAATGTTGGTTTAGTTTCTGCTGGTCACTTGGTTTAACCTTTCTTAAATTTGAGGTGAAATATTCAATTTTCCAATTCAAAGGTAGAAATTTTGAATCTAAGAAAAATTTTGGAATGTCATGACTATTCACATTTATAGCCCAAGAACAGCATCTCATGTATCAATCAGAGACAGCACTGTAACCAACATTCATATCTGATCATCTCCAACTCTTTTGATGGTCATCCTTTCTTGGAAGTACAAAGCTTCCTCCCTCACACAGAATGACAGGATGAATGTTAGATATTTGTCTCCTTTATATGTTCTCACTCTTTTGTTAAGCCTTTTCCTGCAGCCAGAATAAAACAAAGGAGCCAGCAGTTTGCGTGATGATGTGCAGTGATTGTAATTATCACCACACAGCTAACAGTGCCTTAGGTTACTGCAAAATCATTCAGCCTCATCACATATTTCTTTTAAGTAAAGGAACTGTTCCAGACAAAGAGAAATTATGTCTCGTGTATCTGACATAGTGGACATTCATCACCAGTAATGAGAGAACGTGAAGCCTAGGTCACGTATGTGCGACTGACACAATGTCAAGATACGAGTGGGTTCCCTAAGCTTGCCTGTGTTGATAAAGTCATTAAACAATTTCAGGAAATGGCTCATGTGCAGAGTGTAGTGCAAGTAACTCTAACATTGGGAACCACCCCCTGTGTTCCTGTTGTGCAGCTTCTTAGGGGACTGCGAAAGCTGAACTCATGGGGTTTTATGCAAAAGTACATTGAACAAATCTTGTTTCAATAAAGCAGAGATCATGAGAGTTACGTCTTTCTCGTGTGAGGTGAAAACTATTGTTAGCTGTTAAGAGCAACAGTGAACTCCCTGTAAGTTGAGGAAATGGAAGCGTTTACATATGAACATTATAAGCCAGGGTACCTAGAGCTACAAGGAATCTCTTACAATTCAGAATAAATCTGCTCACAAGGAGTTAGATAGTTACACATAGCACATAAATAGATTATTCCACCCATTGGCTAATGGCAGTATTTAAGCTGCTTACCTCTCTAACCCTCTTCACCTAAACCCTATTTATTCAAGTAGAAGACTAACACTGCCATTCATGCAATAGGTACGAGTATGATAGCAAGCTTAGTCCTCACTGTTGCATCTTTGTGAATATCCTGTTCTATGAGATAAATCTATTTTAAAATTTGATGTAATTGGGTGAAATTTCAGGATTTAAATATTTGAATTACTTCCCTGACAGCTCCACAGGAATTTTCCACTCATCTGCAAACCCAGCCAGATTAAATCCGGAAATGGGTGGTATCATGTTGGGATCTCCAATCCGCTTTTCAGGACTTTAACCAACCCGTTCTCATTTCATGTTCTGAATCTGCCCACCTTGGCAGTTAAAATGCTTCTCATTCAGTCTACTCCTGCTCCTTCAGACAGATAATCAGTTTGCAGCTAATTTATGGGAAGCTGTGTGATGGCTGGTATGCTTCTTAGGTCCTCCAGTCACATAGTGGGATTTTATTCTAATTAGAATAAAATTTTAGACATTATTAAGCTTTGAATATAGTCACTGCAAAGTTAAAACATAACAGAAATAAGCAAAGCCACATTGCTCTTGGTGCTCAGGCACGAGCCAAATGGCCACCTTCTGCACTGTATGATTTTATCAATGGTGGGCTTTAGACCTCTGATATTTTTGGACCTGAAGCCAAATTTTCAGACCACTGAGCCTATTACTGATCCCAATAAAATCTGTAAGTGGAATGGATGACAGTGTCCCACCATTCCCCATTTCAATCAATGTACCACAGTGGAAAATGTATCAAAACTTCCATTGTAAACTTTGAAAAGTTTAAAGGTGAATCATATCAATTATTTTTTATCTATTTGTTATAATGAAGTTCCTATCTTGTCTTCAAATGGTGAAATAAGAAAGTAATAGCAAAACATGGCTCGCTGCTTCAAGAAATTGAATGGGTGTAAGTGACTACAGTGTCACCACCCACATCTATTGCAAACTAATGACTTCATTCAAACTGTGTAAACATGTTTCTTCATTCTTGTTGAATCAGCCATCAAGAATTCCATTAAGTCAGAGTTTAATCCATCCATCAATGCTCAAATATTTACAACAATGGACTTAGTACTTGACCCACTAGTGTCTGATAACTGGTTCTATACTTTTTGATTAAGTTAATTTACAGTATTAAAATAAATTGATCTTATATTGATCAATAGTCTCATATCTGTCTGTTAACAGTATGAAATCCCAAACAGATCCAATTGTTTCTGGTTGATCATTCAGCCTTAAATCAACTCTAATGACGAGATATTGGATTATTTGCCCATTGACTGTGGATGGATGGTTATCTTGTTTAAAGTTAATTCCTTTCAGTTGGTCTTAACTTCCGTCTCATTCTTCCTTTTCTGTAATGAGTATTATAGATCAGGATAAAGCATTAAGCCTATCTATTCGATGGTTCTTTTAGAGCTACTATGTATTGAACAGTTACACAATAACTGCTATAGTGGAGTACTGTCTATTGCTTCATACGTAAATCAAAATCTGGCATGGCGTGGTGGGTGGCATGGTGGCACAGTGGTTAGCATTGTTGCTCACAGTGCCAGGGATCTGGGTTCAATTCCGGTCTTTGGTCACTATCTGTGTGGAGTTTTCACATTCACCCCATTCTGCATGGGAATCCTCCTCGTGCTCTGGTTTCCTCCCACAGTCCAAAGATTTACAGGTGGATTGGCCATGTAAATTGCCTCTTACTGTCCTAAGATATGTAGGTTAGGGGGATTAGCAGGATAAATCTGTGGGTTATGGAGTTGGGCAGGGGTGGGCCTGGGTAAAGTGCTCTGTCAGAGAGTCAGTGAAGACTTAATGGGCTGAATGGCTTCCTTCTGCACTTTATGAATTCTGTGACTATATTCTATGACATGTGCACTATAACAGTGACCACACTTCAAAAATTACTTTTTCGGGTGTAAAGCGCATTGAGACATTCGATGGTTGTTTTAAGCATTATATAAATGTATGTCTTTCTTTTTTGAATATAAATTATGAATACCTATTGAAGAACTGCAACTCTGTTTCTCCATTTAACACCTGCTGAAAAAGCATTATATTGAAATTAAATTACATTGCTGGCACTAACGATAGACCAAAAATCATGAAGTTAATCAATGTTTATTTCAGCATTTACCATGGGAATGGCAGATGTCACACTTAATTAGAGTTTTATTTTATCCATATATTGAATGGACCCATGAGAGACAAAGGCAATTTTCAGTAGATAATTTGCTGTAAGACACTTTTGAATGTAGAAGTATTTAGATTATCCACCTCTGATAATTTTAATGCCTTATACCATATTATTTTTAATCACTATTTTTCAATGAAATAAAGGCATGTGTGTGTGCCTTTTTATCATTCATTGCAGGGATTTTGAAACATTTTTGCGATTAAACACCAGATACACAATAGGCTGGAAAATACACGTAGGGGGGGAGCATGAAATGGTTTGCCCACTGCCCCTCATCCCAATAACAACCCCCCCCCACCTCACCCCAGCCCATCGACCCTACAGAAGGAGAGTTGGTGAGAAACCAACATTGTCTGCATTCTCCACAATGACCTGCCAGCTGGCAGGTTAGACAAGGGCCAAATGGAGAGAGAGTCCCACTCCCTGGAGCTGTTGGATAGATCGGCAGTGCCAAGAGCATGTGAATGGCTGCTACCAGAACAGCAAGAGAAAAAGGAGGAAGGGTCACGGATCCCTGGAGGAGATAAATCTGGGTTCATGGTGTAGCGTGGAGGTATTGTCACCAGATTAGCAATGATCGACTGTTGTAAAAATCCATCTGGTTCATTAATGTCTGTTATTGAGAAATATTTGGCTATAGTGTATTTCACTCTCTCACTCATGAGACAACCAGACAAAGACTCATGATGTGGAATTTTACCAGTTCATCCTGCCCACTGAGGCGCGGAGAGAACTGGTAAAATCGCGAGAGCCGTGAAATCAGGATTGCGCCCGATTTTACAGTTCTTGTGATCTTACCGGAACCGGATTTCAGTCTGTTTAGCGACCCCTGGGCTCAATTGTCCAGGCTCATTTGCCTTTACGGCCAAGTCAGGAGAGGTCCTCTCTGTCAAGGAAAACAGCTGCTTCCCATGAACGGGGAACAGATGTGTTGGCCTTGCCGGTAGAATCGGAGGCCATGGAGACCCCCCAGTGAGACCAAGGGCAAGGGGGTGCCCCTCGGGCAGTGCCCACCAGGCACATTGGCACAGCCCACTGGGCAGTCCAGGGGGCAGGGCCTATGGGTGTGGGACGTAAGGGAGGAGTGCCTATGGGGGTATGGGGAGAGGCCTGAAGGGAGTATAGGGATATGGCTTGAAGGGGTCAGGCATATGGGGGGGTAGGGCTGGAATGGGCAGGGCACATGGGAGCATGGCCTGGAGTAGGTGGACCAGGCAAGGGGGGGGCGCTGCTGTGCACTCTACAGGTGATTCATATGGGTGGAGGAGGGCCTACCGCCATTCTGCAGGAAATCGGTGTGGGTAGAAAGGGGGCATGTTCATTCTGGGTGCATGGGATGGTGGCACGGACTACACTTCTGGGTGCTGTGGTGCTTGCGATAGGCTATAGGCCAAAAATTGTCGGCGGGGGGGGCGGCGGTGGGGGGGGGAGGTGGTGGTGAAATTGATTCAGGCTGGCAGCAACAGCAGAGGCTGTTAACTCTCTCTCTGTCAAGCTACTGCTGTTGGAACTGCGCATGTGCAGACACAGACATCTACACGTGTACAAAAGCTCCTTCTGCTGCTGGCTGATGAATTAAGCCCAGTGCCTGTAGTAGCTAGAAACATCTAGCCTATTTTTCATGCACTATATGCGCAAGAGTGGGTGTAAAAACTTACCCAAAAAACAGTTCTGCAACTCTCTAATTTTCACGCGAGCTGGGCACTTGGCATTATTCTCATAAAATTTCATCCTTTGAGTTTCAGACGATGTCTTTATTATGAACTATAATACGGGCTAGTGCCAGTGTTCCAACTTGTGGTTCATCAGAAAAGAGCCTCGATCCAGGAACTAAACAGACATTTACAGTTAAGCTCCAATTGCAAGAAATTAGCACATACCAATCAAAGATCTACATTTGCACAAAATATCCATTTTGATTAGGTTTACATCATGTATAATATAGTCTAATTACAACATTTACATGTCTACCTTATTATAATATCACCAAGCAAGTATTTATTTCTACATGATTATCAAGTTATCTTTCTAACCAGTGGTTAATTAGCTCCCCTGAGTTGTCTCTTGTTATAACAGACACTGCGCATAATTCAATGGAGATGTTTTGTGTAGTTTTATGGTCCTTGATGTTTATCTGGGTCTGTTTTAATCAATACTTGTGGTTTTCTCAGTCTAGCAGCTTACAATTGATGTGATTTTTAAAGTTGTGTGATTATTAACCCTATCAATGTCCTTTAGGGAAGGAAATCTGCTGTTCTGGTCTGGTTGTCATGTGAATCAAGCGATGTGATTGACTCTCAAATGCCCTCCGAAATGGAGGGCAATTAGGAATGGGCAATAAATATTGGCCCAGGCAGCAATGTCTAGACCCCATAAATGAAAAACATTAGATGGTAACACCCTGAACTGATCCTTGATTACTTATTTGAATATGGTGCTGGGCTGTCAATTTTGATCTGTGCCCATCCTTATAGTATAGGGGTGCATTTTGAGATGAGTGGGAAAATGGTGGGGTTGGCAGAAGCAGCCTGTTTTATGAGTTTCTACCTCTCCCTGTCTAAGCTTCACCTTTCAAGGATGTGTAAAATGGAGCTTGATGAGTTGACCAAAGGGGTAGTGAATATAATGCAACCTTATAGGCACAAAGGTGTGAGCACTGCTTACAGATGGTAACAAGGAACCATTACTGCAGGATTTTGGCCTACTTGCCCACAACTTAAAGGTTTTATTACTTTCAGGGATTTCAGGCTGATAAGTACAGGCACAGTGGAGTGCAATGGATCAGGGGAAGTCTTTCAGAAAGGTCCACCATTTCAATCAGACTCCAGTAGAAATGGGAATGCTCTCAGAGCTGAGTTCAGGTGTTTAAGTTGAGTTTTACTGATTCTTATTTGACTTCCTTCTGCCAATTTTGTAGTGATTTTCAAAATGCTCTCCATGACTTTTTAAATGAAACCTTTTAAAAGATGTCTTTATATCAAGTCTTATTTGGCAGCATTTGTACACTTTAGACGTTTTAAATGTGCATATCTCATTTTATCAAGATTTAAAAACTGATTCTTATTGTTTAAAACCTTGCAAAATGAATAGGATATTGTAAGATAACTTAAAAATATCTCAAATTATCTTTCCAACAGATACTGCAACCTCGTTTAGGGATTAAGGAGAAAAAATGTCTCTTTCATTCCTTGGTCTTTATGCTTTTCGTCATAGGATCATACAATCTCTACAATGCAGAAGGAGGCCATTCAGCCCATTGAGTCTGCACCAACAACAATCCCATCCAAACCCCATCCCTGCAACCCCATGCATTTACCCTGCTAATTCCCCTGACACTAATTTAGCAAGGCCAATCAACGTAAACTGTACATCTTTGGATTGTGGGAGGAAACTGGAGTACCCAGAGAAAACCATACAGACACAGGGAGAATGTGCAAACTCCACACAGGCAGTGACCTGAGACTGGAATCGTACCCGGGTCCCTGGCATTGTGAGGCAGCTGCACTAACCACTGTGTCACCTGCCACCCTGTCAAATGAGGCCATGAAATAGAGAGCAACAAAAAAGAGCCAGATACCATTTCTGAAGGTTAACTATGTAGAATTACGGAGTGGTTTGGACTAAAACCCACAAAGGATTAGCTGTAATGAGCTGTGATGTCTTAGAAGGAGGTGACACAGAATCATGTGATCTGAGATTCTCAGAGAAAGCAGGGTAGAAAGAAGGTAATGTATGGAAGTGTTCTCATAACTGTAAATATGTTACCTTAAAGTTAAAGTGTTTGCAGGTGGCAGTCTTCAGGAATCATTGAAACTACTCCAACCTGACAGTGCAATACTATAATCAGGAAGCTATATTACCCACCTTAAAGAGTGCCTAGCAGGAGGATAACATTTGAGATAATCATAGAAGTTAGATCCCCTACCATGCAGAAGGAGGTCGTGGGCCCATCGAGTCTGCACTGACTCTCTGACAGAGCATCTTACCCAGGCCCAACCCCTCCCACCCTATCCCTGAAACTCCACACATTTACATCGCTAATACATTTAACCTACACATCTTTAGACACTAAGTGGCAGTTTAGCATTGCCAATTCACCTATCCTGCATGTCTCTGCAAGTGGTGCATGTGGTGACTATGCTTCAGTAACCCATAGCCTCTGTGGTATCTTATAGGAAGACCTGAAGCCAAGATCCAGGTATTGCCGACAGTGGAAATGAAGAGAATCACTGCATCTGGGCCACTTCAGTCAGGGACGGGGCACATGTTTAACATCACCCAAGTATAGCGATCATAATTCTATCTCCTTCAGGGATAGCGATCATAATTCTATCTCCTTCAGGAATAGCGATCATAATTCTATCTCCTTCACGATAACATTGGAAAGAGATAGGATCACGCAGGCTAGGAAAGTGTTTATCTGGAGTAAGGGGACATATGAAGCCATCAAGCAGGAAATTAGATGAGTAAATTGGAAGGAGGTGTTCTTGGGGAAAAATACCAAAGGAAGGTGGCAGATTTTCAAGGAATGTTTGTCTAGAGCTCTGCACGACAACGTTCCGATAAGACAGGGAGGTTTTGGTAGGTCACGGGAACCGTGGTGCACGAAGGTTGTAATGAACCTAGTCAGAAAGAAAAGGAAGGCGTACAGAATGTTTAGAGAGCTAGGCAATGTTAAGGATCTAGAGGAGTATATGGGTTGTAGGAAGGAGCTCAAAAAGGAAATTAGGAGAGTCAGAAGGGGTCATGAGAAGGACTTGGTGGGTAAGATTAAGGAGAACCCCAAGGCGTTCTACAAATATGTGAAGAATAAAAGAATAAAAGGAATAGGACCTATAAAAGGTGAAGGGGGAAAAGTCTATGTGGAACCAGTGGAAATGGTAGAGGTGTTTAATGAGTACTTTGCCTCGGTATTCATGGTGGAAAGTGATCTGGGAGGTTGTACTACAGGTTTGCGGCAGACTGAAAAGATTGAGTATGTGGATGCTAAGAAAGAGGATGTTTGGAACTTTTGAATTGCATCAAAATAGATAAGTCGCCGGGGCCGGATGGGATGTACCCGAGGTTACTATGGGAAGTGAGGGAAGAGATTACAGAGCCTCTGGCGATGATCTTTGCCTCGTCGATGGAGACGGGAGAGGTTCCGGAGAATTGGAGGATTGCGGATGTGGTTTCTATTTTCAAGAAAGGGAACAGGGATAGCCCGGGAAATTACCGACTGGTGAGTCTAACCTCAGTGGTTGGTAAGTTGATGGAGAGGATCCTGAGGGACAGAATTTATGAACATTTAGAGAAGTTTAGTATGATCAAAAGTAGTCAGCATGGCTTTGTCAAGGGCAGGTCGTGCCTTACGAGCCTGGTTGAGTTCTTTGAAAATGTGACTAAACACATTGACGAAGGAAGAGTGATGGATGTGGTTTATATGGACTTCAGCAAGGCGTTCGATAAGGTCCCCCATGCAAGTCTTCTTGAGAAAGTGAGAGGGCATGGGATCCAAGGGGCTGTTGCCTTGTGGATCCAGAACTGGCTTGCCTGCAGAAGGCAGAGAGTGGTTGTGGATGGGTCTTTTTCTGCAATGGAGGTCAGTCACCAGTGGAGTGCCCCAGGGATCTGTTCTGGGACCCTTGCTGTTTGTCATTTTCATAAATGACCTGGATGAGGAAGTGGAGGGATGGGTTAAACAAAGAACAGTACAGCCCAGGAAACAGGCCTTTCGGCCCTCCAAGCCTGTGTGGCTCATTGGTCCAACTAGACCATTCATTTGTATCCCTCCACCCAGTTGGTAAGTTTGTCGATGACACAAAGGTTGGAGGTGTAGTGGATTGAGTGGAGGGATGTCAGGAGTTGCAGCGAGACATAGATAGGATGCAAGACTGGGTGGAGAAGTGGCAGATGGACTTCAACCCATATAAATGTGTAGTGGTCCATTTTCGCAGGTCCAGTGGGATGAAGGAGTATACTATCAAGGGTAAGTCTCTTGGCAGTGTACAGGATCAGAAGGACCTTGGGGTCCAGGTCCATAGGACTCTTAAATCACCCTCGCAGGTGGAGGATGTTGTCAAGAAGGTGTTTGGTGTACTGGCCTTCATTAATCAAGGGATTGAGTTTAGGAGTTGGGAGGTAATGCTGCAGCTTTATAAGACCCTTGTCAGACCCCACTTGGAGTACTGTGTGCAGTTCTGGTCGCCTCATTACAAGAAAGATGTGGAAGCTATTGAAAGGGTGCAGAGGAGATTTACAAGGATGTTGCCTGGATTGGGTGGCATACCTTATGAGGATAGGTTGAGGGAGCTCGGTCTTTTCTCCCTGGAGAGACGAAGGATGAGAGGCTACCTGATAGAGGTTTATAAGATGTTGAGAGGTATCCATTGGGTGGATTCTCAGAGGCTATTTCCCAGGGCTCAAATGGTCGCTACAAGAGGTCACAGATTTAAGGTGCTGGGGAGTAATTACAGAGGAGATGTCAGGGGTAAGTTTTTCACTCAGATGGTGGTGAGTGAGTGGAATCGGCTGCTTTCGGTGGTGGTGGAGGTGAACTCGTTGGGGTCTTTTAAGAGACTTCTGGATGAGTACATAGGATTTAATGGGATTGAGCGTTAGGGAGATAGGCCTAGTAAGTAGGGATATGATCAGCGCAACTTGTGGGCCTATTTGTGCTGTAGTGTTCAATGTTCTATGTTCTAGTACTGCGAGGTTCTGCATTCATCAGGTTAATGACTGCATTTTCTGTAGGGTTTTTGATTTCATTTGACATTGACATACCCCCAGCACAGGTTAGGAAGAAGTCTGTCGCATTTCATTGGAAAAGTGCTCGACACTACTGATAGAACACATATTCCATTCAAAGCCCCAGCAATGAGTGTATTTGATCCAATAGGTGGAATTTTGCATTCTGTACAGAGTGCTGGCTGGGGCGAGAACACCACCATGTCACTCTCCAAGGATGAATTTCCTCTCCAGATCAATTAGCAATCGATGCAGAAAATCCCCAGCAGTGGGTTTCGCCATCACACTGGCAAACGGGGCCTGAGAGATCTGGTTGTAAAACAAATACACCCTCCACCCTCCAATGCGGAAATATCCAGACAAGCACATGACAGCTCTACCCCACATTTAAGCACCAGGACAACACCTCCACTTGACACAGGAGATCCCCCTGCCAGTCAGGCTCCCCAGGGGACCAGCTGCAGCACTGCCACCATTGCTAGCAGGTAGTGTTCAGCCAATGCCAGGGCAGTGCAAGGGGGCACGGGCATGTCTTTCTCCCCTTGGGGCTTTACTTGCCTTTGCATCCCTGTGGGTCCCCTTGACTGCTTCTCATTTTTCAATATCTGTTCTAAACCTGACCAACGTGACATCATGTCAGCGAAGGGCAAATTCTTCATCTGGGGCACATACGGCGGGGAAGCTCTTGAAACATATGTTAATTTATTAAAATAAATTTAAATGATGTTCACATCTTGGGAACATTGTTCCCCTTACTGGTCCTTATTGGTCTCCTCACTTGAGAGAGGATATACTGGTATTGGAGGGGGTGCAGAGGAGATTGATTCCAGAGTTCAGAGGGTTGGCTTCTGAGGAGAGACTGAGTAGACTGGGGTCACACTCACTGGAATTCAGAAGAATGAGGGCAGATCGTATAGGAACATATAAAAACATATCTTATAGAAACATATAAGATTATGAAGGGAATCGATAAGATAGAAGCAGGGAAGTTGTTTCCACTGGCGGATGAAACTAGAACTAGGGGGCATGGCCTCAAAATCAGGGGGAGCAGGTTTAGGACTGAGTTGAGGAGGAACTTCTTCACACAAAGGGTTGTGAATCTGTGGAATTCCCTGCCCAGTGAAGCAGTTGAGGCTCCCTCATTGAATGTTTTTAAGGCAAAGATAGATAAATTTTTGAACAGTAAAGGAATTAAGGGTTATGATGACCAGGTGGGTAAATGGAGCTGAGTCCGTGAAAAGATCAGCCATGATCTTACTGAATGGCGGAGCAGGCTTGAGGGGCCAAATGACCTATTCCTGCTCTTAGTGCTTATGTTCTTCTGTACATCATTGATGAGAGGCAGGGGCAAGGAAAATCTGAGAACGAGATCTCACCAGCAAGGTTCTCATTCCCGTGGTCTCACGAGACTTCCCATTGGCATTGCCATTTTTGCTTGTGGTGAATTCTGGCTGGAAATTCTCCCCATTGTATCCAAGGAGTGCCTCTTGTGGATTATTGTGACTGTTGGTGGTACTCACTGAGAACCCCCATAAATCATGGGAGAAGCGCTCATAATGCCTTCATCCTCAGAATCATCAACTTGTACCAATCCTTGGGTACATTACCTCAAAGACCAAGATGGCTATTAGATGGCCAGAGTTGGCTAAAATAATGTGGTTGTTGACAGTTTACTGCAGGACAAATAATGCAGCACAGAGAGATTCAATCATGCACACCTGCTAATAAGTCAAATGGCGGAGAGGAAAATCGGAGCATTGAAGTCATGGGGACCATTCTCCCATGATGGCCTGCAGCTTTTCTGGCAGGCAGGGCTGGGAGATGCGCACCGTTGGCTTTTTTCCAGGACTTGCGCATGCACCGGAAACGCAAGTGCACCTCCCAGAGCTGGAGAACAGTCCAGACCACACTGGAAACCGGCGTGAAGATAGGTAAGTGATTTGAATCTTTTTTTAATATAGTTTAAATATGTTTATCATTTTATTATCAGGAACTTACTGGTCCCGATTGAATCTCCCACACCACCAGGAGTACTCCATTCCGGTGGGGTTAGGGTAGCTCCCCAGATTATGGAATGGGTGGGTTATGGAAAGTCCTACAGCTGAGATCTGAGATTGACATCGTTATACATGGTATTATACAGCGAGAACACAGTAAGAAGTCTCACAACACCAGGTTAAAATCTGACAGGTTTATTGCCGATTATACAGCGAGGCAACACCAAATTTTTACAAAGATTATAAGTATATGAAGTACTCGGGGAAGGGAGTGGACAGTGAATTGAAAGCAGTTTTTAAACAGCTTTGCAGTGTTTAAGAATTAAATAGCAAGTCTGGCTAAGAGATCCTCCAGGGAGAGACAGTAACTGTAGCCTATTTCAATAAAAAACTGAACAACACAGGGAAGCTTCAAATGCTGGAAGGAAAATTTAAAACTGGTAAATCACCTTCAAGCTTAAAAAAAAACCACATCTTAAATTTGTGCTTCCTGAAAGGTTTGGGCACATGCACAGACCAAAGGTGCGTGGGTTAGGTTGATTGCCATGCTAAATTGACCCTAATATCAGGGGGATTAGCAGGTTAAATATGTTGGGTTATGAGAATAGGGTCTGTGTCGGATTGTGGTCCATGTAGACTCAATGGGCTGAATAGCTTCCTTCTGCACTTTAGGGATTCTATGATATCTATGACCAAATCAAATTGTAAATTGGGCACTTCAGCATAGGACAGTAAGTCTGAAGCTGAACAGGGTCAATACTTGCTTTATTGTATAGGAACAGTAGCAGATTATTGCAAGGCAGAGTGTGACCTCTGATCAATTTGAAGAAACCTTAAACAATTTCGAATCATGTTTCAACTTGGTGAGCAATAAGATGCCGGAGAAGGCCAAATTCAACAAAAAGATCTGGAAACCAGTAAATGCTTTTATTATTGACCTTTACAGGCTTGCTGAAGGATATGAGTGTGGAAATATATTAACAGAATTAATATAAGCTGTGTCATCAATGAATCCCTATTAGACTTATTGCAATCTAAGGAAGACCTCACTTTAGAAAAAATAATACAGCCAGTGAGACAATACAGGTCCAGAAACAGAACAGGGCAATAATAACTCAGAAAACCTCCAGTGACCATAAAGTTCCTTAAACCCAAGAAAGGAAAAGAAGCATCAGAAATGGAATTACTATTTGGAGGGAAATTACAAGTTTCCAGCCTTGCCAGCACTGTGGTACCAAAGAAACTACTTGTATGAAGAAGCACCCACATTTTAAATTTTTCAATCTTAAATTCAAATTTTATTAAAAACAAATTTGTTGGTACCTATGCACAACACTAGCACAATGCATTAAGTCATTGAGTATTTTGTTTACAGCACTGCATGAGAGTGGGTCACAAGGGATAGGCAATCATGAACTTTTGGATTTTTGTCAGCTGGCTGAATCAGTCAGCCAATAATGGGTTTGAATCCCATCTTTTCACCAATGTCACATCTCAGACTGAAAGAGTGACACTCAAGGTCAGGGATTCAGCTGCAAACATTGCACCATTTAATCCGCTGTGTTCAGTAGTTTTCAACCACATATAATCGGATCTTGGTTGATCTTTATCAGTATGTAACATGTGATTAACAGTACAACATAGTGTCCGCACACATTCTATTATCATTATGACAGGATCTAGCTTTCTACTCACTCATTTTACATCGCAATGTAGTTTATGTTTTATTTATATAAAAATGTGGGGCCATGCCCTCCCCCATCCACGTTTCAATCTATCTGCTACCATTCTGGTACGCAGGATAGTGAACATAATAATGTGCAGTAAATAAAGATTATGGAAAAGAAACATTAATAAAGCAAATATGTTGGCTGTTTTAACCCATTTTTCTCACTTAGATGTTTTAATTATCCTATCAGCATTTAGATTGACTTTGGGTCATCGTCCAATTATGTTTTTTCCACCAATGTCCTGAAGCCAATGGATTTCCTCTTGGAACTATCTCTATCTGCCATGCTGGGAAGACAATGAGGACTAAGGAAGAAATACCAGTTAATTCAGGTTGCACTGATATCTGTACACCTGGATTGACAGACAGAGGCAAACAGAACACATCTTCCAGGTAAGCTCCGAATTCAAAGGAGGTTTTGAGTTATGTGAATGTTTCACTTCTTGTCATGTTGATTTTATTTTCTTGTGAGCACCCCATTCTAGGTATGAAAGGCTTTCAATGACAATGCAGGAAAGAATTCATACCAGAGTGATGTACTTCAACATCGCCTGATGGGCCAGCTCATCACATACATCTCCAGTGCATTCTGTAGGCCCTGGCATATGTGTTTAATAATGATAGTGACAACTGTCTTTGCAACATCAGCAGGAAGCCAGATGCAAAACTCTGCCATCTGTTGTATGCGTTAGATTCTGGCAAGGCCACTGTCAGGAACAGTCAGCTGTGATCTAAAATAAGGCTCCATCTCATTGCTGGCATGCTGTAGGGCTGACTCCTGGGAGTGGTGTCTTGGAGTCACATTGAGAACACCCCACCCCCTCATTGCAATCATCTGACACAGGAATACCTTCAAATTAATCATCTAACAGTGAGTCAGAGATTGACCAGTGTTTGTCATTAATCTGTGGAATCATGTCTTCATCTTGGATTTTTTTTTTCCTTTTGAAGACTGGAGTAGATCATTCAGACCTTTAGCCTGTTCAGCCATTTAGTTGGACATTATCTCATCTGTACTTCAACTCCATTTACTTTGTATTTTTCAGTACCCTTTGACAAAAATTAATCCATCAAGTCTTGAACAAATTAGTTAATTCAGCATTTCTCAGCCTTTTGGAGATGGATGTTCTTGCTCTGGATTCCCTCACTCGAGGCAATAATTTCACTATTGTTTTAACCCAATTGAATCCCTTTATCTTTTTTTAAAGATCCTCGATTAGCCCTTAATCACATAAACTACAGGGATTACAAGTTGTACAACCTGTTCTGATAATTTTACCCTTTAAGCCTTGTATCATTCAAAGGAATCTCCAATGTACCTCCTTAATATTTTTCCTGAGAGCCAGTACTGCAAATTGGGCCTGATTAAGACTCTATAAAACTGAAAGATCACTTTCTCATTTCTCTATTTCATTGTCCTTGAGATAAAAGTTCAATATTCCAAGGACCTTTGCGGTTATATTTCATGCCCTCAAGCACTCACTTTTTATGATTTGTTTACATGGATACATAGAATAATTTGCTTCAGCAAATTGCCTATTCTCTACCCATTTAGAAAACACTCTGGTTGTCCTCAGATGCAAAATGGTTGACCCTTCATACTTGCCCACATTGAACTCCATCTGGCAGGATTCAGCCCAAGCAGTTAGCCTGCCCATCTCACTGTTGTATCCTACTCTCATTGACACAACTTGCTGTGCCTCCTTACTTTATTGATACATTAGATGGATAAGAGGAGCAAACCAAAAACTAACTAGTTGAGTATAATATGCTGAATTTGGACACAGGGCTCAGATTAGTCCATCCATATGAAAATAAAAACTGGTAAACTTGCATTGTGAGTAACTGCGGAGAGTGGCAATGGGTCATGATAATAGAGCTGCTGTTTGAACTTTATATGCAGACAAGTATGAAAATGAATAATAAAATATATGTTGCAAGAAGATAGTAAAGAGTAAAACAGAATTAAGACACAGATGACCAAAGTTAACAAAATCTGATTGAGCAAAAAACATTTAACAATTAAACACAATTTCTTCAGAACTCGATCAATACTAGGTCTAGAGGAGCAATATTGTACACGAATTATTAGTGCAAGATTAAAGTCAAAAAATCCCTAAAATTAGCTGAGCCTTGCAAAATTGCAGAAAATGCCTTTACAAATTGAAAGGTACCAAAGAAGATTGATTTCAATCCTCAGAGGACCAAAGCATAAAGAAAATCTTAAGCAGGCAAATGTGGTTTCACAGCAGGTTGCTCGCTAATAATTGGTAAAAAAAAATCAGTTCTCCCTTCAGAACAACATTCATTCAGATTTGAGCACTTGTTCTAGGAAAAAGAGCCGAACAAGAACAAAGATGTAAATGATTATAGTTAGATTGGGGGCTGGGAAGGGGGGGCCACATGAGATAAGCGTGGGAGCGGCTGTGCTTTTGCAAGCTCTGGAGCTGCTCATCTTTTAATCTGTTTTCTACCTTCATGTCTGACGCATAATTATCCAATGCTGATGTGTATAATCAGTGCTCTGATCCTGGAGGATACTGGCTAAATATTGGTGAAGGTGAGTTAAGTCAAGAAAATTCTTGTTTGACAGAGGTGATTGGGGATGGCTGGAGTGGGGTTGAGTTTGCAGTGGCGGTTCTGCTGGTGAGCGGACCTATGTTTTTGTGATTGTTTTGGCGTCGAGATGATGGCCACCATTATGTGTGCTGGTTGGGATGAGGGTCTTATCTCCCCGGCACAGATTTTTGATGCTCATTTTGATGAACGGCAATGGATCATAAAGAGAATGAGGAAGCGACTCTTTATCAATGAAGAGAGCAGTTTCCTCAGTGAAGGCTCACATTGGAAATCCTGCTGCGCGGGATGTTATCCATCCTGGCTGACTCGGGGAGATGGGGTCAGAGAAAGAGTATCCAGGTGTCCGCTGAATGGGAGAATTGGCTGCCATGCCTTCAATGATTCGGGTGCTCGGTGTCTCGGAGTTCCATGAGCACATTGTATCTAGTCTTGGGGGTCATTCGAAGACTCCGACCATTGATCTTACATTGTCCTGTCCTCCGTGTCTGTCAAGAAATGTTGGAGGTGGTCGAACATGTCAGGCCCTTGTCACCCGCCAGGGTCTAGGCCTTTTTTTTGCTGAGTCTTTGGGACGACAACATGGTGGAGTTGCCGAGGCTCGAATGAAACGCTGGGTGGATCCTGGATGTTGCACATAGATCCTGTCATAGCTTTGGCATTTTCAAGCTCTGTGGGTGGGTGCAGCTCATCACTAATCCTGAACCATGTTCCCTTGTAATTATACTCTTGATTTTGTGATTTTGTCTTTTATCCTGGCAAGGCTATATGATAAATGGGCCACAGAGGCATTTGTCACCTGTTATCCTGGGACACTGCAAAAATCAGGATTGCCTGTTTTATTGTTTTGATGGTATTCGGTCACTGGCTTGCGAGGCTGTCGATTAATTGTTTGTGGTTCTCCTTCTTTCCACTGGGGATTATGCTGAGTTGGTTGTATGACATGAAGGTTTTCCATTGTTTACTTGGTTTGTTTTTCTTTTATGTGCTGGAATCCTTGCATTTACACTGAGGGAGTACAACCTTAAATACCCTTCACTTTATTTTTTACATAAGGTGAGTAGCATCACTGCAGAGAGGTAGGTAGGTGGTTTGGTGTAGAGAGGGTTGGTATGGCCTTATAACTCCTCACAGTGGATGGGGCAATTCCCCCATTTGCACTAATGTGATCATGTATTTCTTTTATATTTTTTTTCTGTCTTGGGATTAGGAAATCTTTGCTTGTTTCCTGAGAAAGTACAGACAGATCATGTATCCTGGAAAAGGTTGGGCCCTTTTTTTGTCATTGTCATCTCTAATGTTGTTGGAGTGGGGGAATGATGTTGTGGTGCAGACCTGGGCGTAGCTGACTTATCTTTAAGATGTTCAGCTTTGTTCGGTTGATCTTCTATTTTAACTTGGCTGTGTGGCTAATGGTACTGATTACTTGATTGCTGAACTCCTGGAATGGATGGTGGGCATATTATTCCAATTGGTGGTGTTTCTCTGATGGGGGTAGATGGTGGATTATTATTGATTGTGGAACCTAGATGGCGCATTCGGCATAGAGAAAGGAATATTTGCTTGGATCAATGTACAGGAGTGATGTGAAAATTCTTGGCTTGTTGACCCTTATTTCAGGGTGTGGCTGAGTAGATTAGGGCAGTTATGGCTGTGTTTATCCAGTTTAGGTAAAGGAATTTTGGATTGGGAATAGATTACCCTCTCCCAAGATTCTTCCTTTTGGGACTCTGACTGCTCTCTCTCTCCCTTTCTCTCTCTCCCGCTCTCTCTCTCCCGCTCTCTCCTGAGACTGTACTTACCCTGGGGATTTAGTGTCCTGTTGGTTGCCGGGCCTGAAAACAAGTCGAGGCTTCAGCTCAACATTGTTGGACTTTTGTTCAGTTGGAGATTAGGCTGGTTGGAGGAGTTTGTCGCCTTATATGGAAACTTTCCCAGTCCATCTGTCTCCTAAGTCTGGGCTCTCTTGGGGGTGCAGCATCCTTTTCCTTCTGCTGTTCTGTTTTTGGTATCCATCTTGTGAATGTGTGTACGGAAAACTATGTCTGGCATCTATTGGGTAGTCCTGATGCTCCTCTTTCTGTCTCTGGGGCTTCCTTTCTTCATCCAGATAGTTGGGTGTAGATATAGGCTCTGGGTTGTTATAGTTAACCCTATCGTTGTTATAGAGGATTTCCCTTATCTTGCCAGGAGGAGGAAAGTCATAATGCTCCTTGAGACATCCTGTTGATGGGTGACTTGATGATTCTTATTCTCCTTGTTAGTAGGGTTTCCTTGATGAAAAATGGTTTAAAATTTCTGGTTTTAGGAAACTTGATCAGTGCTTCTGATATTGATGGAGAGGAAGGAAGTTTGTAATGTTTTAGGCCTTGGTGTGGTGTAGAAATCCTTGGCTTATTGGATTCTGCGCACATGAGTATATGCTGACATGCCACATCATATACCGATGTCAGAATCTTGAGATTCCCCTTGTCTGGGATTATCCTTTCATTGCTTAAGGATCCTGGGATGTTGAATTAGGCCTCACTTCGTTGTATATTATCCCACAAGTGATCCCGTGTATTGTGTTGTTCTGTCTCTGTTATCCTGTGGAGGAAGGTGTGCACTGTGGGGCCATGTGCTCATGATTGCACCAAGAAAACAGAAGACTGTTGGTCAGGCTCAAGACCAGGACTCATGATGGAAAGGTAAGTGCCCTCCCACCACCACAACCAACACCTCTGTCTATACTTCCCGTTGTCTCGGAAAAGTTGCCAGCATAATCAAGGAGCCCACACAAGTCAGGCACAATCTCTTCCACTTCTATTGGGGAAAGGATACAAAAGTCTGAAATCATACCAACAAACTCAAGAACAGCTTCTTCCCTGCTGCCATCAGACTCTTGAATGATTCTACTTTATATTAAGTTGATCTTTCTCTCCATCTTAACCATGACAGTAACACTACATTCTACACCCTTTCCTTCTCCCCTATGTACCCTATGAACGGTATGTTTTGTCTGTATAGTGTAAAAGAAATAATACTTTTCACTGTATACTAACACGTGTGGTAATAATAAATCAAACCAAATTAAATCAAAACACCCCCCCCCGATAATTTCCTGTCCATTTGAGAGGACTTGCATTTGTCCAGTGAGTCATTACATTCACATAGCATTTCCAAGGAGGCCAGTTTGTACACGTACATCTCTGTATTTATAAAATTATCCCTCCTATGTTGTGTTCTGTAGTGCACCAGTGCATACATTTCATAAAAAAACACTTTCAGATAACTTGCGGTTATGTAAGATGCTGTCAAAATGCCAGTTTCTGATTTAGATGCATGTTTTGGACAGTGATTCATGGCAATAGCCCTGATGTGATATACTTCTATGTAGCTATGGTGCTGTGTGAAAGGTTTCAGTGCGCAAAAAGTAAATAATCAACACGGATCTGTGCTTTCAGCCTGGCTTTGTCACTCCTTGGCACTCATAAAGGGCTTGTAAATTGAGCCAGACTTCCTAAATTTGACTAAAATTTTATAATATCTGCTCTCCATCATAATGACACATTCTGTTAGTGTTTCCTGGCCAAGGAAGGCTCAGTTATTTATGTGCTACAGTTGGTGTCAGACAATTTTTGATTTCCTTTCACAAATTGGATCTGCTACCTCAACTGGAAGGCTGAATTTAAAATAGTTCCATGATGAGCCAAGAATTTATTTAATGGTTCAGTTCAGACAGAAGTGGCAATTGGTAGATTGTGAGAGTGTGTTTGCAGCGCATCTGGTCAGATCAGCTCATCAGCTTGACCTCAAATGCAGGCAAGAACATCCTTCTGATGGAAGTGGAAACATGCAGTGAAATTTGAAAGAATTGGGACAATTAAAGCAAAGAGTCAAAGTACAGGGACAACAATTTAGAGCAACTATGCAATGCGTCAAAATGAATAACATCGCCGTGACTGAAATGACAGAATTGTAGAGGAGACAGGCAAAATGAATGGAAAAAAGAAACAAACTTGAGGAATTGAGCCTTTGGGTAAGTGACAAACACTGGCCTCCATCTGATTCCCTATTTGATTCTAAATTGAAAGTAGTGTAATGTGGTTGTGAGGAGAGTTGTCTGCCATGGTTCCACAACACTGTATCAATTGGTGAGTATTGCAGCATGGAAACAAGGAGTTAGAGCCTTATTATGGATTCCAGCCGGCTGTCACTCTCAGTGGATACATCAAATACTAATGCACACATCGGATGAAGCATTCTGCGGCTGTTCCTCTTCTGATGCAGTTACTACAATCATTGTTAATCACACGTGCCAATGCTTATAGAAATAAATGAATGTGAATGGATGGATCTGGCTAATCAGGCTATGCTGATTGTACTTCATCCTAGTCCGTCTTCCTTCCTGCATTGGAAGCAAAGGCATTTCCTGTCTTAAGTGAGATGCATGCAAGGAAACATCTAATACTTAAGTAAGTGGAATATTCACACTACAAAGTGATCCTCTTTTCTCGTTTTCTTTGAACCGAGCAGCTAGTCTGGAAAGTCAGTTCTGTTTGCATCTCGCCGTGGATAAGGATGTGCTGACGTACTGTAATCTGAACCATCTGGCATAACTTCATTGCTCTTCAATATTTTGGAAATGCTAAGTGTGGGAGTTTGCTGGGAAATCCATTTGTACTGATTTTGCTGGTGGAAAAATAACATGCAAGTAACAATTGGACAGTGGTTTAAAATAAGCTATGTACCAATGAGAAAATAGAAATAGGGACTGATCTCTTCCGGTCTCTCCTATTTAATTCTACTTTCACCAAAGGTTCTTCTCACAGCTTGAGAATATTGCACGATGGAGTGTCACACATGCAAATACACTTCAAGGAAGGGTCAGAGAGAGCACTTCAATAAAAGCAAAATACCGCGGATGCTGGAATTCCAAACCAAAAACAGAAAATTCTGGATAAACTCAACAGGTCAGACAGTGGAAAGAGAACCAGAACAAGTCATACAGACGCGAAACAGTAACTGTTTCTCTCTCAATGGATGCTGCCAGACTTGTTGAATTTATCCAGCATTTTCTGTTTTTATTATAGGTAATTCACCTTGATTATGTAGTTGCTCGTGGATGGTAAAAGAGTCTGAGGGATCAGGAAAATGGCACCAGTTGCTGTAGCAACCTTCATCCTCAAAATGTGTACCACATTATAATGTGGTCTCCAAATTCTAAACAATTCAATGAACCTGTTCCACATCTTTATTGGGAGGCAATGGGGGTATGGTCACTGACATTTACTGCTTATCTCATCAATTGGAATACCACCCATGTTGTCTATGTTCTTAGCTTTCTGTATTAAAACCATATTCCCTGTATGCAGGTTTGATATCCAGCTTGAGGACACCATCTCCTTCAGGTTTTTATGACCCCAAGTCCTCTTTCCAACCTTTTAACATTTTTGGGCTTTTACTTTCTTCAAGCCAGTTACGATCTACCTGAGATTCTACCATTCTCGCTCTTGCTCTATACTTCATCTCTCAAACCAGATCGAGATAATCTAGACTCCCATGCATTCTTGAATCGTAAATTTCTAATTTCTTAAGGGTGGACCTGGAATTACACTAGAACCTCCAGGAAACAGTTGTTTCACTCCATATTGGTTCTGTGCAATCAGAACCGTAGACTCTATTGCTGGAATTTTACCACCTCGCTTGTAAGATCCTGGCTGTGGCCAATGGAGAACGCCTCTCTGCGAACCTTGCCCTCCCCGATTCCAGGGCGGGCGTATGGTAAAGTTCCGGCATATAATTCTGCTGAAGAACATTTGATATTTTACCCATGAAATGTAAATACTGTGCAACATAGTTAATCTTCCTGAATTCACAAGACATTAAGAGGGAATGAAGAAATTTCACAACATTTGGATTTTTTTTTGCAAGATCCATTTGAAGTTTTTCACATCTCCTGGTTAGCTCCACTGCTGGATCCAGGATGCAATAAATTGTTCACAGATTATGAAACTAAATACTTGCTGTTCCAAGTCACCTTTTGTTTGTTATTTCCTTTTGATAATGACCCAGATTTTGCTGCCAAAATTGAAGCGAGTCTAATATTAACTCTTCATTTTTGCTGAGACCAGAAATGACCCACTAACAACTGGTTTCCAGTTAAAATCTGAATCTTGTTTATGTAACAAAAAGCTACCTAAGAGTAACAAAATGTTCACATAATTACTTAATTGCTGCTTGCAGGAAGTTTTAATTTATATTTTAATTATCTTTCCTGACGACTATCCCCAACATTATTCCCTAAAATAACCGATTAATTCCCCTTAAAATGAGAAATCCTGATTGTTCCAATGAAAGAGAATCCAGAAGAATCCCACCGTGATGGGGGCAGCAGGGGGTGGGTGAAGGGTGGTGGGGGGTTGGGGTAGGGGGTGGCGGGGTGAGGTCAGTGCTTCCTGGCATCATAGTATCATAGTGCTGCCTCTTGATATTTTGGTTGACAGGCGTTGGTAGGGATAAGGTAGCTCCTCACAGCTGTGACTACCCCACGACCCCAGGGAGCCCAACAGTCCTCAAAGTTCACATAGGTACCAATCTACTGCAACACATGATGGACCCCACTGCTGCTGAACCAAATGGAAACCAGTTGGGAGACAATAGGTGAATATGAAGGGGCATGGGCAGTGCATGGCCAGTCGAGCACTGATATCTTACTGGCAGCAGAGAATTGATCATAGAATGATCATAGAAACCCTGTTGTTCATTGTTCGTCCATTGTCATCGATGGGGACCTCGACACCACTAGTCATTTTGAGGCTGGCTGCAGTGTGTCCAAAGATGACTGACCAGGCCAATTCGGGCACAGAATGTCCTGACACATATTAGACAGACTTGTGTAGACACTGTAGTTGTTGCGCTGGTGGCTCTGGACTTGCTCAGCTCACGCTTAAGATGTGCTTCAGCAATACACCTTGCTTTGTGAGCTTGACAGCCTTTGTGGATGAGGCAGCGCCAGGTAGGACGGTTTTGTGCCAGCGTTTCCCAGGCGGTTGTATCAATGTCAAATGACTTCAGGGAGGCTTTGAGTGTGTCTTTGAAATGTTTCTTCTGCCCTCCATGCGAGCGTCTTCCAGCAGAGAGTTCCCCAAAAACGAGCTGCTTGGGTATGCGCTCGTCTGACATACGGATGACATGACCTGCCCACCAGGTCTGGACTCTCATCAGCAGTGTGTGGACCGATGGTAGACTTGCTCTAGAGAGAACCTCAGTGTCTGGTACTTTGTCTTGCCATCTGATGCATAATATTCTGCGAAGACAAATCATATGGAAATGATTGAGCTGTCTTGCATGTCTTCAATACACAGTCCACGTTTCACAGGCATACAGGAGGGTAGTGAGTACCGCGGCGCTGTAGACCTTCAGTTTTGTTGCTGGGCTGATTCCTCGACGTTCCCATACAGTGGAGTGCAGTCTACCAGAAGTAGAACTTGCCTTTGCTGTTCTGCAGTTAACTTCTGTATCAATAGTCACTGCTTGGGAGAGGGTGCTGCCAAGATAAGTGAACTGGTCCACTGCCTGTAGTTTCTGCCTTTTGATTGTGATTATGGGTTCTGTATACAGTGCATGAGGTGCAGGCTGGTGCATGACTTCAATCTTTCTAATGGTGATGGTGAGTCCAAAGTTGTCACAAGCCGTGGAAAATTTGTCCATACTGACTTGCATCTCTGGCTCTGAGCCAGTATACAGGGCGCAGTCATCGGCAAAGAGGAAATCTCTCAGAACAGTCTTTTTCACTTTGGTAATAGCTTGAAGTCTCCTCAGGTTGAAAACCTTCCCATCCACTCTGTACTTGAGGCTGATTCCAGCAACACTGTCCTGGAAGGCATCATTCAGCATGACAGTAAACATTATGCTAAACAGTGTGGGTGAGAGTACACAGCCCTGTTTGACGCCATTGGTGACTGGGAATGCCTCAGAGGATTCTCCGCTATCCAGTACTCTCGCCATTATGCCATCATGGAACTGGCGTACCATCTGAATGAATTTGGAGGGCCCTATTCCCGAAACACCATGCATTTATTCTGAGAATCCCCCTAATACTAGGGTCAATTTAGCATATCCAATCAACCTAACCGGCACATCTTTGGACTGTGGGAGGAAATTGGAGCACCCAGAGGAAATCCCCATAGACAGTGGAAGAATGTGCAAATTTCACACATACAGTGACCTGAGGTCGGGAATTGAACCTGGATCCTTGGCGCTGTGAAGCAGCAGTACTAACCATTGTGCCACCTTGCCACCCCACCCCCCCCCCCTCCCCCGCCCCAATTGAGGTAACACTGGCTGTCAGAGATGGGGTACAGTTGTCAGCCTCCAGGATCATGAGGACAAGAAGTGTTGGGGTGGATTGAGAGTCATGGAATGGATCACCCAATTGACTGTCTCTCTCTCTGTCTCTCATTCTCCCTTTCCTCCCAGATTGCTGATTTGTCTCAGTATGAAGCCAAGGGAGCTGGCAATGATTCTAATCACAGCACTAGAGGCAAACAGACAATACCTTCTTGCAAGAAGGGCATCCTGGGGTAGAGCCAATACCAGGAGAACAGGAGACTGATGGTCAGGCTCAAGGCTTAGCCACCTATCAGACCATGGAGGGGAATCAAAAATGTCAGAGAAAGAGAACTCGGGTTTACAGGATCTACATAACCTTCCTCGCGTTTCCGATACCATGTGTCACTGCAGGCTCCAGCTGAATAAGGGGACAATACGGCACCTCTTCCACGTCCTTGCAAATCTGACGCCACATCGAGGAAAAGGGCACCTGCTCCCTGTGGCAGCCGTACACTTCTATATAGCTTGGTCATTCCAAGGCTGACCAGCGATTTATATGGGATCTCCCAATTATCAGTCCACAATTGAACCTGAGAGGTCACAGAAGCTCTGTATGCCCGGGCTTCCAACTTCATCCACTTTGACCTTGACCAGGCCCTCCAACATGTTGGGGCTGTAGGATATGCCTCTGCCTTCACCAGGATGCCTCAGTTCCAGGAGCCATCGATGAGACACGTGAGACTGATAGGCTCAAGGCTTAGCCACCTAGCAGACCATGAGAGCACCTTGGCATAGGGAGTTCCTTTTATCAATCGCACTGTCCAAATTGTTTGTGACTACTGGCTCAACATCATGTGTGTGTCTGCACAGTTCTCAGGAAGTAAATAAACTTTAAAAAACTTGTTCGGGAAAAATTCCACCCACTGCTTTTTCCTTTTAGATCAAATAAAACTGAAAGGTTGCTGGAGAAAAGATTTTGCTGTACTATACCAATCCAATTACTTTGTTTTCATTTCCCGTGCATACCATCTGTTTTGGGCCTTTCTTAATTTAGTTCCAAAAAATTCAGGAAAAAAAATGGATCTGAGTTTAAATCATTTTGTGTGTTTACAGCTTCTAAATTGGCTTCCCCTTCACCAGCCATCCTAGTGGCCTGTCTAAATGAGACCGTTAATAGCTGATGCCTATTTGTGCTTAATAATGGGCACTTTCTCGCAGCACCAAG
Source organism: Carcharhinus amblyrhynchos (assembly GCF_965287045.1). Classification (NCBI taxonomy): domain Eukaryota; kingdom Metazoa; phylum Chordata; class Chondrichthyes; order Carcharhiniformes; family Carcharhinidae; genus Carcharhinus; species Carcharhinus amblyrhynchos. The sequence goes on from NC_137331.1 coordinate 364,966, forward strand.
GATGCAGGTTTGATTCCCAGTTGGGTCACTGTCTGTGCGGAGTTTGCATGTTCTCCCTGTGTCTGCATGGGCTTCCTGTGGGTGCTCTTCTTTCCTCCCACAATCTGAAAGACATAGTACATAAGAACATAAGAAATAGGAGCAGGAGTAGGCCATCTAGCCCTTCGAGCCTGCCCCGCCATTCAATAAGATCATAGCTGATCTGTCGTGGCTCAGTTCCACATTTCCGCCCTCTCCCCATAACCCTTAATCCCCTCGCTTATCAAAAACCCATCAACTCGCGTCTTAAAAATATTTAGCGAGACAGCCTCCACCACCTCAACGGGCAGAGAATTCCAGAGATTCACCACCCTTTGAGTGAAGAAGTTCCTCCTCAACTCTGTTCTAAACCGCCCCCCCTTTATCTTGAGGCTGTGCCCCCTAGTCCTACTGTCCTGAGCGGGAAGAGTCTCTCCACCTCTGTCCTATCCATCCCATTCATCATCTTATACGTCTCAATGAGATCTCCCCTCACTCTTCTAAACTCTAACGAGTACAAGCCTAGTTTATCCAGCCTCTCCTCATAGCTCAACCCCCTCAACTCCGGTATCAGCCTAGTAAACCTCCTCTGCACTCCCTCCAAGGCCAAAATATCCTTGCGTAAGTGCGGTGACCAAAGCTGCACACATCAGCTTGCAAAAATCCAAACAGATTGCAATCTCCATGGCTGCAAAAGAAGCAGGTCATGCTAAATTCTCCCTCCGTGTTCCCAGAAAGGTGCTGGATTGTGGCGACTAGGGGATTTTCACAATAGCGTCATTGCAGTGTGTTATTGTAAGCCTCCTTGTGATACTAATATTAAACTTTCAACTTATGGACCTTTGCCCCCAACAATTTGATTGATCTCAGACTGATTTAATTTGCAAGCCTTACAACAGTGCCTGTTTAAAACCCAGCAGAGAGATTGTAAAGTCACCAGATGGTCATTGACTGTGGTTTAACCTGAGGACCACCACACCTCAAGTGAGAGGAAGGTTGAGAAGGTAGATATTCATGAATAAACTCAGCTGGTAGAGGAATTGAACCTGTGCTGTTAGCATTACTTTGCATGACTAACCAACTATCCAGCCAACTGAGCTGAACCACATGCACTTGTGGTAGTCTAGTTCCCCCTTGTACCATTCAGTCTTTATTCTAGACTTTCTTTAATACCTTTGAAGGTGACTCCTTGTGGCTTTAAGTTATGAAGGGTTTATTACCAACTTTACCAATTTGTAAAGGATTAGTTAGACAGGTTTTCTTGGACTAATCAAAGAATATATTTATTGAAGCTTCTTCTTGAATTAAAAAAGATCTAGGTAAATCACAACCACTATTCACATTCGCCTGCCCACCTACCCCCAATTCCTCCCTGATATAGATTACAGAGCAATTGGATAGATATAAAGATTTTTTGCAGTTTATGAAGTAGATAAAAGAAAGGGGTCGATGGCTAACTGTTTTTTTGCTGGTCTCAATAATTCCACTTTGCAGCCACTTTGTCCAGTTATCTTCCTGGTTTACAACTGTATGGAGAAGATTTCCACATTTCATTCCCAAAATATCTCAATCTGCTGTAGATTTCTCTTCCCAGGATGGTTAATTTGTAAATCTGGGCACAATACTTCAGACAGCGCAAGAGAGAGAGGGCAAACAGCATTGACCTGTTTCGCTGCAACTTTGCCTTGATCTGTTCCCTGCTTGATAAAGAGTTCCTTGAAAAACACTGCTTGTTTAAATCATTGAGCTGACTGCCCATCACCACTCAAAGGGTGGTGAATCTCTGGAGTTCTCTGCCCGTTGAAGTGGTGGAGGTTACCTCGCTGAATATATTTAAGTCACGGGTAGATAGATTTCTGATAGACAGGGGAATTAAGGGTTAAGGGGAGAAAGCGGGAAAGTGGAACTGATCCACTTCAGATCAGCCATGATCTTATTGAATGGCGGGGCAGGCACGAAGGGCTAGATGGCCTACTCCTGCTCCTATTTCTTGTATTCTTATAAGTGACTTTGCGGAAAATTATTTGCTCGTGGCGTCTAGGACACTAACTGTTGAGAATGGGTTTCTCGAACAATATCACCTGGTGATGAAGTAGTGACCCACATTTAAAAACAGCTTATGTAATACAGCCTCAATCCCCAAGGCCTCACTCTTTTGACCCATGCGCCAAGACATTTGCCGGTGGTCAGCCACAAAGTCCATTTCCATTCACTTCATCACCAGGTGATATTGTTAAAGAGACCCATTCTCAGCAGCCAGTGTCCCAGATACCGCAAGCAAATGATTTTCCACAAAGTCACTTGATGGGCAGTCAACAAAATGCAAGTGATGCTCATTGTTCTCAACTCAAGGCTTACATCATTTAATGATTTAAGTCCATATCTGTTGCAGTTATTGCTTTTAGAATAGGTAATTGCATTTTGATGCCTCGTCTCAGCAACGTTTGAAAAGTTTCAGGATAGCATATAGCCAAACAGAGATGAAGGGTGGAATTTTCCCATGCCCCCCACGGGAATTGTAGTGGGTGAGACACAGACCACACAAAGGTCTATTGACCTCAGGCAGGATTTTCAGGCTTTGTGACAAGCATGGCCAGAAAATCCCACCCCGAGTCTTTTCTGTTCCCCAGGGTGATGAGTGCCTTCTTCTTCTCATTCCCTACTGGTGCAATGCAGACTGCATATTGTGGCTTTCTCCGTTGTCTTTGGAGGATTTTCACTTGTTTCTAAATCCAGCCAGCAAAATAAAAATTAAGAAGTGTATCTTTAAAAAAATTCCTCATAACACATCAATTTATGAGGAAATAAGTGTCTGTGTGGAGTTTGCACATTGTCCCCGTGTCTGCATGGGTTTCCTCGGGGTGCACCGGTTTTCTCCCACAGTCTAAAGATGTGCGGATTAGGTTGCTTGGCTATGCTAAATTGTCCCAGGATATGTAGGTTAGAGAGATTAGCAGGGGAAATGTGTGGGAATGTGAGGACAGGGCCCTGGGTGGGATTGTTGTCAGTGCAGACTCGATGGGCCAAATGGCCTTCTTCTGCACTGTAGGGTTTCTATGATTCTAAGTATATTATTCTGATCTCCCATTTTTAATCTGTAGTAAAATATTTAGTGACTCTTGATTTACAAGTTGAATAGATCAGCCAAGGCTAATGGACGGATTGTTTTGGCCTATTGTTGACCTATTTGTCTCTCTATTTTCCATAATTGCAGCTGTTTTCTTATTACTGTCAACCTATGAGGTTACAGCTCAAAATAAACATTCAATTTCTGGAATGAAAAAGTCCAACTGCATGAACTGCAAGTTTTTTTATTTGCATCACTTGGCAGGAGCAATGGTTGCTTTGACAATTAGAGGCAAGCTGCTAAAATGATTTAATATATGACTCTTAGTGACCATTAGAGAAAGGAACTGTTTATCTTAGTGTCAGGATTTAATTTAAATTTGGATCAGAAACAATGGCATTTTTACCCTAACATTTCCCCCAAAATAGCCAAGAATGTCTGTGACTCTCAACACAAATAGTAGCAATGCCTCAAAAATGCATTTGGAAATAGTTTAATATTACAATTGAAATGCAGTGCAAATTAGATCACATGAAACATACTTCTCAAATGCAATTTTTATCAACTGAATAATGATAATTCGGGGAAACTTGATAGAACGTTACAATGCAGAAACAAGCCATGTGACATAGATAGGATGAAAGACTGGGCAGAGAAGTAGCAGATGGACTTTAACCCGGATAAATGTGTCGTGGTCCATTTTAGCAGGTCAGATGGGGTGAAGGAGTGTAATATCAAGAGTAAAGCTCTTAGCAGTGTAGAGGATCAGAAGGACCTTGGGGTCCAGGTCCACAGGACTCTTAAATCGGCCTCGCAGGTAGAGGATGTGGTTAAGAAGGCATATGGTGTACTGGCCTTCATCAATCAAGAGATTGAGTTTAGGTGTTGGGAGATAATGCTGCAGCTTTATTAGACCCTGGTCAGACCCCACTTGGAGTACTCAGTTCTGGCCGTGTCATTACAGGAAGGATGTGGAGGCTGTTGAAAGGGTGCAGAGGAGATTTACAAGGATGTTGCCTGGATTGGGTGGCATGCCTTATGAGGATAGGTTGAGGGAGCTAGGTCTTTTCTCCTTGGAGAGATGAAGGATTAGAGGTGACCGGATAGAGGTGTATAACATGTTGAGAGGTATAGATCGGGTGTATTCAGAGGCTTTTTCCCAGGGTTGAAATGGTCGCTACGAGAGGACACAGGTTTAAGGTGCTGGGGAGCAGGTATAGAGGAGATGTCAGGGGTAAGTTTTTCACTCAGAGGGTGGTGGGAGAGTGGAATCGGCTGCCATCGGTGGTGATGGAGGCGAACTCGCTGGGGTCTTTTAAGAGATTTCTGGATGAGTACACGGGATTTAATGGGATTGCGGGTTATAGGTAAGTCTAGTAGGTAGTGATATGATCGGCGCAACTTGTGGGCCGAAGGGCCTGTTTCTGCTGTAGTTTTTCTATGACTCTATGTTCTGTTCTAAGCCATTTGACCTAAAAGATTTATCAGTGTACATTCTCTGTGTGATATGATCCAGCCACTTCATCGAACCCACCACCATATTCCAATAGTTTCTCTCTCATGGAGTGGTCTGGTTGCTCTTCATAACAGCCATTTCTTTTTACAGATTATAATGGTTGAATGGATCTCTTTGAATCATCCTTCAGAGTCCACAGCACTATAAATGACCACTGTAAGTCTTTGGTCAGTCCCCTTCATGTTGTATTTTTCCAACTGCCCCCTACCACCTCCAACCCCCAAATCTTAACTAAGTACCATTGCTGGTGAGATAAACAGATTACAATTCATCTTATTGAGATGGCTAATAAAGTTCTGGAAGTTTACTCCAACAATTGAATGGATGTCCTGGGCCCAATTTCTAATGAGGCTTTATTAAGATATGCCTTTAAAGGATAAGAGAATTTCTTCACTCGAAAGAAAGTATGTCCTGTGATCCAGTTTTACTTTGGCGTTTGCTGTTAAGCAGAACACAGCACAGGCAGTTATATCTTCAAATTAATGCCTTTCTGTATCTGTTTTCATGTGCCTAATCTTCATAAATAAACCCTTAACATGTTTACCCAATCCCTTATGAGTGAATGATGTCTTTATATCATTATAAAAACATAGCCTTGACCACTTTTGTCCGCTCATCATTGTTTCTGCCTGAAAATTAATTAATTTATTCCCCATGAACTTCAATTAAACCAACCTTTCAATAGATGTTCCTACATTCAGTGCCTCAGCATCAATTTGCAGAGAATTATAATGTTATTCTCCCAATGTTACAGATGTTAAAACCTTGGGAATTCTTACCTCACCACCATTTTATCAAAGACAACCAGGGATGAACAATAAATAGGGTGGCGCAGTGGCACAGTAGTTAGCATGGCTGCCTCATAGTGCTAAGGACCCTGGTTCGATTCCCAGTTTGGGTCACTACCTAAGTGGAGTTTGCATATTTTCTCCATGTCTGCGTGGGTTTCTTCCAGGTGTTCCAGTTTCCTCCCACAGTCTGAAAAAGACGTGCTGGTTAGGTGCCTTGGCCATGCCAAGTTCTCCCTCAGTCTATCTGAACAGGTGCTGCACTGTGGTGGCTAGGGGATTTTCCCAGTAACTTCACTGCAGTGTTAATGTAAGCCCACTTGTGACACCAATAAATAAATTTAAAAATGCTGGCCTTGCAAATGATATTCACATTCTGAGGACATCCACTCTTTTACTACTAAATGTCTACTCTGCATCATCTGTATTGTAGTAAAGCATGAGGCAATTCTTCAATTATTACCTAAATTATTCAACATCATTATACAGTTTTAAGTAAACAGATGGACATTGGTCTTACTAGGCCTACTTTAATCTCAGAGTTCCCATTCTATCAAATGCTAGATATATTTATTACTTTTCTACAACTTAAGGAAAGAGGGCTTGTTTTGGTCTAACATGCAAACATACTAACTAGGAACTGACTTGTCCCTTGAACTTGCTCCGCCATTCAATAAGAGCATGGCTGATCTGATTGTAACCTCAACTCTACATTCCTGCCTATTCCTGATAATTTATCATTCTCTTGCTAATCAAGAATTTATCTAACTCTGCCTTAAAAATATTCAAATATGGTGTTTTCCCTACTTTTAGATGAAGAGAGTTTCGGAGGCTCACCACCATCTGAGAGATATCAGTTCTCCTCATCTCCATCTTGAATGAGCGACTCCTTATTTTTAAGCAGTAGCCCATGTTCTACGTTTTCTCGTAAGAAGAAACTCCTTTTTACATCCATCCTATCAAAACCCCTCAGGATCTTAATAGTTTCAATCAAGCCGCCTCTTAACTCCAAATTCTAATGGATACAAACCTAACCTGTCCAACCTTACTTCATAAAACCACTCTCCCGTTCCTTGTATTAGTCCAGTAAACCTGCTTCTAACACATTTATATCTTTCTTTAAATAAGGAGACCAATACTGTACACGATACTCCAGATGTGGTCTCAGCAATGCCCTGTGCAACTGAAATATAACTTTCCATCTTTTGTAATATTCCATTATTGCCTTTCTAATTATTTCCCGTGCCTGTGTCCTAGGCTTTTGTGATTCATGCACTGGGGTACTTGAATTCTTTTGCACCACAGAGTTCTGCAATCTCTCACCATTTAGATAATAAACTTATTGTTTATTCTTCCTGCCAAAACTAACTATTTCATATTTGCCCACATTATACCACATTTGACAGATTTTTGCCCACTCAACCTATCTATATCCCTTTAAAGCCTTTTTATGCCCTCTGCACAATTTATTGGCAGAGCTATCTTTGTGTCATCAACAAATTTAGGAACCATATCTGCAGTCCCTTCATCCACTCATTAGTATGGGTTCCAAAAAATTGAGGCCCCAATGTGGGTCTTTATTGTGCCACCACTCATCATATCCTGATACTATATTAAAACTTTAGCCCAACTCAGAAATAACTTCTGATTTTCCAGAATCAGATAATTTTAATCATAGAATCACACAGTGCAGAAAGAAGCCACTCAGCCCATTGAGTCTGCACCAACCACAATCCTACCCAGGTCCTATCCCCATAACCCCATGCATTTACCCTGGCTAGTCTCCCTGACACGAAGGCAATTTAGTATGGCCAATCCACCTAACCCGCCCATCTTTGGATTGTGGGAGGAAACCAGAGCACCCAGGGAAAACCCACGCAAACATGGGGAGAACTTGCAAACTCCACACAGACAGTGACCTAAGCCAGGAATTGAACCGGGGTCCCTGACGCTGTGAGGCAGCAGTGCTAACAACTGTGCCAGTGTGCCACCCACATCACCTTTTACATCACTTTATTGTGCTCAATTATTCACTTTTTGAATTGTTATAAATTTCAATAAAATAATCATTAGTACTCATCTTCAAGTGCTCTTTGATGAATATGCAGGGCACAATCTTTCAGCATTGCTCGCTACCCACTGTAATTAAATAGGCTGCTTTTCATTTGTACACAAAGACAGGCTGCCCTTTAAATGTGCAGATAACGCTGCAATATTTAATTTATCTCAACCTTGCCGTTAGATATTTAAAATACATTTAAAGAAGCAAAGTGGTTGGTGGCACTTTGGAAATCAGGCAGTGCCTGTGCCGATACTAAAAGGTTAATGGAGATGACTTGGCATGATTTAATTGAGGTATTAAGAGAATTTTAAAAAATTACAAGTTTTGTTCTATGGATTGAGCATTGAATTTTCACAGTTGTTCTTCCATCTCTTGCTGGAACGTCAGCCAAAAAAATGAGAGAAATCCCTTGAGAACTGGTTTGGACAGCTGCATGAACCCTTTCTCTGGGCCTCTGCCAGTTGTTTTACAAAATCAGGACAAGAGGATTGGAAGAACTGCTTTTATCCTGTATACATTGCGTAAATTAAATCAGTGTTTTAAATGAGTAAATGGTTTTTCACATAATTGCAGACTAAATCAAAAAGGCCAAGGAGAAATAAATGATTGAGCTTCTCACCAATTAAATATCTGTAGAAATGTATTTCTAAATAAAGTTGGAGTTAGGTTAGCACCAAAAGACAGACATCTGAAATAACTGCAAGATCTCTCCTGACCAAATAACTTCAGCAGAATCCCTGAGATAGCGCGTAAAAGGTGGCTGCTTAGGTCATTTCTATAGCCCATTTCACCATTTCTTTGCCAAGGATACACCAGTAGATCTGGAGAACCCTGTGGAAGTGTTGCCTCAGAGAGTTTTGATTTTCCAAAACACTTCACTCAACATTCTGGATACCATCTATCATAAAAGTTTTGCATCCCCACTTCCCACAAGAGAAATGTTTTGCATACTCTACAGATGCACCATGAATTATGTCAAATGAGACTTCCCAGTGTATTTTTCATGTTACTTGTTCAATAAAGCTTCTCTTTCTCCAAATGTTTGTACTATGTAGTCCAATTTTCTTATATTGCAGAGAAAGGACTACAACCAAACCGGCTACGTGACATTTTTATGCACTGAATCCCACTCTTTCAAGAAGAATGTGAAATAATTAGTTAATTTCTGTTTCAAACATTTTTTTAAAATGACTGAAGGATAAAATACAGGCAGAAGAACGTTTGGATGAACTGAGGTTTATAGAATACAGGCTGGTTAGAAGAACATTAGAATAGTTCAATCTAATGTGATTGAGAAGATAAGTTGAATTTCTAAGTTGATACATTGCAGGTTACATAGATGATGATTTGTAATCAATATATGTGTTTAGAGGCAAAAATACAAGCTACTCGATTAATGTGGATTTTGAGTATGGAAAACAAATACAAACTTCAAAAACTTCAAGTACTAATGGAGATTAGAAGTATATTTCTCCACAGAGTACAGGATATAAGGAACAAAATATTAGCAAAACCAAATAATGAAGTATTGAAAGAATTGTGAAAATGTGGGATATTTATTTAGAATGAATTAAAGGTTTCCAAGTGATAAACAGATTGATGTATTTAAAATCTTTATTCTGCTGAGGCAAGGAAATTTCACGATTATCATCTCAGTTGAATAATGGAAGTTATAAGGTGAGGTCAGTAATTATAGAGATTTAATCAATTGCTACAGCAGATGAGAGAGAAACTTTGAAGAATTTTTCCTCAAACACTTAAATTAAGCAGTTTGATTCTGCTTTCATTCTCTTACAGGATGTGTGCGTCTCTGGCAATTTGTTGCCCAAACTGCTGGTGAGTTGCTGTTAGGAAGAGAGTTATAGGATTCTGTTCCCATGACAGTGAAGAGATGGTTCCATTCAGAGTGGACTTTGAAAAGGATCTTGTAGGTGCTTGTGTCCCCATCTACTGCCTTTGTTCTTTTAGGTGGTAGAGATCACAGATTTGGAAGTGCTGTTGAAGGAGGCTTGGTGAGCTGCTGCAGTGCATATTGTAAATGATATACACTGTTGCTGAAACTGTGCATCAGTGGTAGAGGGAATAACTGTTTAGGATGTGATTCTGACCTATTGAGTTAATTTGTCTTGGATGAGTCAAGCTTCTGGAGTGTTGTTGGAGCTGCATTCATCCATCACACTTCTCACATGGTCCTTGTGAACAGATCTTGGGGAGATAGTAAGTGAGTTATTTGCTGCAAAACTTCTAGCCTTTGACCTTTTCTTAGAACTGCACTATTTATATGGCTGGTTCAATTCAGTTTTTGGTCAATGGTAGCTCTCAAGATGTTACTCATGTCAGCGGAAAGAGTGTCCAGGAATGGCACTACCGTTGAATGACATGGGATGATCGTTTGATTCTCCCCTATTGGAGATGATCATGGCCTGATACTTGTGTAGTCTGAATGTTATGAGCCACCCCTCAACCCAAGGTTGAATGTTGTCCAAGTCTTGCTGCATATAAACATAGATTGCTTCAATATCTGAGGAGCTGTGAATGGTGCTAAACATTGTGAAATTCACAGCAAACATCCCCACTTCTGTCCTAATAATGAAGGTTATTATTAATAATAACCTTCAGTTGAAGATAGTTGGGCCCAGGACATAACCATGAGGAACTCCTGGATTAACCTCCAACAATCACAGCTAATCTCCTTTGTGCTAGGTATGACTTCAGCCAGTGTAACATGTTCTCTCTAACATAAGAACATAAGAAGTAGGAGCAGGAGTCGGCCAACTAGCCCTTCAAGCCTGCCCCGCTATTCAATAAGATCATGGCTGATCTGAAGTGGCTCAGTTCCACTTTCCCGCTTTCTCCCCATAACCCTTAATTCCCTTGTCTACCAAAAACCTATCTACCGGTGTCTTAAATAAATTTAGCGAGGTAGCCTCCACCACTTCAACGGGCAGAGAATTCCAGAGATTCACCACCCTTTGAGTGAAGAAGTTCCTCCTTAACTCTGTTCTAAACTGCCCCCCCTTATCTTGAGGCTGTGCCCTCTAGTCCTGCTGTCCTTTCTGAGCGGGAAGAATCTCTCTACCTCTACCCTATCCATCCCTTTCCTTATTTTGTACGTCTCAATAAGATCCCCCCTCATCCTTCTAAACTCCAACGAGTACAGACCCAGTCTATTTAGTCTCTCTTCATAGTCTAACCCCCTCATCTCTGGTATCAGCCTAGTGAACCTCCTCTGCACTCCCTCCAAGGCCAAAATATCCTTGCGCAAGTGCGGCGACCAAAACTGCACACAGTACTCCAGCTGCGGCCTCACCAGTGCCCTGTACAGTTGCAGCAAGACCTCCCTGCTTTTATATTCTATTCCCCTCACTATAAAGGCCAGCATCCCATATGCCTTCTTAATCGCCTGCTGCACCTGCAGACTGGGTTTTTGCGACTCATGCACAAGGACCCCCAGGTCCCTCCGCAATGTAGCATGCTGCAGCTTTTCACCCTTTAAATAGTAATCCCTCCTACTATTATTCCTGCCAAAGTGGATAACCTCACACTTGCTAACATTGTACTCTGATTCTCATATCGCTAGGGCTCCTTGATGCCACATTCTGTTGAATGCTTCCATAAGAGGTGAGATGAGGGTGAGTGATTTTGGCATTGAGTTCAGCTCTTTTGTCCATGTTTGGACCAAGACAGTAATGAGGTCAGGAGCTAAGTATCCCTCACAGAATGCATCATCAATAAGTAGCTTATTGTTGTGTAAGTGCCACTTGATAGCACTATTAATGTCCCTTTCCATTACTTTGTTGATGATAAAGAGCAGATTGATAAGGCATTAAATGGCCAGATCAGATTTGTCCTGCTCTTTGTTCACAGGATAAATCTTGGCAATCTTCCACTTTGTTGGATAGATGACAGTGCTGTAGCTGAACTCAAATAGCTGGTCCTGGAGCACAGATCTTCAGTACAATTGTAGGAATGTTGTCGGAGCCCAATGCCTTCAGAGCTCAATGATCTTCTCCTCAGGTTAATTGTTTAATTGTACCACGATTCGTGACTGGATTTGAAAGACTTTGCAGAGCTTTGATTTGATACGCTGGTTGTAAGAAAACTTAGCTCTGCCTGCGACACATGCTAGTATTCCTATGTTGTAGCTTCATCAGGTTGACATCTCAATTTTCGGTGCGCCTGGTGCTGTTCCAGGCATGCTGTTTTGAATCGAGGACAGTGAAAACTATGACTCAAATATTAGGGCTGTCAGCACTGGTTAACAGAGATTTGCTGGATGCCAAATTTATTGTCTCATTACTGTGGGAGCGTGGTGTGAACAGCCGGTAAGAATGCATCCTATATATGGATTGTGTAAGAAATGGATCGGATGGACCTTTCCCTAGTCAAAGCTTTTAATCTTCCAAATCTGCTAAAATTAAGAGTGTATCCACTGCCTTCAAGTGATTCTACCAAAAAAAATGACTTTATTACAGTGCACTGCAATGCAGTTTTATCACTTAGCAGAAAGGAAACGGAACATTCACTTCAGAGGGAAAAAAAATCTCCATTAATCTCCATTAACACCTCTGTTGAATTGATGTGAATGCATGGAATATTCAAATAAGTGTGTCATTGTTTACTGCAATTGTAACTAAATACTGCATCAATATCAATAAATTAATTTTTAAAAGTATGAGTACCAGTTGAATAAGCTCAGCTGATGAGTTTATCTGATGCTAGAATTTTTCTCAACTGTTTAGACATTTATAGACTGTGCTGAGCAAGATATACCTTCATAATCCAGTCACAGTAAGGGGACATAACATCATGTTTAATGCACTCCCTATAACATTTCACTGCAAAGTCATTTCCATGTCACCTATGGGAATTCAGAATGCTTTGGTTCAAGTTGTGTCATTGCTGCTTGACACTCCATCGACAGGGTGATCTAATACAGAAAACATAATCAGATGTTATCGTTGAAGTGTTTCCCCAGTGTCTCGCCTTCAATTATTGATCTGCCTTTTCTCTTCCTCTCTCTGTCCAACTTTATGAGGGCTGACAAGGGCTGGTTATTTTGATGTGCCGTTGTTTTCAGTTTCTTCATTCTGCTGTCAGCTTCCAAAACCTATTGCTTCACTTTGCTTTTGGGATTGCATAAATCTATCGAAAAGAAAAGGAAAGATTTTTCTTTATGTAGCCCCTTTTACAACTGCAAAACATTCCATGGCACTTTCTGAGGCACTTTAAAAGTGTGGTCAGTTTTGTAATGTAGGTAACACTGCAGCAAATTTGATTTGATTTGATCTGGTTTATTATTGTCACGTGTATTGGGATACAGTGAAAATTATTCTTTCTTGCATGCTATACAGACAAAGCATACCATTCATTGAAAAGGAAAGGCGAGGGTGCAGAATGTGGTGTTATAGTCATGTATAGGGGTGCAGAGAAAAATCAACTTAATGTCAGTATGTCCAATCAAAAGTCTGGTGGCATCCGGGAAGAAGCTGTTTTCGATTCAGTTGGTACGTTACCTCAGACCTTTGTATCTTTTTCTCAATGGGAGAAGGTGGAAGAGGGAATGTCTGGGGTGTGTGGGGTCCTTAATTACACTGGCTGCTTTTCCAAGGAAGGGAGAAGTGTAGACGGAGTCAGTGGATGGGAGGCTGGTTTACGCAACTTGTTGATTTAGAATGATGCGCCCTGAGAAGGTTCAGCAGCTGTTAAGAGCAACGCTAAAACAAATCAATGTAAAATCTGATGGAGGTTCTGGAAAATTTGCCTATGTTCCTGCATGCTAGGTTCTGGCAGAACAATCAGCATGAGCTTCCCCCAGAGCTACTTAAATGCACTGCAACTTCACATTCTTATCAATACCCTTACCTCTCCTCCTTGGAATCCCCACTCCATCTATGTATCTTCCCTTCTCCCTTTCTCTGCTGTCATGTATCCTTCATTCTCCATGTATTTTTCCCCACTCCTATTTGATTTGTTCAGGTATCGACATCCAGACATTCCCTCATTTACAACCGATTTGAATCCCTTCTCCAAATTGTTGTACCACTGCTTTTTATCTACTTTGCTCAAGAAGCATTTTCTTCAAAACTCAAAATAATTCAGATTACAATAAGAAAAGACATCTGCTTTCCCTTCTCTTGTGTCTCTAAGTATCTGTCTTTCCGTGACGCAAATCTCACTTTTAACAAAGAGCAATACAGCACAGGAAACAGGCCCTTCGGCCCTCCAAGCCCGCTCTGCTCATGCTTCCAAACAGACTATTTGTTTGTATCCATCCATTCCCAGTCTGTTCATGTGGCTATCTAGATAAGTCTTAAACGATCCCAGCATGTCCACCTCTACCACCTTGCTTGGCAGTGCATTCCAGGCCCCCGCCACCCTCTGTGTAAAATATGTCCCTCTGACATCTGTGTTAAACCTTGCCCTCCTCGCCTTGAACCTGTGACCCCTTGTGTTCGTCACCTTCGACCTGGGAAAAAGTTTCCCACTGTTCACCCTTTCTATGCCCTACATAATTTTATGCACCCCTATTAGGTCGCCCCTCATCCTCCGTCTTTCCATGGAGAACAACCCCAGTTTACCCAATCTCTCCTCACAGCTAAGACCCTCCATACCAGGCAACATCCTGGTGAACCGTTTCTGTACTCTCTCTAAAGCCTCCACGTCCTTCTGGTAGAGTGGCAACCAGAACTGTACGCAGTATTCCAAATGTGGCCTAACCAATGCTCTACATAGCTGCAACATCATAAGCCAACTTTTATACTCTGTGCCATATGCCTTCTTCACCACCTTCTCCACCTGTGCTGCCACCTTCAAGGATCTGTGGACTTGCACACCCAGGTCCCTCTGAGTTTCTATACTCCTGATGGTTCTGCCATTTATTGTACAGCTCCCCCTATATTAGAGCTACCAAAATGCATCACTTTGCATTTATCTGGATTAAATTCCATCTGCCATTTCTCTGCCCAATTTTCCAGCCTATCTATATCCTGCTGTATTCTCTGACAATGTTCATCGCTATCAGCAAGTCCAGCCATCTTTGTGTTGTCCGCAAACTTACTGATCACACCAGCTACACCTTATTTACTTTTCTTCCTCAGTTTAACTATCTTTTAAATCCACAGGATACAAGCTAAAAATTACCACAGAGCTGTAATTAGAACAGGAATTTCTCTCTTCCTTTCATGCACAATGTGCAGATTTACAATTTAAAGATGTGTTCAATAGAAGTGTTAGCTCTGTTTAATTTTTGAAGTTTGTTCTCTTGATGTTTTAAAATTGCTTGAAGGAAGAATATTAACCAGAAAGTGCCTTCAGAGGAATGATATCATTTGAGTTGGCTGAATGGTGCTGATACATCTTGTGAAATGATACATGTCTCACAGTTTCAGATGACACATTCTAAATTAATCTTGCTGGGTTAATTAATCGCTGCGCATAAACGCCACACTTGTTGTGAGAGACTGAGCTTTTGAAGTGAAAACTTTTCACCATGACATTAAAATAGTGGTTTTCAAACTTCTGCCTTCATGGATCACTTGGTGGGGGGTTGCGGGGTGGGGGGGGGGGGGGAGGAGGGGTTGCAAAAGACTGCCCAGACCTCCTACCGATTCTATCCCACTTACTTTCATTTGCCACCACAATAATTCTCGTCTGAATTACTGGGAAGAATGGCCCTGTTTTTGATGAGACACCAATGAAGAAATGTCTGATTCCAAGAGAGAGCTTTGGTCTGGTTCTGTAGTGTCATGATGGAAGTGGGGATGAAGGTTCTTTCATCTGGCCTCAGCTATGGTGTTGTGTGCCAGTAACTTGCATTTTTGACCAGTCCATGGACCTTCCCCTGAATCTTTGTGGAGCACCACTGAGAACCATTTCATTAAAAGATACAAATGATAATTAAATGGACTAATATTATCATGCTAGGATGCAATATATAATTATTAGATTTCTTAAAATATAGTGGATTGAGAAAACTTCAGCCATTGTCATAAATTCTGTGAATGTGTAGTCCAGGTTGTGCTATCAGAATGTGACACACATTCACTATAAATTCATAATTATTATTTGATACACCGTTCACGACATACTTAACACTGAAAAACCCGCTAAAGCACTATTTATCGGAGTATCAGATACTGTCAATTAAAATTATTGCCCTGTATATCAAATATCTGTTACCCCATGTTGAGCCATTCTGTGGGAGTTATTGTGATTACTATAGCAGCTGGAGTACTGTGTGCAGTTTTGGGCGCCGCACCTGCGCAAGGATATTTTGGCCTTGGAGGGAGTGCAGAGGAGGTTTACTAGGCTGATACCGGAGTTGAGGGGGTTGAGCTATGAGGAGAGGCTGAATAAACTAGGCTTGTACTCGTTAGAGTTTAGAAGAATGAGGGGAGATCTCATTGAGACGTATAAGATGATGAATGGGATGGATAGGATAGAGGTGGAGAGACTCTTCCCGCTCAAAAAAGACAGTAGGACCAGGGGGCACAGCCTCAAGATAAAGGGGGGGCGGTTTAGAACGGAGTTGAGGAGGAACTTCTTCACTCAAAGGGTGGTGAATATTTGGAATTCTCTGCCCGTTGAAGTGGTGGAGGCTGCCTCGCTAAATATTTTTAAGAAGCGGGTTGATGGGTTTTTGATAAGAGAGGGGATTAAGGGTTATGGGGAGAGGGCGGGAAAGTGGAACTGAGCCACGACAGATCAGCCATGATCTTATTGAATGGCGGGGCAGGCTCGAAGGGCCAGATGGCCTACTCCTGCTCCTATTTCTTATGTTCTTATGTTCTTATGTTCTATTATCGTGGATTCTGTGGATGCATGCACATCATAACATCTGAATGGATACGCTGATGATACCTCCACTTAATTTTACAAATCCAAACACTTTCTCCCACAATTGAAGCATATTGTAAGTTTTAAAGTTTATGTATTAGTGTTACAAGTAGGCTTACATTAACATTGCAATGAAGTTACTATGAAAATCCCTTGATCGCCAAACTCCAGTACCTGTTCGAGTGCACTGAGGGAGAATTGAGCATGGCCAATGCACCTAACCAGCACATCTTTCAGATTGTGGGAGGAGACCAGAACACGCAGAGGAAACCCATGCAGATATAGGGAAAACGTTCAGACTCTGTACAGTCAGCTGGTGCTGTGAGGCACCAGTGCTAATCACTGTGCCATCAAGGGGTTAATGGGCTAGCTACAAGTTCAGAGCAATGTTTGATATGTGGAAACCAGATGTGTGTGATACTTGGTAATTACATTAATAATTGTTAATTGCAGTAACGCTGCTAATTTGAAGACTAATTTGAATTGAATAGAATGGTTAATCACAGCAGACTGGGTAAAATTAGCGAAAGCTGACTCAAACCAGACAGATAATCACAGCGGGACAGAAATAAATCCTTATGTAGCTAAATTAATGAAGACTACTTAGGAGTACCCTAACCAATCAATGGCTGATCATGCATCTAACTGACCAATCCATATCCAAATGAAGATTGTGCATATGCTCTTTAAAAACCTGTATTCTGAATGCCTAACATAAATATCCCACACAGGAACATTCCCGAAAAATGAATAGAGGACAATGATAGGATCAAGCTGGAAGAGCTTGGTCAAAGATCACCACTAAGGAATGAAAATCATTCAGATTGACTATCTGAAGGGTAACTGCATCATTTAATTAAAACTGTTTTAGTTAAAATTCTCAGTAAAGCTGCTGGTTTTAGTGTGACCTGTCAAACATAATCCTCAGTCTTTGACTTAAGAAAGAGGTGAAGTCACCTACAATATCCTCCAACTATAATGCAGTGGAAGAATTCACTCACTTTGTCAACCTGATTCATTATATGATGTAAGAGTAATTTAAACTTACATCAAAATGATTCAGCCATCCAGTTTTCCCTGGATCAATCCATTGATCTTCACACAAGCTTTGCCATCTCAAAGTGTATTTTCTATGGTGTATTCCCTATAGAAATGCCTCAAGCAATCAGAGTTGACTTGTCAACAAATCAGCATCATTTCCTCATGTTGTATTAATTGTTCTTCCCTTTGAAATTTGGCATTCTTTCATTTGTCCTGGTGAATGCAAAATGAAAAACTTCAACAGCTTAACTTTTTTCTGCAACACTCAAATTAATATGCATTAAATTAAAATCACTTTCCCATAAGAAATCACATTTCTGACATGTAAATTGTAGATTTGAAGCCTATTTTAAGGATTAATTTTTTTTTAGTTTTAACATGGCTAGATTTATGTTTGTAATTTTGTCCTTTCAATAAAACAGCTTGGGTCTTTCAATTGGATGTAAAGGACAGACACTGTAAAACCCAGGCTTCCTTAAATCTGGCCCAAAAGTCCTCTTTCTTTGTGGCCTGTTAATTGCAGCTGTTCTGCAACTGTTTACCAATGTCTTTGATTTTTTCACCAACTGCTTAAAAATTCTTTCCCTCTTCCCAGATTTTTAAAAAAGAAACATAAATCTGGACATCCCAGCTGTCTGTCTGCATGTCCAATTCTGTTCTTTTGGCAACAAACCTTTCTTGTGTGATTTGAACAGTTGGTTAAGGGAGCTCCGATGTCAGTAACTGATTCTGAAATCTCTCCTGTTTGACTACAGATTTTCTGCTGCAATTTGTATTTTCAGCAAATTGAAGACAGAGTCATACCTTCACCTTCATATGAAGTATGCCAACAAGTCAAAATAAAGACACTGACTTATGTCCTCATTTGACTGCAGTATGTTATTGTAAGCTCTATCTGAAAACATTCAGTTACCTACAGGGATCTTGGTGCATTAACAGCAATCCCACTGGAGAGAAAATGGGTGTTGTGCTATTGGAGCAAGTTCCCTGCAATGAAAATCCATTCTTCAAATGTGCCTTAAATGGGATTTGGTACGGGAATGGTTAGGGTAGAAACTGCCATATTGTCTTAGTTCGTTGAAATATTAGCTGGAATTCTACTGCGATTACCTGATTCTGGGGAGGATGGGATTCGCAGATTAGAATTCTCCATTGGTCTCGGGTGTGATTCTACAAGCCTTGCCTGATTGAGAGGGTAAAATCCCACCAAATAATTTTATCTCATTTACTTTCTAACTCATTAACCAGCTGCACATTCTTTAGGTCATTCAAGGAAATTGCCACAGTGTTTTCCCAAACTTTGATGGTAACTTGATGGAATATCAGTGGAAACCCTGGAGACACATACATGGTCCCACAGAAATTCCCACCATTTGGATTGATTCCAGAGACTCTCAGTGACTTATCTGTTGCTATTCATTTTCAGATTATGTGAGATCATTTATCAATGATCTCATTGATCATTTGGGGTTGGGGGGGAGGTGGTGTGGTGGTGGCAGGAGGAGGAGGAGGCGGGTCAGAGCATCCTCTAGTGGGAATGGAGCAAGAGAGCTAATGGTTGTCTGATGGTGGGGGGGAGGCCCGATTGCTCACTGATGGAGGGGGTGGGGGAATGGATCTTTGGTGGGGGCATACAGGGGTGTCTGCTGCCACTGGAGGAACAAATCCCTCCTCCTGGAGTGGCCACAATATTAATGAGCTTCATTTTGGGAAGCTCGCAAGCCAGCCACCATATTCTGAGAGATTAAATCTCTGCACTCAGATACACGCTCTCCCTCAACAAAACAAGAGATGATGCACCCATTGACCAGTGTAACAGCACCAACCCCTCATAAAGTGGGGCATCCTCCTCTCCATACAAATAGTGAGTAACTCCCCCACCACCCCCCCATCCAACGTATACACACCGTGCAGGCAGAAAAGGAAGTTAAACCATTTATTCCTTTTGAAAGATTTGTCCCTCCGGTGGGGAGGGGTCACCTGCTGAGAGGCAGCAGACATGCCTGCTCCCATTCCCCCCGCCCCAATCAGTGAGCGATTGGGCCTCCCCACCCCCCCCAACCACCAGACAATGATCAGCCCTGTCGCCCCCACCCCCCCAGAGATACATCTGATCCGCCTCCTCCTTCTCCCACCCGCAGAGGATGCTCTGACCCCCCCACCCCCGGGTCATTAAATCGATTTAAATGTACACTGATGCAGTTAAATCATTGGGCCGCCTGATTCGGGCATGGACTGGATCTGCACCCGAATTGGGTGTCGGTAAAGTTGCGATCTGCTCGGTTTTGGGTACAAATCGCGTTACAGGCCCGACACCCGCATTTACCACAATTTCACACCTGAAAACAAGCGCGAATGTTTGGTAAAACCGGGCCCAGTGGGTGCCGATGCTATTGTTTGGTGAGCAAATGGTACAAGTAGCATGTTTTTTTTCTTTAAGGCAGGCTGCTTCTTATAAGGAATGTAGAAAATAAAAGAATGCTGCAATATAAAATAGTATTTCACTGTCAGAGGGAGTAGGAGCAGGTAGCTCCTTCTTACCTCCCAGCTCACTCTCCTCCTGCTACTTTTCAGAACTTGGAGATGTGCATAATATTTCTCACTACTACAGACAGCTGGGGGTTTAATTTAAAACAGCCCTGATTTCTCCTTTCACCACCCATCCGTAAATGGAAAAGAGCAAAATCAAGATAGGGTAAGCTCAGAGGGTTAGTTTATCTTAGACACAATCAAAATACAGGGAGGAGTTAGCGCTATGTAACCCCTCCATCCAGTACATTCACAAAACAAAAGAGAGATAAAAGAAAGAAAAAGGTAGAGAGCAGAGTCCAGAGACAAATTAAGAATTATTGATTCACGTGAGTCCAGACCCAGAATCAAAAGTCCAATGGCGTATTCTTTCAGAGAGGTTAGTAGGTTGAAGCTGATGTGAAGTAATCAGTAGTGATGACTTCTGTGATGGGAGGAGCAGTTTGAGATGAATTGTGGTCAGCACTGGTACAATAGTTCAGAAGTTCTAGTAGTGGACAATATAGTTAGAGGAGACAGGTGTTCAATCTGGACCATGCCCTTTACTCTGTGACCTGCTTGGTGGAAAATGGCAGATTGCCTCTGTTCAGCTCTACAAGGTAATATTACTGGCTCCAGCAGCTCATTCAGTGGAGCTGGGGAGGGATTGGACAAAGGGTGAATATTCCTGGTCTGGATTCTTAAGATGATTAATGTTACATCCATTAATGAGTTTCAGAGTTTTCACAGTCCCTTTGTCCTCAGTCATATAGCCAGAGCTCTACCTTAGAAATATCGGGGCCATCATTGTGCACTTCCTTGCAGTTTGATTTCTGAAGTCCCAGGGAGCATTAGCACATCTTTAGAAGTAACAACTTTTTTTCTGAAAACTAGCAATATAATTTGTTTGAACCATAGCTTGTTAAGATTCAGTCAGTGTAAAACCTTTGCACATTTAAAACAAAATTCAAAGTAACTAGGGTGATGTAGATAAATATATTTTCTTCCATGTGTTCTGGGCATGATACACCCCTTCTACTCCCCCCACATTAACCTTCTGATTTCCTGCTTTCAGGAGTTCAAAAACGGTTGTCAGCCTAGCCAAGGAGTCAGAGAAGGAATGGAGCAGAGATGAAGAACCTCCAGCACTTGATTTGAGACTCAGAGCCATCCATTGAGTCTTTGGAATTACACTTACTTTGGAGGCTATTACACTGTTTGGGTCAGCATTGCACAACCTGGGCCACGATTGTTCATGTGTCAACTCACCACAGGGCAAGGGCCAGGCACCGTGGTTAGTTAAACAAATGGATCTTTCTTGAGTCAAAAATATCTGAAAGTAGTCTGATGCATTTTTGGATGTTGCTGCAGCCTCACTAGGATGGCAGGACAGAGACTGTCCACACAAAGACTACAACAGGAATAGAGGCAGTCACGGCAGTGTCCCTGACTCTGCAACATGGCAGGATAATGGAGCAAAGACCTCAGAGAGGGAAAACTCTGCATGGAACCCTCTGCCATGTTTGAATCAGACTCCTGCATGCTTCCCTTGCACCTGGACCCCTTATTCTACTCTCTTGCCCACCCACCCACTTTAATTATTGAGGGTAAGTGAAAGGGTGAGGAGGAATATTGTGAGTCTAGAGAGAATAATATTGGATATTACATCAGGGAAATGTGCTTCAAACAAGGGACCATGGGATCTTTAATCTCCAGCTGAAACAGTAGGAGAAGGGAATGCCTTGTTTATTCAGCAGTATTTCTGCCGATGGGGTACTGAAGGTGGGTGGGCTATAACCTGGAGGCACGCCAGTCGTGGAGAGAGGGAGCTTTGAAACCAGAAGCCGGGCACTGGTGGCTTCACTAAATCTGTTCCACCTTTATCTTCAGCCAAAGCCATTGTAGGATAGAAACACCCACCAGTTTAACCCAACCCTGAGAGTAGCTGAACTGGGAACATACACGGCTCAAT
This sequence comes from Carcharhinus amblyrhynchos, assembly GCF_965287045.1. Lineage (NCBI taxonomy): Eukaryota > Metazoa > Chordata > Chondrichthyes > Carcharhiniformes > Carcharhinidae > Carcharhinus > Carcharhinus amblyrhynchos. The sequence continues at coordinate 386,776 of NC_137331.1, forward strand.
AATGTTCCGGGTGACTAATATCACCCAGAGTGATTCCTATCTATTCCTCTTATCACCATCTCTTGTTGCAGAACACATGACATTCCCCACCTCCCCCCAACCCACCCCACCCCTACATCACCCCCACCCTACTGCTGCCCCCGCGCTGCCGAATATGTGACATCATCATCACTAATTGTTAACCGGTGACCATGTGCTGCCAGGCATGTCCCTCTCAGCTTTTTTGGTATCAAGAGCCTGGTACTCCTTGAGCGTGGCCCCCGTTATTTTGCACTTTCTGCACTGCTTCTCTCTGGCCTTCCCCAACAGTAACTGGAGGGTGTCTGCAGACCAGCCAATGTCTCTGCCATCTGGGTGTGAATGTCCACCTCAGTGCTGTGCTGTGAGCCACTCCATTGAGATCTTCACCTTGGTCCTCTGCAGCAGTACTTGGCTGTTACCTTGTCTGATTACTGGGGCTGATTCTTTGAAAAAAGTTCAAAGCGCTGAATTCTCAGGAAAACTGATGTGAATCACGTTTTTTTTAGTGGAAGTTCAGATGAAGATCTCCCACACCCTGCAATGCAGAGGGAAATCATTAATATAATTAAAAGGGGGGGATGGGAGTCTGACAGCTCTGGAACTCTGCACATGTGCAGTGGCCCCTATCTATCAGCCTGTACTTTGCTTGCCAGCGCAATTGCTGGCCAGCCTGGGACTCCTGCATTTCTGCCCCTCCCAACACCCCCATGGCCCTATCACGACCCCTATCAGCATTCCTGGGCCATCCCCAACTCTCTACCTGTCATGAAGTGTCCCAATCTCCAGCTGCCCCCCCCCCCCACCCTGCAACTCCCCCCCACTCCACAACCGCCCCCCCCCCCCAACAGACCCATCCAGCGGGAGGCAGACCCCCCGACACACCCTCCCCTTGGCAACCCCTCCTCTGTGAGAGCAGACCCCGCAGGCTGACCCGCACCCCAGCCCACACCAATTGCTGGTCTATCTCCAGTGCCGATTGATCCCAATGCAGAGTGCGGCAGGAGCCCCCACTCCCACCCCCATCAATTGCCCCTAGACCCTGCCCCCAGCTGGTCCTGCCCCCTTGGCCCTACCCCCAGCTGGCCCCACCCTGTTGGCACTGCCCCATGCCACTGGTCAATGCCAAGGTGCCTCCTGGGCATGTGCACTTTGCCCCTTGGGCAGAGCCAGGGGGCAACAGCCAGCACTGCCAGAATGCCCATGCTGATCAGGCACCACTCCCCTGCCGCCCAACACCTTGGCGGGCTCCAAATGTCACCCCCCTTCACTCCAGCAGGGTTGTGCTGCTAGTTCCCCAAGTTTGAGGAGCTACTCTGAACCCTGCCAGGCTGAATTTGTAATGTTGGGGTGGGAAATGCTCTTGGGCCTGGTGACTTCTCATTGGATATCCGGTGCTGGGAGACGCGTGCACGTCGGGAACTCATGCACGAATCATGTGAATTGGCCGGCACGCGCTCCTCCTGGCTTGCCGCACTAATTTTTTTATGGGAGAATTGTCCCCAGGACTGTTTCATGGTCCTCCTTTGAAGTGTACAGTATGGGCATTGTCAGGATCTGTGTGGTCCAATTTTGATATCTTGACCTAAATATGGCTACCAACCGTGATTAAATATATTCCTGAGGTTTCATTGTCTGATTTTGCCCCATAACCATTGGCAAGCAGGCTAACACATCATCCTTGTGATGCAGTACTTTCCGATGGCAATTGGAAAGCAAAACACATGACGCAGTTGGATGGTACTTGATAGTAACCCAAATCGACATTCATTTTCCAATTTTCAATATTTTTACATCAGATAGGAAGAAAAATACAATCCCCCCGTGGTGCGTTTTCCCACAGCGGAGGCAGCTCACTATCAGTAACCGGCAGAATTCTCCTGGTGCTGCTGAAGCCTACGGCGAGTAAGTTCCAGGACAAGGTGACAGAATCTAAACAAAGGTAGTTTTAAGGGATTTATATTTGTATCAGTAAACATTAGAAATAAGGTCTCGTTTTAAGTGGGTTTACTTTACTGTTGCTGTACCTGAAATAAACCTATTTCATGCTGGACAAAGATGTTTGTATGTGTGAAAGTTAGCATCAGTTCCAGTTAGGATTCTGTTGTGTTTAGAAAGATGCAAAAGCTAAACTTCGCAACTAGGGGCCTTTTTAAAGTAAAGCAAAAAGCTTTCTTTGTTCTATAGTTTTACCTGGAAGCTAGAGGCAATTGCAGACAGGTCACAGAGCAGTGAACAGCTCTCTCTGCTTAGAGAATCTAGAATGTGTGAGACTAATTCTCTTAGCTTTGCGTGATGAAAAGCTGTAGCATGGAGTGAGCTCCAGAGGAACTAAAAAAGCAAGCTCCAGAGGAACTAAAGGACAATTGGGTATGGAAACCTGGAAATAGAACAAGATACTGTTCATGGAAGCCAGGCAAAGCTATGAAGGAATCTATTGGTGAGAATGCTAGAAAAAGATTCCTAAAGTTTGGAATAATATATCAGAATTTGTATAACAATGAAAGTCAGTCAAGGCAAGCAAAACCTAAAGGGATTGGTACAAAATGCTGGATTGACTCACTGTTGAAAGAAAAATCCTTTGGAAAATGTGGAGTGAATTTTGGAATATGAACAGTGAAATGAATACATTCCTGCAAGAGAAGATTTTAAAGCGTACTTTGGGAGCAGAGTTTGGAAACTCTCACAATTATTTTGGGGAATTCTGAGGAGAATCTGCAAACACTAACTCCGTGTGCTTATGAGACATTATAGCTTCAAATGTACTTTGTTATCCATATCAATCTTAAAATCTGTAGGTAATTGTTAAGATGAAGGAGGAGTAAAGGGATGGTGTATCATAACCCATTTTTCATGTTCATGTATTTATTGTTTTTAAAACTGATTAACAGTCCTGTAAACCTGTTCCTCCATGTTTGATAAAAATGTAGAATTCTTTTGAGCCAAAGTTTTGGGATCTCCCCGTCTAGTTATACTGGGATTGTAACACACAGGAAAAAAACTTGACACAAATAACCATGGATAAACATTAATTTACCATTCAATTTTAATATTTTCTGTAAAAATGATTGTGAATATATCTTAACGTGCTGCATTCACCGATAACAATATTATAATAGGCAGAATACAGAGATGTTCTATGCTTTAGCTATGACATTGAATGTGAGTGTAGTTGTTAAAGTAAAGGTCCAGAAATGATTCTGTTCCTGTTTTGTTTTTGTGTGGATAGTATTTGTAGCTGGTGTTTTAAATGATACCCTCTATGTAGATTAAAATGCATTTCCACTTGAATACAATAATTTGAAGCTTTCAATTGAATTTACTACAGAAATAATATTGATTTGATTTATTTCCTCACAACTTGTTGGGTGATTAAACTAATGCTTCCTGCCTTACTGAGCTGGGTTTTTATATTGCTTTTCAAGTCAGAGAGGAAATCTCTGTAAATTCCAGTTCGACATCTGTTCATCCAGAGAACTACATTCCAGACAGCAATTGGTTCCTGTGTACAGCGCAATACTGTAGAAGCTAAAATGTATTACACACTGATCTTTTGTCAGTCACCTGCATTGTTTTATTTAGTTCCAACAGAGGTACACCCTGACCTTTTTCCGCTGGTAAATTAAATATGAAATGGTTGGAAAGAATGAAGTACAAATCACAAATAGATCATGGATGGCAGGATGTAAATGTGGCGCACATTTGACCCTTGGCTGTGATTACAGGCTCGAGGAAATGCTAATGCTCATTCAAGGCAATCTCAGAAGGAATGCAAAAAACTGATTACAAATGGGACTGACTGTCATTGTGAGCAGTTTCATTAAGCTGAGCATAATTGTCAGGTTTCACACTGACTGCAGCATAATTTATTTATTTAATGGCTGTACTGCTTAACTGCCACTTTTGTCAGATTTCTGTGCCAATAGAACAGTGCATAATCTATGTTATTGATGTGCATGGAGCATGAGTAGCCAATCAGAGTTGTGTGCTACAGGCAAGATTTTCAAAAGTTGTGCTTTGTGCATCGCTGTGAATGCTGAAACTCTGAGCCTCAGCACAAGTGAGATCTGCAGAGCTTTCTTTCTTGGTTTGGTCCTATTCAGTGTCAAGTCTATTAAGAACATCAGAGTTCCTTCAATTTTCTCTTGGTTTGTAGAATCATAGAATCCCTACAGTGCAGAAGGAGGCCATTTAGCCCATTGAGTCTGCACAGAGTTTCCAGCAGAGGATCTTACCCACACCCAATCTCCATAATCCCACATATTTACCCTGTTAATCCTCCTAACTCACAAATCTTGGGACACAAAGGGGCAATTTAGCATAGTCAATCTACCTAAACTGCACGTCTTTGTACTAACACTACTGCTTATACCATCATGTTATGTTGGATGCAGTAATTTTGCCTCCATAACATTTTATCTGGCATTTTTAAAACAAAGACCTTTGTAAACCACGTCTGTTTTGTGCTTATTTGGATGGGCGAATGTGGTGGTAAAGGGGGAAGGTTTCTTGACCTTAGGATGTTCTGAAGTGTTTTACAGCCAATTATATATTTGAAGTGTGGTCACTATTGTACTGCGGGAAGTGAAGCAGCTAATTAGTACACAGCCAACTGCCACAAACAGCAATGAAGTATTGGCCATTTAATCTGTTTTAATGATGTTGGTTGGGAGATAAACATTGCTGGGAGAAATCTCCTTTGCTGTTCTTTGAAATAGTGCACCAGATTCCTTTATATCCATCCGAGAAGGGATTTCAGTTTTAAGCCTAATCTGAAATTTTGTTAGTACATCATTTCCTCAGTTCTGCACTGCGAGGTCAAAGAACAAAAAACAGTACAGGAACAGTTCCTTCGTCTCGCCAAGTCTGTGCCGACATTCCACGAGGAACCTTATCGAAGGCTTTACTAAAGCCTATATATACAACATCTACTACCCTGTTCTGGTCAATTTTTCTTGTCATTTCCTCAAAAAACTCAATCAAGTTTGTGAGACACGATCTCCCCTTCAAAAAAACCATGTTCCTATCACTAATAAGCCTATTCTCTGCCAGATGGGAATAAATCCTGTCTCTAAGAATCTTTTCCAATAATTTCCCCACCACTGATGTAAGGTTCACAGGCCAGTAACTTCCTCTCCCTAATCTAAATTTTCTCGCCTTTGCATGGTTCATATCCCTTTATTCCCTGTCTATTCGTGTATCTACAGTAAGAAGTCTCACAACATCACGTTAAAATCCACCAGGTTTATTTGATAGCAAATGGTGGGCATTATTTTATCATTTTCATTCCAAGTGATGGGTAAACTTGAAACTGGGAGTGTTTCAGATCGGACTTTTAGACCCGTTCTCAGGTGCTCCCATACGCACCCTGCCTGAAAAAAACAGCAGCCATTCTGAATCATGTTGCACAAGCTTGTGGGCGGGGCTTAACATGCCCAAAATCCTCCAGCTCTCCAATGTGCCTGCATGGTTAAAAAAAGCAGAAAAACACTCCTCTGCCACATCACATCCGGGCCAGATAATTCCTCTCCCCCCATAATATTACTGAACTCCTTATTCCCCCCATCTCCCACTACCCAGCCCGACTGCAGCCCCCTACCCCCTTCCCCCCCCAACTGATCACCCACAGCATGGCAGCAGACCCCTCTACACCCCCCACCGATCACACACAGTGTCACCGGACACCCCTTCTCTCCCACCAATCAGACGCAGAGTGGCAGCAGACTGCCGTCCAGCCTCTGGCCCTCTCTGTCCCTCCTGCCCCTGCCGAGCCCCTTGCCCCCCCCCCCACCCCCTCCACTGATCTGACACACACAGCCACCTGATTTACCCCCCTCTCCACCAACCGATCTGAGTCAGCCATCAGAAGCTCGGAACTTACCTCCTCAGAAGCTGGAGTGCCTGAGGCAACCTTTGTAAACTATGTCTGTTTTGTGCTTATTCGAGATGGGCGAATGCGGTGGTAAAGGGGAAAGTGCCGATAAGTTTGAGCGTGCAGCCCATTAAGTCAATTTAAATGTATTTAAATTGACATGGCACCTATTTCTGGTGCCGTCCTGATGGCAGCCATTTTCAGCCCTTGGTGAAGGGGGAACCAGCGCAGAGGCAGGTACAACTCGCCTCACCACCAACTTTACCAAGTTTTCACACCCAAAATGGGTGCAACGGGATGGTAAAATCGGACCAGGTATATCTGTTTTGGAGGGAGATGAGCACAGGGGTCACCTGTACTGCCTTCGTACTCTTCCTCTGTCTGGTGGTCACCCATTCCCTAAATCCCTCAGTAACTCACTGATGTGCTGTCCATGACTTCCTCAGCATCTCAGTTGGATAATGTGCTTAATTCCACTGATTTACATAATAACACAAGAATTGGCATCTTGAGGGGAATTGCTTGATAGAGCAGACGCAGCACGGTTTCGTTAAAGGGAAGTCGTGTCTGACAAATTTACTGGAGTTCTATGAGGATGTGTCTAGGGCGGTGGATAGAGGAGAGCCGGTGGATGTGGTCTTTCTTGATTTTCAGAAGGCGTTTGACAAGGTACCTCACAAGAGGTTATTGCAGAAGGTCAGGGGACATGGAGTTGGGGGTAGGGTGTTAGCGTGGATTGAGGATTGGTTGTCAAATAGGAGGCAGAGAGTGGGGGTCAACGGGTGCTATTCGGATTGGCGGATGGTGATTAGTGGAGTGCCCCAGGGGTCACTGCTGGGGCCTCAGCTATTTACCATTTATATAGATGATCTGGAGGAGGGAACCGAGCGTAGGGTGTCGAAATTTGCTGATGACGCCAAGATTGGTGGAACGGCAAATTGCGCAGAGGGTGTGGAGAGTCTGCAGAAGGATTGAGATAGGCTGGGCGAATGGGCCAGGAAATGGCAAATGGAATTTAATGTTGGCAAGTGTGAGGTGGTCCACTTTGGTAGGAATAATGGTAGGAAGGATTATTACTTACGTGGCGAAAAACTGCAGCAGGCGACGGTGCAGAGGGACCTCGGGGTCCTTGTGCATGAGCCGCAAAAACCCAGCTTGCAGGTGCAGCAGGTGGTCAGGAAGGCGAATGGGATGCTGGCCTTCATAGTGAGGGGGATTGAATGTAAAAGTAGGGAGGTTTTGCTGCGGCTGTATAGGGCATTGGTGAGGCCGCAGCTGGAGTACTGTGTGCAGTTTTGGTCACCGTACTTACGCAAGAATATTTTGGCCTTGGAGGGAGTGCAGAGGAGGTTTACTAGGCTGATGCCGGAGTTGAGGGGGTTGAGCTATGAGGAGAGGCTGAATAAATTAGACTTGTACTCGTTAGAGTTTAGAAGAATGAGGGGAGATCTCATTGAGACGTATAAGATGATGAATGGGATGGATAGGATAGAGGTGGAGAGACTCTTCCCGCTCAGAAAGGATAGTAGGACTAGGGGGCACAGCCTCAAGATAAAGGGGGGACAGTTTAGAACGGAGTTGAGGAGGAACTTCTTCACTCAAAGGGTGGTGAATCTCTGGAATTCTCTGCCCGTTGAAGTGGTGGAGGCTACCCCGCTGAGTATTTTTAAGACACGGGTTGATGGGTTTTTGATAAGAGAGGGGATTAAGGGTTATGGGGAGAGGGCGGGAATGTGGAACTGAGCCACGACAGATCAGCCATGATCTTATTGAATGGCGGGGCAGGCTCGAAGGGCTAGATGGCCTACTCCTGCTCCTATTTCTTATGTTCTTATGTTAAAAAGGAACACGATTAGGCCATTTGTCCTTTTGTGCTAGCTCTGTCATTTAACATGATCATTGCAGATTTTATTATCGACTTATGTCCACTTTTTTGCCTGCATCCCACAACCCATGATTCACTTGGACATCAAACATCAATCAAAATCAGCCTTGAGTATACTGACCTTCCATTGCTCCCTCAGGTAGAGAATTCCAAAGATCAATAACACTGAGAGAAGAAATTTCATTGTTTCCAGAGGAGAAGTTGGATTGGAGACTCATTACAAAGAGTTTGAAGGTAAAAGGGAATTTTACCTTACTTTTTTTGGAGATTTTTTTTTCAAACTGGGTGTGTAAAAACAGGAAGTAGGCCCCAGTGACACCTGGGAAGTTTTTTTTTCCCTTTAAAAGGAGCTTGCCTTAGAGGGTTCGACCTCATTGTTTTCAGAGGCGAAGTTGGAGGAGAGACTCATTACAAAAAGCTTGAACATATAAGGGATTTTTACCTTACTTTTTTTTTGGAGGTTTTTTTTCAAACTGGGAGTATAAAACAGGAAGTAGGCCCCAGTGACCCCTGGGAAGGTTTTTTCCCCCAATAAATTTGCATGGAGAGGACCTGCAGAGCAGGGTTCCCCTATGACCATACCCTTCCACAACAGGTATACTGAATTGGATACTGTTGTAGGGGATACTTTACCTGGGACAAACTGATAGCTGGAACTCTGATATTGAGTCTGGTTCTGCAGTGTAAAAGGGTGGGAGGAAGAAGAGGAGAGCAGTAGTGATAGAGGACTCGATGGTCAGAGGCACGGAGAGGAGGTTCTGTGGTCGGGACAGAGAATCCCGCATGGTTTGCTGCCTCCCAGGTGCCAAGGATGTCTCTGATTGCATGCGATCAGTGTTCTAAAGTGGGAAGGTGATCTGCCAGATGTCATAGTACACATCGGTACCAATGATGTAGGTAGGAAGAGTGAGGAGGTCTGAAAGAGAGAGTATAGAGAGCTTGGAAGGAAGTTAAAAAGCAGGACCCTGAGGGTAGTAATCTCAGGATTGCTGCCTGTACCATGTGCCAGTGAGGGTAAGAGTAGGATGCTTGGGCGGATGAACACGTGGCTGAGGAACTGGTGTAGGGGGCAGGGTTTCTGATTCTTGGATCATTGGGACCTCTTCTGGGGCATGTGGGACCTGCACAAGAGAGACAGGATCCACCGAAACTACAAGGGGACCTTTAAGATCCAGAGGGGTCTTTACAAAGTGGATGTGTCTCCTTTTGTGACAGAATCTAGGACTAGGAGTCACTGTTTAAAAATAATGGGGCAACTATTTAAAACAAAGATAAGGCAATATTTTTCTCTCAGAATTTTGAGTTTTTGGAGCTCCCTCACGAAAGTAGAGTTTTTGAATATTTTTAAAGCAGAAGTGGATTGATTATTGGTGAGCAAGGGGATGATAAGTTATCAAGGGTAGGTGAGCTATTGACTTGAGGTTACTATCAGGTCAGCCATAATCTTATTAGCTGGCAGAGCAGCCTTGAGGTGCTGTGTGGCTTACTGCTGCTCCTTGTTCATATGTTCCTATGTTCAATAACCTGCTGAGTATAGATAGCACATAAACAGTTCACTTGAGGTTGACATTGAGACCCTCAACGAATGTGGCAGCAGTAGACCATGACGTGACTCATGTATGCAAATGACATGAAAAGAGTCGGAATATCCATTTTTATATCCCTGCTTGATATAAATTCTATCTGAGAACATTACATGCAAATAAATGATAAGTAGCCTTGGCATGAGCTGATTCATTTAGTTGAAATGATTAAAGGGCTGACTACTTAAAATCATTTGGCCATCTCTGAATTCTATATTTTAGGGTGCCACTGAGCCAGGTTCTTTGGTTTCCAGCAAGAAGTTAACACGAAGGTCATCAAAGAATTTCCAATGGGGAGTCCTATTTTTGAGACCTTGGTGATAGAAGGCAGGATTTGCAGAATAAGCAGAAAGGAACAAAGAAGAAAAGGCTTCAAGGGAGGATGAGATGAACTTGCAATTACCACCCATGACAAACAATGAGTCAATGGACTCCTTTTGCCCTTTTGAGGGATTGAGTGAAGCCCTCAGCCTTTAGTCACGTTATTTTACTAAGGCAATCTAGATGAATTATAAAGGCAAAATACTGTGGATGCTGGAATCTGAAATTAAAACAGAAAATGCTGGAAAATGTTAGACCTGCTGAGATTTTCCAGCATCCTCTGTTTTGACCCGCATGAAGTCTGTCACTTTCTGATTGATGACCTGGATCCCTGAGCAGATAACAGAATTGTTCTCCTGGTTGCTGTCAATGTCACTATATCACTCAGCTGTTTTACCACCAGTGCATTCAAATCTTGGATTAGAACTTTGTACAAAATCAACCAGGAAGCCAGCATTGCCTTCATTTGCCATTCAGGAATCTCAATACACTGCAGAAATTATCTCGTTTAGGGTAACTCTCTTTTGCAGAGCAAACAAGTGCTATTCAGTTTATCATGTTGCATTCTGCAGTGCTCAGAGCAGGTGGAATGGCATCCATCATGTTCCTACCTTAGAACTACAGAACTTCCTTATTCTACTTCAGTATTCATTCAGCCTGTCATCAGTGGTAATGAATGACATACCACTGGCACATTTGTAGGAAGTTATCACAGCTGGTTTGTTAGAAGGAACATTTGTCTCTCAACTTTAGTCAGTGAAGAAAGATAAAAGGAAGATTTGCATCTACAAAACACCTTATAATAAACTCAGGATGTTCAAAGCATGACAAAATAAAGTACTTTGGAAATGTAGTCACCATCATAATGTCTGAAACAGTGCAGCCAAGTTGCCTGTAATAAAGTTCCACAAACAGTAATGTGATAATGACTTTTTATTCATTCGTGGGTCATGGGCGTAGCTGGCTGGCCAACATTTATTACCCATCCCTAGTTACCCTTGAGCAGGTGATGATGAGCTGTCTCCTTGAATTGCTGCAGTCCATATTATATGGATTGACCCACAATGCTGTTAGGGAGGGAATTCCAGGATACTGATCCAGCTATTGTGAAGGAACAGCAATATATTTCCAAGTCAGGATGGTGAGTGGCGTGGAGGGGAACTTGCAGGTAGTGGTGTGTATCTGCTGCCCTTGTCCTTCTAGATGGAAGTGGTTGTGGGTTTGGAAGGTGCTGTCTGAGGATCTTTGGTGAATTGTTGCAGCGCATCTTGTAGATGGTACACACTGCTGCTACTGAATGCCGGTGGTACCGGGAGTGTATATTTGTAGATATGGTGCCAATCAAGTGGGCTGCTTTGTCCTGGATGGTGTCAAGCTTCTTGAGTGTTGTTGGAGCTGCTCCTATCCAGGCAAGTGGGGAGTATTCTATCAAACTCCTGACTTGTGCTTTGTAGATGGTGGATCAGCCTTGGGGAGTCGGGAGGTGAGTTACTCATCACGGTATTTCTAGCCTCTGACCTGCTCTTGTAGCCACTGTGTTTATGTAGTGAGTCTAGTTGAGTTTCTGGTCAATTGTAACTCTAGGGATGTTGACAATGGATGATTCCGTGATGGTTACACCATTGAATGTCAAGGGGTGGTGATTAGAGTGTCTCTTATTTGTGATGGTCATTACCTGGTATTTGTGTGCTGCGAATGTTACTTGCCACTTGTCAGCCCAAACCTGAATATTGTCCCGATCTTGTTGCATTTGAAGGTAGGCTGCTTTAGTATCTGAGGAGTCGCAAATGATGCTGAACATCGTGCAATCATCAGCAAACATCCCCACTTCTGACTTTATGATGGAGGGGAGGTCATTGATGAAGCAGCTGAAGGTTATTGGGCTCAGGACTAAATAATGTGCTTTAGTGAACTGGTTGAAGGATAAACATTGGCTAGGACAATGAGGTACCTGACTGATTTCTTGGGGACAGGGCTTCCAAGGCCCTTGCCTCCATGGTTTACAATTCTATTTTGACTGTCAGGCTACCTGGAAAACATCATTAGAATGAGCTCAACACATTCACCAAAGTGGTCACGACAAAGATTACAGTAGCTCTGAAATCAAGATTTCTCATTTTGAAAGATCTGAAGGGACTGTTCACGTGTTGGCCATTCCAGACTGGAAATAGAATGGCAGGAGGAGAGGAGATCAGATGCTGAGGAAACAGGAAGCAAGCATCTACAGTGAGAGCTTAGATCATTCTTCCATATCAGTTCTCATGGACATTGATAGAAATGTTATGAATAGGGTATTTTTAGAGTAAAGTGATACTCATAATAACATCTCTCCAGCAACTTCAACTATTTCATTAATTTAAAACATTAAGCAAAATAACATTTGTATGGAAGCATGCCAGTTTGTGCAGAAAGCTCATATCGCTAGGGCAAATGTGAAATAACATGAGTGTTTGGAGACTTAAGGAATCAAAAACAAGAAAAGCTGTTTAGGGAGTTCCGGACAGTGATGTCAGCTGAAAAAAACCAGAGAACCATTGAAATTTAGTGCACTGTGTTTGAAGACTGGCCACTCCATTTAAGAAATGACAGAAGTAGAGGGTGGGGTGGTATGGTGTCCAGGTGTCGAAGGGGTAGGGGGTGCTGGAGCAAGAGGCAAAATGAAAAGGTGATCTATTATTTTTCTAGCTTAGCTTCCTTTATCAAGCCATTAAACTTTTGCTGTAAAATTCCTCTGTCCTGGAAGAAACCAAAAAAGGGTTCGGAAGACAGCCTAAAAATAATCCTTGCAATGTTTCACAGAGGTTTTGAAAAATATTTCTGTTTGTAGATTTGTGCCTGGCAACCCTAAACTCCCACATTTAATCCATGCAAAGATAAAACAGTACTGTGTAGGCAGAAACCAGCAGATGTATCTGAGGACCACAATTGGGAATGCATCATCATACTAAAACTAGAACAAAAATAAATCACAAAGTTTTTTTTCACAGACACATTCAAAATAAATGAATAATTAAAGTGGGAGTCAGATCAATTGCATTGGTTAAAGGTGTGGCAGAGATATTAAACTGATGTTTATTATTAGCTGCAGATTAGTCAGTTACATTTGAAGTCAATATGAACGAATTGTTAAGATAACTGCAGAATAGAAATGGAGTCAAAGTTTTACCAGAATTCCCCTTGGGTAATTCTCTGATTGATGACATGTTTCCCATGGCATGAGCTCTAGCCAGTTGAAGGAAACCAGAGAAAAGATAGGCTATCACCACAATGTTTTAGTCCCCTTTTATATCTGAAAATTCTGCCAGAGATTTTGGGGGGCGGCGGGAGCATGAGCAACTGTATCTAACGTGAATAAATGGCTGAATTCACTCCTGTGTGGGTTTTGCAGAGTCAGGAGAATTTGTATATTCAAAGTCAGCCTTCATCCCTCACATCCCCTTACTCCCATACATTCTCTTTGCCCTAATCCATGCCACTTCAAACACCCACACATGCTGCATGACCTCTTGTACCCTCCATTACAATTTATGCCACTCTATCCCCCCACCCCACCCCCACCCCCTCCCCCCCCCCCCCCCCCCCCCCCCCATCGACCACTCACACGGATTATGCCAATTAGTGCCAACTTATATCAGTCCATGAACCACATTCAACACTATGGCCCTTTTTAGTTCTTATGTCAACTTAGTGCCAACATATGCCAACCAATGTCCCCAATTCTACCACTCTTTTTCCTTACATCCTCTCTACAAACTCACCCAGTACCCATCATGGGCAGACCTCAGGAGCCGTGTTCAGCTAAATAAAGTTCTAAGGTCAGGATGCGTTTATACTTGGGCTACCAGTCCTCAAGCCTCCAGAACACCTCTGGAGAGAGGGAGATAAAGAGAGAGACCTATTTCTCCTACCAGGTCCTAAACAGCAGCATTCAGAGCGAGACGGAGAGAGATAGAGAGGCCTCTTGCCTCTTTCAGAACCCAGCAGTAACTGCCTATTTTCCCTGTAAGCTTAGCTCCTCCTCTTAAGTACATGACTGTCAATCAACCTAATCAAAACTCTGCTCTAACGTTCCAGGGGCAAAAAACAAATAAACAGAAATGCATCAACTCAGATTAACACAAACACATCCTGGCTAAAATCAATCATTGGCCTGCATTCTCAGCATATGAGCTGCCTGTTTTGCAACTAAATTGAGACCATGAAAAACAGGGCTGAACTCCAAATATATCCCTGACAAGAAATATAATATGAATACATTTCATAAAGACACAATATCACATTGGTAAGAGTGGAATATTTCATCACGTTCCTGATTATGCCTTGGAGATGATGGAAAGGCTTTGGGGAGTGAGGAAGTAGGTAATTCTCAGCAGTATTCCTGACCTCTGATCTCCATTTATAGCTACACCATTTATTTAACTGTTTTAGTTAAGTTTCTGAGCAATGGTGAGCTCTAGGATGTTGCTACTAGGGGATTTGACAATAATAATGCCATTGACTCTCAAATAGAGTTGGTTCAATTCTCTGTGTTAGAGATGATTGCTGCCTGGTATTTGTGTGACATGAATGGTACTCGACACATCAGGCTGGATGTTTTGCAAAGAATGTTAGATGCGAGCCCGGACTGCTTCATTCTCTGAAACACAGTGAATGTAACTGATCGCTGACATATTATACACTGGCAATAAAATAACAGATGCACGTGCCAGAATTTTACAGAAATTTACTCTTCTTATATGTGAACAGTTAAATCACCAATTTGCAGGATAAAGCTTGTGTACATTTTATACTACTGCAATTTAGTTTGGCAAACTGTCGTTCCACAATTCACAATTGGCTACAGAGTTCAAAAAACATCACACTGTGAAAGCTAAGTAATCCTGAGTAAAACTTCAGCTTATTTCATCTTTCAAATGAAATACTGTCTAAAACGTTGTCACAAACAAGAAAAATTATTTTATTCATTTCTGGGGCATGGGTGTTGCTGGCTGATCATCCCCTTGTTCATAGCAGCAGTTTAGAGTCACGTATTGGTCAAACCAGATAAAGATGGCAGATTTCCTTCCCTAAAGGACATTAATGAACCAGATGGGTTTTTCCGACCATCAACAATGGTTCCCTGGTCATCAGCAGATTCTTAATTCCTGATTTTTTTTAAAAATTGATTTTTAACTTCCGCCATCTGCCATGGCAGGATTCGAACCCAGGTCCCCGGAGTGTTAGCTGAGTTTCTGGAATAATAGTTTAGAGATAATACCACTAAGCTATTGCCTCCCCCAATTGCCCATCTCTGGGCGTCAGCAGACAATAATATTGAATGAACCATAACACTGGCCAATTGGACAAAGCCTACAGATTCCACAGAACACTGCCAATTGTCCTCCCGAAACATAAGCAATAGATAATTTTTTAATATGGATGTTGAGTATAATATATCTGATGAAGATCATAAAGTATTTCACATTTAATTACATAAGCGACTTTGAGTATGCGGACTTGAAGTGAAAATGAAATAGTTAACAACTGTCCTTGGTTGAATTTCTGATACAGATGGAGGGTGAGGAAGTAGGGTCCGAAACCAGTGTCCTCTACTTGAACAGAGGGGAGTATGATAGGCTGAGAGAGGAATTGGCTAATGTAGACTGGGGGCGCCGACTGGTTGGTAGGACAGCTGAGGAACAGTGGAGGATTTTTAAGGAGATTTTTTTCGGTGCTCAGCAAAAGTATATTCCGGTGATAAAGAAGGACTGTAAGAAAAGGGATAACCAGCCCTGGTTATCGAAGGAAATAAAGGAGAGTATTAAATTAAAAACTGATGCATGCAAAGTGGCTAAAAATAGCGGGGAATTAGAAGATTGGGAAAGATTTAAAAAACAACAAAGAATGACTAAGAAAGTGATTTTTAAAAAAGGCAAGATAGAATATGAACCTAAACTAGCTCTAAATATAAAAAAAAGGTAAGAGTTTTTACAAATATATAAAGAAGAAGAGAGTGGCTACAGTGAATATTGGACCCTTGGAGGACAAGAGGGGGGATTTAATGGTCGGAAACAAGGAAATGGCTGAGACTTTAAATAAGTTTTTTGTGTCGGTCTACGTGGTGGAGGACACAAATAGCTTACCGAATATTAAAGTTGGAGGGTTGGTAGGAGATGAGGTCCTTAATACAATTACTGTCACTAGAGAGGTAGTGCTTGGTAGACTAATGGGACTGAAATAGACAAGTCCCCGGACATGGATGGAATGCATCCCAGGGTACTGAAAGAAATGGCAGAAGTAATAGCAGATACGTTCGTAGTTATTTATCAAAATTCACTGGACTCTGGAGAAGTGCTGGCGGATTGGGAAACAGCTACTGTTACACCACTGTTTAAAAAAGGTAGCAGACAAAAGGCGGGTAACTACAGACTGGTTAGTTTAATGTCCATAGTTGGGAAAATGCTAGAATCCATCATTGAAGAAGGAATAGCAGGACACCCATGAAAGAATAGTTCGATCAAGCAGACACAGCATGGATTGACGAAGGGAAAGTCATGTTTGACGAATTTACTGGATTTTTATGAAGATGTGACTAGTGCGGTAGACAGAGGGGAACCGGTGGTTGTGGTGTTTTTAGCTTTCTAGAAGGCGTTCGATAAGGTGCCTCACAAAAGGTTGCTGCAGAAGATTAGGATACACGGAGTTGGGGTAAGATGTTAGGGTGATTGAGGATTGGCTATCTAACAGGAAGCAGAGAGTTGGAATAAATGGGTGCTATTCTGGTTGGCAGTTGGTGACTAGTGGCATACCACAGGGATCGGTGCTGGAGCCTCAACTGTTTACCATATACATAGATGATCTGGAGGAGGGGGCTGAGTGTAGGGTAACAAAGTTTGCTGATGACACGAAGATGAGTGGAAAAGCAAATTGCGTGGAGGGTGTGGAAAGTCTGCAGAGAGATCTGGATGGGCTGAGCGAGTGGGCGAGGAACTGGCAGATGGAGTGTAATGTTAGCAAATGTGAGGTTATCCACTTTGGTAGAAATAATAGTAGAAGGGATTATTATTTAAAAAGCGAAAAGCTGCAGCATGCTACGGTGCAGAGGGACCTGGGGGTCCTTATGCACGAATCGGAAAAACCCAGTCTGCAGGTGCAGCAGGTGATCAAGAAGGCGAATGGAATGTTGGCCTTTATAGCGAGGGGGATTGAATATAAAAGCAGGGAGGTCTTGCTGCAACTGTACAGGGCACTGGTGAGGCCTCAGCTGGAGTACTGTGTGCAATTTTGGTCCCTTATTTGCAAAAGGATATTGGCCTTGGAGGGAGTACAGAGAAGGTTCACCAGGCTGATACCGGAGATGAGGGGGTTAGCTTATGAGGAGAGATTGAGTGGATTAGGCTTGTACTCGAAGGCTGAAGGGTGATCTTATAGAGACATATAAGATAATGAAGGGGCTAGTTAAGGTGGAGGTCGAGAGACTCTTTCCACTTGGAAAGGAAACCAGAACTAGAGGGCACAGCCTCAAAATAAGGGGGGGGTGGGGGAGGATGCGGGGGTGCAGTTTAGAACAGGGTTGAGGAGGAACTTCTTCTCTTAGAGGGTGGTGAATCTCTGGAAATCTCTGCCCATTGAAGTGGTGGAGGCTACCTCGCTAAATATGTTTAAGTCTCGGGTAGATAGATTTCTGGTAGACAGGGGAATTAAGGGTTATGGGGAGCAGGCGGGTAAGTGGAACTGATCCACTTCAGATCAGCCATGATCTTATTGAATGGCGGGGCAGGCTCGAAGGGCTAGATGGCCTACTCCTGCTCCTATTTCTTATGTTCTTATGTCCTGTCGACCTTCGATCAATCTCAAGAAATGATCTTCAAAATCTGCAAAAGCAACAGGGAGTTCAGGAAAACAGAGTTTTACTTCTCACATGGACACTATCTCACCAAAAAAAAATCCAAGTGCTAAACAAGTGCGAAAATGAGAGAAATTCACACCTGTTTTTTGGTGATTTAAAATTGAATCTTATCTGACGCCGCCTGAATGATCATCACCCACCCCCTCACCAACTGCTACTGCAAAGAGGCCCTGGATCACCCCTTCTTCCACAATTGCTACTGCAGAGTGTCAGTGGTTCTCCCCCTCCCACCACCAGATGCTACCGCAGAGTGCACAGCAATGCCTGCCCCTCCCCGAATGATCTGCACCTTCCTGGCCCCGTCCCCTAAGTTGCCAATCTCAAGCCCCTTCCCCTGGGCATTGCCCACTGCCTGATGGCTGTTGCCAGGGTGACAGGCTGGCAAAGCCCAAGTGGCAACTCGCTGCTCCTGACCATCTGGAGGGGGCTCACTGCCCTTCAGTTACACCAGTGAGGCCATCACAATTGATTCCCGTTGATTGGGATCATACTAGACCCTTGCCAGAGAGAACCTTTCTCGGTAAGACCACAGAAGCAAATAAGCCCAGATGATAATATGCGATTTGAATGCGATTTAAGTAATATAATCAGCCTCATGCCTTTCTCAGGTGTGAGGCTGATCTCGCCAGATATCTGGCACCCATAAGATCATGAAAGGCGATTTCTCAGCTCCCTCGTGACCTTACTGGCTCACCCTGCCCATTGGCCAAACGGTAAGATCGTGACCCACGTTCCTTTCTCATTTAATATTTTCAGTGCTATAACAAAAGTTTGCATCTGAAAGAAATTTCACAAAATTAATTTGATGGTTGCTGTGATTGTTAATAGATTGGGCAATCTATTTTCAATTAGTATGTTGTGAAGCTTGAATAGACCAAAACATGCATTGACAACACTTACCCAGCACAATCTTCATTCCAATGGATTATTAAAAATTAAAAGAGATAAGATCATATGGTTATTAATGATTTAGAAATGTGGCGCAAAATGATCTTTTACTGTAATTCACCTGACAACCATTTTGAAAGGCAGAGATTTAAGGTTGTAAGACTTTGGGATGGCACGGTGGACAGTGGTTAGAATTGCTGCTTCACACTGCCAGGGATACAGGTTCGATTCCCAGCTTGGTTCACTCTCTGTGTGGCGTTTGCACATTCTCCCTGTCTATTGGTGGATTTCCTCCAGGTACTCCGGTTTCCTCCCACAATCCAAAGGTGTGCGGGTTAGGTGGATTGGCCATGCTAAAAAATTTCCCTTTAGTGTCAGAGGGATTAGCTGGGGTCACTACATGGGGTTGTGGGAATGGGGCCTGGGTGAAATTGTGGTCAGTACAGACCCAATGGGCTGACTGGCCTCCTTCTGCACTGTAGGATTCTATGATTCTATGTATCTGTATGGGTTTCCTCTGGGTGCTCTAGTTTCCTCCCACAGTCCAAAGGTGTGTGGGTTAGTTGGATTGGCCATGCTAAATTGACCCTAGCGTCAGGGGATTAGCAGGGTAAACATGTGGGGTTACGGGAATAGAGCCTGGGTGGGATTGTGGTCAGTACAGACTTTATGGACTGAACGGCCTCCTTTTGCACTGTAGGAATTCTATTTATAACATGGGTTCACATAATAGGAGGAATGAGCCAACTTTGCTCTTTCTGTTACTCATGTGACCAATTCCACAAGATAACACATGGCATGAAACTTATTATAAAATTATTCTCATTTATTTGCATCTCCTTTTTGTATTTTTTCCCAACACTCTGGGCCTGGCTCAGGGGTAATGAATTTCTTAATAATCCTGGTTTAGAGGTGACACTTCTCTCATTTGGCATAATGTTTTGTCATCTCATGTTCCTGCAGTGGAAGGGTCATTGCTGTTGTTGGGTTGCCTCTTGGCAGGATAATATATTTACATTTGATTTAAATATTAATAAAGTTTTTCCTTTTCCAGTAGAATAAGAATTCTGCTAAGCCGCAAAGCAGCATTTTTGGAGTATGATTTTTACAGTTCAAGTTATCCAATTTTGGCTGTGACCCAATATAAGAAGTATACTTTAAGGAGGTATTGATACCATGGCAGAAAATTAAGCAGATATCGGTAATGAGTTTTGCAATTTTCTTTTTTAAATTCCTCGTCGGTGCCAATCACAGCAATTCTCCTGTAAATTACTATTTATATAAGATCATTCATATCGGTATAAATGAGGGATAATTCACTGCCTTTGACAATGATGCAGAATTTAACTAAATGTTTTATCAAGGAGGTGTTCCTCAGGGTAGTTAGTGCTCAAGGCCCAACAATTTCAACTGCTTCATCAATGGCCATCACACCAGGATAAGGTCAGGAGGAGAGATTCTGCAGTCTTCAGTAACAATGTTCAGCTCATTTGCAATTTGATAGCTAATGAAGCAGTTTATATCTGTATGCAGCAAAACCTGGATAATATTCAGGCTGATAAGGTTCGAATAATATTTGAGCCACACAAGCACCATGCAATGGCAATCTCCAACAAAAGCTGGCCTTACCAGTGACACCTACGTCCCATGAGAGAATAATTCAAAGCTTTTTTGACCTGTAAATACGTAAATGTTCCTTGGTCACCACTGAAATTCAATCCCTGACAACGCTTGTGAAAGTACCTTCACCACATTGATGGCAGTGTTTCAGGAACCAGGTTCACAATCACTTTCTCAAGGACAATTAGGGATGAGAAATAAATGGTGGCCCAGGCAGCAGTGTCCACATTCTATAAATAATTTTTAAATTATACTATATAAACTTTTGATGTGTTTATAGTGGTGATGGAGATATTAAATGTGTGAGGACTAATTACATCAGTGGTGGCAAGAAGGGGGCAAAGGAATGGACAGTGATTGGCTTAAAAATCTCAATTTTGAACTGATTTTAATAAGTTCTGCACAATTTTAATTCCTGTAATATTAAGGTATATTCCTTAAATTATTGTTACATGGCCAGCATTAGTTCCATCACTTGTAAGTAGTCAGTAAGCAGCTGAGGTCAAAGTCAAATGTGTGCCCATTTCCCAGAGAATATTATTTGTATATTGTCTAATCATCAAATAAAAAAACCTATTATTTTTTCAGCTTTCCTTGCGCATGATTAGTATGTTTCTGTCAAAGAGAAGAAGAACAAAATAACTCCGCCCAAACAGTATGCCTAATCCCAGAATGGGTCATTTCTTCTTTACAGTTCAATTTGCATCGTTTGTTATGTGTGTTTGCATCACTTCCCTGGTTACAGCTACACCTCAAATGTATGCTATTGGCTGTAAAAATGCTTTGGTACGACCAAAGATTGTGGAAAAAATGCAAGTCTTTTTTATATCTCTAAAATCATTGGAAATGAATCACCTCTGACTGCAGTTTCTCTCAGAATGCAAGAGAATCAAAAAAGGCTATTTGATCCATCACTGTACACAAGGCTATGGACCAAGTGCTGGAAAATGGGAGTTAATAGATCGGTACTTGATGGCTGATGCAGTCATGATGGGCTGAAGGGCCTCTTTCTGTGTTGTATGGCTTTATGACTCCATGACTCTGTAACTTATGGTGGCACAGTGGTTAGCACTGCTGTCTCATAGTGCAAGGGACCCGGGTTCGATTCCTGGCTTGAGTCTCTGTGTAGAGTCTGCCTGCGCTCCCCTTGTCTGCGTGGATTTACTCTGGGTGCTCCAGTTTCCTCCCACAGTCCGAAAGACATGCTGGTTAGGTGCATTGGTCATGCTAACCTCTCCCTCAGTGTACCTGAACAGGTACCAGAATGTGGTAACTAAGGGATTTTCACAGTAACATCATTGCAGTGTTAATGTCAGCCTACTTGTGACACTAATAAATAAACTTAAAAAGCTATGATATGTGAATACAATATACTCCATCATTGTGGAGTTGAGGATGGTGGCTCAAGAACTGAACTCCTGTTTCTGAGTAAAAAGGTAATGGTGTCATTTGTCCCACTTTGGAAAATTGAGCAAAGTCTAGGCTAACCATTCAGTGCAGTAATATTTATAAACGGGAGTTCTTTAATCCTTGATGACAGCATGGTTGGGCTGTCATCAAGACTTGAACACCTGTCATTCCTTCATTCACTTTGAGGCAACTTCTCAGGGGTGATGGTAAGGTTAAAATTTAGGAGGCATCTTTATTTGCACAGAGAGGGTACTGGGTGCCAGGAGCATTTTGACCAACTCAACAGCCCTGCCTTCCAGTCCCAAGTAACATAGCCCCACCTGTCCCACTCCACCCACCCCACCCCACCCCACCCCACGAGGATATTTGCAACAGCTTAGCTATTGAAGAAGTTCCACTCCACCCCAAGCCTCCCTTATCCCTTCCCTCATGCAACCCCATATGGTTAAATCCATCAGACTGAGGAGAAACAGCTGTGGCAGGAGGATTGACAGGAGAAAACATCCACCGGATTCCATCATCTTATTGTCAACCCCACTGCTCACCGATCTGGCTCTGATCGTCCACGCAGCAGTGGCCCTTTTTAAACAATTTCTCAACTGACCAAGACTCCTGAGCAGCCACCCAACAGCTGTGATACAATCCAAGCAATAATTCACATTGCTGAACAGTGTCCACTGCCTGGGGATGTGGCAAGAGAGCAGCATTCTATCACTTTGCCTGCCACTCTGCCTGAGATCAGTAGGGAGAGGAAGGGGGGCCTGTGATCAGTCTGGGTGGTGGGCGAGTGGGGGGGATAAGGGAGTTAGTAATGATGTGGGGAAGAGATAATGTCTGTGGAGACTGGGGGAGGTATTATCCAGCCTGGGAGGGATGTGGCAAGAGAGCAGCATTCTATCACTTTCTTCCTGCGCAAGCACAGTTAGAGGCACCAATCGGAGCTGAAGGGTTTCGGATACATTAAGCCCTGCCTGCAGACTCCTGCAGTATGATTTGGAATCGCTGATATTTTTGCAGGCAGAGTGTGTTTGGGGAACGAGAGAACGGGTCTAAAAATTGGATCTGAACATTCCCAGATTCAAGACTGCCCAACACTGAGGGTGGAATTTTACTAGCACGTCTGCCCGAGGTTCATACGATCCCATTCAAGAACAACGGAGAGTGTCTTTCTTGAGCCTTGCCACAGGGTGGATGTGCTGGTAAAATTCTGGCCTTAAAATCCAAAAGGTTAAATAGGGCCCTGAGTCTCTGTCTGGCCTCTTTGGTGAATGTAAAAGTTGACATGGCACTACTCTGACTAAAAGTAAGGGACGCTGTCCCGTGTCCTGGCCAATAATATATCCCTCAACCAACATCACTACATGTTCATTAGCTGGCCATTATTTGGTTGATGTTTGTGGGACTTTGTGTTTGCAAACTTGTTACTGCATTCTTTTTATAACAGCTTGCAAAAGTGTTTAATTTCTCTGCAAAATGCTTTGCAATATCCTGAGATGACAAAAGTTGCTGATAGATGCAAATTAACAGTTTTGTCTTGGCAATTAACGTAATGAGGTGCAATTTTGTAAAGCCATTTCCTGTGTCACAACAATAGTTTTTTGAAATAATTTATCAAATGAACGAAGGAATAGAGTGGTTTGGTTTTATTTGTCTTGGTTTTATTTCAAATACCATTACATTCCACGACAGCAAAGTGAATGTTCTGGAGGAATGACCTTCATTGGCTAAAGGGCCTTTTCTCATTCCTGTCTGTTCTTAACTTCTAATTTGAAGAAAACTCCTCCCTTATTCATCCTCCCAGAAAGTCAAAGTAGTTAAATTGAAAAAAGAATCATTGAAATTGAATCTAGATTTTAACACTCCTCTTCAAAATGTATTCTAAATGGGAAACCTTGTACACTTAATTGATTTATAGAAAAAGGCCTGCTTAGTATTCAACACAAGCAGTTTTCAGTGCCTGTCAATAGTTGAATCTCATTGGAGTTACGTGAGCAAACTATCGGTTTATAATTTGTGTCTTCCAAAGTATGCAGCTTCCATTTAACATCAACAATCTGCAATACTCCTAGAAAATTGGCAAACCTGAAGTCTTACACAATGTATTTTCAACACAGTTAATGCAAGCGTACTGCCTAGAATTGTATCAGTTTTATGCAGCCTAATATATTTTTAATTATCTTTATCATAGTAATTTACAATTACAAAAACTAGAAAATAATCTTATTCTAATTCGGTGATTAAATCAAAGATCACACCTGTCTCAAGACACCACTGCAAATTTAGCTGACATGGTGAATGGGATGCTGGCCTTCCCAGCGAGGGGGATTGAATATAAAAGTAGGGAGGTCTTGCTGCAGCTGTATAGGGCATTGGTGAGGCCGCAGCTGGAGTACTGTGTGCAGTTTTGGGCGCCGCACCTGCGCAAAGATATTTTGGCCTTGGAGGGAGTGCAGAGGAGGTTTACTAGGCTGATACCGGAGTTGAGGGGGTTGAGCTATGAGGAGAGGCTGAATAAACTGGGCTTGTACTCGTTAGAGTTTAGAAGAATGAGGGGAGATCTCATTGAGACATATAAGATGATGAATGGGATGGATAGGATAGAGGTGGAGAGACTCTTCCCGCTCAGAAAAGACAGTAGGACTAGGGGGCACAGCCTCAAGATAAAGAGGGGGCGGTTTAGAACGGAGTTGAGGAGGAACTTCTTCACTCAAAGGGTGGTGAATCTCTGGAATTCTCTGCCCGTTGAAGTGATGGAGGCTGCCTCGCTAAATATTTTTAAGACGCGGGCTGATGGGTTTTTGATAAGAGAGGGGATTAAGGGTTATGGGGAGAGGGCGGGAATGTGGAACTGAGCCACGACAGATCAGCCATGATCTTATTGAATGGCGGGGCAGGCTCGAAGGGCTAGATGGCCTACTCCTGCTCCTATTTCTTATGTTCTTATGTGGCACAGTGGTAGCAGTGCTGCCTCACAGCGCCAGGGGCCACGGTTCAATTCTAGCCTCAGGTGATTGTCTGTCTGTGTGGAGTTTGCACATTCTTCCTGTGTCTGCGTGAGTTTCCTCCCACGCTCCCGAGATGTGTGGGTTAGGTTGATTGGCTATGATAAATTAATCCTTAGTGTCAAGAGAATTAGCAGAGTAAATATGTGAGGTTTTGGGGTGGAGGCCTGGGTGGGATTATTGTCAGTGTAAGCTCAATGGGCCAAATGGCCTCCTTCTGCATTGTGGGTATTCTACAAGCAGAGAAGGCCCTGTCTTGCTCAAGGTTTTTATATGTGGTCGCAACCTAAGCAGTGGCTGTGATCAAGAAGGTTCAGTGTAATTATTTATTTTTAACTTAAAATGAAAGAGTTCATCCCAGCACCAAAGTGATACCAACTGCGACGCTTGCTCATGCCCACTGGCAGCGCTTTCCTACACCACAACCATCCGAATCTTATTTCACAGCTTCTGCTAATGGGGCCAATAGCCCCAAAATTACATTCTTCATTGGATGAGCTCATAGAGGCATGCCAAATATGGACAACTTGCCACAATTTTGTGGATGAAACCTGAGGATTATTTTGTTTCTATTCCAATTTAGGGCGTGGGAATCATGTCTTTCGGTCATTTGACACACAACTGGTCTCTGCTCTGATGTGAGAATATTTATGCAACATTTTAGCTGGTACAATCTTCTCCCTCAGAACTATTACCACTTTCAATCGTTGTACAACTCATCTTTGACAATAATTCAAAATAGGAGGTAACGGATTGGCAAACCGTCTGCACTGGAACTGCTGAATCTTTTGCCTTTGGTGCATAAAACATAGAACCCTACAGTGCAGAAACAAGTCTGCACCGACCACAATCCCACCCAGGCCCTATCCCCATATCCCTACACATTTACCCGATAATCCCTCTAACCTACACATCCCAGCTCACTAAGGGGCAATTTTAGCATGGCCAATCAACCTAACCTGCACATCTTTGGACTGTGGAAGGAAACTGGAGCACCCGGAAGATACATGCACAGACACGAGGGGAACGTATAGGCTCTGCTCAGTCAGCGACCCAAGTCAGGGGTTGAACCAGGGTCCTTGGTGCTGTGAGGCAGCAGTGTTAAACACTGTGTCACTGTGCTGTCCGTTCTCTTCCATGTCCACTGGTGGGACTCATATCAGTGCTTTTACAATCTGCCCAATGTTTCACATCAATGACATTTCATCAGAATTTCATCAACAAAGTCCTCTGTTAACTTTCCAGATGCTCAATTAACTAAATCCCCGTGAGTGAGAAGAAAAAGCATGAACAAGTAGCCAGAGTATACAAACTGGTGTTGTGTGTTTTCAGCAGGGAGCAGAAGCAAATGGAGTAATATCCCGGTGCCCATTCTAATGGTACATAGCGGCAGGCATGAAGCATGGAAAAATGAATGGATATATGTAAAATAGCCAAAATTGTGATTTCAAATGTATTTCCTCACATGGATGGTTAGAGAGAGAAGCAAGATAGGATATGCAGCATTAACAGAAACATTTTGAGTGTTCTGTAAAAGATTTTCTTGTGTCCATGTCTGACAGTGCTTCTTATTTTGTTGTTAATCTCTCTCTCTCTCTCTCTGCGTGATGAAGCTTGCAATTTGAGGAAATGAAAAATGCCTGCAGCAATCCTCGACATGCGTGAAAGTATAGCTGCCTGTCACCCAGAAACTGGCACTCTCCCATTAATGGGCCATTGAGGCAAAAGGTGCCAATTTTAATCACATTCACACTCCGACAGGATTGTGGGATAACTGCAGGCCCACAATATTGTCTTGCCTGTGGAATAAATGAAATGTTAAAGAGTTGCCATGTTGTTACGCACCAAACTAAGCATTTCCTCTTCTGTTTAATGAGAGGGTTTACTGACAGGTCTGGGAAATATTTACCCCCCGTTGTGTAAGTCACTTTATATAAAATGATATATAGAAAACTTGAGTTGTCATGTAATATTTTGAGAGGTCTTAAGGAAATGGAGAAGTGTTAAAATACAATGCTTTTGTTTGTGGCCTCTTATATTCAGGATTGTTCATTGACAGTAACAACAGCATCGCAATCATTCCTAATGTTAACCTTTCAGTGCGTGGGAAGCAAAGAAAACTGAAACTGAAATCAAAGAAACACTTTTGCAAACTTACTAAAACTTGTCTGGATTGTTTTGCTTATTTTCTCACTGTATACAGTGTAACATCGTGTCCTTCTGCACAGTAAGTCTGTCTTTGTCCTATGCCTAAGAAAGAGACAAAGTTTGAGAGCACAAACATGATGCCACTTTAGCATTCCATATTGAGGAACATCTTCAGCAACAAATGGTCAGAGTCTCTCACATCAAGAAAATTAATGTCATGGTCCAGGTCCACTCACATAGATTGGAACAGACAGACATGCATGTCAGATATAAATGAATTTGAATGTGGCCAGGTTGATGTTCAGTGACATTTGGCTGGATTTCTCCATTGGCTTGGGAATCTTGACACTGGTACAAAACAGGATTTCTGGGCCTCCATTTTCCAGCCACAAAACCAGAAATGCAATCTTACAGAAAGCAGCTTCTCCCAACTTGTACATGGCTGCCCTAAGTGGGTTGACTCCCAGTGTCGCAAGGCCAGAGGCTCAGCTGCCCCTTTAGAAGATATGGGTATTGTATAAAGTCTATGACACTCCTGGCCTATATGCAACATCAGTGCTGTCACATCATGTGACCAGTGCTCAGAAAGAGGTGATTCTGAAAGGAAGCTCAGAATTATGTATTCTGTATATAATTGCACATAATTAAGAAGTGCTTGAAAGTTCCTCGAGAGCTTGCTCCCAGCATCCTATATTTGACGCATCCTCGGACCCTTTCAGATGATACTTCAGTGGGAGATTCTGAGGCAGGTCGGGGACTTTGAGGGTGCCTCAAAATGGAGGTGTCCTCAATGGTGTGTATCCAAATAAAAAATTATGATGAGGGTCAAAGTCATTAAATCCCTCAGAGTGGAGAGGACATCCATCTGTGGATGCATTCTTTACTTCATAGAATCTACAATACCAAAGGAGACCATTTGGCCCCTCAAGCCTGCATCGACAACAATCTAACCCAGGTTCCATCCCCTAGTCCCCCTGACACCAGGGGGCAATTTATCATGGCCAATCAACCTAACCCACACACCTGTGGATTGTGTGAGGATATCAGAGCACCAGAGGAAACCCACGCAAACACGGGGAGAATGTGCAAACTCCACACAAACAGTCACCCAAGGCCAGAATTGAACCTGGGTCCCTGACATTATGAGGCAGCAAATCGGACCATTGTGCCACTGTGCCTCCCCTTAGGGTAACTAAACACTTTGAATAATATCAGCTGATCAAAGAGAGCAAGCAAAACTTTGCCAAGGTTAGGTCAGGTTGGCCAATCTGATTGAATTGTTTGAGAAGGTGGCTGAAATAATGGATAGGGAACTGTCTATGGACTTCCAAAAGGAATTAGATAAAGTCCCTGATAAGATATCGTTTGCTAAAATTCAAGCCCATGGATTCAGAAATTGGCTCTATTTGTTGTGGCCCAGCTATATCAAAAGTGGAACAAAAATCATGTACTGTGAAAAAGATGAAAGTAGCTAGAAAATCCATTGGGGCCTGTGAGAAACAGTGCATCAGTCAGTAGCAAGCTGGAAAGGAACTGGAGTTAGAGCATGAAGATATGAAAAGTGTGAAAAGAATTGAAAGAAAAAGCACAAGCAGAAATCAACAACAGAGATCATAGCTGGAACTTGAGAAGAGCCAAGGGAGTGTCACGTCATAGATTGTATCAGCTTTGCGAGAGGTGAGAAAACTGCAAGTCTCAGAGTGAAATACATCTCGGATTTGATCCTTGGCACTCATGTGGCACATCCTGTCTCATCTACTATAAGAATCACCGTACTGTTGAAGTAAAGCTATCATTCACCACCATCGTATTGGGAATCCTATAGAAATCCAATCGAATGAGCAAACTACCATTCGTGTGGCATACACCAGTGAGCTGGAGAAATTGGTGTTCTGCAGAGAGGCAGAAACTGTCCAGCGTTTGAAGGTGCTATGGAGGACATGGCAATGAATATAATTGTTGAACAAGCCAGCAGTTCAGGAGAAGTGTCCGATAAAAATCAGAAGTTAGAAGAAGAAGAAGTTAGAAATGTTGAATGTAAAAGTAAAGCTTGTTGCATCTACAACAATAGGAAGATAGCAATTCTCATCAAACGTGTGAAGCATGAGTAGGGAGAGATTTTTATCTAATGTTATCAAAAGAGACAATTGAATTCACCTTGGAAGTAACTCAGGAATGGGCAAGCTGAATGGATTACAAAAGCAGAGCCATGGGCTGAGTGTAAAATTAGCACACATTGAGAATGAGAATCTGAAACAAAACAGAACAGCTAAATCATTGGATAGAACCAAATCATGTCTGAGAGATTGGGTTGACAACAGTTAGTAAATAAAGCTGAGTTTGGAACAAATTCGCAAACAGGATGAAGACAGTAATCACTGCAGAGAATTATTTTAACAAAGAGATGCCATTTAAAATTATCAGTTCACCTGAAGGGACTTCAGATGAATATCAAGTTGAAGCAAAAACCAACTGGAGCTGGAACTAACTCAGACCAGACTGTAATTGGCAGAGGCTGAGAGCAAAATTACAGGTGAAGAGATGCAGAAGATGGGTTGATGCACAAGACAAAAGGAAGAGAGTGGAAAGTGTAGCCACCCAGTTGTAGAAGTTGTGCTGGAGAGAAGTAGACAAAGCAGCAATTAAGGCAAGGAAGGAAACTGCGATTACATGTCACAACAAGATTGTTGAAATGGTCACACAAATAGAAAAATACAAGAATCAGTATGATTAAATGGTCACTGGAAAGATGCGAATAAAAATGCTAGAAAGAGAAGGAACACTTTCACCTAACTTAAATATCAGAAATATAACCATATCACCACCACTTCCTTCACAAGTATCAGACTGAGGTTGAGAACAAGCTGGCAAGACATAATACTGTGTTGTGTTATGAAATAATGTACTGCCAAATAAACCTGTTGGACCTTAACCTGGTGTTGTGAGACTTCGTGCTGTGTCTATCCCAGTCCAATGCTGCCATCTCCACATCATGTATTGTGATGACATTACATGAATGTGTTGTAGAGCAAGGTGTTTGACAGAGAAAAGGAGCAGTGAAGGATTGGCAAGTTACATTGCCTGCAGAATAAAGTATGTAGCCTTAGATTAGCACACAGTCTAGGGCAAAATTCAAAAAACAGCAAGCCTGCATGGAAAAATCCCATGTAAGACCATATTTGGAACTGTACTTAGTTGCAGCCTGCTTGTAGAAGTGTGATGTTAAATATAAGCTTCAAGGGTCATCATTGAACAATCGCTACATCAATATAATGTGTATTCAGAATGTGGGTTTGAGTAAAGTGATTTTGTTATATAAAAGCATTAAAGAAAGAGAGATATAAAGCAGGATTTTCTGACTGCACCCACCCCGAAATCGGAAAATCCCAGCCAAGGCCAATGGACCTTTCTATGGTCTGACCCGAGCCTACTATGATTCCCGTGGTGGACAGAACAGGAACATTCGCCGTTAGTGGTTGTGGTGTTTGTCTCTTTAAGATAGCACAGCGGAAGAAGGTCACCTGGCTTGAACAACCGATGGGAACAGAGAATCAGTGACCACCCTAGAGAGTGGCATGCTCTCTTTTGCAGAATCACAGAGCAGCTATGTAGTAAGAATGTAAGAGTTGAGGCTCTGTATCAAGGCAGCCAAGGGCAGCAATCTCTTTCACCTGATTTCTCAATAAATACCTTTTATTCCTATTGAAACCTGAAGTGTCTTGACATCGCCTGAGGGGTGCCACGCTATTACTGTAGTAATATTACAGATGGACAAAGTCTGGTTTGAGCAGTTCTGGGCAACATACATTTAGCAGAATATATTGTCATTGGAGGAAATATAGCATATGCTTAGCAGAGTGGTACTGAGATTCCAGGACCAGAATCTTACCACTGTTCACACCGGTGGGATTTTACCATCCTGTCATAATGAATGGAGATTTGACTAGCTGCCAAATTCTTTGACTTTTCTGCAGCGGGTCTGTGGTGTGAATGGCCGGTAAGATCACACCTCAAGAGTTAAATTACGAGGAGAGCACAAACCAGGTACAATAAAAACGTTTGCTCATTATTTCTTCTTTGCACAACACTCCCTTTCCATTTCAAGGAGACACCCTTCCATTTATTGGACAGCCCATGTTTTCCCTACAAATACAAATACAAATTCCCAAAAATAACCAGCTTTAGTTTCCCCCCAAATGTGGGAATCTTCACTAATTGTATTTCATTTGCTAGTTAATTTCAAACCTCACGTTAATTATTACGTCATGTACTGAGGTCAAGATGACATCTGTAATCTGAAAGCAGGATTAATCAGTGGTTATTTATGATGAAACAGATGTTCTTACATTAAAAGGTTCTGAATGTTCTCTCTTAGTGGAAAGCATTGACATTGGGACATTTTAAGGGCCAGAAAATAAATAAAGATGTTAATGCTTTGGAGTAAAAATGGTAGATCTTGTGTACTAAAAATTATGATCTAGTACTTTTTCCATGAAAAGTGGATCTGGCGTAATTTTAATGTTTAACAGTTGCGAAATAATACGTTTGCCACCTCAATCCCCTTTCAGTCTGAAATTATGAGCTACGGACTTACAGGTCCATACTTTCCCAAAAAGTTGGGACCATTTCTGGTCCAGAATTTGCTCCTGGTAGGAGGAAAGCAGTCATTAGCCTCGAGTTTCACCGTTTCCAGTGTTTAGTGGCCAATTAGTGGTTGTGGGAGCAGAAACAAAAGTAGAACGGCTCAAGTGCAGGCTCAGTTTAAACAGTTCGCATTGCCATTGTTGCCATTATTTGTTAATGCTATAAGTTCAGTCCAAGAGATATTAGATTGAGAGAAACCTGTATTGTCTCAAGGGAGTCAACAACCTGGAACCTAAGGCAGGATAATCTTTCCATTCACAGACACAGACATGAGAGTATTCTTTGAAGCCATAAAGGGGGAGGACAGAGGATCTCTTCCTGAAGGGTGGCAGAGGGGAGGCCACCCATCCAGATAAAACAGGCCTGGAAGGTGTGTGGAACAGTAGAAGTTGAATCAATCAGATTCTGTTAGATAAAGCGATTTGATAAACTCCAGCAAGCTGAGTGCAACCTCTAATCCTCAAGACAGGATTCTGGGTAATTACCCAGCAGCAGACAGGAATCTGTGGATCTGTGCTGTTCCTGAACATGGAAGGGTTGTGTGCCCAGGGCACTTAACTACATTTTCAGACTGGCTCAGAACTATTGTGTTGGTGAGAACCTGTAATGAAATATGCAGCTTTTAATAAATATTAGCAGCCGGCATTGACATGGAGGATAGCAGTGCCTTATCATGCAGGAGAAAGAGGCAAACAGTGAGGTCTCAGAAAAGTAGAGGGGTTCTCCACCTGCATATGAACATAACAGTGGAGCAAACATCAGGATTGCGGGTCGTGAGAAAGTTGGGAAAGGTGAGGAGGTCATTGATGCTGGTCATGATGGTCAGAGAGAGTGCTGCATTCATTAAGGAGGTGCATTGTACTCTACTCCATCTGAAAGATTGCCAAAAACTGAGTTTCATTGAGAAACATCAGCACAGCAAAGGTTTCTGCCCTCCAAGCCTTATCCTCATGATCCTTTTTCATGTTTAACACACGTGCAGATGTTGAGAAAAGTAGACCATCCCCAGATCAAATTCAGCAACAGTTTTGAAGAAGTATGGTCACACTTTACCAGTGTATTATCTACCAATGTCAATACAATCATAGAAGAATCATAGAATCTCTACAATGCAGAAAGAGGCAATTTGGCCCATTGAGCCTGCACTGTCAATAATCCAATAACCTTACCCAGGTCCAATCCTCATAACCCCACACATTTATCCTGCTAATCTCCCTGACAGAGCAATTTGCCATGGCTAGTCTATCTACCCTGCACATCTTTAGACAGTGGAAGAAAGTGAAGCACTCAGAGGAAACCCACGCAGACACGGGAAGGACATGCAAACTCCACACAGACAATTACCTGAGGCCAGAATTGAACTCGGGTCCCTTGTGCTGCGAGGCAGAGGTGCTAACCACTGTACCACTGTGCTGCTCCAGTCATCTTGGCAGGTCCTCACACAGGCTGAGGATGTCACTGGGTGATGAGTACAGCCTTGGTGAACAGGAGGATGTATGGGAAGCAGTTGCAGACCCTTGGCCTCAGAGAAGAGAGGATAGGTACAGCACCATCTCAGCTGAGCACAGATGAAAGTTCTCAGGAATCATAAAGGAAGCTCTAGAGTCTAGACCACCAGCAGCAGGTGTTCTGCCAAATGTTAGAGTTTCCTGAAGTGGTGCAGGGACATGGTTAGAGGATGAAGCAGTGTATCCAGCTCCTTACACCACCATGGCTCAAGACCTGGAGGGCATAAACTCCTCCATAGAGAGAGTGACCAAGCTTATGAAGAGCCATGTTTCATAAAATCATTGAATCCTACAGTACAGAGGGGGGCCCTTCGGCCTATCGAGTCTGTGCTGACCACAATCCCACCCAGGCCCTATTCCCATAACTCTGTACATTTACCCCTGACATGAAGGGGCAATATAGAATGGTCGGCCCACCTAACTGCCCATCTTTGGCCTATGGGAGGAAACCGGAGCACCCGGAGGAAACCAACATAGACACAGGCAGAATACGCAAACTCCACACAGACAGTGACCTGAGCCAGGAATTGAACCCCAGTTCCCTGGCACTGTGAGATAGTGGTGCTTACCACTGTGCCACTTGGGAGCACCTGCAGGAACCGTGTACTGACATACACAGGTTACATGCCACACTAATATGGACTGGTCAGTAGAGCTGATGGTGCAGGGTTCTCTGCAGGGCATGACAATTGTGCCCCACCTTGTGCTTCCCTCTAATCATCTGGAGCATCAGTCAGGATCTGAGAAAATCATTGAGGAAGGTGAAAGTGCCACCTTTCATGCCATGCCTTCATCATTTTCAGCCTCCATGAGTCCTCGAACAGGGGCGGTATCTGTGTAGCGGGGAGCAATGACAGAGGCTGTTCCTGCGATAACTCGGGGTGGGGTGGGGGGGCTTGTGGCTGGAGATCGGGGCGCTGTGGGCGGGTGGTGTGGAAATCAGGGCTGGCCTGGGAATGGTCATAGGGCTGCGATTAGGCCGTGAGGGAGGCTGGAGTGGCAGCACTGTGAGGGTCCCAGGCTGGCCAGTGATCGAGACATAGATAGAATCATAGAACCCTACAGTGCAGAAAGAGGCCCTTCGGCCCATCGAGTCTGCACCAACCACAATCCCACCCAGGCCCTATCCCCATATCTCTACACATTTACCCTCTAATCCCTCTAACCTACACCTCCCAGGACACTAAGGGGCAATTTTAGCATGGCCAATCAACCTAACCCGCACATCTTTGGACTGTGGGAGGAAACTGGAGCACCCGGAGAAACCCACGCAGACACAAGGAGAATGTGCAAACTCCACACAGACACTGACCTGAGCTGGGAATCGAACCCAGGTCCCTGGAGCTGTGAAGCAGCAGCGCTAACCACTGTGCTACCGTGCTGCCCTTGACTCTGACATGAATAGCCCTCCTCCCCCCCCGTACTTTTAATGATATTCACCACTGTGGGCTCTGCATTGCACAGAATGTGGGAGATTCAAGTTTGCACTCCCACTGAAAAAACATTTGTGATCTACACCAGTTTTCCCATAAATTCAGCACTTAGAACCTTTTTGGGAGAATCATTCCCACACGATCCTCACAATTCCCAAACTGCTTCTTATTTATACTGGGTCAGCTGGTCAACTGACCACCATATCATTTTGTCATTGGTTACATTAATTTACTGGGTCAGCTCATCAGCTGACCCTCACAGAATGTTACCATTGGTTACATTATGACAGATCCACGTTATCATTGGTTACATTCCAACAACAACCTCTGGAAATTCTCCCACGGACACCTTCATAACAAGATGACCACCGTTTATACCTCAGCATAAAACAGAGACAGATCAGCAGGAAGTCTCTACTCCAGAATTCACTGAGCACAGAGGCCATGACACCAGGGTAAACTCCATGTAGATTACTGGGGTGTGCCCTCCCTGTAACTATACTCTGTTTTCCTTTATAAGGACTATGTAAATATTAACACATGATGTGTGAACCTCATTTTTATTAATGGTGGGACAGGAAAATAAATGTATAAAGTGGTGAAGGGCATCAAGGATAAGTCAATACCAGCCAACCAATCCAGGCATTGAGGAAATAGAGCATGTTAACAATGAAAACACGTTTGAATATTTACCAATAAAATCGAGAGAACAAAAATGTTTATAATGAGAAAAGTGAAAGAGGAATAAAATTAGATGTGAGATAACAATTCTGCCCTGTGCTGGAACTTCTAAAAGCTCTAGTGGCTGAACTCCCACAGGCTCTCATGCCAGGATAGCAGCTGGAGATGAGATTAAGCAGAGTCAGGATAACAGCATTAGCTGTAGTTTTTTGGAGGCCCACCCTGCTCAGGAAAAGTGTCAATCACATATTTGTTCTAAATATTTAACTCAAAATCTGGCCAGTCTGGCTCATCACAGATAGGGTCATTTAACCAATAATAAAACATAAAAATGTTCCAAAACGGTTCGACAAAAGTTGTTTTGATTAAAAACAAGGTGGGTTTCCACTGGGTGCTCCGGTTTGGTCCCACCATCCAAAAGATGTGTGAGTTAGGTGCATTGGCCATGCTAAATTGTCCCTTAGTGTTCTGGGGTGTGGAGGTTAGATGGATTAGTGAGGTAAATATGTGTGGTTACGGGGATAGAGCCTAGGTGGGATTGTTGGCAGTGCAGATATGATGGGCCAACAGAAAATGCTGGAAGAAACACAACAGATCTGACAGCATGTTTGGAGAGAATCCCTATAACTCTTCTTCAGACCAAATATCTTTTCGAAATGTTTTAGGCATTCAGCTATTTCCGTGGAAATTCATTTTTGTCCTTTTAGGAAACAAAGGGACCTTTTCACTCTCAATATATCAATCTTCAGAATTATATCAGACACACAGAATGATACCAACTTTGATAACCTATTAACATTAATATTTGAGATTGAAGGCTGGAAGCGCAAATGAGTTTCAGTCAATTGATTAGAGATTTATTTTCACACCATTAAGATAATCTAAAAACAGTAATGACATTGGAGATGATATTGGTCATTTTCATAAGCATGAACTGGCCAAAATCACTTTTCTTTCTTGAGATATGCACTTCCTGTCTTCAAATACTCTCTGTTATTATCTATCATCAAAAAAACACTTCCAATGTTGTAAACTATCACCCACTTTCCTCCTTTTCTTCTTCAAAATCCTTAATTTAATTATCACCTCCGTGACTCTCTGTCCCATAACTTTGTTTAAATCTTTCCAATCAGGTTTCTGTCATTGCTACAGCTCTCATTGTCGTGTTTTAGTGTTATGTGTTTGGTTATGTGAATCTGTTAACTATTGATGCTCACTGTTGTTGCATGGTTAAGTCTCAGCCCGTACTCAGCGGAAAGTAAATCCGCTAATTACCTAAATTAATTAATTTTAATATTTATAATGTGAAAAGAGCTGGAAGCCAGAGTGAAGTGTGAAGTAGAGATTTTGAAACACTCAAAATAAAACCTGTTACACACAGGTGAATTAATGCACACATCCAAGATATTTACAAAACCCTTACCCTTCCACTTGTATCTGTCATCCACGCTCTAGTTTTAAATTCTACAAAACTCTACTGTACCAAACCCAACAGATCTGTTGTTGTAAACAATGGCTCCAGGTCTTCCAATGGCTTTAATGGAAAAATAAACTTGTACTTGTTTAAATCCCTTCATATCCTCACCCCTCCATGTCTCTGTAAACTTTCCCTACACCAAAACCCTCAACTTCTCTGATATTAGTATCTTGAATATTTTACCCCATCACTCTTGACCATGGCTATATTCTGCTATTCTCTCCCTAAACCTCTTCATCCCTAAACCATGGATTTGTGCTTGTTTATACTGCCAGAACGATGGAATCTTGATTGAAGGGAATCAAATAGAGAGGAAAGAAAAACTATGTATAGAAGTTATCAGAGAAAGAGAGATCAAGGCAGATTTGTTGAGAAGGAGTGATAATGGTAGTTTGAAATGGAGGGATACAATGCCTGAAGAGTGGAAATCATTTGCAATATTGTCTAGCATAGAAAATATCAGAAACAGAATTTCAGATAAAGTACACACTTCTAATCTATAGTTGTCTTTAATAATCATCGTGTTCCAATTAATTAAATAATCAAATTGAACCAGATTTCGGAGGCATGATCCATAGATTATATGAAAAGACAAAATCTGATTTCATTTAAGAGGTGGTACAGCGGTTAGCACAGCTGCCTCACAGTGGCAGGGACCTGGGTTCAATTCTGGTCTTGGACGACTGTATGGAGTTTGCACATTCTCCCCGAGTTTGCATGGGTTTCTTCTGGGTGTTCCGGTTCCCCCCCAGGGTCCAAAGATGTGTAGGTTAGGTGGATTGGCCTTGCTAAATTGTTCTCCACTTGATTTAAATAATGGATTCAAATTGGAAAATAAAACTGTGTACCAATTTGCGACATCCATTTCATGTTTATGTCAAGAACCAACATCATCTCCAATATCCTTTTACTCTTAGATCATAGAAACATAGAAAATGGGTGCAGGAATAGACCATTAGGCCCCACCATTCAATATGATCATGGATGATCATACACTTTCAGTCTCCCACTCCTGCTTTCTCTCCATGCCGCTTGATCCCTTTAGTCACAAGGGCTACATCCAGCTCCCTCGTGAACATATTTAACAAACTCTCCCCAACGGCTTTCTGTGGTGAAGAATTCCGCAGGTTCACAACTTTCTGAGTGAAGAAGTTTTTCCTTATCTCAGTTCTGAATGGCTTACCCCTTATTCTTAGACTGTGGCCCCAGTTCTGCTCTTCCCCAACACCAGGAACATTCTTCCTGTATCTAGTCTGTCAAGTTCCATCAGAATTTTACATATTTTTATGAGATCTCCTCTCATTCTTCTAAATTCCAGTGAGTACAAGCACAGTTGATTCAGTCCAGTCTAGTGATCCTATTAACAGTGATAAAAATCTTAAATCTCTTACACATTTCAAGCCAACCAAATGAAAGTCATTTGTCCCTCGCTCTTCCAAACTTCAAGCTCAAATATTAATGTTGATGACTCATTGAAGTTTGTGTTACAGTGAGTGCTACAGTTAAATTCTTACTTTAATAATGCCTTCCCTCTATTTGCAACTTTAATTGTTCTTGTTTTCATATTTCCCTGTCCTTTCTTTCAAATATTTTTGAATTGAAGTAAATTGTATGTTGTTTCCCCTCACCTCTGTATGTATTTCTACAAAACACCCAAGTGTTTCATTAAGAAAATCCAAATTCTTGAACCAAATAAACCTGCCTTACTTTTCTTTTGATGTGTTTTACCATTGTATGCAAACAATCTGAGATATCTTGTGTGATGAAAATATTGACGGTCACCTAAATGAAACAGATTAATATTCACTTAGCTTGGTTTGTTGAATCTTGATCTGAAGGAAATTCATTTTTTTTGGTTTTCCTGCCACCTCACCGGAATGAGGAGACTGCTTGTGAGCCATCCCCAGCATAACCTCTAATTCTTTTACTCATATTCTGTGCTTTTAAAGATGCACCCTAACTCTTATAAACTTCCTAATAATGCTTTCTCTACACCCGAGCTATGATTGTAGCACTACTTTCTGTATCCTTTCCTTTCCTTCTCCACTATGCACTTCATGAACGGTATGCTTTGTCTGTATAGTGCACAAGAAACAATACTTTTCACTGTACCCCGATACATGTGACAATAATAAATAAAAGCAAAATCAAATCAAAACATGGGTATCAAAATGTAGTACGATCTCCACAATCATTACTAATACTTTTTTTCTCTTCTCCATATTCTATTCATTTTCCTTTACCAAAACTAAGGTTACCTGCAAAGCAGAAGGAAATTACATTTTTTCTTCCTACATCTATGCACCCTTTAAATGCACCCAGAGAAACATCTCTACTTTCTTTACACTAGAAGCATCGGTAGATGTCACTGTTGCTCTGTAATTGTATGGCTCCAGAATCATTAATGAGATATTTGATGACAGACTAAATTAAAACCCTTATGGGCAAAAATCAGTAATGCAGTTAGTTTACCCGGGAGGAATAAAGTTGGATTAAATAATCTTAGAAACCCACATCAACAAACTTTAACTGAAATGATTTGACTGGAAATGGAAACAGTCCAGCTTTTTGGTAAGGAGTTTACTAAATTCTTTGAAATAAGGGTCTACCACCCGACTGTAACATTGTCAATTAACTGTTTACTTTCAGTAAGCAACAACCCAACATTGGACAAAATATAACCATGGTCTCACTCGTACTGTAACATTTGGAAGGGGATCATTTAATTCTTTGGACAGAAAGGCTCACAGTTCAAATGTATTTAGTATGAAAAGTTTTTCAATTTTGTTATTTGATAATGCATGTATGCAGTGACAACTATATTTTGGAAAAAAGGTAAATAATATTTAATTAATCTGTACAGGTATCTTACAAATTAATGGTTTTCCTGCTGGATCAAAAGGTAGCTGTGACAAGTCACCTTAACATAGGACTGGCCCTTTGTCTGAAAATTCAGAGAGGAGTCTCAAGAACAAAAATATTTATTTTCTCTGCTTTTGGAATCACACCTCATTTTACCCCTTGTAATCCCAAAAGAGGTTTGCACATTCCACTTCATTATCCCTAGAGTGCTATGAACAGACTCATGTCACACTTGAGAGTATACAGACTCATTTCAAATACAAGCATAGGGATATCATGTGAATTTGTTCAGATCCCCTTGCCAATGGAGACAGGGGACGTTGCCTTCTCAAACACTAGACCCCATGGTTATCTTTGAAAGAGTCTTATCAAGAGTTATGGGAGATCAACGGCAAAGTAAAGTTGAGATCGCAATCAGATAGATGAGCAATGATAGCCTGGTGGAACAGGCTTAAAGGGTCTACAGCTATTTCTTATGTTGCTCAAGGGATATCAAGTGAAAGTTTAGAGCTCCACCATATCTCCAATTTTAACTGGTTGGTCTCCATAATAACACGTTCTCTCAGTGTTTGCATGGGTTTCCTCTGGGTGCTCCAGTTTCCTCCCACAGTCCGATGGTTAGGTGCATTGGCTGTGCTAAGTTCTCCATTAGTGTACCCGAACAGGCATCAGAATGTTGCAACTAGGGGATGTTCACCGTAATGAATTGCAACGAGTAAGAACAAAGAATGTGCAACACAGGAGCAGGCCCTTTGGCCCTCCAAACCTGCGCCAATCATGTTGTCCGATCTACTC
Organism: Carcharhinus amblyrhynchos; assembly: GCF_965287045.1. Taxonomy (NCBI): domain Eukaryota; kingdom Metazoa; phylum Chordata; class Chondrichthyes; order Carcharhiniformes; family Carcharhinidae; genus Carcharhinus; species Carcharhinus amblyrhynchos. The sequence continues at coordinate 426,811 of NC_137331.1, forward strand.
CAACTCCTTATATCCCTCTATTCCCTGTTTGTTCATATGCCCATCGAAATAAATCTTAAATATGGCTAAAGTCACTGCCTCAGCCACCTCACCTGGCAGTGTATTCCAGGCCTTCACCATCCTCTGTGTAAAAGCTCCCCCCACACCCCAACCCCCCACATCTCCACTGAACCTTTCCCCCATTATCTTGTGATTTCATTTCTGCCCTGGGAAAAAGCTTCCAACTGCTCACCCTATCCATACCTCTCTCAATTTTATAAACTTCTGTCAGGTCACCCATCAGCTTCCATTTCCAGGGAAAACAATCCCAGTTTATTCAATCTCTCCTCATAGCTAATACCGTCCATACCAGGCAACGTCCTGGTAAATCTTTTCTGTACCCTCTCCAAAGCCTCCACATCCTTCTGGTAGTGTGGTGACCAGAATTGAACACAGTATTCTAAATGTGGCCTAACCAATGTTTTATACAATTGTGATATCATTTGGCAACTTTTACACTGAATGCACTGTCTGGTGGAGACAGGCATACCATATGCTTTCTTCACCACCTTTTGCACCTGTGTTGCCACTTTTAAGGATCTGTGGTCCTGTACTCCCAGATCTCTCTGTGTCTTTACGCTCCTGATGGTTCTGCCGTTTATTTTATAGTTCCCACCTGAATTCGATCTACCAAAATGCATCGCCTTGCATTTGTCCAGATTAAATTCCATCTCCATCCATTTTTCCAGCTTATCCATATCCTGCTTTATTCTCTGACAATCTTCATCACTATCTGCAACTCCGCCAATCTTGGTATCATCTGCAAACTTGCTAATCAGACCAGCTATGTTTTCTTCCAAGTCATTTATATATATTACAAATAGCAGAGGTCTCAGCACTGATGCCTGTGGAACGCCACCAGTTACAGACTTCCATTCAGAAAAACAGCCTTCCATCACTACCCTCTGTCTTCTTTGGCAGTTCTGAATCCATCTAAATAGTTACCCCCGATTCCATGAGATTTCATCTTTTATTCTAGTATGCCATGAGGGACCTTGTTGAATGCTTTACTAACGTCCACGTAGACAAAATCCACAACCCTTTCCTCATCAATCGTTTTTGTCATCTCCTCAAAAACTTCAATTAAATTAGTGAGATATGACCTTCCTCATACAAAACCATGTGTCTGTCGCTAACAAGAGCATTCAGTTCCAAATGTGTATAGATCCTATTCCTAATAATCTTCTCCAACAATTTCACTATCATTGATGTCAATCTCACTGATCTATAATTACCCGGATTATGCTTGCTACACTTCTTAAATAATGGGACAACATTGGCTATCCTCCAATCCTTTGAGATCTCATTCATGGCCAACAAAGAAACAAAGATTTCTGCTTGAGGCCCAGCAATTTCATCTCTTGTCTCCCTCAGAAATCTGCGATAGATTTGTCTACCTTACTGCTTTTTAATTCACCAAACACTTTCTCCCTCATCATGATGATTTGTTCTAAAGGGTTTACACACCTCCCTGAGACACCATCAATCAACATGTCTTTCTCCTTTGTGAATACAAATGTAAAGTGCTCATTAAAGATCTCACCCACTTCCTTTGGTTCTACACATAATCTCCCTCCTTTATCTTCAAGTGGACCAACTCTTTCTCTAGCTATCTCTTGTTCCTAATATATGTATAAAATGCCTTGGGATTCTACTTAATCCCGTGTGCCAAGGACATTTTGTGACCCCTTTTTGAACTCCTAAGTTCCTGTTTGAGCTTTTTTCTACTTTCCCTGAAATGTTAATAAAAGCCTACTTGTGACAATAATAAATAAACTTAAACATATATCTCCTGACCACAGGCATCTTTGAGCTTCTCAGTCTACACTTATTCTTTTAAAACATTTGTCTAAAATTTCCAAACTCCTCTTTTGTGAAGGTATTGATTAACACTGCATTACATTCATTTGATATGCTCCATATGTTCACTGCTCAATGAGAAAGTTATTTCTTCTAATCTGTGGTGTCACTTAACAATTATTACTTTTGCATTTGTGTTCCTTCGTTCTTCCAGCAAAGTCTGTGTAAAAATTCTACTTGTATACATTCACAGCAGCTATGCCTGTCGTTGTCATTGATTATATCATTCTTCAATATCCTTTTCTTCACTCAAAATAAGTGTAGCTCTGTGAGTCTCTCCTCATAATTACATTTCGAGCCCAAAGTCCTCCATTCATCCTGGTGACTATTTTTGTTTGAAGGTATGGTACCCAAGTTACACACAATACTCCAACAGTGTCACCATTGATTTATAGAAGAGGAGAATTTTAACCCAGTCAATTGCCCTTGAGATGGATCGCTGTATTCAATTAGTTTTGTTAGTAATGACTTCACAGTGACTGTAATTTTCCATCAAACAATCAATAATTATATTCAAAGCCTTTTTCTTCTTTAGCTATGCAAATGAACACTTTTTTCATTGTATTCACACATCCTTATCCTTGACGTAATGTATTGTTTTATATTTACATTCCCATTAAGATTCACCCGCCTTTCCCTAGGCAACCTATATTTGTCATCAGGCTACTTTGCATGAGATCATCTGCAAATTTTATAACATTACAAGATTAATAGAAGCAGGAGCACTGAGACCACACACAGGTGCTCCACCAGTTACTATTCCCAAGAAAGGACTTTTTACAAGTCATCAACTTCTGCTGTCGATTGTCAATCCAGAACGTCAACTAATCTCATCACATTATTTTAAGGATCAGACATTACTTCTAATTGGCAATAACCCCATTAATCCCCTCACAAAATAAAGATGAGCATCAGGTGTCAACAACATCGAGGTAAATGTAACAGACAATAGCACTATGTGTTACAACCTTAAACACAGCACTCACTGAATCGCTTTTTTTATGAATCACTTGGGGAAAGACAAAGTTCATGAGAAACAATGACACAAAACAAAGAACACAAGCACCTTGAGATTCCTCGTATATTTTATTGCTTGCTTGTAATAGAATCATAGAATCCTACAGTGCAGAAGGAAGCCATTCAGCCCATTGAGTCTGCACCAACCACAATCCCTCCCAGGCACTATCCCCATAGCTCCATTTATTTACCCGAGCTCGTCCCCTTGACATTAAGGAGAAATTAAGTATGGCTAATCTACCTAGCCTGCACATCTTTGGACTGTGGGAGGAAACTGGACCTGGAGGAAACCTATACAGATATGGTGAGAATGTGCAAACTCCATCCAGACAGTGGCCCAAGACAGGAATCGAACCTGGGTCCCTGGCACTGTGAGGCAGCAGTGCTAACTATTGTGCCTCCGTGCCACCCACATTACGTTGCTATTCTCTGTAGGAAGTATGGTGGCTATAGTACGGTTGACCTAAATAATGGATATTGTTTACCTTGAGATTTATATTTATTTCATTTACTTAGACTTGAGGGAACTATGTGTTGTGTAAATTGACAAGAAAGCATTCCAGAAGAGAACTAAATTTAATGATGAGGCTTTCTGCACTTTCTAACAGATGTTTTGTGTATTTTCTTAAATGATTCTTGAGTATACTCATCTATTTGCCTGTGGGCAGCACGGTGGCACAGTGGTTAGTACGGTTGCCTCACAGTGCCAGGGGCCCAGGTTCAATTCCTGGTCTTGAGTCACTGCCAATGAGGAGTCTGCACATTCTGCCCGTGTCTACATGGGTTTCCTCTGGGTGCTCTGGTTTCCTCCCACGGTCTGAAAAGTGTACTGGCCAAATTCTCCCTCAGTATACCTGAACAGACTCCGGAGAGTGGTGACTCGGGGATTTTCACAGTAACTTAATTGCAGTGTTAATGTAGACCTACTGGTGGCACAAATAAAACTTTAAAACCCTATTTCTCAAATAAACATGAGATTCCACATATGATATTTTGAGAGGAAATGAGGTGGCAGTCATTAGTTTTCAGGTGTCACGGTTAATAGAGAATATTTCAGTGGCAGGTGGAATTAGAGGTAAATTATATATAGCTGACATCTGTGTTCAAGATATCCAAGATCTAATCATTGTAGGTATTCTGAGCATCCCCTACATTCAAGCCATTTTTGTTTGTAATGATTTAAAGGTAAGTAGATGTGATCTTCTGTTAAGTTTATACATGGCGGATCTCAATGATTAAAATGACTTCTGTAATTTGCCCAGATAAGATGACTGTGGCCATCATTGTGTCCATTTGATTGGAATGAAACAAGATTAACAGCAGCTGGAAACCGATCTCCTTCAGACAGAAATATAACTTGCAGTTTGATTGGAAAATTGAATGCAATAAATTAAGAGAAGAATACACCCTTTGTGTGCTGAAATCAATACTCATCCATTCCAGTGACAGTTAACACCAGCAGTAAAGGAGAGGAAGAAATAAACTGTAATTCAGGTGGTAGAATTACTGTCCAGGATGGAATGTAATTGAAATCCCGCTGATGGTAATAATCCTCAGATGCTACCACTTAAGAGGAAATTACCCCCGTGTCATTTTCATTACTGTAATAATGTCTACATCATTTAATTCTAAAATATTTTACAAAAAATTGAATTACAATGACAATTATTATAATAATTACAATGCCATTGACATTTCTAACTGTTCTTGTTAACATTATAAATATGTGTACCAGAACTCAGTGTAGTCAGCTTGCCTTCCTGGTATTATTCAGTCATGCTTATCTTACCTTTAATCCAAATCGTAACAATGTTTGTCTTCAATAACTTTCTTGCTGAACCTGAACCTGGGTAACCTTTGGCCTGAAAATATTGATCAAAACCAGGTCGATAAAGACGTGGAAAGTTAATTGCTTAATATCCTCTCTAGACGTTGCATAGACTTGCAATCTCCTGTGTGAATCATTACTGATAAAACTTCTTCCAATTGCATTAGTTCAAGTTCTGATGTGTGTAGATAATTTTTCAATACTGAGTGCTACACCAAAACCACTCAACTATAACAGTACATGATTGTTAAGCTGAGGTTATAAATAGTGAGTCACCAGTCTGCATTTTGGAAGTCTTACATTTTGGAAAAGAAAATTGAAAGTTAAAGAAAAACAATTAAACTTTACAGTGAGGCATGTTTACTGCAACATTTGACTTTGAGTTACATTGAATCTATCAAGACAGAAACAGGCCATTTGGCCCAATTACTTTCTACTCCACATGAGCCTGTATCATCCAACCCAATAGCACTTATTTCTATTCCATTCTTTTCTCCTACTTTTCTAGTTTCCTCTTATTTACCATTATGCTAGTTGCCTTTATATGGTAGTAAGATTGGAATGTTCTGTTCCAAACAATTTTCATTTTGGTGCAATGATGTTACTCAGAGAATTATAAAAAGATGCAAGACAAAATGAGGCCACATGACTGATGTGCTCATGCAAACATCCTTGTTAGAATAATCCAAAATAATTTCACTGCCCCATTCTCTCTCCACAACTCTGAATATTTACTTCAAAACTCTATCCACATTTTCGTTAAAAGATACAATGATCTCTATCTATGCTAACTAAGTGACCCCCCCATCACTGATTCCTGATCCAATGTCGATTTCCCATTTATGATTTTATAAACCTTTACTAACTCTACTCACAGCCATTCCTGTTCCAAAGCAAAGTGTCTAAATTATCTCAACTTTCCCCTTGCAACTACTGTTTACACCCTCTTACATAATCCTTCTCTATGTTGTATACTCTCTGTATACTTGAGTCTTTTCTACAGTCAGGTCTCCAAAACAGTTCACAATAATCTAACTGCAGTTATACTAAAATTTTGTACAAATTTGTTATTGCTACTTTTCTCCTGTACCCTTTGTGCTAATCAGAGAATTCAATGTATTATTGCCCTTTGCTCTGGATTGATCCAATTGATCTATCTGCACTTCCGTGAGTCAGGAGATATGTGTTTGTCGATCCAGCTGCCTCTGCTCATCCATCTTCTTGAGTGTCTTTCCATCAAGTGAGTATACTTTTATTATTATTTACTTTTTCTTCCTAAAATGCGTTATCTCAAACCTCTCCGCAGTAGCATGCCTGTCTGCTTTGCTGGCTTGTCTATTTCCATGGAGGTTTTCACAGCTAATCATGATCAATAGTTTTGTCTTATGTGCATATTTGGTTACTGTGCACCTTATCCCTGGGTCTAGGGCATTTCTATACATTAAAGATACTTATCTCAACACCTTGGGGACATTACACAATTTGTTTGTCAGTCCTCCTGTGGGTTAGGATCAGTTTAGTGAGAATTTGGGTGAATGCATGATGTTAGCTTCTCCTCTTGAGCACATTAACAGCCCTCCAGTCTGAAAAAATCCATCAGCCAATATTCCGTGCTTCCTCTCTTCCAACCAACTCCTTATCCATGGGGAAAATATCTCATCTTGACTTCATCCACCAGTCATCTGTACGGCACCTTGTAAAAACTTTTGGAAAATGTATATATACAATCTTGACAATATTTTCTTTACGGCTGCATGCATCCTATCATTCCCCTAATATTTAAATAAATGGCTTATTCTTTCGAAAGCCATATTAGGTTGCCATTAATTAGCTGTCAAGGAGCTTGTTGACGATATCAGTGAAGAGCCCTATGGCTTATTGACAGCAATAAAGCAACATGAACATGGTTATTAAGAAAGCCATTGGGTCACTGAAGATGTGAGTCGGACACCTAGACAAATCTGAAGGTGCCCTCCTGTATGAACCAGACAGGGTCTCCAGAAAAAGTATAGCTCTTCCCATGCCATGAGCAACAGTAGAGAAAGCTGCATCTACAAGAAGAGAAAGGTGACAGCCATTTTATATGCTCAGAGGGGGCACAGGTTAAGCTGCTGTCTGATTTAGACAAGTTTGCTGCAATTGCTCCCCAGCTGTCAGAGAGACCAGTGATGGATTTGGACAGAACACAATTCAGAAACTCTGAGAATGTAAATGCTAAAGAACTGTCCTCTGTAACAATGGCAGCAGCGCATGTCTTCTGTAAGATGCACTGTACCAACGCACCAAGGTATCTTTGCCAGCACCTTCCAAACCTGAGACCACTACCATCTGGAAAGGTAAGGGCAACGGATGCATGGAAACACGACCAAAGGCAAGTTCCCCCATCCTGACTTTGACATGTATCAGCATTTCTTCTCTGTCACTTGGTCAAAATCATGGAACTTGGTCTCCAATAGTACTGTGGGTGTACCGAAACCACATGGACTGCAGCAGCACTTCACCATTTTGTCAAGGTCAATTCGGTATCAGCAAAAAATACTAGTCTTGCCAGTTAAACTCTTGTCATGTGAAAGCATAAAATAATATCAAAGGAAAAAGTGGAACTCGTGCTCAAAAGGCTTTCTTTAAACTTATAGTGACTCAATTATTCCATTTTTGGGAAAGATCACAGTTCTGGTATGCTACAAAAATGTCAAAGTAGACAAATGCACATTCTACGTAGCCAGAAGCAAAAGCATTCTCGGGGTAAGCATATTGATAAGCTTGGCTCCAAAGTTGTAAACCTCACTGGAGCGTGATATTAATGTATTCAATGACACTGCCTATACTGAATGGCATCCTCATTTGTTTACCAGATTTGGGGAGATTAATGGCCACTGTCATAGTCCTCGATTCAACATGTCACTTCCACAAAATTTCAAATGGTTTCCATTTTCAATCTCTGCCAAATGTTGCAGGAACTGAAATGACTTGAAACTTACGGTTTTGTTGAGTAAATCAACTCATCATCATGCATATTGAACCTATTCATTGCAAAGTGCAAAAATGGCAAATTTAGAGTATGCATCAACTTTAAAGCAGTCAACAAAGCAATCATTCCAGAAAAGTATTCAACTCCTACGACACAAGAACTGTCAGCGCGATTTCATGACTCCACAGTCTTCATGATAACTGATATGAGGTACATCTATTTTCAGATATCACAAGCAGCTCAAAGGGAATATTATAAGCTTTCATTAGTCGCAAAGATGTGCCTCAATTCTGAGGAATAATTTATAAATTAAATTCAACACTGAGCATATTCAGAAGATGATTTCTTCTGTCTTGTCATACGTTAAGAGAGTGCTCAATCTGCTTGATAATGTTGTTATCCATGGAAGGGACAAAGCAGAATATGATCAGCAGTTAACAGTGGTGCTCACTTTACTTGTACAACATAATTCGACTCTCAATAATGATAAATATGCATTCCAATAGCACCATTGACTTTCTAAAATACAGAGTGATGGCAGCTGGAGTAAAGTCTACACACCACAATGTCAAAGCAATTTATTCACATTTGATCCCATTCAATGCAAAATAATTATCCTTGTTCCTCAGTACTACCAACTTTTATGACAAATCTGTTCCCAAACACACAAAGATCACGAAGACTTTTCAAAAGCTACTCCACAAAGTTGGACAATGTGAATGGACAATTACAGAGCAGTGTTTGACACATTAAAAGCTGAAAGTAGCATCCTTACCAGTCCTCACACATTTCAACAGACATGTGAAAACAAACATCCCAACAGCTACTCAGGAAATACAATAGGAGCTATGCTCTCACAGTACACGAAAGGAAATGAAGGTCCAATCATTAAGCATCATGCCCATTGTGAGATGCTGAATGCAAATATTCACCTGGGGTGCGAGAAGTATGATCCTGCACTTGTAAACATCGGCACATGCATCGCGATGATGAAAAGTTCATTCTCCCCACCTAAGTGCCGATTGATTCATTAACTACGTCATGATCTGTTCATTGAATTCTGTGCAATTAAGATGGTCAGATTGTCTTCACCTGAACAACTTTGATTTTGAGTATCTTGCAGGTTCATGCAACTGAATAGCTGACATGCTGAGTCATATGACAATCTCAAACAGCATTAGTGATAGCAAAGCACCTTGCAACATTGAAGATCATGATGATTTTACACGCAACTGCAAATCTTGTTAAGCAAGAGGAATTGACAGAATCAGTGACAGATCGCATGCTGTAATAAGTAAACCAATGCCTAAAACCAAGTGGATTCACAAAATGGGAAAGAACTGGTATTGTATTGCAGAGTGTACTATGACTTACATTGTCTGATAACTGTATCACATGCAAAACCCAAGCAGTTATCCCAAAAGCATTGCAGTAACATGCATTGCATTTTGCCCATGAAGGACATCCAGGTGATGTTAAGGTGAAACAGCAATCCTATAAAGTAGTCTGGTCAAAAATAGATTGCTGCTTAAAATAGTTCATTAGAAATTACACAGCAAGTAACCTCAGTGAAAAATCTGTGAATTCTTGTCCCATACCTATATAACAACTCCATAGCCAACAAAACCGTGACTGTAACTCCAAGCAAGCAACCACTAGCAATCAATGACTTTAAAAATCTATCATCTGATCCACAAAGCAAATTGTCAGAAATCACTTCAACAAATTTTATAACCCCGCTCCCACACACAACCAGCTCTGACAAAGGGTCATCCAGACTTGGCTCCATTCTCTCTCCACAGATGCTATCAGACTTGCTGAGATTTTCCAGCATTTTCTAATTTTGTTTCAGATCCCAGCATCCACAGTAAATTACTTTTCCCTTTATAAGCACCATTTTGGTCATTAATGTTCTAGAGAGGTTTATACACAATGTCCTCTGCCGGGTACTATCGCTACAGCCAATAGGTCACTGCTTGTTTCCAATAGTTCACAGAATTATGAGCAAACTACAGAAATCATCACCATCTGACATCATGATACAACCTGCGATCAAATGGTGGCATCAAAATATTCAACAGAGTGATCAAGGACAGCTTGAGAGCTGGAGGAAAGTATTGAACAGTTCATTCATATTCTAGTTAGTACATATGGACCAAACCCACATACTCTGACCAGAAAGACACTGGCCAAACTTAGGACCTGTTATATGTTTTGCAGGCTGCTAACTGTGCATAAGCCATCACCACTGATTAATGAGAATATTAGGGAAAAAGCAGAAGAGACCACAAAGGAAAAAACACTCTTTGACAAGTAAACATGCATAATGAAAACATGATGTGAAGTTGGAGACTGAGTTCACATCGAATTGTGACCACAAACTCATATTAACTCTATCAGGGCCGAAACTAATCAAGTGATTGTTTGCTCGATAACAATTATCTGTTGGATGACAATACAAAGTGGAAAATAAGACTGTAGATAGCAAGTAGAGCAGGATAGTAAAACAAATGAACAAAAGCACTGAGGACAGCAATTGTGCGATTCTTTTAAAAATGTTTTTACAGGATGTGATCATCGCTGGCAAGGCCATTGTCCATCCCTAATCTCCCTTCAGTAGATGGTGGTAAACTGCCTTCTTGAGCTGCTGCCATCGCTGAGGTGTAGATACTCATATCCTCACTCCCTGGTTACAAAACTCATAAAAGAAAGCTATTGTTTTCCAAGAGGAACCAAGACAAACTGAGCCATGTCTCCAGAGATGTGTAAGGAGATGCGCTCACCATGACCTCTTAAGGATTGTGCTTTCATATTTGTCCGTTGATTATCTTGCATTTTATTTTAACTGTCGCCGGCTCTCAATAGAACAGTGGCTTGACTATAAAAAAGCTGAGATATTTTGGTTGGTTTGTCTTTTCTCATGGTAATTACAAGACAGTCAGTTTTCATTACATCTAACACAAGTGAAGTATTGTACTCAGGTAAAAGGGACCCAGTTATAAGTGACGTAAGTTCAACCAGAAACATTTTTATAAAAGCTTCAACAATTTTTGCCTGCGATATCATGAAAGCTTTAGGCGAATATGTATTTACTCTACTTGATATTTGCATATGCATTATTAATTATGTCTTTCATCAGATGATTGGCATTCAGTAGCTCCAGGTCTCCAATACCACTGTTATTGACCAAATCAGTGACAAATATGTGGCTTTTCCTGGAAAAGAATGCTTGAGGCTTTCCCAGATGGTTCCCTAAACAGACAGAATCACACCAACTGACGCTTGCTTGAAGCTATCAGGATGAGAATCTCATCTTAGAAAATATGAAGATGAACCAGGGTTGTGGGCCAGCTCTGATGCCCCCTGCACTTGGACAGACTATCAGCGTTCACTCTTTCATTCAGGACATCCAAGAAAGCTTACTTAGGTCAGAGGTCAGTTGCTGTCAGCGTCCATGGGGCATCATTTCAGAATGGAACTGCTGTGATGTGACGGAGAGGGTTAAAAGAAAAAAAAGTTGAAGGACATTGAAAACAAAATCTTAAACACATTAAAGTTTGTGTAATTCCATTATAAATAATTTCTGAAAACCGTAAACTAACAAATATAACTAAATTATATAAGAATGCAGGCAAGTCAGTTAGAATTGGACTGTGATGATAAGCAATCATATGAAACTCTTTGCTATATAGATTTGGTGTCCTTTAAATTGTTCAGTTTCTTTTAGAAATGTCTGTTTCACATTATTAATTGGCTAGATTTGATTTGTCCTGCTTCTTATGCAAGGGCCTATCTGTCCAATCTTTCATTTAGTTGTGTAGCTGTCAGTATTATAATGGAGCATCTTGCAGCTTGTTCTAGATCTTCAGCACTTTAGCCGAGATGTCATCAGGGCCGATTTTCTTTGCTGGACCTGTTGCTAGCAGCCATTTCCTGATATCATGTGAAGTGAATCTAATTGGCTGAAGTCTGGTATCTGTGATACTGGGGATCTCCGAGATGGCTGAGTTGACCATAAACTCATTACTGCTGACTGAAGATGGTTAGAAATGCTTCAGCCTTCCCGTTTGCACTTCTGCTGTGTTCTGCCACCACTGAGGATGAAGCACTCTCCTCCTGTTAGTTGGTTAATTGTTCACCACCATTCAAGACTGGGTGAAGCAGGACTGCAGGCCTTTAATCTTATCCCTCTGGATCATTTAGCTGTGTCCATTGGGTGTTGCTTGCATTGTTCAATATGTCCGTAGATCTGTGTTGTAGCTTCAGCAGACGGACACTTCATGAATGGCTGGTGCTGTTCCTGGCATATCCATTCCTCACTGAATCAAGCATGGTCTCTGTGTTGATGGTAATTGTAGTGAAGGATCTGCCGGACTATAAGGCCACAGATGGTGAAAGAATTCTGTTGTTGTTGATGGCCAGAGGTGGCTGCCTGCTTTTGAACAGTTTAATCTGTTCTGAATCTCTCCCATTTAACCGGGTGATTGCGTCACACAGGACGATGGAGGGTGTCCTTCGTGTGAAAACAAGAATTTGGCTTGACGAGGATCCATGCTGGTAACTCCTGCCAATAATTTCACGGGCAAATGTATCCATGATGGCAGATTGGTGAGGATCACGTCAACTAACTTTTTCCATTACCTGCCACAAGTCCAGCTTGGCAGTTATATCCTGCCAACTTGTTCACTAGTGGTGCTCTCATTTCACTTTTGGTGATAAACATCGAACTGCTGAAGCCAGGGTACATTCTTCCAGTAGAGATACATCATTCAGGATTATACAGGAAAGTAGAAATCTCAAATTCACTCCTCTCAAAAGTCTCTGGATACAAGGACACCTGTAATTTTCTGGACTGCAGTTGCTTATCACACAGATGAATAACGTGTGTGGATTTCAGTGCCAGCTCAGTCTCTAGGCCGTTCTCCCAAAGACGGTCAGTTGTACAGTGCATCGTGCTTCTGCTCCTCTCCATTGAGAAATCTGGTGAGGGCTCCCTCTGAGAAACACGGTGTGGGCTCCCTGGCTGCTGTCCCCTGTAGTAGCTGTGGAATAAGTGCTGGGGAGTTTAATCTGTTCTGATTGCTTGCAACAGACAAGGTACAGATCATTCCCAAACAGCCTGTGCTCGCAAAACTCAAAACACACAGGGAGGTGTCTTACCAGAATTTGGCAACGTGTTGGTTCCAGTAAGAAAAATGGAGTGAATCCCGCTAATGGCTCTGGTGTAATTTCTGGAGGGCCTTGTATCTCATTGACAAGTTCTTACAGCCATGAGAATGAGGCCACACAAGCAGCAGCCTCTGCATTGCCCACCACTTCTGAATTTAATCCTGCCAGTCACTGGAAAGCTGCACATAAACAGCTCCACAGCATTTGTTCCACAGTGACTGCAGGGGACGGCAGCCAGGAAGCCCACACCGTGTTTCTCAGAGGGAGCCTTCACCAGATTTCTCAATGGAGAGGAGCAAAAGCACGATGCACCCAATCGCCGCTCCAGGAGAAGGCCCCCCATCAAGGTCAGCACGCTCACCTGGGAAGTGCTGGCAGCCCTGGTGAGTGCAAGCTTGCTGCTGAGGAGGATGGGGCAGCAGTGCCACCGAAAAATGAATGGTCTTCTGCACTCGGCCAGGATAAAAGAGCCTCATGCAGCTTTTATCTGGATCCCCTCACACGCCTCCCAACTCCATCTTCCTCTCTCACCCAGCCCCTTCAGGTTTTGTCAATATCTATAAGGTGGTCCCCCCGGTTACCATGTTCTCCCTTACTTGCAGCCATGCTCCTCACACTCCAGCTCCCACACAAGACCCACACCTGCCACACCTCATCACCATCTTAAATGTCAACATTGCCACCTCCGCTCCCCTCTCTGTGTGTCACTGCGGGACAAACTCAACCACAATGAATGTGATTGAGCATGCACAGCCAGAGTAATGTCAGAGCTCAGAACCTTCACACCATTCGAGCAGAGAGCTCTCGAGCTGGTTGGGAGGAGAAAACGTCTTCCTGCGCTAATAGTGAAGTGGGTGCAGCAAACAAAAATGAGATTCCTTGAGACATGCTGCTATTTCTCAAGTCTCAAGTGGGTCATTGGGTACTGGAGAGGCAACACTGCAGGAGTGCCAGACTGGTCAATGGGGAGACTGACAGATCGGGGCCACTGCGCACACGCAGACTTCCACAACTGTCAGACTCCAGCGCGAATAGGCCCCTCCCCCTGGGTTTTTAATGAGACTGAGACCTCTGAGTTTCAGAGTGGAGAAATTCAGATGAAATTGCACTGAAGAAACAGTCGTGATCTAAATCAGTTTTCTTGCCAATTCAACACTTCTGGGAGAATTGGCCCCATTGTTTGCTTGCAGTGTAATTGGACTGTAAGATTGGTGTTACACTGGCTGAGCAACACTCTAATCAGCATAAAATCATAGTCTGAGAATCACAAAATCATAGAATTCCCTACAGTGCAGAAAGAAGCCATTCAGCCCATTGAGTCTGCATCATCAACATTCCTAGCCAGGCCCTGTCTGTGTAACCCCACATATTTACTCTACTAATCCTCCTAACATCTGCATCCGGGACACTAAGGGGCAAATTAACATGGCCAATTCACCGAACCCACACAACTTTGGACTTGTATTTTGTTATCTGTTGCTTTGATGTAATATTTATTTTGTCATATTTTGTATGACTCTGTGCTCTATTTGAGCCTAACTAAATTATGGGAGGGTCAGCCATGTGTTGTATGTCAGAAGCTCAGTGAGATTATGATATCTTTTCCTGAAACACCCTATGATCCCATTGCTCAAGTAAATGACCCAACTTAAGCTGGCCAGTCAACTGAACCAGTCCATTAAATTTTAATAAACACTGAACAGGAACTAAGGTGTCAGTTAATCAGATTAGAGGAATCCTATAGTGAGAGTCTTAAGGAGATGGTGCAAACCAGCAATAATAAGCTTCAGAGCAGTTCTTTTGAAAACAGAGCCAGGCTTAGTTTTTGTTAATCTCAGTCATTCCTCTCTCCAATCTTCTCCCATTATTCTTCTGTGGCACAGTGATTAGCACTGCCGCCTCACAGCTCCAGGGACCTGCGTTCGATTCCCAGCTTGGGTCACTGTCAGTGTGGAGTTTGCACATTCTCCCTGTGTCTGCACGGGTTTCCTCCGGGTGCTCCGGTTTCCTCCCACAGTCCAAAGGTGTGCAGATTAGGTGAATTGACCATGCTAAATTGCACCTTAGTGAGCTGGGATGTGTAGGTTAGAGGGATTAGCAGGGTAAGTACGTAGGGTTACGGGGATAAGGCTTAGGTAGGATTGTTGCCGGTGCAGACATGATGGGCTGAATGGCCTCCTTCTGCACTTTAGAGTTTTGATGAGGTTCGATATTTCCTCTCTCAATTTGACTTATGCCACCAATTACATGTTTCTTAAATTTCAT
Source organism: Carcharhinus amblyrhynchos (assembly GCF_965287045.1). NCBI lineage: Eukaryota > Metazoa > Chordata > Chondrichthyes > Carcharhiniformes > Carcharhinidae > Carcharhinus > Carcharhinus amblyrhynchos. The sequence continues at coordinate 441,960 of NC_137331.1, forward strand.
TCCTGACATTTATGGGATGTGGGCATTGCTGTCTCAGCCACCAGTTGTCCTTGAGAAGATGGTGGTGACCTGCCTTTTTGAACTCTGAGGCGTAGGTACATGTAGAATGCTGTCAGGGAGGGAGTTCCAGGATTTTCACCCAGTGACAGTGAAAGAATGGTGATATATTTCCAAGTCAGGATGGTGAGTGACTTGTAGGGGAACCTCCAGGTGGCAGTGCAAGATGTCCAATGGGGGGTTTTGACTTGTCACAGTATCACCAATGTTGGACGCTCCAGTAAGCTGCAATCTCCCTGTCTTCCTGCTTCCTGTGCACACTCCCACCTTCCCCCCCCACGCCCCCCGACTCCCCTCGCCCCATGTAATGTCCACGGATGCAGTGTTTCAGGATCCCCTGCCATGGTATTTATCACCTATTCCTGCAGTACTGTCCTCGTGCAGGCGAATGATATTCATATCATCTGATCCAGTCTTGCAACTCTCAGCCCAGGTCCCTGATCCTTTCGCACTGGCTTTAAGGACACCTGTCCAGCATTTACATGTTTCTTCGGTGTCTGCTTTGAGATGCTCAATGCATTAGAGACATCTCCTAAAACATCTTTCAGATTTCACACTTTAGAATTAATGTTAACATTTGTGGGAGAATAAATTCCAAGGATAGGAGGATAACTCACCCTGTGAAAGGCATTCGCAATAATAGTATGTATACTGTGTGCTATATCCAAAATATGTGTTTGGATTACCTTTTGCAAAGACATTTGCTTTTCTTATAGTTTTGAAGCTGTGTTCTTTGGGTACCGATGTTTGAGGTGGAAAATAGGAGCCAGGGCTGTTACTGGGTCACAAACCTATCCCGGTATGGGTGGAACAGACAAACACTGGACTGGGGTTTTTCTCATTGTCATAGAGGTGAATTAAAAGTGGCGGGTAAGTTCTCAAAGCTAGAGGGACAATCAGAGGCCCCTGCTTCAATATAGCACCCAACTATTGTAAAAGTTAAATATCTAAGAGGATGCTTTATCAGGAAGATGCTGACACAGCCACATTTCTAAAAAGTTGATTTAAACATAGGCAAAGCAGCCAGGTCACCACTCTGAGTGCTCGGAATCTGTAGCTTTTTGCTGTAGCCCCATCCAGGCAGGGAGAGGCCTGAAGAATGGGCACCCTTCCCTGTCATTGCTGCTTGACTTCAGGCTGCTGATCTGCACGTCAACACCTTCTGTATGGAAGCTAGAGTCCTCGTCAGCTTCCTTAACTTACCTTTGTTTTAATGAGTCCAAGTGACTGTCTGCCTAATTGGGGTTAAGGCAGTCCTGCTGGACCCAAACACACCTCTGCCAAAATGGCTGCTGCTGGACTTGGGCCAATTCCGGTCTTATTGGGCCCCAGGTGTTTCACTTCTTGATCCCTCAGTGGGGCCCAAGAATATCTATTGTAGCTTACGCTAGGTTCTAGAACTGGATGTGATAGCAAAAATTAAATCAAGAATTAAATTGAGTTTGATAATAAGAACTACAATCATGGATATAGATTGCTAAAAGATTGCAGCAGTTCCACAATCAGCAATGTCTTCAGAAGTGTTATTTGTTTTTGAAATTGAGGTATCAAACCATTTGTTGTTCTAACCAAAATGATAAATTGTAACAGTGAAGATTTGCTGTTATTGTGTTTATCAAAGTGAGAAAGATTAATGCTGAAGAACAAATCTCTTCCAATTTTACAAACCTAGTGAACATCAGGAACTCCAGAATAGCACTGCCAATGTTGAATGAACCTTCCCCTTTCTGTCCCATTGACATGCTTCAGACTTACATTCCTATACATTTTTACTGAGCTTATCAATCAGTAGTTTTGTGTTATATGCCCATAATCAGCATGAAACCTGATTAAGACAGGAAATTCATTTCATATAGGCCTCCAAATTCAAACTTAGCTCCCAGAAGTGCGAGGTCAGCCTAACCCATTGCCCCAGTGATTTCTCTAACATACGAGGACGATCTTACCTGCCATTCATGCTATGCTCCCGCTGCAGCAAGGTGCGAGAATTTGGCACCCAGCCAAATCTCCGTTCACCGCAGTGGGATCGGAAAAGCTTGCCAGTGTGAACGGTGATAAGGTTCCGACCACATACTTTTAACATCAAATAGCAAACACTGCTTTACCATTTTGGCTGCAACATTGTTATACTTTAGAATAAATTAGAAAATACTAAGATATTTTGAAAATATGTAAAACTCATGGTAGATAATAACTGGTTATTGAGTGAATTAAAGGTTATTGGTTGAGAAATTGCTAACAGTGTTCAATTTTTCTGATCAATATTTAATAAAGGTTACACTGATCCTTTATTTACATCATTCTTTGTTTCACAACAATATTAATCATGACTTCCCTACAGATAATTTTAAAATATAAATTGCAAGATGCAAGTTAAGATATCAGCCAGGGTAATAATAATTTGAACAAAATTTGTTTAGTTCCCAGAAGGAAAGAAAAAGTTCATATTTGCCTGTTTTGCTGGGTTTTTTTGTTCTGGGTTGCGATGATGATTGTTCTACGCAGCATGCGAAATTCACACACTGCAACGTACATTGTTCCACAAAATCAAGAAAAATTAATATTTTTTGACAATTATGATCCTTCTCAGTCAGCTGGTCAGGTTCAGTGGTAAAGTTTATTTTATTAGTTTCACAAGTAGCCTTACATTAACACTGTAATGAAATCATTGTGAAAATCCCCTAGTTGCCACATCCAGCACCTGTTTGGGTGCATTGAGGGGCAATTTAGCATGGCTAGTGTATCTAACCAGCATGCCTTTCAAATTTTGGGAGGAGGCTGGAAGAAACTCACGCAGGCACGGGAAGAATGTGCAGACTCTGCACAGACAGTGACCCAAGCCGGGAATTGAACCCAGGCCCCTGGTGCTGTGAGACAGCAGTGCTAACCACTGTGTCACCCTAAAGGTGTAAGTGCCAGATTTATTTTTGTTGCATTTTTTTCTTCCCTCCACCCAGATATCCTTGATGCTGATAACTATAAAACTATGTTGGAACTGACTCAGATTCGCAATAATGGTTGTACCTCATAAAACCTGGGTGTGGATATGAATTGAACTGCACCTGATGCTCAGCAGTAAATGGCCACTTATGATATGGCTAAAACATCATTATTCAGCAAACAAGACTGGAATTGTTTTATTTTCCCTCTTTCACCATTCTGCCGTGCATCATAATTATACCAATCTGTTTAATACAAGCTTGATGGTTGGAAATCTCTATGAAACATACGCATTATAAAAGGTTGAATCTGACTTTGCTGTACATGGCTGTTTATATTTCTTAACACTCCTCCACATGATACAGTAGGACTTTTGACATTTCATATCCTATATACTTTCCTCAAATATCTATTCAAAGTTCATATTTTCCCCAGTCTCTATTCAAAGTTAAGATAGTGAGTGGTTTTATATTCACAGTTTTCTGCGCCAGACATGTCTACTTGAAGTATAGTACAATACCATCTACTGCAATGTGTCCTTGAGAACAGAAGAACATTGGAATAATTCATTGGCAGAAGATCATGCCTGCTCACAGGTGATAGTAAAGTTGCCAGACTAAACTCAATGCCCATCTTGCGTTTGTCTTCATTAATTCAATATCCATGGCAATCGCAGCTTTTGAGTTTACCCTTTTCGACTTCCTTAAGATTCATGCCCATTTTACAATGTTGTGAATTCATTGCATTCATTAAACCTACACTGCATATTTAGTGATTGGAAATACACTCTATATTTTATGTATAATGGGAAAGAAATTGACTTTTCCTCATGCAGCTTTTCATGAGAAATTAGTTTTCTAAATATATCAAACATGTTACAAATTTTAATGTGAAACTCAGATTAACTGCATTTCAAGGTATTTTATTTTACCACAGAATAGTTTGAAGAATATTAAAAGTTCAATTCAAAAAATGTTTGAAAATATTTCGCAAGTATATGGCGAATATTTTAATTCTCACAAGTCAAGACCCTGAATAATTATTATAAATAATTTATATGCCTATTTATTGGTCATGTGATATATTTAATATGAAGGAGTTTTTGACAAACGCTGTAACATAGTTTCAGACTGGATGCTTCCTGACTCTGAAGGATTGTGAGTTTATGATAATTGATTGGGAAATTAGCAACATTTACTCTGATTCATTGCTCTAAAAGGAATGGATGTGTTACATGTTCTTACTTGTTTGCAGTATAACTTAAAACACAAGTCAAAATATACACATGACAGGGTATAAAACAATCAACAATGGACATTGAGAATATCATTATACTAACTTATTGTTGTCAGATACAGCAGGGATGGCTACTGAATCTTTATCTGATTGAATCACTTCAAATAATTCAACATTGGTGCATCTTTTGTATTAATTGGCAAACAAGAAGTACCTGCAGGATTCAAGGAAATATCAGTCCTATTGATTTTTCTGACCTATCCACTAATGAAAATAAATTGCGTATGTTTGATTCTATTAAACTAGTGCCTTCTACTGAAGTCACGATCTTACTTCAATATCTTAGATGGCATGGTTGTCTTTTGATAGAGCAATTATAACATGAGTCTTTATCTGAATATAGATGGGGCTGTAGTGGTGTAAAGGGAAAAGAGGGGCTAAAGTTCCGAGAGTGAGTTCAGGAAAGTTTTCTACAGCCGTATGTTTCCAATCCATTGAGAAAGGAGATAGTGCTGGACCCGGTTATTTGGAATGAGTGGATTAAATGTTAGTAGGGCAACATTAAAGGGACAGTGTTCATCATAAGGTTAAAGTTTGCAATGGAAAAGGACAAGGAAAAATCCAAGAAAAGAATAAAAGGCTCAAGAAGAATTAACTTCAAGTTACTTGGGATAAGAGTGGATCTGGGCAAGATGAACTGGAGTCAAAGCCTTTAAAGGTGAGATAGTCTAAGTACAATTAAGGTATATGCCTATGAAGGTAAAAGATAGGACAAACAAATGCAGAGCTCCCTGGAAGAAGAAAGAGGTAGAGATTGAGACGAAGAAGAAAAAGTGTGAATATAGTAGATGTCCGTTGCGCAATTTATTCAAGAAACAGACTAAATAAAGAAGGTTCAAAGAAGTGAAAAAGCAGTTAAGAGAAACAAAGAGAGAGTATGTAAAGAGATTGGCAGCTATCATAAATGGGAACCCCAAATCTTTCTATCAGCACGTAAAAAGTAAAAGATGGTAAAGGCAAAGTGGGGCTGATTGACAAGCCAAAAGGAGATTGATGGATGGGGGCATAACCAAGATATTAAATGAATACTTTGTTATTACCAAGGAAGAAGAGTCAGCACAATTCATGATGAAAGAGGAAATAATTCTGGTACTTGAAGAGTTTATCATTGATAAAGAGGAGAAATTGGATAGGTTGGCCGCATCTAAAGGACCTGATTTTACCGGCACAGCTGCCCAAGGCTCATAAGATCACATTCAAGGCCAACAGGACATGCCGTTCTACAAGTCTCACCTGACCCAATTTTGGGGTGACTGTGCGAGTAAAATCAGATCAAAAGCTCCAAAGGCACCGAGACCTGATCAGTTGCATCAAAGGGTTAAAGTTAAAGTTAATTTATTTGTCCCAAGTAAGGCTTACATTAACACTGCAATAAAGTTACTGTGAAAATCTCCCTCCCTTTAATCATGTGGTGCAAACAACTTCAACGTGAGACTTTGTATAAACATAGTTGGAAAACAATATTCAAAAATAGCGCTCAAAGATCAGCTTATTATTAATGTACAGCTGCATCTTTAGATTCTCACAGTATAGATATTGCTGAGCTGACTGGAGAATATTTTAGCTCCTCACTTTCTATACAGTTCCCCACATGAAAATAAAATCTTCTATCTTTCTACTGACCACACCCCCCATCCCCCCTCCTTCTCTGCACCCCCCCCCCTCACCTCACAGACTCTCCTGGCAGTCCTGCCTCATCATTCTATCCTCCAAGTCCCAGCAATGATCATCACTGCTCTGAGGCCCAACTCCAATACTGCCCCAAGCCAATAACCAGGGAAACAGTTCATTTCTGTTTGAGTAGCAATTCTCGGGATCGGAACTTCTGTTCTCAAGGTGCCAAGGAACCTGTTACCAACTGGCTAAATGTCTGATTGGCATTTAATCTGGTTAATGGGCCTGAAATGGCTACAGTGGGATCTCCAGATGGTGGACAGGCCCATTGGTGTGAACACTATATTTCACTCACTCCATCCATTCTTCACCATGTGTTAAGACTTTGCTAGAGAGGCGTGTCCTAAGGGTCCTGGGAATTAGATTGGCAGTATTTCAGCCTCCGGTAGTTATAACCATGCTGGATAGGTCTCAGGTGAGGGGCCAGACTAACAAGATAAGGTTTGAGTATGGAGCCAACAACCTAGCCCCATAAGGGAACATCAGCAGAAACTGCAACAAACGGCCTGATTTTACCAAAAATTCGCACCTGAAATCACGGTAAATTCAGGCGCCGAGCCTTTATTGCGATCTGCACCTGAAACTGAGCAGGTCGCGGATTTACCGACAGCCAATTCAGGTGCGGATCCGGTCTGCGTCCGAATCGGGCGGCCTGACAATTTAAATGCATTTAAATCGATTTAATGAACCGCGTGCCCAACTCTCCCACCAAATCCCACTTTACTGTCTCCTGGTCCGTTCCGGATCCGCACTATAAGCGACCTGCTAAATAAAAATCCAAAGCCAATTTTTATTTTGCAGGGGAACCTCTGAAACGGCTTCAGAGCCTGGAATGGCTCTGTGACCCAGACCATCCTCTGGGAGGGAGGGGGGAGGTAGGGAGGTCAGAGCATCCTCGGGGGGGCGGGGGGGCGCATAGAGGGGAAGAAGCGGGTCAGAGCATTCTCTGAGGGTGGGGGAGGTGGGTCAGAGCATTCTCTGAGGGTGGGGGAGGTGGGTCAGAGCATCCTCTGGGGGGGAGGTGGGAGAAAGAGGTGGGTCGGAGCATCCTCTGGGGGGGTGGTGTGTGAGATGCGAGATGGCTGATTGTTGTCTGGTGATGGGGGGGGGCCCAATCGCTGACTGGTTGGCGGCGGTGGGGGGGCAGGGGCATCCATTGTCACTCTGAGGGCGATCAGTGGGGGGGGGGGGGGGGCGCTGCACGTCCACTCTGGGAGGAGGGACGAGGGATTCGTTCCTCCGGTGGGGAGGAGGGATCGCCCGCAGAGTGGCAGCGGACACCCCTGCACCCCCCACCGGAGATCCATCGTCCCCCCCTCCACCAGAGATCCATCGTCCCCCCCTCTACCAGAGATCCATCGTCCCCCCCTCCACCAGAGATCCATCGTCCCCCCCTCCCCACCGCCATCAATGAGCAATTGGGCCTCCCCCCCCCCACCACCAGACAACAATCAGCCCTGTCATCCCCACCCCCACAGAGGATGCTCTGACCCCCCCCCCCACCCCGCCCCCCCACCCAGAGGCTGATCTGTCTCAGAGAGTCGCTCTCTCTGCTTTTTTCCTTCTTTCCCGATCAGATTCCTTTTGAACACGTACAGTTCAGAGCTCCGATCGTTCCAGCAGCTCTAAGCCCCGCTCACAGCGCAGACCGGATCAGAGCCGGCAAAAAGTGTATGGGAGCGCTGGAAAGAGGATTCCGGGCTCGGATCTGTATTCCATCCGGATCCGGCACTTAGACTCTGAACAGTAAAATCAGGCCCAAACTCTCTGGTTTTATGTCCCATCCTGAACTAAGTGGGTTGTTAACTTACTAACGAAACTGTAACCATTCAGAATATCAAAAACTAACTCAGTGAGGAAATCAGACAATATTGGATAGAAATATCAAGTCTTTCATGAGAAGGTAAATGTTGTTGCTTTTCTTCAGATGGGGTGAAAGGTTACATCCAAAACGTTTCTCTCTTCTCTCTGAGATACTGGCTAATCTGTTATTCATTCCTCAGGTTTTATGCATTTGTTCTTTATTGCTATTTGTTGTTTTTCATTTCATCCATTTGTTAAAGTAACTCACACTGCATTGAATTTCCATCTGAAAACCTAGACAGAAATAAAGGCACAAGGCCATAAAGTAAAATCTGTAACTGGCAAAAGATTAAATTACGGAGCCAGAATCATTTCCAGTTTTCTTTTCAAAAAACAAGTATGAACGGCAGTGGAGCTTTGTCGATGCGATGCAAACCACCATATGTGCTATTCCTCCGGATGGATTTAAGAACTCAACTCGGATGTTATGGTTTTTCCTTGGGGAACTGTGTTGGTGAAGAAAGTGTCCTTGTGTTCTGTTGCCAGGGACTTTCTTCACACAGGTAATTTGTTAGCTGACAGACTGTGTGCACACACTGGAATTCTATTTTTAGCTTGTTTTCTACATCCATCAATGATCAATTCTTATTCCATTTCAGTAAAACACTGCTGTCATCTTGGCATTATCATCAACAGTCCAACCAACTCAGAATGAAACATATTGAAGTTCATAACGTTGCTTGCTTTTAGAAACACAGAAATACTCGTATTTACGTTTATTTTTCTAAACATATTTTTATGTCAATATAGCTTTTCTAAATTTCTTCATCAGGTTAGCCTGTCTTCTGCTGAGAGTTTTGTCCAATACTCATGCCTGGGCCCGGCTAACTTGAAAGTGGAGTCGTTTTTGGAGTTTTCATTTGCTGAACATTGAATAAATTAAATTCATCTGTGTGGAGTTTGCATGTGCTCCCCATGTCTGCATGGGTTTCCTCCGTGTACTCTGGTTTCCTTCCATACTCTAAAGATGTATGGGTTAGGTGGATTAGTCACACTAAATTGCCCCTTAATGTCAGGAAGATAAGAACATAAGAACATAAGAAATAGAAGCAGGAGTAGGCCATCTAGCCCTTCGAGCCTGCCCCGCCATTCAATAAGATCATGGCTGATCTGTCGCGGCTCAGTTCCACTTTCCCGCCCTCTCCCCATAACCCTTAATCCCCTCTCTTATCAAAAACCTATCAACCCGCGTCTTAAAAATATTTAGCGAGGCAGCCTCCACCACTTCAACGGGCAGAGAATTCCAGAGATTCACCACCCTTTGAGTGAAGAAGTTCCTCCTCAACTCCGTTCTAAACCGCCCCCCTTTTATCTTGAGGCTGTTGCCCCCTAGTCCTACTGTCTTTTTTGAGCGGGAAGAGTCTCTCCACCTCTATCCTATCCATCCCATTCATCATCTTATACGTCTCAATGAGATCTCCCCTCATTCTTCTAAACTCTAACGAGTACAAGCCTAGTTTATTCAGCCTCTCCTCATAGCTCAACCCCCTCAACTCCGGTATCAGCCTAGTAAACCTCCTCTGCACTCCCTCCAAGGCCAAAATATCTTTGCGCAGGTGCGGCGCCCAAAACTGCACACAGTACTCCAGCTGCGGCCTCACCAATGCCCTGTACAGCTGCAGCAAGACCTCCCTACTTTTATATTCAATCCCCCTCGCCATGAAGGTTGATGTGAAGTTGATGTGGAGTTGCTGGCATTGGACTGGCGTAGGCACAGTAAATAGTCTCACAACACCAGGCTAAAATCCAACAGGTTTATTTGATAATACAAGCTTTCGGAGCTTCCAAATAAACCTGTTGGACTTGAACCTGGTGTTGTGAGATTACTTACTGTGTCAGGAAGATCAGTAGGGTAAATTCATGGCGTTACAGGGATAGGGCCTGGGTGGGATTATTATTGCTTCAGGCTCGATGGGCCAAATGGCCTCTTTCTGCACTGGAGGAATTCTATGATTCTCAGATTCTCTGATCAATGCAGAATATAACATATGAGGAAATGGTTACACGTTTTGTAAAGCGGGACTTTCCACGTTTGGTTCATAAAGCTTCCAATTCCAACTCCTCTGAGTGGAAACACAAACAAAAAATATAAAAAAGAAGCAGCAGGAGTTAAATGGAGGATCTTTGTAAAAGTTACAGTTCCCTTAGACAAGGTGGTATTGAAAAGGACATTAAACAGAAGGCACATGCCTGTTAATAATAAAGTAAAAAAACTTAGATATCTATTATATTGAACTCTCTCACATGTTTCACAGAATACGGGATTTGTTGTCAATAGAAACAATGATGTTAAAATCTCCACACCCCTTGCCTGAAATATAATGAGGTTCCAGTCTGGAAGAGGCAGGAACCTCATTTCAATAAATTTAAATACCATTATTAGGGCTGAATATTCATACCTCAGTGACGCGACGTGACAAATCCACTGGGGAGGTACAGACGTAGGTTTTGCCCTGGGAGTGGAGAGGGACATGTCCTGGCACTGCCAAGCCGGTGGGGATTGTCTGATGTCTGTGGGCGATGCCCAATGTCTGTGCAAGGGTTGGAGGAAGTTTCCTTCTGGTGCAGATTAGTGTGACCTTTAAAGATGGCACCCTGATCTCTGAGGAACCGGTATTGCTGGCTGTATCAGGCGCTCACCCTGGCAAGCGACGGCGGGAACCATGTCCCCGGATACTCTGTGCACCGAGTGCCAGAGAATCTGGGGAGAAACGTTAAACTGTGAAATTAGAGAGCTGCGTGTCAGTTTTCTCACTGAAATTGACTCTCTGAGCTCTATTTTACCATTTTGATTCTAAGTTCCGGGTGGACTTGAAACAAGAAATGTTTCAGATCCGACTTTTAGCCCCCATACACAGTCTTGTTTTCAAAAATATCAGCAATTCCAATCGTGCCGCACAACCCTGTGGACAAGGCTTAACACACCCAAAACACCACAGCTCCAATCGGCACCTCCAACTTCACAGTACAAACAGTGACAGGATGCTGCTCCTCTGCCACATCCCTCCCAGGCCAGATAATGCCTCCCCAAGGCATTGCCCAACCCCACAACACTACTGACCCCCTTATTCTCCCCCCAGCCTCCCATCACCCAGGCTGATCATGGCCCCCCCCCCTTTGATCTCAGGCAGAGTGACAACAGACCCCCCTCTTCTCCCGCACTGATCTCAGACAAAGAACTTCACCCTCCACCCTACAGATATCAGGCAGGGTGATCCCCCTCACCCCGACTCCGGACTCTTCCACACAAGGCCCCCATCTCCCCCAGACTCTGATGGCTGTGTGACACCTCCCTCTCTCTTCCCTGCCCCAAATCATTAAGGCACTAATCTACCACCATCAGCACACTTGCCTTTCCCTCAATGCTAATCAAGCTCCTTCCTGTCACCCCCAAGAGCCCGACCGCGTTTGCCTCTAAGGGTCACCACCTGATACTCTGCAGGAGTCTCGCCATCATTGCTTTCATGGTTCCTTCTGTCTCCACAGGAGAAGACCAACCATAACATCCATGAGAGGGTGAAGAAGGAGGATGGTGAGCCAGACCTCTGGGTCCTCACCCCCTTTGAGGAGTGGGCGCTGGAGTGGGCGCTGTCAGCATGGTCCGTCTGCTATCAAAACATGAGCACCTGTCATTCCTATACTCACTTTAAGGCAACTTCTCAGGGGCACAAGTGAGGGGGACAATGTTTAAAGGAGAGGTATGAGGCATGTTTATTTGCACAGAGGGAGATCATGGGTGCAGATACGAGAGTGACCTTTAAGGGGCATCTTTACAGCTGTGTGACTGGGATGGGAATAGAGGCATATAGACCCTGGAAGGGTAGGGGATAACAAATCAGATGGGCAGCCTGGTCACTGCAGGTTTGGAGGGCCAAAGGGCCTGTTCCTGTGAGGTAATTTTCTTGGTGTTTTGTTCAATGGAGAAATGTGAATCACGTGTTTTGAATCCCCGATTCCTCTCCCTCCCTTTCACTTAACCTTGTGTCCTGTGTTGAGGGACAGAACCGGATGCTCCAGGACATTCTGGACTACAAGCCCCTGCTGAAGGTCCCATCCACCCGGGTCAGGACAGCTCGGATGAGTCCTCCGAGGATAAGGCTGAAGGGACCTCCGAGGGTGGCACCATTTTGGTGTCAGCTTCCACCTCACAGCTCACCATCCCAGTTAATATTGAGGCTTCTAGGTCGCTCTCTGATGAGCATGACACAGTTGCTGATGTACGTTGGGTAGAAGAGGGGAAGGGGTAAGCAATGGCCGAGTCACAGCAGGTCATAGCGGAGGGACTGAACAGGCTTCTCGAGAGTCTGTGGCCCATGGCTGAGAGGTTTGAGGGCTTGCAGAACACCCAACAGCACAATGCTGAGACATTATGGCTGCAGCCCTGGAGAACGTGACCCAGTTGCAGAGGGTCATGGTTGAGGGGCTGCAGAGCATGGCCCAGTCTCAGAGGGCACTTGCTGCGGCCATTGATAGGTGGTTCCTGACTCAGGTGGCCATCGCAGAGGGCTAGACCACCATGGATAGGACACAAGTGATCCTCCAAGGCTGGGGGTGATGCTGGAGCTTCTGGAACTCACTGCAGAAGCACAGCCGTCCCATGGAGTGACCGAGGCACCCACAGGAACCCTAAGAGAGGAGAAAGAACTTGAGCCCATGCTGGGACCTTCCAGCCAGGAGGTTGTGTCTGTGGCTTCACCTTCTGACTCCCCCCTTCCTGACACTGTGGCATCTCCGGGGAAACAGGGTGAAGAGGGTGTCATGGAAACACTTCAGACACTTGGAAGGCGGCCAGAGCCCTCAAGGTCCAGGACCTCCAGAGGATGCCTGCCAGGCCCATCACAAACCATGGAGCGAGACAGGCAGCTAGTCCCCTCCATCTCTGAGGTACATTCTGGGGAGTCACTGAGACGTAAGGGTAGGACACGGAAGGTTATGAAGTTGTAGTTGAACTGAGGTGGAACGGGTGAAGGCTGCTCTGGTCAGATAGATATTTAGGCACCTTACCGTTTTCCATTCACACGTTTTTATGTTTGAATCTATTACTTACACACCTTTTATTGTAATTAAATGTTTTTTTCACCACCCACTTGTGACTAATTTGTCTCAAGTTTGTCTCAAAAGGAATCCTCCTCCATTGGTGATTGCTGGAGGGATGTCTCAAGTTGATGTCAGTTGGGGAGGCCCCTCAATGCTGTCACTGAGAAAAGGAAGCCATTGGTTCCCCAGACCCCATGAGCGCTTCCCTCCCTCCCCCTCCCCCACACCACCCCCCCAGGGCCCTGTAAGGGGGTTTCAGATCGCTGACCATGTTGTCCTCCTCCTCCTCCAATAGGTCACCCCTCTGCAGAGTCAGGTTGTGCGAGGCACAGCACATACCCACAATGAAGAGATCACTGGGCTGTTTTGGAGGCCCCACCAGAGCAGTCCAGGCACTGGAATTGTATTTTGAGGATCCCAATTCTCCTCTCTACTATTGCGTGGGTGGCTGCATTGGCCTCATTATAACAATTCTCCACCTCAGACACAGACCTCCACACAGCCGTCATCAGCCATGTCCAAAGCAGGTAACCCATCGCCCATGAGACACCCCCACAGCCTGCCCTCCTCCTCAAATGCTTCCGGGATGTCCAAACTCCTGACAATGACGCTGCGGTGCACACTACCTGCATGTCTTGCACAATGTACAGAATGTTTATATTATGGTCAGACACAAGTTAAACATTCAGGGAGTGGAACCCCTTTCTATTGATGAATCTTTGTGGATTCTGTAGGGAGGCCTCGAGGGTGACATGTGCAGTCGATGGTCGCTGTACATTAGACGCCCTCTCAATGGCAGTGAACCCTGCAGCCCGAGCTTCCTGATGGGTCTGATCCAGGTTAAATTTGATATATTGTCCAGCCCGGACACACAGGGATTCTGTAACCTGTTTGATTGTGCACAGCTGATTGGGGGATACCACTGACATCTCCGCTAGGGATCTGGAAGGAACCAGTCGCATAAAAGTTCAGAGTGGCTGTCAATTTGACAGTCACCGAGAGTGGGGGCTCCCACCCCTGCCTCCAGGTGCCAGATCCTCCGATAGGTGGCAGGCACACTGTGCCCTTCCAGAGGCACAGCCATCAGCAGCACATGGTGTCCGGCATCTGTTCAAATGACACTCATGCACGGAACTGCCAGGGTCTCTGTTCCGTCCTTCTCCTGCACACCCCTCCCCACCCCCTCCTCCCACCACCCCCTCTCACCTCCCCCGCAGATGAATGGCGGCCATTTCCTGCCTCTTGTAATCATCTCCCTCTCTTCCTGCAAGTGGTAAGGCCCAGGCCTCCTGTGCCACAATTCTTCCTCCAGCTCCTCCTCCACAGCTCCAGCAATAATCAAAAGAACAGAACGATTGATTGATGCATCACAAAAGTCATCTCATCATCCTAAAGAGGGGGAGGTTGGAGATGCAGAGGAACACATTTAGAGGTTAAGTAACACTTCTTGCCCCAGCCCATCAACAGTCACTGTCCATACCTCCCCAATTCCCCCAGCCACATACTCCCCACAGTCACAGCCCCCCAGTTCCCCCAGCCACATGCTCCCCACAGTCACAGCCCCCCAGTTCCCCCAGCCACATGCTCCCCACAGTCACAGCCCCCCAGTTCCCCCAGCCACATGCTCCCCACAATCACAGCCCCCCAATTCCCCCAGCCATATGCTCCCCACAGTCACAGCCCCCCAATTCCCCCAGCCACATGCTCCCCACAATCACAGCCCCCCAGTTCCCCCAGCCATATGCTCCCCACAGTCACAGCCCCCCAGTTCCCCCAGCCACACGCTCCCCACAATCACAGCCCCCCAATTCCCCCAGCCATATGCTCCCCACAGTCACAGCCCCCCAGTTCCCCCAGCCACACGCTCCCCACAATCACAGCCCCCCAATTCCACCAGCCACATGCTCCCCACAGTCACAACTTCTTGCAAAGATGAGAGGCTGCAAGACTGCAATTTTCAAGGGCTTTGTGCACATCCTTCAGCTGGAAGAGTGCTGAGTCCACAAGGATCCAGCAGCACCACAAGACCTGAGGTCAGTGCTGAGACCTGCAAATCGGACATTGAAGACCCTGCTGACCAACAGCCTCCCGACTCCCCACACACTCTCAGAACTGCCACTGACCTGAGACAGAAAATGGCCACAATGAAAGGATACCCGTGAGTAACAGAGAGCCGTCAGAAGCTGGGTACTTACCCCCTCACTGAAGGAGCGCCCAAATCAGACTTTTGTGGACCCTGTCTGTTTCACATTGATTCCAGACAGGTAAACATGGTGATAAAGGGGGAAGTGCTGGGAAAGTTGGGTATGCAGCCCGTTAAGTCAATTGGAATGCACGCAAATGTTTCCGGTGTGGTCCCGATCGCATCAATTTTTGGGCTTTGTAAAGAGAGAACCAGTGCGGAGGTGGGTGTGGATTATGCTATTCGCCCCACACCTGATTTTATCAAGTTTTCACGCCCAAAAACGGGTGCAACTTGATGGTAACATCAGGCCCACTGACTAAATATCAGAAGATTCCGCTCGGAATGTTGCTTTGAAGTGTTAAAATTGTTGTTGTGTTAGCAAATACAACACACGGATTTTGCTAGATCAACTTGTTCATCATATATCCTGGTCAACTCGTTTCTTGAACATTCATTACCCAACTAACTGTACCTATCAGAAATATCAAATCCCCCTATGGTAGATAGATACATGAATCTACTTAAGTGCATTTAATATTGTGCTTCAGACTTTTGAAATGAGTTTCTCTCAGTATTATTTGCAAAGTCTGCTTACCACGTTATTCTAAAATTCTTGTATGAATGAATTTAACATCTGCTAATGAATCTGAAATCAATTGGTTAACAAATGTGTTAACAAAGTTAACACATAACAAAGTGTTATCATTTTACATTTTGTGCAAGTTCATCACGAACATTCCTGTACTAAATTCATGATTTGGATACCCATATTTTTAACTTAGGGATATAGGAATAAGAATAAGTCATTTAGTCCTTGGTAGCTGCAGCACCATTCAGTTAAACCATAGTTTATCTGTCATTCCATACATCTGTCTTTGATTCAAACCTCTTGATAGCTTTACTCAATGGAAACCTTTGCCCTGAAAATATCAATCAGCGCAGCATCCACAGACCTCAGGAGTAAGAGCTCCTGATTTTGTCTACACTTTGTGTGAAAAGTGTATCCTCTTTTTACTCCTGAATGGTCCAGTTGGAATATTTAAATTGTGCTGCCTTGACCTGCATTTCTGCATCAGAGGAAATTTGCATTCACATTGTTAAATCCTTTAATTATCAGTCAATTTCACAATGTTTAATTGCACGAGGTTAAGAAGTTTCATGTGTTTGTGGTTTCTATCTTTGATACTTTGAAGGGTGTGAATGATGGGAACTGTATGGCCTTGTGGCGAAATGACTTTTTAACATAATTAAAAATGATGACTTAATTAATGGTTTCTTTGAAAGATTTTTTTATACATCCGACTGTCACGATGTGACTCATTGATTCTAAACAGTATATAGTGGGCCAAGCGCATGCAAGTGCCATGGCTTGGCATAAGGGGCATGAGGGACCATGAAGTTTGGGTTTGGACCTTACCTTGGCATGGGGGCATGAGGTGGTAGGGATAGGACTTGGGGAATGTGTAGAGGGTGAGGGCTGAAGAGACATTGTGATTACAGTTAACAGGGCTCATGTCCCACAACTCAGAGATGGGTTTTTAAACAGCCTGATCTCAGGAGCTGGCTGTCCTTGTGGCTGCCTCCCAGATTTACCCCGGGTCAGCTCGCCCATCTCCGGCCCACAACTGTCACCCTTGCAATGAAGATCCCGTCTGTGTGGGCATTTTCTTTCAAAGTGAGTGAGTTGAGCACAGTGACATAGAAGTTAGCCTCATAATTCCAAGGATCCGGATTCAGTTCTGGTCTCAGGTGGAGGTCTGTGTGGAGTTTATACATTCTCCCTGTGTCTGCATGGGTTTCCTCCGGGTATTCTGGTTTCCATCCACATTCCAAAAATATGCACGTTAGGTTGATTGACCAACTGAATTTACCTTAGTGTCAGGTGGATTAGCTGGATAAATACATGCTGTTACAGAGCTAGGCCTGTGTGAGTATCAGTGCAGACTCAATGGGCTGAATGGTTTCCTTCTGCACTGTAGGTGTTCTATGATTTTAATTCTCCCAATCCCCTCTGCCTTCCTCAAAGATGAAGTTCAGGACTATATGATTAACACTGAGAACACCCTGCAAGCTATCAAAACAATTGCCACTCACAAAATGTACCCTTACCACCTTCTCATGTAAATAGAGAAATGGTTTCCAGACCTGTGACAATCTGAGGAACATGTACCTGAATTACAAACCTTGGCTATAATCTGGCGATGTGATAGCAGCAATCCAGCATTGAAAATCATTGCCAAGTGACAGTCTGTGTGCCATTCCAACAAAGTCACTGCTGGAGCGCATTTCCTCATGAGCTTCAGCGATCTGCCTGAGTATCGGGTAGTGATGCTGTAGGCATTTTCTGAAACCTTCGCTGATTGTTATCTGTGGCCTAACTCCAAGATAGTTTAAAGCAGCTGTGACTGCTTCTTTAATTTTGGATTTCAACACTGCCAAAGCAGCAGTGCAAACATTTGTTTCTGATGCTCATATTGTGCCCAGGACCTAGAGTCAACAGTTAGACTTCAATTCAGACAATCTCATTCATCATACTTCGATTGCTGGACTGTTCCACTTTACCTATTTTCAACAGTCATGTACAAGGGGCTATGAACTGCTGAGAATGTTCCTGCTTCTATACAAGGCTTCCATTTTGAAATAGACCCACAAAGGTTTATATTGCTAGAGGTGATCTCTGCCTTACATGGACTGACTGCTCCTGATACAGCACCACAAGTACTCCACTATTAAAACTCATCTGAATTTCACATTATGGATCCGCACAATGTCAATATCTAGAATAGCTGTATTGATGCTGATGATAATTGGGTACTCCAGTTCTACAAGGAAGAATTAGGTTGTGCTGCTATGAACAAAACTTCAATCGAAAAATATTCATAGAGCATTAAATATTTTATTCTGTTTTGTGCATGATCATTGTCTCAACATGTTAATGCAACGTTTGGTACAAATCATAGCTATCTCAAGAATATATATAGAACTGTGCACTGTACTGCAACCTCCATAGTTTATATTGTCCAAATTCTCTGACAAAAACACCAATGATGGTGTTTGTTATTCTCATGATCCTAATATATTTACTTAAAATTTTGTATTTTTTCAGACATATGCTTATACCAATGTTCAACTTTATACCATCTATTTTTTTCAATGAATCAAAGAACTATCCAAAGTATTTGAAATGGTAGATAAAGATTAATTATTTCCACTGATGTGGAGTCAAGAACATGAGGGCATAACCTTAAGATATAGTTAGGCAGTGTAAGGCAGATGGCAAGATACAGTTCTTCACACAGAAGGAGGAGAAAATCTGGAATTATCTTCTCCAAAAGGTTGTTTACACGATGTCAATTGACAATGCCAAAATTAAGGTACTTACACTTTTTACTGGGCAAGGTTATTAAGGGTTATAGGATCAAGGTAACTAAATGGAATTAAGATACAGACTAATCAAGATCTAATGGAATGGTGGAACAGGCTTATGGACTTGAATGGTCCACTCCAATACCTATGTGGCTATGTTCCTAGAAGGTGCAATGTAGACAAGTGATTTGGCCACGCTAATTCCTCCTTGAAGTATATATTTGTTGTCGATGGTAGCCATGATGTGGAAGTGCCGGTGTTGGACTGGGGTGGGCACAGTAAGAAATCTCACAACACCAGGTTAAAGTCCAACAGATTTATTTGGAATCATGAGCTTAAAGAATCTCCCCTGAGGAAGGAGCAGCGCTCCGGAAGCTCATGATTCCAAATAAATCTGTTGGGTTTTAACCTGGTTACATGTTTGTTGCATGATGGTACAATGTTATTCACAGGAACCTATTCTTTGTACTTGTTGTGCTTATTAATAAGTAAAGTATGTTTATTTAAAGATATAATTGTGTAAGTAGCTGTATCATCACAGGAAATTCTCTAGTGTCATCTGATTTGATAGCCATCTTAGTTGGTCTGTATAGTGGGGGTTGTCTGCTGGGTGGGGGGAGTCTGCCTGGGGATGGGAATGGAGCGGGGGGGGGATGCTGGAGATCGGGGAACTCTGGGACAGGAGGAATGGTTGTGGGAGTTACGATTGGGCCGTGGTGTGGGGCGGGGGGGTGGTGCAGAGGGTGGGAACCCATCATGAGGTAGAGATTGTCAGTGCTTTACTCTGCATGCCCATAAGATTGTCATGGGTCACACCATTACTCTGGCTTCTTCTTCTGCATCCACAAAACCATCAGTTGCATTGTCTTCCCCTTCCTCTTGTGCAGGGGAGATATCTGGATCCTCCATCTCCACCTCTGCAAAACCATCCCTCCTTTGTTGAATGAAATTGTGCAGGGAGCAGCAGACCACCATTATTCCAGGCATTCTTTCTATGGAATACTGACGCAGTCTGCCTGAATGCTCCAAGCAGCCAAACCTCATCTTTAGCAGTCTTATTGTCTGCTCTATTATTGGCCTTGTTGAGACGTTGGCAGCATTGTACATCTCCCTGTCAGCACTTTGTGGGTTCTGCACTGGTATCATTGGCCAGTTCCTCTGTGGGTATCCCAGAAACCAGCGAGACACCCCCTTGGGTGGATGAGATGAAGCAAAGACTTGTTGCACCTGTGATTTATTCAGGATGTAGGCACTGTGAGGGCTCCCGAGGTAATATGTACATACTGGAGGGATTTGTTTTCAATGATCACAGACCAGCTGTGCAGTGATAAAGTTAAACTTCTCTCTGTTAATGAACATTGCTGGCTGCTCTCTGCAAACTCTCAGTACCACGTGTGCAGCAAACCTCACTGCTCTGGCTGCCTGGCACTCGGCCTGTCCTGAATTTTATAAAATCATTTGCTTTTCTGAAAAGGGCATCTGTCATTTCCCTGAAACAGTTGTCCGTGGCAGACTGGGATATTCTGTACATATCCCATTCCAGTTCCGGAGAGAGGCAATGTGGAAGTTTGATGCCAATGTCATTTTTAACACAACTGGCATTGGGTTGTCAGGTCTTCATGGAGACACTGACATATGAGTTACACATCCCAGGACATCCTACGTCACCTTCTGGATTGCCTGTCAGACATCTGCAGATAGCTGCACCACCTGCAATATGTAGGATTATGCTCCAATGCTCGCTGTCGCACAGACCTCTGGGAGTCAGCATACTGCACTCCTTGACTCTCTGCTGCCTCTCCCTGTTGATGTTCTAACAGTTGCTCTGCATGACCCTGGCTCACCTTCTGGTTGTTCCTCTGCAACTGTGGCACTACTATCAGAAACATGGCATTGACTTTCCCCATCATCACATCTGCCTGAAGTTATCAGTGAGCAAATTCCAGGGACTGATCTGGTCAGTGTGTGCTTCGAGGCCTACTCTCCTTTCCTGAGCATTTCTGCCCAATGGGAAGCCCTATACTGAGCACAGAGCAAACCTTGGCCTCTGCCCACTCCGCCCTGATCAATCCCATCCTGAGGGATCATTGCTGAGCTCTCTTATTGATGCAGTCATGTGCATGGAGACTGGAGCAGTGACATTTGAATTGGAAGCCATGAATGTGGAACCTCATCATTGCTGAGTTTCCCTCCATTACTCCCAAGACACTGTCTGACAACCTTTCACTTGCCTCAAGTTCCATCCATCCTTTTAACAACCATCACCAACTTTTCCTGCAGTTATTCTGGACCTATGAACTCCTGACATCCAGTATTTTCAAGTGGCGCCCAAGCACTTATGGTGTTGCCTACTCCCTCCCTCCACCTTCTTCCATGCCTTGGTCAGCAAGTTCTGCTTCTCTTCACTCTCCTCCAGCTCCTGCACTAGTTGGGATCTCACAGGAGGACTCCCAGGGGTCAGAAATCAATGCAATGGTGTTCAGAGGCTGGCCATACAGGGGAGAGCACAGCTCAGCACTGTTCTCATTCAATTGGTTCACAATTGTTAGGGTGTCGCTTTAATTGGCCAATTGTGCATTGAGTTTAGTGCCCTCCACATGCATTCTCTCCCCTATAGATGTTGTATCTGTATTTTGTGAGATAATGTGCAAGAAGAACAATGAAATAAGCCTCATAAACTTAAAGTCCTTATTACAGGTGTGCACTGTCCCACAGTCAGATGCGAGACAGCTTAACCAGCTACACTGAGAGTAGCTAACACCCTCCCCAGAAGTCACATGCCATGTGTAAAAGAGCAGTACACACCCCAAACATAAATATAACAAATTAGCTTACGCACATTACTGCCTCAATGACAGGAAAGGTCTCCCTAACCACTCTCATTATCTGAACCACCTGTTCTCCCATTTTTGCGATGCGTCCACACGTGACACTGTCCATTCCTTGACCATTTACCTGAGCATCTACCACAGCCCCACTCCCTCCTCCCACTGCCGCTGTTCCCTCCAATGTCCAGTGCCCTCAGTTCAACTGCCAGGACCTCCCCACAGATGGCACTGACTCCACCCTTGAGAACCATCTCTCTCTCCCATTTATCTTACCCAGAAATACCCCTCTCCACACTCAGGACCTCCTCCAGCCAAGGTGAAAGGCCATTCTTCCCGTGGCCCTGCACGCTCCCTAGTCTGGACTCCCTCTTTCTGTCTCCTTGCCTAATGTCCATTCGACTGACTCCACCTGATCTCAATCATCGCATCTTGAACAACACTCCCCAAAGAGGGAAAATACAATGGTAACTCACATCAACCCCAGCAAGCTGACTACTGCATCCACTGCATGTCACGTTTCTGCAGCCATAAATCTGAAAGCACATATTGCTCACTCGTGGATAATTTAATTGGGGAAAAGGAATTTAATTTTGATGAGATTGCCTTTTAACATGACACGCAAAAGTTCTTTCTGAAGCTTGTTATCAGGAAGCTTAACCCATCTTTAAACTATTCTGAATTTAACAGTTTAGTTTCGCTTTGCCACCAGGAAGCTGAGTTTTGTCCCCAGCCCCTCCCGCCATCTACATTCCCTTGCCCACCTTTGCTCCCCACTCCTGGGAGCAGTGCGAGATTCTGCCCATGTATCTGGTGGGACCGAATGTGCCTTCTGGACTAATCCTGTGGTGGCCCCATAGGAGCGTATGGCCAGGATTGTGAATGCTCAGAGCGTGTCAGCATAGGCAAGACAGCAGTGCTGGTAAATATTTGTGAGTGAATACATCTGCACAATAAGCTTCTTTCCCACAATACTATCCACCTCTCACACTATCGAATACTCCACACCAGGATTCACCGAACAGCACTCCTGACACCTATACTTCATCCACACACAGTTGCCTACTGCATCCGTACCTCTACACACCTCTGCGAACCAAACCCTGCGAAATACCCAAACACATTAGCAGATAGTCACAAACAATCTGCTCTTTATCTTGCTAAAAAAAAGTCACCCACAAAACAAAAGAGCAGATAATAGGTGGAGGACCAGGAAAACTCCACCTCCTCATTAACCATGGACAGATGGTGTGGGAGAATTCGGGCAGCAGAGTTACAGAGCCAATGGTACCCAGCATTGTGATGCCAGCCTGAGTGATGGTTAGGAGATGCCTTATGCTTGTTCTTAGTGAACTGCTCACCCTCATTTTTTAATCAATTATGGGACATGTGTACCACTGGCCTGCCAGGATTTATTGCCCACCCCTGGTTGCCCTCACATCTTGAAAGTTACCATGAAATGCCAGTGGAGTGATCCTGGATCATAGAGTCGTAGAAACCCGATAGTGCAGAAGGAGACCACTCGGCCCATTGAGTCTGCACCGACAACAATCCTACCTACGTTCTATCCCCATAACCTCAGCTATCCTACTAATCCCCCCCCCCCCTTCCCCCCCGCCACCACCATTTAGCTTGGCCAATCAACCTAACCCGCACATCTTTGGACTCTGGGAGGAAACTGGAGCCCCCAGAGGAAACCCACACAGACACGGGGAGAAAGTGCAAACTCCACACAAATAGTTATCCAAGGCTGAATCGAAGCCGGGTCCCTGGCATTGTGAGGCAGCAATGCTAACCACTGTGCCAGTATCTTGTGTCCCACCAAAAATATGGGGTGGAATCTTTTGCTGCTCCCAGGAGTAGGGAACAAGGTGGGAAGGGGAACTTACTTGAGAGGGAGGCCAAAACTCAGCTTCCTGGTGGCAGGATCTTCTACTTTCTTTTCCCATGTTCCCTCATTTACTTTTGTGCTTTACGATGCCCGAGAGCAGCCAGTTGTTCAAGTCCTGCAGCCTTGTGCAGCGGGAAGAGGAAGTTGCATCAGTCAACCTACCGCTTAATCAACAGGTCAGTTATTGACACTCCAGGTACCTTCAAGGATAGTACAGAGCCAGGATCTATACCGGGCAAGTCTCTGGGCACAAATGGGCTACAGCCAGGTCAGGGAAGAGGACAGTTCATGTGGGAACTCCCTGAAGGGCAAGACCACACACCATTTAGAACATAGAACATTACAGCACAGTACAGGCCCTTCAGCCCTCAATGTTGTGCCGAGCTATGTCCAATCCCAAGATCAAGCTATCTCACTCCCATTTCTGCTGCAGAGGATTCTGATGACAGCTCTATTAGGGCAGACAACAAGTGATTGCTGATGAGATTGTACGATGAGATGCTTGATATATTGGCAAGCCTACCAAGTTTCTTGCACGGTGGCACAGTGGTCAGCACTGCTGCCTCATCGTGCCAAGGGTGGGGGTTTGATTCCTGGCTTGGATCACTTTCTGTGTGGAGTTTGCACTTTCTCCACATGTCTGCATAGGTTTTGTCCGGGTGCTCCGGTTTCCTCCCACAGTCCAAAGATGCATGGTTTGATGGATCGGCCATGCTAAATTGTCCCTTAGTGTCAGGGGGACTAGCTAGGGCAAATACATGGGGTTATGGGGATAGGACCTGGATTGGATTGTGGTGGGTGCAGAATCAATGGGGCAAATGGCCTCCACTGTAGTGTTCTATGTTTCTATGATTCACTGGCAATGAACATGGAGGAGTCTGGCTCCACCATGGCAGAATATTGTTCAAAGCCATCCTTTTCAACATACAAGTAATGAGAATCTCTATGGCAGCACTGCCAGTCTGAGGAATGATGGAGCGCTTGCTGGCTACAGTCTCAGCTTCCACTGCCAGACACATTTGCCTTGATGTCTGTGTGAACCCAGTGAAAGGCCTGACAGAGATCGTGAGATTCATGGCTGCTGCCATCAAAGCTTAGATTGTTGCCATAGTGGCTGTGTGGAGATCTGTGCTTAATCATAGATTCTCACACAGCACCTCGCCAACTTTACCGTGGGGGCAAGAATACTCAGTAGCACATTTATTCTCCCACCAATGCTATTTTGACGATGCTTTTATTGCCTCTCAACTACCCAGTCCCAGACCACCACTGCCCATGCAAAGGTGGCACAGTCTGAAATCCAGCTCTCATAGCTGGTCAAGCTATTCTCAAAGACCATTTCCCCAGTGAAAGGCAACAGTCTTCCACCAGTCATTCTGAACCACTAGAACAGCCCTGTGTAAGAGAAATGGACCAGGAGATCCAAAAGACAAACATTCAGGGAATGGACAAAGATCACTACAAGTTAAAACTCAGCAGACACTGGAAATCTGAATAAAACAGAAAAGAACTGAAAACACTCATCAGGTCTGGCAGCATCCATGGAGAGAAATAGAGTTAAGGGGTGGAATTTTCTGGCCGTGCCTGCCCAAAGACTGGAAATTTCTGCCTGAGGTCAATGGTCTTTTAAACGGTCCATCAAATTTCCTGTCTCACTATCACGATTCCTGTGGGATGGGAAATTTCCAGTCAACATTTCAGGTCGATTAATCTTTAATTTTTCACCAGAAATGAGATAAGTACAAGGGTTTGTTTTATTGATGTATTGCTGGATGATGTTATTGTGTTTGATATATTTGTTGTTGGTTTTTATTGAGTGATGTTGACCAAAGATGCTTTCACTGGGAAGTTTAAAACGGACATAGTGTGAGGGAATGGTAAATCCATGTTTGGGATGAGGTTAACTGAAGTGAAGCTTCATGTGCAGTTCCTCTCACTCCATCCATGGTGAAGATGGTCTCATCATTTCCTACTCATCCCCCTTTAGATTTTGGAGATAATGGCCAGACCCTCATTGTTGTACTTATGGAGCACGATTCCACACATCTGGAGCTGTCTGCTGTGTACTGCTGAGATCCTCTGAGCAATTTAAGCAGGAACCCATGGGCTTATTCCATAGTGTTGCCAATGACTCCCAGGCACTCACTGAAGTCACCAAATTACTGTCTGTTGCTGAAGGAAAACATTCTGATTGATTTCATGGTGTGATCACACTTTAATTGCACATTGACAGAGTTTTATCCTCCAAGGTCTTGCTTGCCATTGATGTGTGGGCCTTACAGCACAATGATGTGCAGTTGATTGCATTCTGCATCATTGGGTCATTCCTCATCCTATGGAACCCACATGTCTTTCCATCCTCTCTCATCTCCCAGATATAGAACCCCTACAGTGCAGAAAGAGGCCATTCGACCCATTGAGTCTCACCAACCACAATCCCACTCAGGCCCTATTCCCATAACCCCACATATTTACCCTGCCAGTCCTTTTACACAAGTGTCAATGTAGCATGGCTAATCAACATACGCCACACATATTTGACACTACGGGGGCAATTTAGCATGGCCCAGCCACCTAACCCACACACCTTTGGATTGCGGGAGGAAATCGGAGCACCCGGAGGAAACCCATGCAGACACAGGGAGAATATGCAAACTCCACACAGATGGTGACCCAAGGCAGGGAATCAAACCTGGGTCCCTAGCGCTGTGAGGAAGTAGTGCTAACCACTGTGCTGCCCCAATGATGAACTGCACAGAGGGGGAGCTCTGAGTGTGGAGGAGGATGAGGGGCTTCAGAAGGCATTACTGATTAATGATGTTTCCAGTTGCTGACTGGAAGGAACCAGCTGTGAAAGAGGAAAGGACGATGGTGATCTGTATGTTCACTGGGAAAAAAATCTTCACCTTCGTTTTGAGGTTGCATGTCGTCATGAATGATTTGGCACAGCTCTGCGGGCACCTCCTTTGTGGACAACACCTCCTGAGGCACCTTTCTTGGCTCATTGTAATTTAGGATTGATTATTCTGGAAGAGTCTCATGGGGATAATGCCTTCTAAAGCCCCTCATTCTCCTCCACACTCAGAGCTCTCCCTCTTTGCCTCCTCCTGTTCAAATTATATAACAAGTGGGACTCCAGTTCTCTGTCGACACAAAGCAACTTTCTGCTTCTCAGCTAAGACCTACACAACACATCCAAAAACTCAAAACAGTGCTTCCAACAACTTCACCTCAACTGCCGCTTGTTGATTGCTCTTTTATAGACCAGAACATTCTCCATCTTGCTTCTGATGCCTCTTTCACAAGTGAAGAAGGAATGCATTTTCTGCACCTTTATTGGTTAGTTTTAGCATTGGAATGTTGCATCAATCTGTCTTAATACAATTTAGTTCCATCATCCTCCTGGGGCACATACAGGCTGTGTGCTTGTGTGCACCACTTGAATCAACTTGTGCTGCACAAGCAGCAGCCGTCCCCAAACTTCAACAGTCAAAGCACAAAGTTTAACATGTGCACAAGGCCCAGTGAAAACCTCCCTGAAATAGTTAACAATCTTAAGGACAGGGAAGGTTTGGTAATGAACAATATGGAATCTTTAGTTTTAATATTGTAGCACAATAAGAGAAATGAGCAATAAAATTAATCTATCAGATTTCCAAATTGCAGATTTGATTGCTGCGAAAGAAGAACTGGAGAAGGTTGGCTGGGAGATTATGTTAATGTTCGCTAAAAAAACCACAAAGAAAATTGAATGCTTTTGCAGTTAAGCTGAAGTTAAAAACAATTGTGAAGCATTTTTAAATGCATTAAAATTTTAACAGAACAAGAAATGGAGGATTGATTGGAAATCTGGGTCATTTTGATTTTGGATGATGGTCTCTGCCATTGTTACGCATCTCATACAACTTTCTCCATGCTGATTTCAATCAAAGTAAAAATGGGATGAGAAGTATAAAATGTGGCTGATCCCATAACACCCATTCTACACCAAAAACATAATTATCTTCTCATTTCCCCTTAATAGACAAAAATTCTTTGAAAGTAATCAGCTTTACTTTTGATTGCTGTCGGGTTTGAGTAACAGTTTAGTAGGCCTGTGGAGGAATTTGTGGTCAGACATAGGTTAACTGTAAGTCTTTATTGACTCAGAACTATTTCATAGAATCATAAAATCACTATGGTGCAAAAGGAGGCCATTCGCCCTTCCAACCTGCACTGACAACAATCCCACCCAGGCCCTATATCCTCTCCTCCATGTATATATTCAAATAGTCCCCCGACACTAAGGAGCAATTTAGCAAAGAAACTGGAGTACCTGAAGGAAACCTATGTCAACTTATGTCAAGAATGTGCAAACTCCAAACAGACAGTCACCCAAGGCTGGAATTGAACCTGAGTCTCTGGCACTGTGATGCAACAGTGCTGACCACTGTGCCACCGTGCCACTCATAATACAAATATACAGCAAAGGGTACAAGATAGGAGCTGCCTCAATGCTTGCTCGTACACATGGCTCTGTCCAACACTAAACTAATCCTGGTTCTGAGTTGTGTGATCTCTTACTTTACTGTGTGGATGATTCAGTACTTAATCCCACACTAACACTTTATGTGCCAGACTCTTATGCTACATTGACATCTTCCAGTTGTTCTTCTGTTGTCTCTTCAGAGAGACAGATCGCAGGCAAAGCAATAGAAGGTAAATATTTGCAAGTAAAATCCTGAGTATGCTGGAAATCTCAAACGAAAACAGAAAATTCTGAAAGTGCTGAGCAGGTCAGACAGCATCTGCAGAGAGAGAAGCACACAGTTAACATAACAGATTAATAGTTTTCATTGGAACTAGGAGCAGATAAAGATGCAATAGATTTTAATGAAGTGAAAGGGAGTAAGGACAGGATAAAAAAATAGAAAGGGGAATGTCTGATTCACTGGAAGAAAGGAAAGATGAAATGACATAAGGGTTTGTAAGGCCAAAAAGACTGGTCATGGGATATGAAAATGAACAAAATATATATTTAGAAGAGTTGTGAATGGCAGAATCATAAACAGCTGCCATAACGCAAACCAAAACAGCGAAAAACAGAGAGAAATTAAAAGACAATCAAACCAGCAAAGAAAAAGGAAACAGAATGATGGAAGAGGTCACTATCTTAAATTGTTGAACTCAATGTTGAGTCCAGAAGGCTGTAAAGTGCCTCATTCCTCGAGCTTACATTGAGCTTCACTAGGGCTATACAATAAGGCAAGAACAGCGAAATCCAAACTGAACCGAGTGATAATTTAGAACGACATAAGTAAAAGCTCAGAGGCCAAGTTAGAAGGAGAATTAATACACATCCTCTTACGAGTTAAGGTAGAATAGAGGCAAATAAAAATATAGCTTAGTTTTAATATTAACTTACATGGAAAATTACAGTGCCACTTCATTCCATAATCTAGTTTCACAGAAAGTGTCCAAAAACAGCAAGAGGCATCCCAGTTCTTTTTTAAGGGAAGAAAGAAGCCAAACAGCTCTCTCTGGCTTTTCCTGAAGTTGTATCAGATTGTTCACAGCCTCGATGTTTTATTTGACCCCGAGATGAACTTTCAACCACAAATCTATGCTATTACTAAGATCACCTATTTCTAACCTTGTAATATAACCTGATTCTGCCCTGCCTCAGTTTTTATCCTGATGAAACTCTCGTCCATGCTTTTGGCACCTCCTGACTTGACCGTTCCAATGGACTCCTAGCTGGTCTCTCACATTCCACCTCCTTGAACCTGAGCTCATCCAAAACTCTTCCCATGTCCTCATTTGCATTAAATTCCTTTGCCCTTTACCGCTGTGATCAATGACCGATGTTAGGGCAGGAATTTTACTGTCTTGCCCGCCCCAGAATCAGAGTGAGTGAGGCTTGCATTACGACATTGTCTATTGGCCTCAGGGCAGGTGAGGCAGTAAAATTTTGCTCTCGATCTCAGTTAATAAATTTTAATGGTTTTTAAGTATGTTAAGAGTCTCAGCCTTGTTTTCAAATCCCTGCATGGCTTTGCCCCTCTTTACTTTTGTAATCTCCTCCAGACCTATAACCTTGCTCCTCTTGTTGAAGGCTCTTGGAGCATCCCCGATTTCTCTGCCACTGCCAGCTGTGCCTTCAGCTGCCTGCAACTTATGCTCTGGAACGCCCTCCCTAAGCCTCTCTGCACCTTTATCTCCTTTAAGATACTCCTTAAAAGCAACCAAACTTCTTTCTGTGTTTCAGTGTCAGTTTTTTGTTTTATAACAACTCTGTGAAACACCTTGGGGGTGTTTTGTTACACTGAAGACATTTTATAAATACAAATTGCTATTGTTCTTTGGCTAAGCATTAACTTTTGACTGATTATGTTTTTGTGAAACACTTTGAGGTATTTTTCACCATTATGGGTAGAAATTATGTAAATGTATGATCTTGTTTCATGAACAGTGATACATAGAACTGAACATCTTGGTTTCTTGAGGAATTCAATTGCAGTTATGAGTAGCATAACTTTAAAGAACTCATTTCACTTTAACTGTTTCTCAGCAAAAAAATTATATTGGCCCCCAGCTTCAAATATTGTTAGGCTTCCACCAGATTCCTGCTGTCGCTCTGACAGGATTCTCATAACACCCACACAAATATGATACAAATTGCGGAATGAGTGAATCTCAGAATCACAGAATGATAGAATAATACAGTGCAGAAGAGGTCCTTCAGCCCATCGAGTCTGCACTGATATATGAAAGGTCCTGAATTGCCCACCGAATCCCACTTTCCTGCACTTGGTCCATAGCCTTGAATATTATGGCACGCCAAGTACTCAAATGACTCAAGTACTCAATCTCAATGACAGGCAGAGAGCAGATAGCTTTTTTTCTAACTTTAAGGCACCCCTCAAAATAAAATGGCTTTAATCCTTGAAAATATTTCACTGCAGGGGGAGCCCTCAAGTGTATCCTCGTGGATGATGGCTGAGCATCCCACAGGGAATATAAACATGTGTCCCTGCAAGTCATTTGCCCCAAGTACAGGTCACCATGACATCCAATTTGAGATAGAACATAGAACATTCCAGCGCAGTACAGGCCCTTCGGCCCTCGATGTTGCGCCGACCAGTGGAACCAATCTAATGACCCTCTAACCTAAACTATTCCAATGTTATCCATATGCCTATCCACTGACCATTTGAACACCCTTAAAGTTGGCGAGTCCACAACTGCTGCAGGCAGGGCATTCCACGCCTTTACTACCCTCTGAGTAAAGAGTTTAGAGTTAATGGAGTTTAGAGCTCAGGGTCAGGGCTCCTTCGTGGCTGCAGATAACCACACTGCCACTGCCGAGCTGAACACTCAAAACTTAGGGCCTCGAAAGACTGATAGCACTAAACCAGAACAACAGTTTTTGACATTTCACAAGTAATTAGTTGGATTTTGGCTGAGCCTCATACTGCTATGTAAGCATTTGTTTAATTTTGTTGCTAGAATCTGGAATATTTCTTATGTAGCTTTGTTGACCAGCCAACAAGAATGCGCCTTGAGGTAATTCTATTAGTTTTCAGTTTAAATGTTCTAAATTTTAAAAATTCAAGGCATGTGGGTGTCACTGGTTAGGCCAGCATTTATTGTCCATCCCTAACTGCCCTCAAGAAGGTGTTGGTGAACTGCCTCCTTCAACCGCTGCGGTCCATGTGGTGTAGGTACACACACAGTGATGTTAGGAGTGGGGGTAATTCCAGGATTTTGATTCAGCAACAGCGAAGGAATGGTGATATGTTTCCAAGTCAGGATGGCCTGTGGCTTGGATGGGAACTCCCAGGTGGTGGTGTTTCCATGTATCTGCTGCCCTTGTCCTTTGCAATGGTAGAGGTTGTGGGTTTGGAAGGTGCTGTTTGAGGAATCTTGGTGAGTTCTTGCAGTGCATCCTGTCAATGGCACACACTGCTGCCACTGTGTTGGAGGGAATGGATGTTTGTGGATGGGGTGTCGAACAAGTGGGCTGCTTTGCCCTGGAAAGTGACAAGATTCTTGAGTGTTGTTGGAGCTGGACTTATCCAGGCAAGTGGAGAGTATTCCATTCCTGATTTGTGCCTTGTGGATGATGAACAGGTTTCGGGGAGTCAAGAGGTGAATTACTTGCTACAGGATCTCTATCCTCTGGCCTGCTTTGGTAGCCACAGTATTTATATGACTAGTCCAGTTCAGTTTCTGGTCAATGGTAACTCCTAGGTTGTTAATAGTGGGGGATTCAGCAGTGATAATGCCATTGAATGTCATGAGGCAATGATTAGATTCTCTCTTGTTAGAAATGGTTATTGCCTGATACCTGACACATAAATGCCACTTGCCACTTGTCAGCCCAACCTGTCAATTGGTAGATTAATTAGCATTAGAGATTAATAAATCTGTTAAAGCTTGCGAGAATTGAAGATTAAATAAAAGCTGAAAACCAATGGCATTGACACCTAAATGTACTAACTACAATCAGGGAGCTATTTTAAACCCATTTGTCTCAAAAAAGTTGGGATAATTATGTAACGGTAAATAGAGATGCTTAGCTGCCTTCAATACAATTGAAAAGTGCTGCAGTTATTTTTGTAACATATAACACCAAATTAGTGCAAATGCAAACATACTAACACAAATCATAACAACTGAAAATCTAGCCAGAAATTGCATTGTAAATTTACAAAAATAACAATTATGGTGCCCAGATATATATTCCCATCTCAGTCCTACTTTGGGTAGCTGGCTGGTGCCAAATTTCCATTCCTGATGGTAGTTTATTCCTTTTCTCTCCAACAACATCAGATTGTGAATCCACTTTAATACATTCCAATGTGCCGTTAAGACCTTTTTTGACTGTTATTGTTATATCCACTGTGATAGATTAATTTTATTGTTGTTTATTCATATCTTGCTTTCATGCCTATCATCTTTGGTAAAGAGGATTACTGTCCCTAACCACAGTTTGATTTTGTGATTTTTTTTTCTTTCTGTAAATATTTCCTATACGTTTTTAATACATAAATGATGTATGGAAATGAAGGTGTGTTGCAGTATCATAAATGGAAAAAAGAATTATTGGGAATTTATTTGATATTTTATCACATCTCTTCAAAACATTCAAAAGAGTTTGTGTGTAATTAGTCTGAAATGGATTGATTTTCAAATCAGTGCTTAGCAATGCTAGCTCCCAGTGCAAGGGATCCAGGTTCAATTCTAGCCTTAGATGACTGTGTGGAGTTTTCACAGTCTTCTCATGTCTGTGTGGGTTTGCTCCGGGTGCTCCAGTTTCCTCCCACACTCCAAAGATGTGCAGGGTAGCTTGACTGGCCATGCTAAATTGCCCCTTAGTTTCAGGGGGATTAGTAGGGTAAATATGTGGAGTTACAGGGATAGAGCCTAGGTGGGATTGTTATCAATGAAGGCTCATTGGGCTGAATGACCTCCTTCTGCACTGTAGAGATTCTATGAAATGCATTCATGTCTTTGCTACTGTGCAAATAGTCAGATTCAATGAACAACAAGTGAGGAATGAACAGAGAAGGATAGAGAAAAGGAAGGGAAGAAAACATGTGAAGGAAGGGGGAGAGGGAGAGAAGATGAGTTGGTGAAGTACCAGGGACAAGACAACTGACGAAGCTGCCTCAGATATATGTCGTGGGTTCAGCAGCAGTCTGCTCCCCCTGAAGTAGGAAAATGAAACAAAACATTTCCTGGGGGCTGTTTTGTGAGCATTCTCATGTGATCACTGCAAATGTGCATGGAAAGACAATCTGCTGTTTTGTGCCATGAAATTACATGGAATTACAATCAGGATCCTATGTCTAACCATCTGCATGCTGTGATGGGATCCTGCCAGTGTCAGGAGTTTCCTGGGGCAGCCTGCAAAAGTGGCAGCAAGTGAGATTAGAAAATGGTTTAATTCCCTCATTGCCCAGATCCAGTTTGAAACAGTCCTGATAATTCTACTCTATTGAATGCAGTCATTTCTACATTTCAAACAATATTTGAATTTTCACTTTCAGTTCACTGCTATCTATAAAGGGAAAAATCAAAGTTCCATGACAGGAATGAAATGAAGACAGCTGTTTCCTAGGTTTCAGTATTGACTGATAGTCTCTCTTCACAGATGGCAGTCAGCTGAGAATATAAATTCAAACTTTCTTTTTGGCTCCTGAAAATGAATGAAGGGACTGATTGCTATAATCAGTAACATAGCAATAATCGAGGAATTCACATTTAATGAGCAAGGAACTTGCCTGCATTCAAATTAGACGCATAAAATATCAGTTCAAATGTGTAATAAAAGTATTATAATGAGTCATAATGGTGGAAAAGATGCAATCTATTGAGGTTCCATTCATCCAAAATACGCTGCTGCCCTTCTGTGTATTTAATATTTTGTGTATATTTACTTCAGTTTAATTTTCTGCTGTTATCAAAAAGCGTAACTGCTGTTCGTATACTGTAATATTAAAAACCTACTTTCAAATTGATGAGAGAGGCAAATATACTGAGATCTATTTGGTTGAACTAAACTGAACAAAATTTAAATCTCGCCGATCACCCGTCAGCCATCTTGCGATATTGACACTAACCATTTTCATTGCAGGGTGTTCATGTACCTTGACAGAGTGTAGAAACGCTGGAAGAGGGGGCTCCATTCATGCCCTCCATCCTGTTGTACATTCAATGAACTCCTGGATGATTTCTATCCAATCTCCTTTCATCTGTTTTGGCACCGTGTCCATTTTCCCCCATTTTCTAGCAAAAATCTATTGACCTGAAACTTAAAAGTTATAAATGGTGCAAATACCTATGGCTTTATTTGGGGGAGAGAGTTTGATTGTTCTCACTATCTTTTTCACGGAGAAGTGGATTTTACCTTCTCTATTAATTGCCTAGTTCTGATTCTAAGCTTAAGCCATTGTAGACTTTCTTCACTCAAGGGACAAAAAAAATTTATCTCCATCTGTTCGATCAAGTCCTTTCAAATTTTTCAAAGAAAACTTAATTAAATCTACCTTAACCTTCTATATTTCAGGAAATTCAAGAAGAATTGAGATAATCTCTCTCTATAATCCCCGGTAATATTACGCGAAACCTTTGTTTCATTCATCCAAAGGCAATGATTCTTTCCAAGGAACAGAGGCCAGAACTGTTCAGGATATTCCAGATGTGGTCAAACCAGGACTGTATATAAATATACTAACACTTTTTCCTTTTTATATTCTAGCCTCTGGTTATTAAAGCTAACATTCTATTAGCCTTCATGGTGATTTAACCCCTCTATTTTAGATATCTCTCAACAGAAATTGCTAAATCTCTTTAAGTCTCAATTTTCACCTGGCATTCAAAGCAAGCTGGTAAGAAAGCAATCAGACGATTGGTTGTGGTGGGGGAAGGGGAGGAACGAAATAGGTGAGAAGAGGGAGAGAGAATCAAGGAGATAGTTGGACCAGGGACACAGAGATGGCGAAAAAGGGAAAGAGCAGGAACTGGGTGTTGACGGAGGAACAGAAGACAATTAATGATTACATGGCATATGATGAATGCTCATTTTTTTCAGGTGAGGAAGAGCAAGGGAAGAAAAGGAAGCATAGAGGAATAAACTGTGAGGGGAAGAGAGTTGATGGGGAAGGGTTGTGTAATCTAAGGCCAAATCTGAATTTCCTGTAATTGGGTAAGAGGTCCTGGGGCAGTCCAAGACCAATTCTACTTTCATGGAAAGCAGAAGTTTCTTCCTGTATTTGGAGGCAAACATCAGCATCCAGCAGATTTGGAGGGCCATGGAAGTTCATTGGAAACACATCCAGAGCTGGCATACAAAAGAAGAGAAGAATATTGTAGCACAGCTGAGAAAGAAGTCTAAGACGGCTGAATCTAAGATGAAAGCTGACAGGGATCCGCAAAAGTAGGCATTTTGGTGAAAATTACACCCAGGGAACTAATATGGAGTAAAATTCTTGTTAGATGGGAAGTTGTGGCTTAAGTCCTGAAAGAAAGGAACTGGAATTCAGCCTGAGGCATTTCAGAGTTTCAAAGGACCTTATAGCTGGAATTGGTGTCATATAAACTGGATGGACAGTCTAGTAAATCAGTGAGTTCCATCTTTGTCATGTTTGCTATTTACATGCAATTTATTGTTTAGAATGACCACAATTTCCCTGTTAACCTGGATTTAATGTATGCAGATTTTGATTGATTATTAAAGTCAAAGTTATAAAAGTCATGCCCAATGACTTTCTTATTTGGATCATTCAGTTTTTTAGTTGTTTGTTTTCCAGACAGACTGTAACCCAAAAAGAATCAGACAACTACTTTCAGATTTTTCCACTTATCTACATATGTGTACACTCCATTGACTGTGGCCCAATCTAATCTATACTTAATAGTAACTACTGTTTGCCTGATCATAATTCTTAACACAAATTCAATACAGCAGCTTGATGATTTGTACCTAGCCTTGCGTCACTGAACTATATTCTCAATGCTTGGGGGAGTGGATATGGGAATGTATTAAACACATGGGATCCAGTTCAGATACACCTGCCCTTATTGCATTGTGCTATGATTAGGTATTGTGTAGTCTAAACACATTCCTGAATGTAAGGCAGAAGGCTACCTAAGAGAGCAGCGAGCTCCACTGAATCCGAGAGAATAACCAAGAGACAGACGTGAAACTTGTAACAAGCAGATAATTGAAACTGAACTGAGTCTGACACCGAATTCTGAATTTCAATATCATTGTGTTTATAAACTATCCCACTGTCATTGGTAGAGAAATCATCTATCATCATGTAATGTGAAGCATTGTGGTGATGAGAGGGCAAAGACGAAATGAAGAATGATTGAAGATCATTTAGATAAGAATGATTTGTCTACCTCAAAGCTCATGTGGACAGATGGAACATTTCTCGAAAAAGAAGATTTGAAATATTTCAGAGGCTTGGAATCCATTTCCATTAATGTTGCTGATTGAATAGCACTGATCTCTAACACAAGGAGCACCAAAGCTTTTCTCAGCTTCTTTTTCCAATCTGTTTACAAAATCACTACATCACAATAACATTATCTTAACCTGTAAAATATTTTTAACACTTCTGGAGGAGTGTGGTAACTGAAGCAATGTTGTAACTTACTCTTATGTCAAGCTGACTATTCTTGTGTGTGTTCCACTTATTCATTTTATTTGTGAAATGAAAGCATAATGATGATGGCTTACTCCTGGTTCTTCACCAAAGATCACAAAATGCCTACAACTTTCTCTAGTTTGTTCATGAAAGCGACATTCGCCTCACATCTTTTAGGGAGAAACTTTGCATGAGATTTTCAGCACCTTAACTTGTTTATTTTGATGAGATCTCTATTGGATAATATTAATACCAAATTGTACCTTAGCTCAACTGAACACTAGTCTCTGCTTTCTGTTCCTTCTATTCTTTACAACACAGCAAGTTATAACCAAAAGCTTTCCACATACCATCAATATATCTGATAAATTGTCCGTGATAATTGACACTGAATTATGCAATCATTCAACATATCAAGAAATCATTTGGTTCATCAAGCTTGCGCCAGCTTTTTGAAAGGGTGGCACAGTGGTTAGCACTGTTGCCTCACAACGCCAGGGACCCGGGTTCAATTCCCGACTTGGGGCGTTCTCTGTGCGGAGTCTGCGTGTTCCCCCCTGGTTCTGTGTGGGTTTCCTCCTGGTGGTCCGGTTTCCTCCCACGGTCCAAAAGATGTGCTGGTTAGTTGTATCGACTATGCTAAATGTTCCCTCACTGTATCTGAACAGGTCATGTTGGAATATGGTGATTAGGGGATTTTCACAGTAACTTTAATGCAGTGTTAATGTAAGCCCACTTGTAACACGAATAAGCAAACGTAATGGACCAATTAGTTTCCTTGACGTGTTTCTGTTTCTCTATATGCCTGACCAATTTTTCCTTTTTGAGCAGATTCCTTTATGTAAGCCACGACTGAATTTGCTTCCAGAACTTGTTCAGGCAATGCATTAAAGATCAGAACATCTTGGGTTGCTTTGAAAAAAACACTCCTCATCTCCCCTTGCACTTTTACCAATTATTTTAAATTTATGACCATCTGGTTGCTGACTCTCCTTTCAGTGGAAACAGTTCCTATTCTCCCAACCAAACTTATCAACTTTAGCACTTTGAATAAATCTCTCCTTAACCTTCTCTGCTCAAAGGAGACCCAACTTCCCCAATCTCTCCACATAATTGAAGCCCCTCATACTTAAAGGAAACATAAACCATCAAAACAAAATGTGATTAAACGGGTCAGTAAAACACCTGATCCTCTGCAGTGCCCAGCGGGCATGGAAAACTTCAGTCATGCTGGCAGACACCATGTGTCCCCAGGGGTACCTGGCAGTGAACACTGTCGTGGAAGGTAGTCAGGGTGGACAACCTCCTAGATCCTCGCTGCTTAGATCTACTAATGGCCAGCTTGTCCAGGCCCAGGAGCATGCCCACAAGGAGGTCATCTTCCCTCCCTTCCCCCCTTCACCCCGGGTGCCCAAAGGTCAGGCACGTGTGGCTAAAGTGCAACCAAAATGAAAATAACCTGAAGTGGCTCAGATCATATCAATAACATTTTAATAAACCGATCACTGTTAACTCAACGTTGCTGATTGCCTGAAAAATTGTTGAATAGATATAAAATAGTTTAGAAATTCTAACACCTAACAAACAGAAACTGGAGAGAAATACACAAATCCATCAAACAATTATCAACAAACACTGGGCAGGGTTTTTCAGCCATTCTTTCTGGTGGAATTTTCTTGTCTCTCTGACAGTGACCCCTGCGGCAGAGGATCCAAACAACTGGAAGTCCCATTGACAGCTGTGGAACCAGAAAATCCCTCTGTCAGCCTCTGGCAATCTGCCTCCACTGCTGTAAGACACGTCAATGTGAAGAGTTGTGGGGTAGTAGGGGAGCAGTAGGGGTGGAAAATTCCATCCAAAAGAACGAACCAGCTTAACAAAATACCCTTCAAAAACACTTGGAGCCAACATCTTACTTTCCCAATAATCCAACAACATTGTTTTAAAATGAAAAAAATAAAATTACTAACTGAATAGGCACACAAGCAATGTACAATTGACAACAAACAATTAATTTCACCAAGAGATGTAACATCTGTATTTAAAATCTCTGGAACAAGCTTTGCTTTGCCTGGCTCCACCTTTTTTGCCCTTCTCTTGTGGTGTTGAATTGTGTTATCTTTCTGGAGCTTTCATGTTATCTTTTCTGAGGCAGAGGCCCAACCAGGTGATTGGTTGGAACCACCACATTTCATCGTTGTATATCGCTCTGAAAATAAACCTTCAAAAAATGCTACTTCAATTAACACCTTTTAATAACATTAGGAGCTGGGAGTAGAATTTGGTTCTGTTCTTTAAAGTCCATTGATTTGACAATACTTACTTTCACATATTGTCATTTTAAATGGGAAGCGCATCAGAGAAAAAAATAAGTTGTTAGTTACTGAGAAGAAAACTATAACAGTTACAGCTGCTTCTTTCAGGTCTGATACTTTAAATCTCCATGTTCCCCACCCTGTAATCCTCCTCTCTGCCAACCCCATTCACTACCCTTTGGTTAAAACAGGACCATTCCAAACATCATGATGTTGATGCAGACCACAGATCATTCACTAATGACCTAAAGAACTTCTTACATTTTAGTACTATAGAAGATGACGTCACTATTCATTGACTTATTGAACAAAAGCCCAAAATGTTGAAAATATTCAGTGAGTTGGGTAGGGCCTGGTTATTGGAGAGGGTGGCATTGGAGGGTGCTCCAGCAGTGACATTTCCTTCCACTGAGGGGACCTCCATTGGGCACAGGGTGCCACGCTGAGCTCACAACTAGGTGGTCAGTACATGGTGGTTTTGCTACATGGGTAAGGGCATCCTCCTATCATTTTCTCTTTTATTCCATGGGTTTCAAATATCCTGGCAAGTCCATTATGTGTCACGTTAGCAAATAAATGCCTTTTGTAAGTCCCTGTCCACTATATCAAATGAATTACCCTCATTAACCATCTCAGTCATCACAATAAAAGATGCAATCAAGTTAGTCATTTGGTTGTACAGAAATTGTGTACTCAAAATCAAGTTTGTTAAACACAATTTGCCTGAACAAACTCATGCTGGCTTTCCCAAGTTAATCTGCACTTGTCAAAGTGACTATTAAATTTGACTTAAATTTAAAGTTGATTTTTATGTTGGCTGCCAGTAAGCTCTCACATTATTAGCGCTTTGCCTCTCAGTTCCTTTTCCACTTCCCCTTTGAATTTTCTCTATCCATTCTGGGTCTCATTTGCATTATCCATCTGACATTGGTCATTTGTAGCTTTTGCCTATTCTCAATTACTCTTGCCATCCAAGGCACTTTGACGTGGTTTGCCCGACCTATTTCTATCGTGAGAACGTACATTGACTGTACCCTGCATCATCTTTAAAGGTAACTGTTGTCAGGTGACCTATGGCCTTCAGGATGGTTACAGAAATATTGATACCTTTCCATGAGCATAGATAAAAACTTGAAATGTAGAAGCCAAGTTTAAACCTAGCCAGATTCTGTAATTTGCAAACTGCAGAGCTGGAACAGGCAGTATTCATGCAGCAAAGCCTTCTCAATCAACTTCCTTTTGAAACAAGACAGGCCTGGAACTAACAGCCACTTTGCTAACAGATGCTAACAGCCACTTTGTTTCAGAACAAACCATTGTTTACACCTCCAGTGAACCCGATTTGTTAGGAGAATGCCAAGCAGACTCGGTGGCACCCAGCTCAGTAAAAGGCCAGAGGCATATCATGACAAGGACAACACTTGACAGTTGAAGGTTCAAAACCATGCTCTGTGACCTCCAAATACAGAAAGTAGACACCTCATTGGATCTTCCTGTTCCTGCACAATGCTAGTCTTGGGCACAGGCCACAGTATCATTGAAAAGGGCACAAAGATAGGGCTTAAAGTGACAGCTCTCTTCACTTTTGTATTTTCTTCAATGGTGCGGAGAAACATTTCAAATACTGTGGATAGGATGTCGTGAATCCTCAGAAGTAGATGGCTAGTGTAGATTTGAAACTGCTTACTGAAGAGCACTGTGAAGAGGTTGATAGAGTTTAATTAAAAAACAATAATAGAGTCTGATCAATATAGTTTTTCCTTGATAAAATGTTCAATAAACTTGTGTTGGACCTCACCTGATTCTTGTCTCCTTTGTCTATCTCACTGTGTAATGAGCCTGAGTTAAAAAGGGTTACTGCAAACTAGCCAAGGATTGGCAGAGTGTATTTACTCACCTTTCACTATACAACACAACCCTTCATTTCACCACGATTTTGCTGCTAATCACTCAATGGTCCCCTGGTTGTGGTCTTTGAATAATATTTTGGAAGGTCAGCTGAAGTAACAAGATTAAATGTTTTATATCAGCTGGGTTGAAATGGAACAATACAACTGTGAATATGATAGTCTCTTGGTTTGTTTGACCAGGATATGTAAATACCCATTTCTACCAGCTTATGATTATGATTTGAGTTCTCAGCTTTGCAGAGTGGCTGGTTGCAAGCTATTCAATGCAATGTGAGATCTTGGAGAGTGTTCAAAAAAATTGTGATGATGATGATTCTGGGACTTAGAACAGTTTGGAGGCAGGTTCACAGAGATTAATTTGTTTATTCTACAATAAAGATTGAGGGTAGAAATTATGCAGTGTTTGAAATGCTGAGAGGCACAGTTGATGTGGGTACAGTAAGCATATTATTTAAATTGGACTGTAAACATGGATAGAGCAGAAGGGAATAAAATGAACAAGCCTCAAACATGCCCAGAGAAGGAGGATGGTGTAATAGATTCTTAATATAACTGTTAATACCGTGTGAGTTTAGATTTCAAGAGAAAAACAACAGACAGAGCAGCCTTAAATATGGAAATGCTGGGCTAAGAAAAACAACCAGTATTGTGAGAGATATTTGCAGTAAAGCCAACTTTTGGAGGAATTCAGAAGGAGCAAAGCAGGCCATCTTCCCAGGAAAGACCCCCATTCCATTTTAACTGCCACTTTGTCCATTTTGCCTCAGGGTGGGTGGTGGTGGAGAGAGTTATAACCTCGGCCCCAACACAACTGATTGTTGAACATAAGGATCATATTGAATTTTGAGTGCAAGATTGTGTTGTGCCCAGGCCTATGGGTAAAAATTAATCTACCACCTTCTTTCTGTGACACAAATTGAAAGCGAGGGGTTGGGGTGGGGGGGGTGGCTAGGGGGGATTTGAGGAAAAAATGTTTTAACCTGAAGATTGTGATGGTCTAGAATGCACTGCCTGGGAGGGTGGTGGAGGTGGGATGCCTCACATCTTTTAAAAAGTACCTGGGTGAGTATTGGCACATCACAACATTCAAGACTATGAGCCAAGTGCTAGCAAATGGGAATAGGTGGTCGGTCAGGGCCTTTCATGATTCGATGCAGACTCAATGGGCTGAAGTGCCTCTTCTGCACTGTAGTATGTTGTGGTTCAGTGACTCTATGACGTGACAGGGAATGTGACTGGGGGCAGAATAGCATCCTGAAGGAAGGAAATACCCTGAGCAACCTTTACAATTTAAAGGCACAGTTTTTAGAAAAAAGAAGTTGCATTAAAGCACTGCAGACTGTTAGGAAATTGTATTTTTCCGCTGAGAGAGAAGTCACACGCCATGAAGGAGGAGGAGTCTGGCTTCACGGTTGAACAGGGCACCTTGCTGGGATTAGAGCACATCCTTTCCATTGTGGAAGTCATGGACACCTCGACAGCAGCCCGGTCAAGCGAAGCCATGACGGAGTGCCTGCTGGTCACTATCTCAGCTTCCATTGCAGCACAGGCAGACTCCTCATGTCTCAGTGTCACAGTGGAAGCTCAGACAGAGGGTAGACAGATCCCTCTTTGCAGGCATTCTGGTTTAGACAGCTGGCATGCTGATCTTAGTGCTTAAAGGGCCATGCATTATCTCACAGCTATTCAACAAG
The DNA here is from genome assembly GCF_965287045.1 of Carcharhinus amblyrhynchos. Taxonomy (NCBI): domain Eukaryota; kingdom Metazoa; phylum Chordata; class Chondrichthyes; order Carcharhiniformes; family Carcharhinidae; genus Carcharhinus; species Carcharhinus amblyrhynchos. Next base: position 484,155 of record NC_137331.1, read on the forward strand.
TTGCATTGGAGTCGAGGGTCAGGGTTACTGAAGTGTCAGCCCCCTGGATTCTCAAATGACAACAGCCACGCATCCACCACTGCCATTCCCCCCAGATCTTGTTTCTGCTCCTTGTCCAGCCGGCTCAGCCTGTTGATGCCCATGCCAAGATATTGGAGTCTGAAGCTGGACCCCAATGAAAGCCAACAGCCTTCCATCAGTGGTGCTGGAACCACAGCACTGTTTCGGGACATTAGGTTAAGCAAAGGTACTCAAAAAACAGGTATTAGGGGAATACTGTACACAAGTATGAATGTTTATTTTGTATCATTGATGCATTTTTCGGTAATGTTGTTCTTCAAAAATTAGTGCTTTTGAGTGACAGAGGGCAAGAAGTCTTTGTCACAGGATTTATTGGCACTGATATATTGTAGGAATGTCCTCAGTATCTTGGAAGAAGGTTTGGAGACAATGGGGGGCTCAGACAATGGGGAAATGAACACAGTTGGGCCATGTCTCCAATGTGTTCCTGCCTCCTCACACTTTGGATGTGGAGATGCCGGCATTGGACTGGGATAAACACAGTAAGAAGTCTCACAACACCAGGTTAAAGTCTAACAGGTTTATCCAGTAACAAACATCACTCGCTTTCAGAGCGCAGTTCCTTCATCAGGTGAGTGAGGAATTTTGAGAAGTTGTGATCAGAACTCCCCACTCACCTGACGAAGGGGCAGCGCTCTGAAAGCTAGTGGCATTTTTTACCGGATAAACCTGTTGGACTTGAACCTGGTTTTGTGAGACTTTTTACCAGAGATAATTTCAGATGGTGATGGCATGCCTCTGTTACTGATCAATTCAGATAGATGGGGAGGAAATTAATGGGATTTTCCCCAGACTTTCTAATATTCCCAGGGGTGACCATTACACCACAGTGTGCAGAACTCAACAACTCACCGGAGGCCAGTGCAAAATCCGACCTTTACTTGCCAAAAATGGAATGACAGCAATCAGCCAAAGGCCCATCATTACAGCAGTCTTTGATGAAGGTTACTGTCAGAGGGAACGCTCAGTTTATAGAGAAACTTCAGCCTCATTTTGTTTTACTCATGTTGCTCCCTCTTGTGTCCCAGTCACTCCCATCGCAGTCTCCATGAGAGAGACTTACCTTCCTCACATCTTGGGTCCTGCTGTTTCCTCAGTTTACCTCAATAGCTCCAGGCTCTCGATATTTAATTGGAAACTCCCATAAGATCACACCTGAACACCTGCTGCTGTAACGGGCAGGATTGAGAGCAAAATCGGTCCAATTGCTTTCAGGGTCTGGAAGACTGACTCACTGGAAGGAAATGATGGGTCCATGTTTGGGAATTGCCTGCCACCTGAAGTGAAGCCTCACTTTGCTCCACCCACTTATGGCTGGTGCATGTGGCCTTGTCCCTTCAACCTCCTCCTCTTCCTCCTTTCCTCACTGGTTAGCCTCCCAATCCCAGGAGGTAAGGCCTTTATTATAGCGAGGATGAGGAGGATACAGCACACTACCACAAACAGGAGATCCTTTCAGCTCTGTCGAGATTCACCTTGAGCAATTGAAGCAGCAATATCTCAGCTTCAGGGCATTGATTGTGTTACTTGTGGCTCTAAGACACCTAATGAAGGCCCTCTGACCTCACCTGATGGGATGACAGAAGGAAGTCATGAGCTATTTCTGGAAGGGGTACAGCCACATGGTGGCTCAATGGTTAGCACTGCTGCCTCACAGTACCAGGTAGCCCAGGTTCAGTTCCCAGCTTGGGTCACTATCGGTGCGGAGTCCGCACATTCTCCCTGTGTCTGCATGGGCTTCCTCTGGCTGCTCTGGTTTTCTCCCACAATCCAAAAGACATATGTTTAGATGCACTGGCCATGTTAAATTCTCCCTCAGTGTACCTGAATACTGGAGTGTGGTGCCTACAGGATTTTCACACTAACTTTATTGCAGTGTTAATGTCAGCCTATTTGTGACACTAATAAATCAACTTAAACTTAAACAATCACCTGCAAGCTGTCCAGATACTGCTCTGAATCGCTGGCTTTGTCTTCTGAGCAATTATTCTTGAGACATATGGAATGCACAGTGCCTTGAAGAGGGAATGAGGGAAGGCAAGACTTCAACCCTTTCTCCTGCACTAGCTGCCATCAATTAAACTGAAGTTTCCAGTGGATGGGTGATGGACGAACTGCTGAGTGGATGAACATGTCAATGGTCAAGGCAGTAGAATGGGTAGGCTGGATGGGTTAAGTGGGTAAGTTAGTTGATGGCAGTTGTGTAGGATTGGCAGCTGGGTAGTTTGGTGGCTGGATTGTGTGGTAGGTGAGTATGATCAATCAGGTCAGGTTGAGTGTAGTCGGTTGATGGGGTCAAGTCAGGTCATGTTGAGGGAGTCCGGTCAGGCTAGGAGAGGACAGTTGGGTCAGGGGGCAATCAGGGATTGTGTGGGATAGTTGGGAGAATAGGGAGAGGAGTTTGAAGTGGGAATTCGAGGTGGAGTCACTGTTAGTGACTGTGGGGGTCAGTTGTACAGTTCCCAGGAGATTTCCATGTCTAACATTTCCTGGGTAACTATCTGGTTAAATAATTCGGAACAGTTAACTTTTCGGAGGATTGTGGGGTGGGGTGGGGTGGGGGTGCCGGGGGGGGCGGGGGGGGGGGGGGCTGCAGAATTGTACATTGAAATTCAAATTTCCCAGGCAGTTCCCAGGCAGGTGAACATATCAGGGTTTTCGTGGGGTCCTGACATGCAGCTTGAGTGCAATTTGGAGACGAGAAGACCTGTGTTATTACTTCACTGACCTGCCTCACGCTTCCTAAAGTGTGCTGCCTGATAGTAAGCATTAGCTATCATATCATTCCTATCATCTTTCACACATATATTCTAGTGCCTCACCAACTCCTACCCTGAAGGTTCAATATATCACCATAAGATCCTTAAAACAATCACACTGATTGATTTCAGATTGCTCCGAAATAAATTACAATAACTTAAAATTTGGCCAGAAATAATGATTGAATCTTTGTACAAAGGTTGCAACTCAGTGCGTTTATCATTCATCCCTAGATTTGACAAAAGGTTAAAAAAATCTAACACCAATCTTATTGCTTCTGAAGTGAAACAGCAATATATTTCACATTTAAATACCACTAGATGTCACCATTGTTCTATTTACGTATCAGCAGAAATGTCGGAATAAAGAGAATAGATGTCAGCAGACATTAAAGCTGTTATATAAATCTGATTAACACATAAATGATATTCCATGACTCATTGTTTTTCCTTGCAGTATCTACGAAGGAATAAAGCAGCAAGATATGGACATATCTGTAATTTAAACGGGCAGGGGTTTGTGTGTGTGAGAGGCAGTCAGATTACTTATGCCCTTATTGAGCAAATATTTTCAAGTACAGTGGAATGCCACTGGGTTTTGTTTCATTTCAAATCTTTATTATTTTTTGCATTATTAGAGTACATTTTTTCATTTTGTTTTTGAGTAAGCTTTGGTATTGAGTATCATTTTTCTTTCTTAGATCCCACAAATGAAAGAATATAATGCAACAAATCAGTGAAACAGTGATATTAATCATTTATTTTGAGACATATATATCATATAATATTTTAATGGTAACAGTTTAGAATGCCAGGCTGTAGGATAATTCTGCCCATTTAATATCTTTGTTGATTACATAGCATTGCCATGCAGTCAAACTATCACACTACAACTGTATGCTTTACAAGGTCGAGTGTACCAGACAGTGGGGGAGATATACTGAATGGTTTCATTTGTGGCTTATCTCAGAGGCTATCATGGAGAGGATTGTTAGGGTCATAGATTCAGCTTGGTTTAATTGATAGAATTCTCACGTAAGCCACAGAGTTGTGGGTTCAGGTCCAGGAAGTGAGCACATGAAACCAGGCTCAGACGCCAGTGCGTCACAGCGATGTTATACTGTCAATGGTGCAGTCATTGAAATCAAAATGAAATCAAAGCTTTTGTGCACTTATTCCTGTAATTTGATGTACATTGAAAATCCCAAGGCATTATTTGAGGAAGATCAAAGAATTCATCGGGTACCTTTGCCAGCCTTGTTTCCTGAAACAAACACTATGAAAAATAGACTTAATGACCGTACACTTACTGGTGTTCATGTAAAATGTTGTTACATAACAGCAGCATAAAGAATTTTGGGGTAATCATCGAGATGTGATCAAGTGTTGCATAAATGAGACGCCTTAGCTCCCTCAAATGTTTGGAGGCTGTCAGAGGTAGCCGTGTGTGTTTGGTTGGAATGAGGTACTCACATTAGGGTTTTGCTAATTTTTTCAGTCAGTTATGGCAGAGAGCCAGGAAATACAGAGCTATTTCAAGAAAAAAACATCTCCCAATTCAACCTCAGTGGTTATCTGATTTTCTCGGTCTGGACTACTTTCTCAACCTACCCTTCCCCACCCTGTCCTATTTAATTTCATAGTGTTTTATAGAAATGTGCAGAGGACAAACCAGCCTGACAGATATCACTGTGTCCTTTCTGTTACATTCTCGACTGCTGAGCAGTGTCCTCAAGAACACAATCCATAGACAGGCATCAGGGAATGCAGGTGTTTCCGCAGCCTTACTCATTTCACAAACACCAAACTCCAAATCCCCTCTCAGGGTGGACCCACACCATCCCCAGGGTCACCTGATTCATTCCCTCAAAGGGGCGACACCCCAACACACCAAACACTTTCTGTCTCCGAAACTGAGTACTGGAGCAAGGTAAACTTCAAGCTGGGCTTTTTCTTTGGGGTCAAGGCACTAATTTCGCCATTGAATGCCAGACTCTACCTGCCATTCTATTGGTGCCAGATGGCCTGCACACTTTTTGGCAAGCTGGCCAATTAGTGACCGGAGGACATGCCCACCATTCAAGTAAGGACAATGGGTGAGCCCCCAAGGCTAGAGAGCCAATAAGAGACCTTCCAGCAATGACACCTTGGCATCCCCATTCTATAAGGTGGAAGCTGCTGAGAGAGCGGGTACCTGAAAATGGAAACGCCCTCTAAACACTAAGCTGAAGAGAAAGATGGTTTAAGAACAAAAATGCAGTGACATTAAGTCTCTCCACTGTGTGGTTTGTAGCTTTAGCCCGTGGCCAGGCTTGTTGCAGGGGGTAGTCTCTAGGGGGCTAAAATGCAGCACTGACACCGCACCCCCCCACCTCCCCCCCACCCCCACACACACACACCCACACACACACCCACACGTCTTCTGCTGCCTGGAGTCCACCTCCCCTCACAGGTCATGTCTGGGCCATGGGGTGGGCCCACCTGCGAAGTGGAGAATAACAGTCAGTGTGGGAGAGGCCCTCTAATCAATTAACCAGCCATTATTCACAACATTACCAGACTGCTATACTCTCACTGGAAAGAAGAAATGAAAAGCAAATAAAAACAGAATGAAGCAAAATACATTTAAACAGAGACAGGCAGATAAAAATAGAAAAGGCAAAACAGAGAGATTGTAGTTCAAGAGGATCAGAGAATGCTGAAAGATTCCATATATTTTCACTTACATTCCTGAATTTTGAGGTCAGGGCATCCTCGGGTGGGGAGGGTGGGGGCAGAGGCAGGTCAGGGCATCCTCGGGTGGGGGTGGGGGGGGCAGAGGCAGGTCAGGGCATCCTCGGGTGGGGAGGGTGGGGGCAGAGGCAGGTCAGGGCATCCTCGGGTGGGGGTGGGGGGGGCAGAGGCAGGTCAGGGCATCCTCGGGTTGTGGGGGAGGAGGAGGCGGGTCAGATGTATCTCTGGGGAGAGGGGTGAGAGGGCTGATCATTGTCTGGTGCTGGGGGGAGGCCCGATCGCTCACTGATCGGTGGGGGGGGGGGGTGGATCTCTGGTGGGGGGGGGTCCTCCCGGAATGGGCGTGTGTCCACTCTGGGAGGAAGGATTCATTCATCCAGTGGGGAGGAGGGATCTCCCGCAGAGAGGAAGCGGACCCCCCTGACCCCCACCAGAGATCTATCCCCCCCCCAAATAGTGAGCGATTGGGTCCCCCCCCACCAGACAATGATCAGCCCTCTCGCACACCCCCCCCACCCCACAACCACCCCCACCCAGGGGATGATCTGTCTCAGGGATCCGCTCTCTCTCCCCCACCCCCAGGGGATGATCTGTCTCAGGGATCCGCTCTCTCTCCCCCCACCCCTAGGGGATGATCTGTCTCAGGGATCCGCTCTCTCTACCCCCCCACCCCCAGGGGATGATCTGTCTCAGGGATCCGCTCTCTCTCCCCCCACCCCCAGGGGATGATCTGTCTCAGGGATCCGCTCTCTCTACCCCCCCACCCCCAGGGGATGATCTGTCTCAGGGATCCGCTCTCTCTCCCCCCACCCCCAGGGGATGATCTGTCTCAGGGATCCGCTCTCTCCCCCCACCCCCAGGGGATGATCTGTCTCAGGGATCCGCTCTCTCTACCCCCCCACCCCCAGGGGATGATCTGTCTCAGGGATCCGCTCTCTCTCGCCCCACCCCCAGGGGATGATCTGTCTCAGGGATCCGCTCTCTCTCCCCCACCCCCAGGGGATGATCTGTCTCAGGGATCCGCTCTCTCTCCCCCCACCCCCAGGGGATGATCTGTCTCAGGGATCCGATCTCTCTCCCCCCACCCCCAGGGGATGATCTGTCTCAGGGATCCGCTCTCTCTCCCCCCACCCCCAGGGGATGATCTGTCTCAGGGATCCGATCTCTCTCCCCCCACCCCCAGGGGATGATCTGTCTCAGGGATCCGCTCTCTCTCCCCCCACCCCCAGGGGATGATCTGTCTCAGGGATCCGCTCTCTCTCCCCCCACCCCCAGGGGATGATCTGTCTCAGGGATCCGCTCTCTCTCCCCCCACCCCCAGGGGATGATCTGTCTCAGGGATCCGCTCTCTCTCCCCCCACCCCCAGGGGATGATCTGTCTCAGGGATCCGCTCTCTCTGTTTTTTCCCTTTCCTGCCCGGGGGAGGTTTTTCAGATTTTTTCGGACTGGTTCGGAGCCTCCGATCGTTCCGGCAGCGCTAAGCCCCACCCCACGGTGAGGATCATATCGGAGCCGGCAACAAGTGTATGGGAGCGCTGGAAAGAGGATTCCGGGCTCAGATCCGTATTACATCCAGATCTGGCACTTAGACTCCAAATGGTAAAATTGGGCCCAATGTGTATGAACATGAAATTGAATAGTTTGTGTGGAAATTTGAAGCTGTTCTCAGAATTCCCTTCATTTACCATCTGGCTGCAAACTGAGGTGATGAAGAGTTCAGTGAGTGCCGAAAATAGAAGAATGCTGATTTCTATTCTCACTGAGATTCTTAATGCATTGACTGGTCTCCTGTCAATGTCAGAAAGCAGGAGCCTGACAATAACTTCACTGAGAGCGTTGTACAATATTTGTCTTTTCTTCAGCTTCTACTCCAGCTCATTGTCATCCTGCAGACCCAGGGGCAGTGTCGCTGCTGCCCCATCGCAGCTTCTATTTGGATAGGCCACCATGTCTTCACTTTCTCCGTGAAAATGGAATCTCTACAGTGCAGAAGGAGGTCATTTGGCCTAATGGATTTGCACTGACTCTCGGACACAGCACCCCACCCAGACCCACTCCATGTCCTATACCCATAACCCCACACATTTCTCCCGCTAATCCCCCTAGCCTACACATCTCTTTTTTACACAGAGAGTGATGGGTACCTGGAACTCGCTGCCGGATGAGGTAGTGGAAGCAGATACGAAAGTGACTTTTAAGGGGCGTCTGAACAAATACATGAATAATTTGGGAATGAAGGGATACGGTCCCCGGAAGGGTAGGGGTTTTATTTCAGTCGGGCAGTGTGGTCGGTACAGGCTTGGAGGGCCAAAGGGCCTGTTCCTGTGCTGGAATTTTCTCTGTTTTTGTTCGTTGTTCTAAATCCAGAAAGTCACCACAACACCTGCAGAAATGCTCCACAGAACTTCCAGGCATGTTGCAACGGCAGAAGTTTTTCAAATTCACCTTAGCCGTGAATTGGGTGCCTGACTTTTGAAGTATTCATATTGCAGGACCCCTCACGTGGCTGAATGCTTGATTTTGATAAGTGATGTGCAAATGTGTTGAATGGGTCAACCTGCTCCAAATTAGAACAACGGGTCTCACATCAGGAGTGTGTGACGGTGTAAGGAGGAGACACCCATATGAGCATCCTCCACAGGATAGCCGGCTGTCTGAACCACATTAAAAACAGCTGACAGCACTCCCTTGGAAATGAATGGCTTCAACGATGACCGGCTGTGTTTGACCCAGTCCCTCCAGAGGTCAACAGACCTTTTTCATGGTCTGTGTCCTTCCCACTACACTGGGACAGGGAAATTCTATCATAAAGCTTCACTTGAAAACCTGGTACAATAAGAGAGAGGGGGATTTTTAAACAAAGTATTCATGTCTGGAAGTGGGTGTTGTTAAGGCTGGCATTGGGTGTACATAACTAACTGCCCTAGTTTGACACAACTGAGTGGTTTTCTTGGCCGTGTCAGAACTTAGGTAAGATTCAGTCATAACGGTGTGGTGTTGGAGTCACCCAACCACCAGAGGGTAAGGGTGGCAGATTCCTTTCCCTAAAGGGCATTAATGAAGCTGTTGTTTTTTAGTGACAGTTTCGTTTAGATAGAAACACAGATAATTATATTTTCCAAATGAATTCAAGTTCTCAAGTTGTCACGGTGACTTTGGTTATTGGTCAGGTCCTGTCCTTTAGTCCACTAGACCAGTAAAACAATTACAATAACCATGACCCAGTGTCTAACAGGAGAAATACTGCCGCAAAGTATTTTATTCAAAACAAAATCAGAAATTATAAAGTCTAGCTTTTGTCCCAAGTTAAAATACTTTGCTTTTAAATATCCATTAGAATTTTAATTAGAATCTATTATTATTGTTGTTTGAGTCAAAACAATCACAACAAATAGAGGAACATTGGATTAAACAGTAATGGACAAAACAGATGCAGATTCATTAGTGTAGCAGGAATCAGCTAAAGAACAATCCCTTCAGGAAGAATAATAAATGAAGCTTTTTAACACTTCTGATTACTTGCATGAATCTGAATCTTGTGCCCACAGAGATAAGTTAAAGTGAAATGATTTAGTTGGTTTTGAAAGGCTTTATGGGGGAGATGTTCTGAGCTTTGCTCAAGGTAACTTGAGCCTTCCACCGGAATGTATCAGAAACTCCCGGTATACCAGCAGTTAGTTTTCCATTACATGCTGATGGTGGCAGGATAAATCCCTTCTTGCTGCTGCAAATTCAAAACACTTTGGCTTGTGTACGATTCGAGTGATTGTAAACATTTAGGCGAGCAAGTTCACTTGCTTGTTGAAGATGTCATCATAATGTTGGTAATATCATTTGCCAGCAATTAATAATGGGCTCTCAATCATTCATTCTTCACGTACCAACAATAATGACCTGGTTATTGATGGGTATCTTGGCACTAATCAACAATGAAGGAAACATTGAATAATCGCAGTAAAATCCTGTCGAATGGGTTCTATTCCTTTTAAGGGCTAATTCTGTAAATTGCATCATCAGCAAGGAACGTTGGCTGTCAGCTACACATATCTGGACACCAGGGGCACATCATCCTCAACTTCCCAATATTAATGCCTGATTGAGTGAAACTCTACACTGACAGCAGTTGTTTATTTAATGGATACGTTATTCTTAATTCACCCTACAATCTTTTAAAAAAAAGCATATTGGAATCATTCCAAGGCCATAGTTTTATCAGAGAGTTTAGATGTTGGTGATAAAACATCTGATATTCATGCTCATGGTTTCTCTCAGGTCTGAGTCATTTGATTAATTCCCCCCAAATGCCTTGGGATATTAGCATGCAAACAATTTGTCCTTTATGTCTGAAGTTCCTCCCACTGCTATTTTTCTGGAGGCATTAACCCATTTATTTTAAAAAAGGACAAGCACCTTTGGCAAAAGGGAAAGTTGCCACTTCTGGGATGTGATGGAACCCTTTTCAGCCTCCTGGGTGAGTAAAGCTCCAACACCACTCAAGAAACACCACCCAGGTCAAAGCAGCCACTTTACTAATATCTCATCCATCATTTTGAAAATTCGCTCCTTCCATAAGTTGTGGACAGGAACATTCTAGATCCAGGGCTACACGCTGAGCGATGCACTGCAGAAAGATACAGTCGCTACAGAGCACAATAGGGAAACGTCATAGTCTCAGCCAAGGCCTTTCAGATTTAGTGCATCAAGTGGCTGGAAATTGAATGGAATCCCTTGGGCCGTGTGACTCACATTGATGGTAGACAGTAAATATTACAGGTTGACGTTTCTGGCCCTTCCCACCAGCGGGACCTACCGAAGGCAAGTTCCTCAGCGGCGCTGCCCGCAAACAACACAAAAAGCCATGGGCACAGGTTCTGGATGTTCCCAGATCCTCTTAGCAGCCAAAAGCAAGCTGCTCCCACCACCAGAAAACATGGACCTGGGGGGAGGGAGGGGGTGAAAATCCCACTTTACACGTATCACAATTGTATGGAATTACCTCAGAATGTTATGGGATCTATGCAGAAAATGTAAATATAATCACACTTTCTGAAATGGATATTTTTTAGAAACAAACACAGTGGCAGCAGAGTCCACCATATCCAAAATGCACCGTAGGAACTTGACAAGTCATCTTCAACAGCACCTTCTAAACCACCTAGAAAAACAAGGACATCAGATGCATGGGGACACCATCACCTCCAGGTCCCCTCAAAACTCTGTTTCATCCTGATTTGGAAAGATACCCTGTTACAATTGTGGTATTTTCATCTCCCCAGCAAGAATAAATCTGTTGGAATACTTTGAAAGTGTAACTAATAGAGTTGACAAGGGGGAGTCAGTCGATGTAGTATGTTTGGACTTTCAGAAAGCGTTTGACAAAGTCCTGCATAAGAGATTATCGTGCAAGATTAAAACATACGGGATTGGGGAAGTATATTGAGATGGATAGAAAACTGGTTGGCAGAGAGGAAACAAGGAGTAGGAGTTAATGGGTGCTTTTCAGATTGGCAGGCAGTAACGAGTGGGGTGCCACAGGGATCAGTGCTGGGACCCCAGCTATTCACAATGTGTATTTATAATTTGGATGAAGGAACAAAATGTAACATCTCAAAGTTTGCTGATGATATCAAGTTGGGTGGGAAGGTGAACTGTGATGAGGATGCAAAGGTCCTTCAGAATGATCTGGACAGGTTGGGTGAGTGGGCAAATCAATGGCAGATAGAACCATAGAACATTGCAGCTCAGAAACAGGCCTTTTGGCCCTTGTCTGTGCTGAACCATTTTTTGCCTAGTCCCACTGATCTGCATCTGGACCATATCCCTCCACATCCCTCTCATCCATGAGCCTGTCCAAGTTTTCCTGAAATGTTAAAAGTGAGCCCGCATTTACCACTTAATCTGACAGCATACTCCACACTCCCCCTTAATATTCCCTTTAAACTTTTTCCCCTTCACCCTTAACCCACACCCTCTAGTTTTTTTCTCCCCTGTCCTCAGTGGAAAAAGCCTGCTTGCGTTCACTCTATCTATACCCATCATAATTTTATACACCTCTGTCAAATCTCCCCTTACTCTTCGTCGCTCCAGGGAATAAAGTCTTAACCTATTCAACCTTTCTCTGTAACTCAGTTTCTCAAGTCCTGGCAACATCCTTATAAACCTTCTCTGATGTGGTATAATTTGGATGTTCACTTTGGAAACAAAAACAAGGCAGTATATTACCACCTGAATGCTGTAAATTGGGAGAGGGGAGAGTGCAGAGGGACCTGGGTGTCCTTGTGCACCAGTCACTGAAGGTAAGCATGCAGGTGCAGCAGGCAGTAAAGAAGGCAAATGGCATGTTGGTCTTCATTGCGAGAGGTCGAGTACAGGAACAGGGATGTGTTGTTGCAATTATACAGGGGCCTTGGTGAGGCCACACCTAGAGTATTGTGTGCAGTTTTGGTCTCCTTTTCTGAGGAAGGATGTTCTTGCTCTCGAGGGAGTACAGCGAAGGTTTATCAGGCTGATTCCAGGCTGAAGAAGGATGTGAAGATATCTGTTAAGGCCACAGCTATTTCTCCCCTTGCCTCCCACAGTAACCTGGGATTGATCCCATCTGGCCCTGGGGACTTGTCTACCTTAATGCAATTTAGACTATTCAATGTGTTTCAACCTAACAATAAATTCAAACGGATGATTTATAGAAACATAGAAGAAACATAGAAGATAGGAGCAGAAAGAGGCCATTTGTCCCTTCGAAGGATGTGAAGATTTATCAGGCTGATTCCAGGCTGATATTTGAAGAGAGGTTGATAGGTTAGGATTGTTTTTGCTGGAGTTCAGGTGCATGATGGGGTGGTGTCATAGAGATTTATAAAATTCAAACAGGACTGGACAGGGTAGATGCAGGGAGGATGTTCCCGATGGTGGGGGAGTCCAGGACTTGGAGTCACAGTCTGAGGGTTCAGGGTGGACCATTTAGGATGGAAGTGAGGAGACATTTCTTCACCTAAAGAGTGGAACTCATTACCACAGAAAGTAGTTGATGCCAAAACATTGAATGTATTCAAGAGGCAGCTGGATATAGCACCTGGGGCAAATGGGATCAAAGGTTATGGGAAAACCGCAGGATTAGGCTATTCAGTTGGACAATCAGCCATGATCGTAATGAATGACGGAGCAGGCTCGAAGGGCCAAATGGCCTCTTTCTGCTCCTATCTTCTATGTTTCTTCTATTTTTCTATAAATCATCCTTCTTCACATCCTCTTTGATCTGATCACAAGTGACATTCCAGAGGACGAGAGATTAACCAAAGTTGTTCTCTTGTTTAAGAAAGGAAGCAAGGATAATCCAGGAAATTATAGGCCAGTGAGCCTGACATCAATCGTGGGGAAACTTTTGAAGAATCCCACCGCTAGCAAACCACATGCCATCTCCCGCCAGTGGGAAACACATGCCTGGGAAGCCAGAGAATCTCATCCATTGACTGCCCAATCCGACTGCTGTTTTCGAAGTGTCCTGTTATCAATTATTTTATTATAAATTCTAGCCACCAGCCAGCAGTCTTCCACTTCCTGCTGCCAAGAAACACACTGCTCTGAGGCTGAAGAATCTTGCTCTAAGTCTCTTACTCATCTCATTTCTCTAATACTTTTTTTTAACTCTTTAATTTCATGATCCTCTATTATTTCTTCTTTTTTCAAGTATCTTCCTCTGTGAAAACAGATACAAAGACTGGAATTTTCCAGTCCCGTCCATGGTGGGACAGAGAATCTGATAGATCAGCCAAAGGTTCATTGACTTTGGTTAGGAAATAGGACCAGAAAATCCCAGCAAAATATGTTTACTTCCTCTTCATAAATTCTCTTGATCCTACTTGTAATGTATGCAATATGACTTTTGCTATTTTTAGTTTGTTTTTTATATCCATAGAGAAAATTTTAGTGTCCATTTTATGGAACCTATTTTTAGGTTTCCCTCCAGTTTACTCTCATTCTGTATTCCCTTTTCAATTTTGTTTTGTTGTCTTTCTAAGGTCCAATCATCAGGCTTACCTTTGTTTTGACAAGTTTATACGCCTCTTCCTTTGATCTAATACAATTCTTAATTTAGACTGTTACATACAGTTGGAACATTTTCGTTGCTGGATTTTTGTTCATTAAAGGAATCAGGCTGGAATTTTACCATCCCACCTGCAATGGGAATCGGAGCAGGCGAGGGGCATCGACCTTGGAAAGGTCCATCGACCTTGGGTGGGATTTTACAGTTTTGGGACGAACAAGGTTATAAATTCCCACCTTATATTTCTGTTGTAGATGATGGACTAGTTCTTTAAACACTAGCCATTGTCTGAGTACCATCATACCCTTTCATGTGGTTTCCTAATCCACCAAAGCCAATTTGGCCCTCACACCTTCATTGTTTCCTCTGCCTAGGCTTAAGACCCTCATTTCAGTTGAACTATTTTCAAAGTTAATGCAAAATTCCATCATGTTATGGTCACTTTTTCCCAAAGGCTCCTTAGCAATAAGATGATTAGTTAGTTCTTCATCATTACACAATCCTCCATCTAGAACAATCGATGCCTGAGTCGAGAATTCTTATCCCATCCCTACCTATAATGGTGGCTTTGGTGTAAATGGTTTAAAAAGTTGAAGAGAGGGTGCCTTCATCTTGAAGTACCCTCTCTCTTACTTGCATTCCTTTACAGCCTACAGTTGCTCGCAAAGAGCTGATTTTCCCTGTGGCTTCAAGACCCCACTTACAATCCTGAATCAAACAGCAAATCTATAAGAGTAGAGAGAGTGACTGCTTTCCTGCCAGCACGCAGAATCAGTTCCGACTTTGGTTTCTCCCCACTGGAAGTATAATCCAGACTCTCATCTCCACTTAGTCTCTTTCACCATATCGATAGTATTCCAGGTGATCTGATAAATTGAGAACAGATTGAAATGATAAGAGTTCACTGCGATCTGCAGATACAAATTGGAAATCGGAGACTTGCTAGATGAATGAAGAGATAGCACCAAAAGCCAAGAGAGGCACAGAGAATGAATCACAAACTCCACAACTGCAACATTCATCGCAAAAGTTGCTAATTGAAATCAACAGGAACAGAAGTGTATTTTTCTTTTATTCATTCATGGAGTGGGAGTGTTGCTGGCGAGGATAGCATGTGTTGCCCTTGAGAAAGTGGTAGTGATTGTTTCCTTGAAAATAACTGATGACTGGATTTGGAGTCATCTGCAGACCAGACTGGGTAAGGATGGATATTAATGAACCAGATGGGTTTTTAATGACAATCTGGCAATCTCATGGTCACTATTACTGATACTGGCTCTTAATTCCAGACACATGCAAGATAATAAATGGAATTCCTTGAAAGTGAGCCAGATGCAGAGCGTGAATAAAAAATTGTGACTAATACTGAATGTCAAGCAATTCAATGCCCCATTTAAGGATAGATTTTAATGAACCACGCATTCTTGGAGTGGAATTTTGCACAAGGGAAATCATTACGTTTGAGACTCTTAGCTGCATTTAGCATTTTGTTACTCTTCTACATGATTCACTCAAACTTCCCCAACTCTCCCACTCACCAAAACCCAACCACCCCCGAGCACACCCACTCCGCCCTCCCCAGCCCACCACCTGAGCCTGAATCTGCATTTTGGTGCCCTACAAAACTACAAAAGGTCATGAAGGTAGCCCAGTCCATCACTCAAATCAATGATCCCCCCACCCGCCACCCCCCCCAACCCCCCACCAACCCCGTCCATTGACACTCTGTCTACACTTCTCACTGCCTCAGCAAAACAGCCAGCATAATTAAGGGCCCCACGTACGCCGGACATCCTCTCTTCCATTATCTTCCATCGGGAAAATGATATAAAAGTCTGAGGTTATGTACCAACTGACTCAAGAACAGCTACTTCCCTGCTGCTGTCGGAGTTTTGAATGGATTTACCTTGCACTAAGTTGATCTTTCTCTAAACCCTAGCTATGACTGTGACACGACATTCAGCGCTCTCTCCTTTCCTTCTCTATAAAGAGTATGCTTTGTCTTTATAGCATGCAAGAAACAATACTTTTCCTTGTATACCAATGCATGTGACAATAGTAAATCAAATCAAATCACTCCCTAAGCTCATCATGTTCACGGGAATAATTTCCAGCTTCCTTCATCCTATTCTGGCTTAAACTGCTGACCATTCCTTTCCTGGCACTGATGTTCGCTGATGTAAATAACAATTTCCTTTCTTCAGGTACCATACCCCTCCCCTTCACCCCTCCTCTCTTCAAAAATCAGGCCCTTTACCTGTTTATACCGGCAAATAACAGCCCACCTCCAATCTCCTTTTCCTTACCACAGTCCGTGAACATATTGTTCCAAATCCATGCGAAACCTTCCTGAATTCCATGTCTGTGTATAGGAGTCAACCTCTGGCACAGTATCAGAATATCCCTTATACCATTCACAAATTGTATCCTTTGTGATTATAATCACAGTAACTTCTCCCTCCTCATCCTTCATGATCAGTCCACAGCCTGTGATGTGCTTGACCATCCTTCCCGAATACCTCTTCTGTGTTGCCCAGCTTTGTGTGACTGCCCTCATTTGGTTACGTTCCAACCTATTTCATCATAGCCAGAGAATTAGCTACATTGGATCATCTGCTGCACCTGCATCTTTACCCCCCCACCAGTGTCTCCCAAGAATCGATCACTGGCTTCCTCCTATTACTCATCTTCATGCTGCTCCTCAGTTACATCATCCAAAAACACATTCGCTTCAATCTATATATTGATGACCCTCAGCTCTACCTCAGCACCACCTCTCTTGACCCCTCTACTACCTCTGAATTGAGGTGCTGCTTTTTCCAACATCCAGTATTTGGATGCATAGAAATCCTCTCCAGTTAAAAATTGGAAAGACTAAAGCATTATCTTCAGTCCCCGTCTGAAACTTTGTTGTGGAGATGCTGGCGTTGGACTGGGGTAAACACAGTGAGAAGTCTCACAACACCAGGTTAAAGTCCAACAGCTTTATTTGGTAGCAAACACCACGAGCTTTCGGGGCTCTGTCAGGTGACTCACCGAACAAAGGAGCAGAGCCCCGAAAGCTCGTGGTGTTTGCTACCAAATAAAGCTGTTGGACTTTAACCTGGTGTTGTGAGACTTCTCACTGTGAAACTTTGTTAGCAGTCCCAAATACTTCCTTCCTATCCATTTTCTGACACTGAATCAAGGTCAGGAGAGCAACATTGGAACATTTCCAGGTCCAGGGGAGGGGAGAGAAGTGGTCGAAACTTATGATATTGATGGAGACTGGATGCTAATTGGCTGGAAGTTGGGATGTGTGGCCAATTAGTGGCAGGTGTGGGCCTGATTTAAAGACACCTTTGGCAACCTTTACTGGGACTGATATACGATTGAAAAAATGGATGCAGCAGAGAATGAGAAAGAGATGCAGAGGCCTGTTGTTATGCACATTGGAGCAGAACCCCTTAGAGGAAATGGTTCATGTGACTGAGCTGTTATCAACCACTCTGAGCGAACAGTCAACCTTTGCAGTGTGGAGTGAGTGAACTGAATGAAGATCTATCTTCCCTGATACCTGGCTGTGGAGTCATCCTTGAGGAGACACCTCAGTATTCAAAGTTTTAACGCACAGGACAAAGCTGATTTTTGATTTTACAATGCTGACTCCGAGGTACTCTGCGCATCAGTGAGGGACAGGGCAGAGGTCATCTTTCCAGAAGGTGGAAGGAGAACCAAACCAGCCTGTCATAGCTGCAGGTGTTTAAGGCCATCAGCAGCAGACCCAGGAGGACAGGAGCCAGTATTATCAAAGATTCAGTGAGACCCTTTGCTCTGACAAAGTGAGTGCAATGCTCAGTCCTTAGGCTAGGCCTCTGGGTATTCACCCTCCAGCAGACTCTCTAGCCGAGAAGCCTGAGGCTGCTCCTGAATACAAGAGGAATTTGTTCCCAGAATAATTACTGGTTCCTCAGCAAGGCTGAGAGCCACAGGGCTACTGAGGATTTGCAGCTTCCTAAATCAATGAACTGCTCGTCATTCTGGTCACAGAAGGGAGAAGTGCCACATCTTTCTGTCTTTCGTCCTGGTAGCAACCAAAAGAGTGGCTTTTGCTACCAAATAAACCTGTTGGATTTTAACCTGGAGTTGTGAGATTTTTTACTGTGTTTAGAACATAGAACATCTCGAAGTCTCTTAAAAGACCCCAACGAGTTTGCCTCTACCACCACCACCCCAGTCCAACGCCGGCATCTCCACATCATGCCATTTCGCGATCCATCAAAGTTGCTGATGATACCATGATTGGCTCCCTGTTTTGTTGCTGCCTCCACACACCTGGCCTATTCATGATCCAAAATTAAGCACATTCATTCCCCTCTGAGATCCCAAAATTGCCCTTAATGAGCTGACAGCGAACTTGTTCACTGGATTAATCAGCCTGATTTCCAAATTAGGCCAGTTTCCCGACTCTATCTTGTCCAATCCTGAGGAAGATTTTGAGTGGCCGGAATGGCAATGTGAAATTAATTTTAGCATCTGCCCATCTCCAACGGTACTCCCGTTGGACCAAAAAACTCCTGCCCCTGGATCTTAAACTCTGGAATTTTCTCTATAAACCTCTCTGCTTCCTTGCTTCTCCATCCTCCTTTAAGATAATCTTTAAGCCCTTTCTCTTTAACTGGGTTTTTTGGCCAAATCTGAGTGGCTCTGTGTGAAATATTTCTCAATAATCTGTGTTGGTACATTTTACTAAATTGGAAGGTTTATATACATGCAAGCTGTTGCTGCTGATAATTGATGCTGTTAAAAACATCTGTGCCAAGAATTTCTGACTTTGTATTTCTTTATTTAAATTGGGGAATAAATCTGTCTCCCAAGTGTAGCTCTTGCTTTATTCAGAACTCTCAATGAAGAATGGTCCTGTGTTGCCCTTGCAGTTTATGGTTTATAGTTTTTTTGAGTAACCAAATTTTGAAAAGCAGTTGCAGTAATCAGTTAGGACATGTTACAAAGTATAAAGAAATCTTTGTGTTTCTCCTATCCAAATACTTCCATCAAGCCGGTTTCCTCCCAGTTCTGTGTGTGTATAGCTTTCCATCTGACCTGCAGACCGTTATTGTGGGAATTCTGCTATTACACAGTGTGCATCATAATTTTATTCAAATTTCCTTCAGAAGAAGTTGAAAAGTTCATGTTTTCGCTTGTTGATGTTTCCTTCAAAATCATCGAAACCATTCATAAACCATTCTAAATCATTCATAAATCATTCTAACTCATCTAAACCATTCATAAAATTGCTTTTCCTGAAAGTTTCACTGCGCTATCCATCAGATATAGAACTTAGGGCTTTCAATTTGTGTACGCTCTGTGAATGGGTAATATCACTTCACATATTTAAGAAATCCACCAGTTTGTAGGATCACAACATTGGCAGCTGACAAGAAGACAGTTACAGAGATTTAAACATGTTTATCATTTTCTTTCAAGTTGGTATTTTGATGTCTTTGTTGTATTGAAAACATTTGTACCAATATTACCCCAGGTTTTTGGAGAACACTAAATGAAAAGAATTTTCAGGAATTAACTTGATTGGCTTGCTTTCTTCGTTTATTAGTATTTATGTCAATGTCACAAAAATTAAGGCTGATAATTCAATGTGGTACCGAGGGAGTGTTGCATTATTGGAGATGCTGGCTTTCAGATGAGACATTAAATCAAAGCCTCAGCTACCTGCTTGACTAGATGCAAGATTTTATGCCACTATTTTGAAGATGAGCAGGGCAGTTATCCCCAGTGTGCTAGTCATTAATTATCTTTCAATCAACATCTAATCACAATATCCAGCATCTCTGGTGCCCTAACGGCTTTGTTGTACTATCCTTCGTACATTTATCACTCTTTGAAATGAAGAGTGCATTGATTTTTAATTAAAAGCCTCTGACATCCATTGTCATAGAATCATAGAATCCAAACGGTGCAGAAAAGACCAATTGGCCCATTGAGCCTGCGCCAACTTTCTGACAGAACATCCCACCCAGGCCCTCTCCCCTGCCCTATCCCTGTAACCCCATACACTTACCATGGCTAATCCATGAAATTTTGGGACACTAAGGGGAAATTTAGTATGTTCAAACCACTTAACCTGTACATCTCTGGACAATGGGAGGGAACCAAAGCAGTTAAAGGAAACCCACACAAACAAGGGGAATCGTGTAAACTCGACACAATCACCTGAAACTGGAGTTGAACCCGGGTTGCTGGAGCTGTGAGCCTGCAGTGCTAACCACTGTGCCATGATGCTACCCCTATCATACCCCTTTTTCCATTTACTTTTGATTTGTATATAGATATAGTGCTACATTTCTCCACAATTGATACCATCTATGCCTGAGGTTTATTGTTTATCCATTCCATGGATGTTGCTAGCAAGGTCAAGCCTGTCTAAATGTCATGTCAGACAGGTTGGGGATATGTTAGAAGTGTCCAAATTGACCAGTCCCACTCAGTATTTTGCAGTGGATTGTCATCGGGTACAGACTGTTTCCCCCAGGATTGATTGAAACGCTCATTGGGAACCTCAGCTTTTATTCTTTCACCTCAATGCCCTGCCTGCTGCGGTTGTAAATGCGCCTAGTTTGGGGGCGTTTAAGAGATCCGTGGATAGGTTTATGGACGAAAAGGGATTGGTTTAGGTTTGTGGGTCATTGTTTTGTAACTGGCCGGCGCAACATCATGGGCCAAAGGGCCTGTTCTGCGCTGTAATGTTCTATGTTCTATGTTCAATAGCACAGTGACACATTCCTTCACTGACAATGCCTTAAACCACATTATTCTTGCCATATCATGGCTGGATTTTCTAAACTCCTACCCCTGCCATCCTCCCCACATCTTCCTTTTATAAGCTGCACACCATCCATAATGCTGAGGCATGTGGCCTTACTTGCACTGAGGCCCATAAACCCATCCTTCTTATCTTCAAATTCTACTGACTTCCCCCCTCCCTACCTAACTCATTGAAATTCCTCCAGCCCTATGTCCCTTCTTGCAATCAATCATCCTCCAATCCGAGGTTATTTTTGTTCTACCATTCCTTCTATTCCAGTTGGGATAACTGCTCTTTTACCTTTCTTGACCATATCATCTCTGCCTTGTCTCCGACTCTCCTGCTTCCAAAAAAATCATCAACGCTACCTTATCTTTCTCCTTTCTCATTGCCTGGGTGCTCATTTGTTATTTAGCTAGCTTGTAAAGCACACTGAAATGTCTATTTGCATATAATAGAAAAAATAGCACAAACATAAATTGTTGCAAATATATCCAATCTTAGCTAAAGTCAGGAATTAAAAGAGAAAATGTGAGAAATGCACAATGCCATTCAGCGTTGGAAACAAAACCCAGCTTCATGGTACTAATGAAGAAGCAATATTAATCTTTCCCTTTCATACACTAAAATACATTGAATATAAGAACATAAGAAATAGGAGCAGGAGTGGGCCATCTAGCCCCTCGAGCCTGCCCCGCCATTCAATAAGATCATGGCTGATCTGATAGTGGTTCAGTTCCACTTACCCGCCTGCTCCCCATAACCCTTAATTCCCTTATTGGTTAAAAATCTATCTATCTGTGACTTAAACACAATTAAAAAGGTAGCCTCCACTGCTTCAATGGGCAGAGAATGCCAAAGATTCACTACCCTCTGGGAGAAGAAGTTCCTCCTCAACTCTGTTCTAAATTGACTCCCCCATTTTGAGGCTGTGCCCCCTGGTTCTTGTTTCCATTCAAAGTGGAAATAACCTCACTGCTTCTACCTTGTCTAGCCCCTTCATTATCTTATATGTCTCTATAAGATCTCCCCTCAACCTTCTAAACTCCAATGAGTACAGGCCCAATCTCCTCAATCTCTCCTCATAAGCTAAACCCCTCATCTCCGGAATCAACCTGGTGAACCTTCTTTGTAACCACTCCAAAGCTAATATATCCTTTCTTAAATAAGGGGATCAAAATTGTATACGGTATTCTAGGTGCAGCGTCACCAGTACCTTGTACAGTTGCAGCAAGACCTCCCTGCTTTTATACTCCATCCCTTTCGCTATAAAGGCCAACATTCCATTCGCCTTCTTGATCACCTGCTGCACCTGCAGACTGAGTTTTTGTGATTCATGCACAAGGACTCCCAGGTCCCTCTGCACAGTAGCATGTTGTAATTTTTCACTGTTTAAAAAATAGCTATTGCTATTAGCTAAATAATAAACATTGCATGTTTACTTCATATCTATCAGGTATAGTTTTATTTCCATATCTATCAGGTATAGTTTTATTTCCTCTCATCCTCTACAATCTCATTCTTCATTTCACTTTACAGCTCAGATCGAAAAATGGGAAATGTTCAAGCCATAAATGAACGAGCTCTCCACACTGTACACTCAGTGTGAGATCAGCCTCTTCTGTAGTTCCCCTCTAATAAGCATGTAGCATCACCACAGTGTATTGCCATCAACTATTTTTCATGCAGCTACACAAGATGCATTTCAAAATACATTAAGAACTGAATTGCTCACAGCAGAATTAAGCTTTAGTTGTTTTTTTTTTAATATGATGTACATATTTAAGGAGCATTGGAGCTGTGCCCAATCAGTCAAATAGCTTGGATTTGACTCTTCCAATGATTTTTTTTTCTGGATTAAATTTTTTGAGATCATGAATGTGCTATGGTCATTTAAAGAGATTTGAAAATTGATAATCTTCTACCTCATTCCTGGATATTTAGCCATTTTGTAATGCTGCCAATTTCTATCTCAAGGTCACTGTTGCTATTCTGATTGGGCAGCCAAGTTTTCGCATCACGCCACCATTGCCATTTGTCAACCAGTTACTGCTATTGTGACAAATCAATGCCAGACTTCTCCAAACCCATCAACACTTGGATTGAGATTACTATTCTTTCAAATATCTCCATGCTTGCAAGATGTACCCTATAAAATATTTGTGTTCGTGGGGAAATGACTTTATTTTGCATTTCAATAAAACATAGTAATTAATGAATAGAAATCATTGAATAGAATTCATTGAAATGAATAAAAACATTGAATGGAACTCAAAATAATCAAATCGAAATAAATTCTAATCAAACAGCAAGGAACTTGTGAAATGTAAAAAAAAGAAATTCAGCTCAGCTGCCTTGCTCGTAATTTCTTGGAACAGAATCATAGAATCTCTACAGAGCAGGAAGAAGCCATTTGGTGCGTCAAAACTGCACTGACAACAATCCTACCCCCTGTAACCCCATGCATTTATGCTCCTAATCCCCTTTGGCACTAAAGGACAATTTAGCATGGCAAATCAACCTCACCTGCACATCTTTGGAGTGCGGGAGGAAACCGGAGCACCCAGAGGAAACTCATGCAGACACAGGGAGAACGTGCAAACTCCGCACAGACAGTGACCCGAGGCTGAAATGGAACCCAGGTCCCTGGGGCTATAATGCAGCCGTGTTAACTACTAATGATGAACTAACCACATTTAGACTCGTGTTCGGGGAATATCTGATTCTTTTCCTCTCCTCTCCTGCCCTGGTGCCAAATAAATCTTATTAAATTATCTTTTAAATGTTCTGTCTGTGTCTGGTTTAGTGATCTGGCCGTAAAGCTGTCGCATATTCACAGTTAAAGTGGTTAGAGTTCTGAGGGGTCCTATTTTAAATGTGAACACTAACTTCCCTTTGCAGATACTGACTGATCTGCTGTGCTTATCTGTAACTTCCTACTCCTAACAATGTTGCGGTGCGAACACTCGCACAGAAATGAGATTATTCTCAGCAATATTTCACTGACGTAAAAGCTCTTATTTTCAATTCAGCAACAAATGGGTGAAATTGAAGCACGTGGATAGAGGATGTGAGGCTTGTGAACCAGGCCTTTCTCAGGTTAGAGGCTTTGAAAGTCAGAAG
The DNA here is from genome assembly GCF_965287045.1 of Carcharhinus amblyrhynchos. Taxonomy (NCBI): domain Eukaryota; kingdom Metazoa; phylum Chordata; class Chondrichthyes; order Carcharhiniformes; family Carcharhinidae; genus Carcharhinus; species Carcharhinus amblyrhynchos. The sequence goes on from NC_137331.1 coordinate 507,698, forward strand.
CAGCAAGGTCAAAGATGTTTCAAAAGGGAAGTAAAATCTTTCTTCACTGCTCCTCTGGGATTATCAGTGGTGAAGGTTATCTGACTGCTGTTTTTGGATATGATCCAGAAGGCTCCAGAGCCGGTGGCTATTACCACTGCAATCGTCCACCCGGTCTGCAACAATTGCTGAATTTTTATCAATTCTGGTTTAAAAAGTCAATTGCACTGTACCACCTGAAATTGATGCATCGTCTTGAAGCTTCTGGCAGCAAAATTAACCTTCCTGAAAGGTGCTCCTGTCCTGTCCTGGACAATCGCTGTCCACTTTAAACTGCACATGATTTCCTTTCCTTTCTGCTAAAACCAAGTGTGGTGTGAAACAAGCTGCTGGTTCAACATCAGATTCATTTTATGCCTCTCATTATCGTTTACAAGGGGAGACTAAAGCAATTTTCAAATCGATAGAAACTTTGTTATTGGCTCAGTTATGGATTATGGCAAAAGATTAATTTTACATAGGGCGGCACGGATGCACAGTGCTTCCTCACTGCGCCAGGGATCCAGGTTCAATTCTGGCCTCGGGTCATTGTCTGTGCAAAGTCTGCACATTCTCCCTGTGTCTGTGTGGGTTTTCTCTGGGTGCTCCAGTTTCCTCCCGCAGTCTGAAAGATGTGCTGGTTAGATGCATTGACCATGTAAATTCTCTCTCAACGAAATGCAGAGGCATTTAGGTGTCCTAGTGCATGAATCACAAAAGGCTATTGTATACAGGTATGGAAAATAATTAGGAAAGTTAAAAGAATGCTTTTATATTGTAAGGGGAATTGATTACAAAAGTAGAGAAGTTACGCTTCAGTTTTATAGAACATTGGTGCAACCACATGTGGAGTATTGTGTACAGTATTGATCTCTTTATTTAAGGAAATATGTAAGTGTGTTAGAAGAATTCAGAGAAGATTTACTAGACTAATATCAAGAATGGATGGATTGTCTTTTAAGGAAAGGTTGGAGATTTTAGGTCTGTATCCAATAGAGTTTAGAAGAGCAATAGTTACTTGATTGAAGCCTTTTAGATCTTTAGGGGTATTACCAGGGTGGATACAGAGCAGATGTCTCCTCTTAGCAGAGAATTTACAATGAGGGGTTGAAAATTATAAATATGGAATTGCTCATTTAAAACAGCAATGAGGAAAATTTTCTTCTCTCAGAGGGTCATGAGTTCTTGGAACTCTTTTACTTAAAAGGTGGTGGAAGTAATCTTTGAATATTAATCTTTGAAAGGCAGAGCTGGATAGATTTTTGATGAACAAGGAGGTGAAAGGTTATCGGTAAGCAGGAACGTGGGATTAATGTTGTAACAGATTAGCCATGATCTTATTAAATAGCAGCGGATCAAGCTCAAGGGGTTGAGTGGCAACTCAGGCTCTTAATTCGTATGTTTGTGTGTGGGGGTTTGCTACTGAACCAATTTATTACTGGATGCTAAACTCCCAATTGCCTGTGCTTTGTATATCAGTGCCAGACCTCTCCTTGTGGGTTTCATGCTCCACGTGAGTGTGACTCATACTTACATGGTAGCAGAAAGTAAATTCCCTATGATATATTTTCAAATTATCCAAAATGAAAACAATGCACAGCAAAACAGATTGTGCACTGAAGAGTTCACCAGCCATGGTGTTGCGCAGATTTATTATAAATCACAACCAAGGAATGGTTGATTACCTTGGCTCTGCCAAGCAACAAGGCAGATACACAGCTTCTGTTTCTTTTGACCCCTGAGGGAAGGGTTCTTTTACAGTTGTGAGAAAGGTTGGCCAAGGCAAAAAAAAACAAAAGTTGCAGCTGCAAAACCATATTGTTCTGGATTGTTTGAAATATAATGAAAATGGTGGTCTTTGAAGCACTGGAGATTGTACTCTGTCAGAAAGATGGATGAAGGCAGAGAATTCCACCGTTTTCTTATTTGTATGTGAATGAATTATGAATGTGTTTCATGATACGAAACCCTGACAGTAAGATAGTGTTTTGTAGCATCCTCAGACAGTTACATATTGATGTGAGGATGGCAGGCACAGGAGGTAGTGGCTTGTGATGTTCTGGAAAACATTTACATTAGGAAAATATAAAATAGGCAACATCTAATGAATAGAGAGTGATAGTGCAATGATGTTTCCCATATTTGATGTTTCTGAAAGAGTTTGCTGCATGCATCCAGCATAGTAATCCTGAAGGAAGATGCTTCATTCCAGAAAGCGACTGAAAATATTCCATCTTAGAACAGATGCAAGTTTTACTAAGAGACAAAATCTTTTTGGTAAAATAATTGTGAATCCTTGTTGTCATTAAGGCACAGATCAGCCATCAAATTCCAGGGAAGAAGAGGTACAATACTCTTGAAGAGGAATTTTTACCCCCAGTGAGATTTTTTTCATACCATGACTTTCCAAACTCTCCTTGCTTTGATAAAGATAGTACAGGGTGATCAAAGGCTGAAGCTTCATCCACGCTAAGGTCCAATTGTTTAATGTACATTTGTATGTTTTCTCTGTAATATTGCTCTTTTTGCACTGTAGGGATTCAATTCTATTCTATAATGACCATGTAACTACATGCATCACTCTATGGGTAATGACATTCTCCAATTCCATTTTAACCCTTGCTCTCCAAGTACCTTACATTAAACCACACACACAACACAATCTTATATCTTTCCAGTTTCTCACAATCTTGGTATTTCACATGTGAAGGTACTTAGGTTGTGTGATATGGTTTCATCACTTTCCAGCATTTCAATTCAGCATCTTTTCTCATCAGCCATTTGATCAGATTGGTTCTTGCTGCTTTTCCATTCACATCATCATTTTAGCAATCTTGTTCTGGGATGTAATTGTCGTTCTTTTCTCTGAATTGCTGATTCTGCTGTCAATTTCAATGTTTTTACTTTTTCAGTTAATTTGTCATTGCCAAGCTTCCCTTTTTCAAGCTCTTATTCTCCCAATTCAGTTCTTCGCTGGATTTGTTCTTGTTTTCTAGTTGTTTTTTTTCTGGAGTTTAGCTTAATCCACATTATCTGATTAATTTCTTCTTCTTAACATCATTTTGTAAACTTGTGCAACTTTATTTTAAGTTTGTTGTCAGGGTGGTACGGTGGCACAGTGGTTAGCACTGCTGCCCCTCAGCATCGGGGACCCGGGTTCGATTCCATCCTCAGGTTACTGTGTGGAGTTTGTGCATTCTCCACGTGTCCGAATGGGCTTCCATCAGGTGCTCCGGTCTCCCCCCACAATCCAAAGGTGTGCGGGTTAGATGGATTGGCCACGCTAGGGGATCAGTGGGGTAAATATGTGGGGTTACCAGAGATAGGCCCTGGGTGGAATTGTGGTCAGTGCAGTCGCGATGGGCTCAATGATCTCCTTCTGCACTATTGGGATTCTATGATTTCATCTTAGTTTTAATGTCCTGTTGCTTAGGTGATCCCTCCTTATATTCTGGAGTTCCGAGTTTCTTTTCAAGTCTTTATTTTCAGTGTTTCTTCCAAAGAGAATCCGCCGTAGGGGCGGCACAGTGGTACAAAGGACAGCACGGTGGCACAAGGGTGGCGTGACGGAACAGTGGTTAGCACGCTGCCTGACAGCACCGGGGATGTGTGTTCAATTCCGGCCTTGGGTCACTGTTAATATTGAGGTTGTTCCTTCCTGGGGGTTGCTACTTTAAATGCTTTACCTCTTTAAGGGTATAACTGTGTTATGGGTATAACTGTGTCAAGGGTATAACTGTGTTATGGGTATAACTGTGTTACGGGTATAACTGTGTTACGGGTATAACTGTGTTACGGGTATAACTGTGTTATGGGTATAACTGTGTTACGGGTATAACTGTGTTACGGGTATAACTGTGTTATGGGTATAACTGTGTTACGGGTATAACTGTGTTACGGGTATAACTGTGTTACGGGTATAACTGTGTTATGGGTATAACTGTGTTACGGGTATAACTGTGTTATGGGTATAACTGTGTTACGGGTATAACTGTGTTAAGGGTGTAGCTGTGTCAAGGGTATAACTGTGTTACGGGTATAACTGTGTTAAGATCTCCACTTCTTTTTCACTGCTCTCAGCAGCGGTTAGCTTCCTCCCTCTGTTTTCCCCACACTTCTAGCGTTTTGGCATGAAACTGGCTGCTTTTTACTTTGACTTTTAAAACTTCCACTTTTACTAAAGGAAAGTTCTTTCAGTGATGTCTGGTGAATGTTTCATTTTTTCTGGCCATTTGGAGAGTATGTTTTTCAGTTCATGTTATTTTTGTTTGATGCGTTGGCTTTTGTCTATTTCTCTCATACCCGAGGTCCAATGGGGTCATTGTTCTAAACCTTGTTAACTTGTCTTTTATTTAAAAAGGTTGAGAATTTCTCTCCTTTTCATTGAAGATCATTAATGCAGTATTCGCTGCCGCAGAACCTGCTGTGATCCTGCACATGGGAGCTTGTTTGGTTCAGCTTGGAGATTTTTCCCTTGTTTCGGGAGACCTCACTGCATGTTCACCTGGGGCATCGAGCAATACTTTCTGTGTGTTTCTTTTTAAAAACTTTGCAGCAATTTCATTTTTTTACTTCAGTCCTTTTTTTCAAAAACAAAACTTACATCCACATCTCTTGCTTCACAGGGTTATTTCCTCTTTTTTATCTCTACATGTTTCTTTCTAAAGCTCTGACTCTGCCAGCGAGCTCAGGTCCCTCAGCCTTTCTAATGCACTCAGCCTCCTGGACCACCTCCTCGTTGACAATGTGAGTGGAGGTATTTTTCTGCATTTCCCACACCCTTTTTTGTGGATTCTGACCCAGAGATCTTGCCGTGTTTTCTTTTTTCATAGAATCATAGAATCCTACAGTGTAGAAAGAGACCATTCAGCCCATCGAGTCTACACTGACCACAATCCCACCAAGGCTCGATCTCCATTTACTCTAGCTAGTCCCCCTGATACTAGGGGGCAATTTAGCATCACCAATTAACCTAACCTGCACATCTTTGGACTGTGGGAGGAAACCAAAGCACCCAGAGGAATCCCATGCAGACACAGGAGAATGTGTAAACACCACACAGACAGTGGCCCAAGCCAGGAATCGAACCCGGGTCCCTGGTACTGTGAGGAAGCAGTGCTAACCACTGTGCCGTTTCAAGGTTCATCATTAGATTTTTAATTGAATTCAAATTTCACCATTGACTGTGGTGAGATTTGAACCTGGGTACCCAGGGTCCAGTGATAGTTCCATTGTGCCATTGCCTCCCCTATTGATCCAATTGTTATTCTTTATCTCAGGACACAGAAACAACAGAATCCACTGCTCACTGATCATATAAGTATCCATCTTCTCTCATTCTATATTACTCGATGTATGGCAAAATCACAATATCTCAAATAGTGTGGCACAGTGGTTAGCATTGCTGCCTCACAGCGCCAGAGACCCAGGTTCACTTCTAGCCTCGGGTTACTGTCTGTGTGGAGTTTACACATTCTCTTTGTGTCTGCCTGAGTTTCCTCCGGGTGCTTCGGTTTCCTCCCACAGCCAAATATGTGCAGGTTAGCTTGATTGGGTAAAATAAATTGCCCCTTAATATCAGGAGGAGTAGAAGGGTAAATATGTGGGGTTATTGGGATAGGACAGGACCTAGGCTCAATGGGCCAAATTGCCTTCTTCTGCATGGTAGATTTTATGATAATTCTATGGCTCTATTTGTTCAAAGAGAGGCATTCTGGTCAGTATTTTTCTTGGATTTCCATTAGACCGGGATACGTACGGATGTCGGACTAGAGGCTGCGTCAGGATAATTTATCCTCATTGCCAAATGTAATGATGCACTTCCACAGACTTCATTAATGAATAAAAAGGTAGTTATTAATGAGAATTGTTCAACAGCCTCATAGCAAGAATCTTCTCTCCTTCTGTATTACTCAAGGTGCATCCCTAAGCACCCTGCTCGACCAGGTGGGGAAGAGAAGGGATGTCCTGGATCCAGCTGTTGGAAGGAAGCGGCCAAGCATGGAGATCTTGTGTCTTCCTGTGTCTGGGTGAATTTCCTCCGGGTGCTCCAGTTTCCTCCCACCGTCTAAAGATGTACGGGCAAGGAAGGTTGGCCATGCTAAATTGAGCCTTAGTGTCAGGGGGATTAGTAGGGTAAATGCGTGGGGTTCCAGGGATGGGGCCTGGGTTGGATTGTTGTCAGTGCAGGCCTGACGGGCTGAATGGTTTCCTTCTGCACTATAGGGATTCTATGATCAACCCTGCAGGGGAGCAGGTTGCCAGCAGAGCCTTCAGCACAGATGAACCCTCCGATACAGGAAGAAAATCCCTGGGGGGATTCTATGATATTATGACCTTATCTGTGCCACCAGGATAAGTGAACTGTTAGCTGCTAACTCCAACTACAATGAATGGCACAGGGGAAGACATCCTTCACAAGCCCACTGCAATCCATCCACTCTATCAGTAGAGAAGCCAGCGTTCCTCCATCTTCCTTCCACATAGAGGGCTCACTCTGTCTGCAAGGGGATGGTGGGGGGAGAAAAGAGGGGAAGGGTTACAGGCATCGAGGGCATCAGCAAGCTCCACAAATGACATGCCTCTCTGAGCCTTATCCTTGAATGTAGATGGGCTCAGTGGTCTGGAAGGTGGAGGCCCAGAACTGTTCTGGACGTTCTGTAATACATCAATCACATGAGACCTAATCCAGTGGATTATCTGACAGAGTGGAAGCAAGAGAAAGAATCATGAAATTGCTATGTGCAAATGGAAATGTAACACAATTCCTCTCTGTGACTAGATCCCCTGACAGAATTCAAGGAGCAGGCAGCCCAGCTGGCACGGGTGAAGTGGGACATGGTCATAGGAAATGGGAGACTAGATTTGAGCCTCTAGTCAATACAGATCCACACATATCACAGAAACATCAGGGTTAAGGATGCCTCCATGTTGTAGGCAGCTCACGCTATCACTCGTTCTCCTCTCTCTCACTTGCCAACAGAAAGAAGGGAAAGGCTGAGCCCTATTCCAGAGTGCTTGTGGGCCTGCTGGGAAGGAGGTGTTTGCGAAGGTCTGATGTCAGGCCTCTGGAATTGGCATGCCAGCTGATGGTGCAGAGTCAACAAGAGGCAGAGGCATTGGCAGCCCTCAGCAGGGTGGAGGGGGTCATCCACCTGTTGGCTGATGAAGTGATGCCAACATTTACATGCACCCAGGTCACCATGGGGAGGGCGGCGATCACCATAGAGATCCTTGTGCAGTACACGCTGCTGCTAATGCGCACGAACCTTCAATCAACCTTGGCAGCCATGTTGGAGCCACTGTATCGGTTACAGGAGAAGAATGGGGCACCTTGATTCCATTTCAGTTTTCTCTGGGCAACTTAAGGAGGCATCGGCAATTGGATATCCCTGGGATATCCGCTCAGGGCTCTCAGATGTTATCTGGTCTTTCTGAATCCCCTTTGGCTGTAACTCTTTCACCCTTGAGCACTGTCACCGCAGGGGGAGTAGCTGGCCTGCCGCAGGGCAGCCAAAGTTAGCAGGGGCCTCCCAAGCCTCAGATTTCCGGCTGACGAAGGCCATCCAAGGCAACAGCGCAAACTGGCCAGCAAGCTGCCTCCACCCCAGCTGTGAATATTGAAGGAACATTTCAAAGAAGTGACAGGGACACAAAAAGTAAGAAATCCTGATGTCACCACTGGTAATACAGGCGCACGATTGGATGTCACCAATATCAAACTTTTATAAATATATTCACTTTAATAATGTCTCAGGTGTTATTATAACCATAATCCTCAAGGTCCCACTCCCACTCCATCCACCTGCCCACCCTTCATCTTCCTGGTGACACCCCATTCCCCAGAATCATACATACGGAGGGAAGCGAGGATATTTGTCGGGGTCCTTGTGAGTCGCGTGCAATCACCCTCCCGTACACCCTGAACCTTTGGCCTTCAAATCATCTCCCTCTGGTTCCAGCTTTCCTCAGCACCCCCAGCCTCCCCTGGCTCTGAACCCACACAGTCGTTCTTTATTTCCCTCCTAACCTTCTTTTGCCCGCTGCCTCAACAGAACCTGAACCAAGTAGGTTGTGGGTCACTATCTGTGTGGAATCTGCACGTTCTGCCCAGGTCTGCGTGGCTTTCTTCCGGGCGCTCCAGCTTCCTTCCACAGTCCGAAGGAGCATTGGCCATTTGAAATTCTCCCTCAGTATACCAGACGCCAAAGCATGGCAATTAGGGGGATTTTCGAAGTAACTTCATTGCGGTGTTAATGTAAGCCTACTTGTGACTAATAAATAAACTTCACTTTCATGCCCCTAATCTAGGTTCGATCCTAAATAACATTTTAACCAACATAATCCACACATTGCCAAGGTGCACACTATTTAACGCAACACAATTAAATGAACCTGTGACTCAAACATTCACGGTCAGATTAGAACTTCTTGTGACTAATATACAATCTCAGACCATCATTCCAATCATCTTCAACTCCGGAATTATCTGGGTTAAGTGCCACTTGCTGTCCTGCTTTGGGATGTTCATCATTTAATGATATTTAGAGCCACATCAGAAACACCTGTTAACTGATGTATTCCTGGGGATTAATTTATTGCTCCTCCAATCCAGCCATCTGCTGTGATATCCAGATCTGCTAAAAGTGTTGTGATCCTTATTCCTTCTATCTGTAACCCATCTATTGCACTGACACCTGCGTTCCACAACTGAACAATATTAAAAGGCCGTAATCATTCAGTGCTATACCTTTTGCAACACCATGAAATGTTACATTTGTGCCATCAAGGCTGCAGAAAATGATTGCTTCCCCAGGAATGTTATTTCAAAGCAGCAGATTTTCGATCCAGAAGGATGCCTTTTTTCTGATTATTAAACACCAGTTAACTCCAGGAGTTTATCCATACTTGGCACCTTAGCACAATTCAGCATTTTTAAGGACTCTCCAAATTGAATCTTTAATCTTTCAAACAGTTTGTTCAAGTCCATGATATATTCCTCAATGGAATGGTTGTCCGTCTTTCGACAGACAAAGCTTTGTAGGCATCTAATATATCATCTTTTTTGTAAATCTCATCCTCGGATCTTAATAGAAGATCCAAACTTCCATCAGTACCAACTGAGGGGCATCCAACTCAAATTACTTTGCTTCTGATTTTACTCTTATTAGGAAATGACAACGCCAAGGTTATCCCTTGTTCTCTCTTCGGTAAGGGTGTAACCAGTGTCCACATATCCACTTCATTTTTCTACTAGTTGTAAGGTTTGGATTTGTAGAGCATCTGTGGATAATCATAGCCAAATAAGTTACATTTGTTTTTAGCCATTTTGTTCCACAAAATTTACTCAGATTAGAATCTTCTCTCTGCGAAGGAAATGTTCTTAATATCTAATTGTCAAACTTAGGCAAACGTTCTCTACTTCCATGTTAAACCTCTGAGAACTAAATGGTGAAATAGGAAACAAGAAGCCAATCTTTTATTGAAAAGTAAACTTATTTACAGAATTAAACACTACAAATGCCTGATTCCTCCCGAAACAACCCCAGTGTCCCAGAGATCTCCCTTTATCCTATTTTGCAAACACAATAAAAAAAATCAACTAATTATCAACTCCTTTGAAAGGAAGATTGTAGTTGTCCTGCAACATAAAACAAAAACATAAAGGGCAAACTATCAAATGCTAAAGAGTTGTAAAGGATAGGTAGAGACGATGATGCTCTCCAGCCCCTGAGGCACCCACTGGCTATGGAAGGCCTGAAACCATACCAGTGAACAGAACATGCTCCCTTTTCAGGGCATCCAGGCATTAAGAGAACTACGGAAGTGAAGCAGGCAGTTGGGATGAATAACCATCCCCTCACCTGCCTACTGCCTGTAAAGATACATCAGCCAGGAGGTTTCTCTTTACATATTTTTGAATAAATTAAATCATTACATTAACAAATTGACAGCCCCTTAAGAACATAAGAAATAGGAGCAGGAGTCGGCCATCTCGCCCCTCGAGCCTGCCCCGCCATTCAATAAGATCATGGCTGATCTTAAGTGGATCAGTTCCACATTCCCACTTTCTCCCCTGAATTCCCTTGTCTATCAGAAACCTATCTACCCGTGTCTTAAATATATTCAGCGAGGCAGCCTCCACCACTTCAACGGGCAGAGAATTCCAGAGATTCACCACCCTTTGAGTGAAGAAGTTCCTCCTCAACTTTGTTGTGACTCGAGGCTGGAATTGAACCCAGGTCCCTGGCATTGTGAGACAGCAGTGTTCACCACTGTGCCACCGTGCTGCCCCAAAAGTGGACATTTTCACACTTTCTCAGTACAGGCTCAAGAAGGCCTTTTTCCAGTTTCCTGAAATAACTTTCCAAGAGCAATTTACTCTAATTTGTTTGTTCATTTGTAGGAACAAATTCTGGTGAGCAGGCCTCCAGTGTGTTACAACTGATCCCCAGGCCATGTTTCCCAATGTGCTAACCTCCAGGTGGGATATTCCCACATTGCTACGTTCCCCAGGGTCACGGAGGGGGAGGGGGAATGAAATGGTCCTTTTCTTTATTCAACCCCTTCAGTTGGTTGCAATAAGATTAATTTGAAAAGGATTCTTTCCCTTGTGGATATCTTTTCCTAGTCCAATATATTTATGTTTCAACAGGGACTATTTAATCAGGCTTTCTTGAATTAAACAGTCAGTGTTTTAGTCCCGAAATGTGAGAAAGATGATAAAACACACAGATAGTCATTCACACAGATTAGAAATGAGAATCGAGTCCAAAAGTAAGTAAATAAAAAATAACGAGTTTTTGACTTGTCCGTGAGGTGTCGATGATGGAACTTTGTGGCCTTTGTGATTTCAGTTGTGTTGAGTTCAGCGGGTAAATATTCAGTTTGGAGATTCCAGTGCCCTGTTGTTTTCCTTTTCATTTGTGACTTTGTTTTCTTAGTTGGAGTCATACGTAGCCCAAAGGAAGATGATTGAGGTTGTCAGAGGTCAGTCATATCAGTCCCAGGGCATAGCTGCAGGAGTTCCTCAGGATTGTTGGTGTGACCCAACCATCTTCAGCTGTTTCATCGATGACCTTCTCCCCATCGGAAGGTCAGAAGTGAAGACATTTGCAGGTTATTACATAACGTTCAGTACCGTTCGGAGCTCCTCAAATACAGAAACAGTCCGTGTTCACATGCAGCAGGACCTGGACAATATTCAGGCTTGGGTTGATAAGTGGAAAGTAACATTTGTGCCAGGTAACTGCCATCCAAAATGGTCACCATCTCCTCTTGACATCCATGGCATTGTCTTCATTAAATCTCCCACTATCAGCATTCTGGCAGTTATCACTGACCAGAAACTGATCAGGCATATACAGATATATATACACAAATGGATCAGAAGCTAGGAATTCAGTGGCAAGCAACTCATCTCGAGACTCTCATTTACCTGTCCACAATCTACAAGGCACAAGTCAGGCATATGATGGTATTTTGGTTAGCACTGCTGTCTCATAGCGCCGGGAACCCGGTCCGATTCCCAGCCTGGGTCACTGTCTGTGCAGAGTCTGCACATTCTCCCCATGTCTGCATGGGTTTCCTCCAGGTGCTCTGGTTTCCTCCCACAGCCCAAAAGATGTACTGGTTAGGTGTTTTGGCCATGCTAAATTCTCCCTCAGTGTACCCAGGAGTGTGGAACTGGGGGATTTTCACAGTAACTTCATTGCAATATTAATCTAAGCCTACTTGTGAAATTGATAAATAAACTTAAACTTACTCTCTGTTTGACTGGATGAGAGCAGTTCCAAAAACACTCAAAAAGCTCGATGACTTTCTGGACAAAGCAGTCCACTTGATCGTTATCTCCTCCACTTCCTCGTACATTCAAACTCTTCACCACAGACACACTGTGGTAGCATCCACAAGATGCACTGCAGCAATTCACTGACATCTTCCAAACAAACCCCCTCTAACACCGAGAAGGACAAGGACAGCAGATGAGTGGGAACGCTACCATTTTTCCATCAAAGGCACACACCATCCTGACTTACATCACCATTCCTTCTCTGTAACATGGCCAAAATCCTGCAATTCTCTCCCAACCAGCACTGTGAGTCTATCTGCATCAAAGGGACTGCAGAGGTTCCCAGCGGTAGCTCACCACCACAACCTTCTCAATGACATTTGGGGATAACAAAGACAGGTCCAGTCAGAAATGGCCACATCCTGTGAAAGAATAAATAAGCTTTTCAGGATTCTCCCAAATGATTGACCAGAAATGGAGAAATAATCAAAGACAATAAAAGTAATGAAAGCAATGCAACCTTCCACACGCAGCTTTCAATGTGATTGCTATGGAATGAGCAGATTCCCAAATTCTTATGGCTCACATTTAGTTCATTCTATGTTTTTATAGTTACCTTTTGCCATTAGCCTCCAGCTGAAGTGAATCACAGAGGTTTGAGCTTTTCTATTGAATATACAATGTGTCTAATGCCTGTTTGAAGTGCACACTATGGACATCTATACTGAGCTCTTCACAAAACCATAAGATTAAACTAATTCTATAAAGGGTCCAATTTATGAAAATATAAACTATGCCCAAATTTGGTTTTTAACTGAAGATGTCTGATGAGAATTGCACAGTTGCTGGATGAGATGCACGTACTGCTCTCTCTGTTCAATAGTAAAACACTCATTTTGCACTTGCATCAGCTAATTTTGAGGCTGGAGCTTTCGGTAAGTGCTTTGTTGCATTTTGAGTTGGAATGACAGGAATACGTCTGGTAATGTGGCCCCTTTAAGGGGTCGGTCCTTGAGGGCCATGTGATTGGGCCAGACCATATGGAAAGGAAGCACAGGGCCAATCAGGAGCAAGGGCATGCATTCTGGGTCAAGGAAGAGTTGGAACCAGGGAGGAGAAGGAAGTAGAAGTGTATCAAAGTTCTGTCAGACCCCTGATTGACAACAATATCTATATGTGTAGAATGAATCAGTTATTGCTTGAAGCCACAACAAGTCCCATTCAGATCTACCACAGTACAGTGGGAATCACTTTCCACATCCAATTATTTTGTTTTTCTCTGTTTTTACCAACAGTGATCAAACGGCATACATCATTACATATGAACATACATACATGCAAACATATGAACATTCAATCATTCGAACATACAAATTAGGAACATTCACATGCCACTCAGCCCCTTGATTCTGCTCCACCATTCAATAAGATCATTGTTGATCTGGTTGTAATTTCAAACCCATATTCCTGCCTACTGATAGTTTCTTAATTAATAAGGGGGTGAAAGGCTATCTAGCTCTGCTTTAAAAAATATTCAAAGACTCTTTTTCCGCGGCCTTTTAAGTCGAAAGTTCCAGAGATTCACAACTCTCTGAACGAAAGCAGACCTTCACAAATCTTTCTTAAACCAGTATCCTCAAGCTCTCGATTCTCTGACGATCCTCACATCCACTCTGTCAATACCCCTCAGGATCTTAAGGGTTTCGATCGAGTCTTCTAAACTCTAGTTGATACAAACCTATCCTCTCCAATCTCCAATCTTTCCCTGTAAGACTACCCATCCATTCCAAGAACGAGTCAAGTAAACCTTCTCTGAACTGCTTCTAATTCATTTACACCTTTCCTTAAATAAGAAAGCCAATATTTACACAATACTCCAGATCTGCTCTCAATGTTCTGTACACCTGAAGCATAGCCTCCCTACTTTTGTAATCAATTCCCCTCACAATAAACAATAACATTCTATTAGATTTCCTAATCACTTGCTGTACCTGTATACTAACGATTCAGATCTCTCTGATCTCAGAGCTCAGCAATCTCTCACCATTTTGAAATAAGCTTGTCCTACGAAAGCACATTTCACATTTGCCGACATTATACTCGTTTTGTATATTCTGCACTCCTCACTCAGCCATTTCACTTCTGTGTCCTTTTGTAGTCTCCTTACATCATTTTCACAATTTACTTTCCGACCTATCTTTGCTCATCAGCAAATGTAGTAACCACACCTTCCAGTCCCTTCACCCTTCATGCAAGTCATTGATATAGATTTTACAACACTGAAGCCCCAGCATTATTCCTTGTGGCACACCACTCATCACGTTCTGCCAACTAGAAAAATGCCAACTCTCTTGTTTCTCATTAATAAGTCAGTCCTCACTCCACACCAATATGTTACGCACACACCATGAGCTTTTATTTTCTGCAATCATCTTTGATGTGGAATTTTACCAATTGCCTTCTGGAAATCTGAGTTCAGTACATCCATCAGTTCCCCTTTATCCACAGCACATGTGAGTCCTTCTAAGAACTTCAATAAATTGCTGAAACATGATTTGTCCTCAATGAAACCTTGTTGACTCTGATTGTCTTCAGTTTTTCCAAGTACCCTGCCATAACAACACTAATGCTGGCTTCTATCGCTTTACCTCTGATCGATCTTAGGCTAACTGGCCTATAGTTTCCTACTTTCTGTCTCCCTACTTTTTTTTAATAAAGAACTTACATTTGCTATCTTCCAAACAACCTTCCCCAATCTAGGGAATTTTGGAAATTTAAAACGAGTGTAAGCATTCATCAATTCTTTCAATACCTTAGGGTGAAATCCATGTAGACCGGGGGCCTTTTCAGCCCACAGACCTAACAAACTTCTCAATATCACTTCCCTGATGAATATAGTTTTCCTGAATTCTCCCTCCCTTCTATTTCCTGATTTACGGATATGTCTGGAATTTTACTTGTGTGCTCTACAGTGAAGATAGATGCAAAAAGCCTGTTTAATTCATCGCCAATGCCCTACTTCCTGTTAAATTCCACAGACACACTTTCTAAAGGGCCAATGCTCATTTTATTAACTGTTGTTTAAGTGTCTATAGAACTATTACTGTCCACCTTTATAATTACTGGCTTTTTCTCATACCCGACATTCTCCTTCCTTATCAATCTTTTTTCATCCTTCAATGGTCTTTATATTCTTTCCAATCTTCTGAATGTGTCGACACCCCCCCAACGCCTCCCCCCCCGTGCCCCCCCCAACACACACACACACACACACACACACAGCCAACCCAACATGGCCATCATGCCTGGTCTCCATTTGTGGAGCCCAGTGGTGATCCTCAGTGGGTTTCTCTAACTCTGAAGGTCAGAGAATCCCAGGACCAGGGAGAATTCAGCCTCAGATAAACTAAGCACACTTAACTGCCGATTGAAATGCGATAATCTGGATCCTATCTTTGCTGGGTGTAATCAGATTACGTTCAGACTCAATGGCTAGGAGGATTTCACTGGGGTTTGGCATTAGCACTGAATGCACTAGAGCCCCCTCATCCGTGATTCTCCAGCCTGGCTCTGCTCCAACGCAATCCGCACCGGGTGCATTGCAAGTGGAAAATCGCAGCCATTGTCTTTAACTTTTTTCACGAACCACAGATGGTAGACCCTCCCTATGCATTTTTTCTCTTTCCTTAGAATTTGTTATTCAATCCTTGCAAGTTTATTCCTCCATAACCTGCCCTGGAAAACCCAAAACATTCTTAAACTTCAACTTACTGAGGCAACTTACCTGTGGTGTGGTCTGAATAGGCTGAAAAACATTGGGTGTCACAACTATGCAAACATCAGCAGATTCATATGTGCATTGATAATCCATAGTTACGTTATATCACACCTATAAAATCAATTCCAAAATCCAAATTGGCAAATTTGGCACGATTTAGAGGAGAGTCACCCTGTTTAATATTCTACATCTTAGGTGCCCAAATAATCAACGCTGCTGGGTGGAAAATTTCAGTAAGAATTCTCACAAAACCAGGTTAAAATCCAACAGGTTTATTTGGAGCGTTTGGACCTGTTGGATTTTAACCTGGTGTTGTGAGAACTACAGTGTTTCCCCCAGTCCAACGCCAGCATCTCCACATCATGGAAAATTTCACCCAGCGTATCTGGTGAACAGCCCCTACAGTACTTAATTCCATAACATTTTACAGCGTATTGTGAATGTTTAGTACGTGTTAACAGGGCTATTGAAATATTTGAAACCTGGCAATCAGGATACGATTGTATCTTACGTTCCCGTGCAATGCAAATATCTAATTTCAGGAAACCTCCAAACTGCTTCTAGCAAATCAATAGTGGCATATCAATATGTTTAGTTCTGAGGTAAAAGGATGCGACTATTCCTCCTGCGACTGCTTTCCATTTGTAAGTACTGTAACAAATAAAGATGAGTAATGCAATGCAAGTACTCGCTGTGTTCTGAGGCACACAGTTTTATTTAGGAGAGTTTGTTTCGAAGAGTAAGAGGCGACTTGACTGAAACATATGAGGTTCTGAAAGTTTTCAGAGTGAATTTAGGAGATGTGGACATCATTGGCTCGGCCAGCTGTTATATCCCATCCCGAGATGCCCTTGAACTGTCTCCTTGAGCCACAGGAGTTCCTGAGGTATAGGTACACAAACAGTCACAAGAGAGTTATTAATTGGATGGATGTGAAAATGATTGTTTCCTCTTGAGGGAGAATCTAGAAATATGGGCTACTGTTTAAAAATAAGGTCTTGCCCACTTAATACACAGATCAGCAATTTTTTCTATCAGAATGTGGTGAGACTTTGGAATTCTCTTCCTCAGAAGGGTGGTTGAGGCAGTTTTTGAACAAATCTAAGGCAGAAGTAGATAGATTCTTGATAATCAAAGGGATAGAAGGTTATGGGCTCGGCAGGAATGTTAATTTGAGGTTAAAATTTGATCAGTCGTGATTTTATTGAATGGCAGAACAGGCTTGATGGACTGATAGTAAAGTTGTATTTTAGGAAATGGTCACATGATGATGTGACCACCAATCTTAAAGCAAAATATTCTGGATTTCATACTTCAAGCTGTGTCATAAAGCATGTCAATCAGTGAAATCCTCCCCAGACGTCGTTCTTGGCTTATCGATAAGTAGAAATTGTACCATCAGATTATACTTTGTGATTAAGGCCTCTCAAGGACAGTTTTATTTCTGCTCCCTCATAGCACAGCTTCCCCTCTCTGCCACCTACAATCCGTGTGCTGGTTATGTTCCAGAACAACTGACAATGCAAAACTGTCCCCAAATCGGTGCAAGTTCTTTCTTTTGCTTGAGGCATAAAACTCCAAATTACTTTGGCGAATCACTACAGCGTTTCCACAAACTTTGTCTTCCTGGAAGTAAGTCAAATTCATCTCAGCTGCAGCATTTTGGGTGGCCCTTTCAGTGGGACTGGGTCCGTCATGCTTCCGAATGCTGTTGGTTCAGGAGTGTTAATGAGGATAATGCTTGCACACGTTGACCAAATTTGATATCTCAGCGTTGCGCTCAGATTCCCGATGTCATAATGATGCTCAATCATCATCTTCAGGCACACTCAAGGTGTTTGTCAGCATGCCCCACTCCACGTCTGAACATTACATTCAGGAACTGAATGTTTAATTTGACGTGTTAATAAAACAGAGCATCGTGTGCGTGAAGTCTGCGTAGGTCTCAGTAGCATCGCTCAAAACAGTACTAAGCAGTAATCCCCATTATCAAAGAGAAAACAAAGAACTAAAAATCACACAAACTTTCCCATTGGTTTTGATTGAAAAGTCTCTTAAAAAACTTTTCTGTCAACTGACAGAATTGTGTTCAAAATAAAGGCTTATTTTTGCCTCAGTGTTAATTGCTTTAAGTCAGCATGAATACTTGGCCTAATTGTATGGTTGGCAGATGGAATGATAAATACTACCTGTCAGAAACAATAACGGAAAAGGACATTCAAGGAGATGAGATGCTGGGGGATATATGATAAATTGAGAGAGGTAAACATTTCTCTTTTGTGATAATTAGCCGAGCAACATCATCATCAAACCGTTAACCTTTGACAACGATAGGTTTTACGGATAAGTGATTTCTGGTTTAGTGATTGAAAGCTGTTGCTTCATTTTATAATACTTTGCTGTTTGAAACATTTATAGCATTGAAAATTGGGAAAAAAAAGGAACGTAATCCAATTTTCAAATGATAGAAAAACCCAGATTTTGAAAGCTCTGAAGTAAACTTACACTCAAAGGATTAATAATCATCAGTGCCCTGCAGAGAAATGACTGAGAGTATCATCACATTTCGACTTGATTTTTCCATTATCAAATGTGTCCAAGTCATTATTTTGCAACAGAAGTGATAACGATTATAATTAACATTAGCAGTTAGTGCAATTACTTGGCAATATACTATCTAACGACCTTTATTGGCAAATAGAATTGTACGAGCCATTCTTTATAAGGAAATGCGTTGCTTTCTAAAACACAATGTTTCTCACTGCGATATAAATGACAGTTTTCACAAAGTAACTCTATGCATTTCATTTTAAATGCCGACTGATGTCTTGCCTCATTGAATGATTTTAATGTTAAAAACATGATCAGGGCTATGCAATAAAATCATGCCGTTATACAGCATTGACACAACACACACCCACAGCTCACAGTTTGATGTGTTAATAAACCAATGGGCTAAACGCATGAATTGTTTCTTTCTGAAGGGAATGTCGAGCTCATCACAAATCTTACAGAGTCAGGAAGAAATCAGGATTCACCATGCTGTCACCTAAATCATTCTCTTCCAGCATTTCCAAACTGGGACTTCTTTCTGCAGTGAGATCGTCCAGTCATTTTACCGGACCAGTCATTCTCCTTTCATGAGAGTGAGGTACGGTGGAACCAGGTGATCAACAAGGGAACTAGTAGAGTTGATGAGGGGGAGCCAGTGGATGTGATTCATTTGGTCTTTCAGAAGACTTTCAACAAAGTTCCCCGTAAGAGATTAACGTGTAAAATGAAAACATATGGGATTGGGGGTAGTGTATTGAGATGGATAGAAAACTAGTTAGCAGAATATAGGAATCAAAATAAATGTGTCTTTTTGAAAATGGCAGGTAATAATAAGTAGGGTACTGCAGGGATCAATGCTGGCACCCCAGCTATTCTCTATATATATTAATGATTCAGATCAGGGAACTAGCCTTAATCTGGTTTCCAGTGGGGGGGTACCATAAACGTAGACACGGGCCAAGGACAGAGGAGGAAAAACACATCGTTAAGATGGCGGCGTGGGCGCGTTGGGCCGAAGGGCCTGTTTCCCAGGCTGTGTTGTTCTTTGTTCTAACTGTAAGATCTCCAAATTTGCAGATTACACAAAGCTGGGTGGGAGGGTGAGCTGTGGGAAACAATCCACGTCACCGCTCCTGCCACCGGACCTAGTCCTGGATGGGAGAATTCCATTCAATGGGTTAGACCGTGACCCTTCAGTTATTGAAAATTTGGTTCCTTAGAATTGGTGGCCCAGATAGTCTCATTAAAATGCCTATTTTTTGTGGTAAATCTGTTTTCAGTGGTTTTACTAAAGTTGCACCAGGTCTGAATATAGCAAGAAATATTTTTGGTCTAGGATTTTGTTTTAACATTGCATTCTAAAATATTGCCTATTTGTGCTGATTCATGGCAGACTTAATGTTTAGTAATATGCAAATTACTAAATCACTAAAGAAACTTGAGGGAGGAAAACACTTCTCAAAAGTAGCACACTTTTAAACAGAATTAGTGGCTAGCTAGACAATTTCATAAGAACATAAGAACATAAGAAATAGGAGCAGGAGTAGGCCATCTGGCCCTTCGAGCCTGCCCCGCCATTCAATAAGATCATGGCTGATCTGTTGTGGCTCAGTTCCACTTTCCCGCCCTCTCCCCATAATCCTTAATCCCCTCTCTTATCAAAAACCCATCAACCCACGTCTTAAAAATATTTAGCGAGGCAGCCTCCACCACTTCAACGGGCAGAGAATTCCAGAGATTCACCACCCTTTGAGTGAAGAAGTTCCTCCTCAACTCCGTTCTGAACTGCCCCCCCTTTATCTTGAGGCTGTGCCCCCTAGTCCTACTGTCTTTTTTGAGCGGGAAGAGTCTTTCCACCTCTATCCTATCCATCACATTCCATCCAAAGTGGAAACTGCAGGCAGTAACCTATGCACGTATATGACAGAAATTTGAAAAGGTTATGATGAAAATATGATTTAATCATTGTGAGCACTTCAAATCAAAGCCTGACACATTCTCTGTCGACAATATCTTGAGTTAACTTTCCCAATGTCACCAGAAATATAAATGATCTACTTCAGTTGTGCAGATATCGTGGAAAATATTGGATATACCAGCAGGTAAATCATTGAACTGTCTGTCACATTTAAGATTTTTCCGGTAGAAACCACATGATATCATATTGTCACCTTCTTATTGACACAGATGTTGGACATTCTCCTGCCACCAGCATCTGTCACAATATGTTAGACCACAGGCTGAAAGTAGCTAAATGCTAATGAGATTTATCCGGTAAAGATCTGAGGGAATTCTAGGAACAGGAAAATGTCATTAGGTTCACAGGCCTGTCAGGTTTTGATAGATGTGCCCATAACTGTTTGACATTGTATAGCAATCTGACTATCTTGAGAAACATATCCCATTGGCCTAGAAATTGGTTTTGGCCCATTTTTTAATGGGCAAGAAATTATTGGCCCACTCACAGCGTCAGAAATCAGAGACCCAAGGTTCACCTGAAATTGTGTCTCGGGTATCTTAATAATTGTGAAGTGGGAGCAGATAAAACAAGGAGAGGATATCATACATGTTTATCGGTTCACAGTGATATTGTAAAGTCAAGAGCAGCACTTTAGCTCGTTTTGTTTCCAGATAAAGATAAGTTTTATTTTAACCAATATTTTGTTGGCAGTCTCCAGTGCTCCACTCAGTGTGAACATATTTCCAGTACAGGTCCTGAAACAGATGTCAGCTAGAGATACCTAAACATTATCAGACCCAGTATCTGGCTGGACACGGTTCAGGAACAGACCTGAAAATAGGCATCGACCCAAGAGGCAATAACCTTGAAGAAGAGGGAGGTTAGGGGTGGGACATTAGTTTTTGAGGAGAGGAGTGTCAGAGTGCTTTAGTTGGGGATGGGGTGGAGCAGCAAGATTAAAGCTGTTGTAAAAGGTAGCAGGGCAGTGCTTGAGGAGAGCTAACTATTATAATTGCATCGAAGAGGGCAGTTGTATTGCCAGCTGTATTGTGGAATGGAGTTGAAGATGCCGGTACCTGTCTAATTTTGATTGTGTAACAAAAATATGATACATTCCATCGGATCACCAGCCATTTGATAAAGGTAAAAATTTAATCCCACGTGGTGCCTTCAATGTGTCGAAATCTCAACTTCCGAGTTTGACTTTAACACAAATACACATTAACACACGACACTTTACCGACAGGTTGTCTTTATTTTACTTGTTAGCAAGGAGGTAGTCTCTTGACACAATGGATCAGAGATATCACTCCAACAAAGAAAATCACCCTGGTTTACAGAATTCTGCAGCTCACAGTCAATTGAGCACAATTCAAAAGTGTTACAAGTGACACACTTTACGTATTGATCCAATAGAAAAAACACTGATCATTCCTGATCTATGAGATCACGATACCCTGTAGGTATTCCAATATATCATCCCTAAGCCTGTCCTCTAGTTTCTTAGTCACATTTCATGTCTCTATTTTGATAGCAGCCTCACAAAGTATCTTCACTAAACTGTCTCACATGGGCATCCTTTAATTGATAAAAGGGGGCCTACAAAAGCCATTAGTATTTTATGGTCTTGTCACAGTCTCTAACGGATGTGGTCAGCTCACCTTGCCTTCAGGATATTTCCCAATTATCGCCCTGATAAGTTTTGTTTATTGCCAACATAATGAAACACATTATGCATTGTTTATCAATTCAATGACTGAGCTTTTTATCACTACCTACAGTTTGAAGGGTATCATTATGTTACCATTAATTCTTGTTAGTTCCCACTAAGTTCCCTAGCATAACTTTTTCATTCGCTAAGACATGAATATCTTTTTGACTGTGTTTTGATTAGAAACTGTGAAGACAGCTTCATTAAAACTCACTCTTGTATCAGTCGTTTCTGATAAGGTGTCTGGTGAGGCGATTAAATCTCCTTTACGGCCTTGCGATTCCAACAGTTGGGTGCTTTCAAGGAACGTATCTCATGTATGTTTGGTATCAAAGGGGCACTCTAACTGTGCATAGCAGGGAAGTGGAAGTTAGGTTAGCTATTGGTAGCAGAGAGAAGTCTCCAGTTAATTTTGCCTTCTTGATCATCAGAACAATGGACAGTACGGCAGATGAGAATAAGTTCTAATTCAGCTTGATACGAGGGGAATTTTAACAGTCCTGGCCTAATATAAACCCAGCGGATGAACGTTTAAAGTCAAACAAATCCATTTGCCACTAGGTTATTGCCCGAAAGCAAGTTGCACATCATTGTTTTCGACAGCGTTTATCGGTTCAGCAAAAGTCAGATCTCTCGAGAACTGATATGAATTCCATACATGACTTTCTTAAGAGGTGATCAGTTACTTTGTAATGTTAGCACAGATTTTCTTTTGGGAAAACACCCCTTTGAACAAATAAAAGGCTTAAATCTGTCCATTGGAGAATTATCATGTTGGCATTTTAACAGGGTGATGACATTACCTGTCCCACTGTGACTTAATCCAAGAGACCAATTTTTAATGAGTAATAAATTTGAAATTTCAAACAGAAATAAACATTGATTAGCATCTTGCTCTTTAAAGCTCATTAATGGCTTATGAAGAAAATGACAACACCACACGGACACACCTTGATGTGTTTCATTATTAAAAATGCAAAACAATGGATGCAATCTAATCAGGGAAAGTTTAAAAAGTAACAAGCCGGAAGGTGAAAGATGAAGATGATGGAACAAAAGGGAATTTTGTTTTAAAGCAGATATGGTAAAAAAACTGAAAGGAGGCCAGGACAGTGCTGGCTGAATGAAGGTTTATCCACGTAACAGACAAAGAAAATTCCAGCACGTGAACAGGCCCTTCGGCCCGCCAAGCCTGCACTGACCACGCTGCCCGATTCAACTAAAACTCTCTACCCTTCTGGCAACCAGATCCCTCTATTCCCATCCTATTCATGGATTTGTCCAGACGCCCCAAAGCCAATGTCAGAAGCCCCACAACTATTTAATGTAGCGAGGTAGGTCTTCCATCCTTCATTCAGGAGGCAGTCCCTCCTCACAGAGTCTGTAGACCCAACACAGAGTTACCGGGAGCTTTATACAATTGACAAATGAGTCCACCAGGCAATTTCTCCCTCACGACAATCCGATCACGACGAGTCCTTCTTGGAAACAGCAGAACTAATCAGCCTGCACCAGTCTGATGCCAAAAACAATAGAATTTATTGACTACCTTTTTAAATCACTGAGTACCATAAACTTCTCTTCAATCTGTACTGTAAATGAATTGGAGATATAAAAGTACTGTTTTTAAATTTTTATTCTCTGTTTTGTTCTGGTGCTGAAGTTACGTGCAGTCACATTTTACAGTGTTATCTTTAAAAATATTTTGCTTCCACAAGTTTCCTAAGCTAACAGTGTGATGAAGAAAAGTAAATACCTGGGAATGATTTCAAGACAAGCTAAGCAAAAGGTCCAGATGTTATCAGTTTCTATCAATTGCCTGAAATTGGAGGTTGGGATGCTTACTGTGCTCCAATCTGAAATGCCCATTTTATTTTATCACATGGTGTGAACTTTATGGATGGTTTTTATTGAGTAGCAGCTCTGTCTGTTTTGCTGCCAACAGCAGCTGTCAGTGAGAACAGAGAACAAATGTTTCACTTTTATACAAACAATTTAAAAACTAATTTAAACTACTTTCCATTAAGTTTTTATTCATACATGTCCCAACATTCTCATTAAATCCTTTTGATCATATATTTTTGCGCTTTGTCATTCTGCGTCCCTCGTATGACCGTGACCGAGCAGGGAGTCGTCATTATTTATTGCACGTAAAAAAAATCTCATTACTACCACTTAGGAGGAAGTGGAGGTTCTCCCTCTTTGCATACGTTTACAATCTATTCAGTACTTAAAAGCTAGGTAAGCCTCCGAACTTGAGGCTGCTTTATTTGCAAAACGTATAATGAACTAATGACTCCAAATAAAACAAATATATTTTGTTGACCACACTGGTAGTTTCAAGCTCCACTTATAGAGTCCTAGAGGTTTACAGTATGCAAACAGGCCCATCGGCCTAACTTGTCCAGGACACCCTTATTTTTCTTTGAAACCCCTAAGTTAATCTCAATTGCCCGCATTTGACCCATATCCCTCTATACCCATCGTACCCGTGTAACTATCTAAATGATTTTTAAAAGATAAAATTGTACCCACCTCTACTACTACCTCTGGCAGCTCCTCCCAGACACTCACCGCCCTCTGTGAAAAAGTTGCCCCTCTGGACACTTTTGTATCTCCCCCCTCTCACCTTAAACCTATGCCCTCTATTTTTAGACTCCCCTATCTTTGGGAAAAGATATTGACTATCTACCTTGTCTATGCCCCTTATTATTTTATAGACCTCTATAAGGTCACCCCTCAGCCTCCTACGCTTCAGAGAAAAAAAATCCCGGTCTATTCAGCCTCTCCTTAGAACTCAATCCATCAAGTCCCTGGTAGCATCCTAGTAAATCTCTTCTGCACTCTTTCTAGTTTAATGATATCCTTTCTATAATAGGGTAACCAGAACTGTACACAGTATTCTAAGTGTGGCCTTCCCAATGTCTCGTACAACTTCAACAAGACGTCCCAACTCCGGTATTCAATGTTCTGACCGATGAAACCAAGCATGCCGAATGTCTTCTTCACCACTCTGTCCACCTGTGACTCCACTTTCAAGGAGCTGTGAACCTGTACCCCTAGATCTCTTTGTTCTGTAACTCTGCCCAACGTCCTACCGTTAACTGAGTAAGTCCTGCCCTGGTTCAATCGACCAAAATGCATCACCTCGCATTTATCTAAATTAAACTCCATCTGCCATTGGTCAGCCCACTGGCCCAACTGATCAAGATCCCGCTGCAATTGGAGATAACCTTCCTCACAGTCCACCATTCCACCAATCTGGATGTCATCTGAAAACTTACTAACCATACCCCCTATATCATTAATATAAATGACAAATAACAGTGGGCCCAGCACTGATCCCTGAGGCACACCGCTGGTCACAGGCCTCCAATTCGAAAAACAACTCGCTACAACCACCTCTGGCTTCTGTCAAGAAGCCAATTTTGTATCCATTTAGATACCTCACCCTGGATCCTGTGAGATTTAACTTTATGCAGCAACCTACCATGCGGTACCTTGTCAACGGCCTTGCTATAGTCCATGTAGACAACACCAACTGCACTTGGTTACCCTTTTAAAAAACTCAAATTTGTGAGACATGATTTTCCACTCACAAAGCCATGCTGACTGTCCCTAATCAGTCCTTGCATCTCTAAATGCCTGTAGATCCTTTCTCTCAAAATACCTTCCAATAATTTACCCACCACAGATGTGATTCTCACCGGCCTGTAGTTCTCAGGCTTTTCCCTGCAGCCCTTTTTAAACAAAGGCACAACATTTGCTACTCTCCAATCTTCAGGCACCTCATCTGTGACTATCGATGATTCTCAGTATCTCAGCTAGGGGACTCAATTTCCTCCCTGGCCTCCCACAACATCCTGGGATGTACTACATCAGGGTCCTGTAGATTTATCTATCTTGATGCACTTTAAGACAGAGAATGAATGCCCTTCTCTAACTTAGAAGTTGGGATACAGGCATGTAATCATCGAAAAATTACAACAAAGAAGGAGGCCATTCAGCCCACCTTGTCCATGATAGCCTGAGGACACCTAGGTGTCCGTTCGAGTCCCAACTTCCTGCACGTGGCCCAGAGCCCGATAACTTACAGCATTCAAGCTGCAGATCCAGGTACTTTTTAAAAGAGTTTAGGATGTCTGCTTCCATCACCAACTTATGGAGCAACTGCACTCTGGGTAAAAACATCCTGCCTTACGTCCCCTTTACACTTTCTGGCAATTATCATGAATCTATGCCCCGGTTCTAGAATTCCCACCAAGAGAAAAAATAATATCCTGTCCACTATATCTCCCGCATAATTTTGTACATCTCTATCAATTCATCCCTCAACCTTCTTTGTTCAAAGGAAAATAACCCCAATCTGTCTAATCTCTCCTCATAGCGACACTTTTCTAGCCCTGGCAACATTCTTGTGAATCTCCTCTGCACTCTCTCCAGAACAATTCTGTTCTCTGTCCTTCCTGTGATGCGGTGACCAGATCGGCACAAAATACTTCAGTTTTGGCCTCAACCAAAATTCCTTTTCACAAAATTTGGCTGCTTTTTTTTGTGTGAAAGTCACAGCCAATCCAGGTGATCTAGATTGGAATTGTTAGACAATTTAAAAAAATCACAGGATATTGCCTTACCCCTGGCGCTATGTATCGGATTTGCCCACCCGGTGGTTATTTGAGCAGTTTAATCAAGGGGGAACTACACTTCATTGCAATGTAATTCTTTAAGAAATGATGATAAAAGTTGAACACATCAGTAACCCCTCCACCCCCTCCCTGATCACTGCCCCCCTCCACCAACCCACTCTCGCAATGGCCATTGCTAGTACCCAGTTCTGTTTAGACTGCTTTGGATCCACAACCACAGATGCATGAATCTGCCTCCCAACAATAAGATTCCCATTGGGGCCCATCCCTTGGCACAGGTTGGCACTGCCAGATAAGCACTGCCAGGTTGACACTGTCATGTTGGCAAGGTGTCAACCCAACAGTGCCAACTTGGTCGTGTCAGGAGGCCTCGAAAGGGCAATGCCTGACAATGCCCCTATCCCTCAGGAGGGGTTGAGTTATCTTTACGCCCCGAGGAAACCCCACAACAGGTTCACCACCGTATGAACCTGTCATAAACCATGCCGCAGTGACATCAAATTTGATGACATGGCGAGGGGTTAAGATACAACGGGGGCTGTTTAGTAATAATAAATGCACGTATAGTAGGTATATGCCCATTATGAGCGTGAACCTGACGACGTCTCCGGCGCAGAGCTGGCGAGATCCGAAGTCACAATCTTACCGGCGACAACTGTGACTTCTGGGTCTTGAGCCTCACCAGCAACTCACTGACGGTAAACGCAGGCTCAAGGTTTTGCCGATTGTATTGTTTCAATAAAATCCAATAAAACTTTTCAAATACAATTCCCCCGCTAATATCAATTTATGAACACCATCAATATTCAAAGTAATGTTCCACCTGAATTACTGAGTAAATCAGTTATTGGGGCAGTTGGATAGAAAGCTATCTGCCTGACTGGCAGAGAAATATTGAGGGAATGCTTCTTGCAGCCTTCTACAATATTCCTGACGTTCTGAGAAGAAATGAGTACAGTTTACCCTTCGAAACCAGATCACATAATCCTTTTGTAGCAATGCGTATTACCTCTTTGATTCTGTCTCTGTGTCCTCATTATTCACATTGATTTAATTGTTAAAATGGTTTTGTTAACAAGGATGTGAGCCTATACATGGTCATGTTCTTAAACATGTTGTTAACACCTTTCCTGTTTACCACCAATTGTTTCTTTTTTTTTATCAAAGTGATACTAAACTTTTAATAGAAAAATAGAATTTTAAAAGTTCATTTTTCTAATTTGCTGAGGTAAAATATAAGAATGACTTCTGAATAGATAAAAGAGAAAACCTTTGAAAATGGGTTTAGTGCTTTTTCTTGTCATTCCTTTGTGTGAAGAGAAATTGAGAAGCAAAATCCCACCAGATCCCAGGTTGGGATCTGTTTATCACCCTTTAAAACCAGACCTGTCAGCTAGAGCTGCCCACGTACAGACTTTACAGCTTCTGGATAAAAATGGTTGTGTTAATATGCGCCCACTTTTTCAGTTCTAAATCATAATATTTTAAATACATATGAATTCTACCTATTTATTGAAATAAGTCCTTCTCAGCTCAGCCCCAGAAAAAGCCGTCAGCTCCACTGATGTTTCTGCGATTGTGAAACCGCTGGCTCTGTGATTGGGTCAGCAGAGCTTTGCGGCTGTGGCCATCTTGAACAAGATGGCAGCCCAAATGGCAGCCACTTAATTGGCAAAATACCCTCCAACGACCTGTGCCTGTTGAGGCAGGGCCACCCTGCTGTTTTAGCCATGGCTGTGGGGCCTCTGCTGTCTTCAAAGAAAAAGCCTGACTCCTCGTGACAATTGTTCACTTCCAAAGTGAAAAGTCTGTGGGCAATGGTTGACGTAGTGAATAGTGAGTGTTGATCCTTTGGAGTTAAATGTTACCTCCAAGCCATCAAGTACTAATTTTAATCTGTAATGTTACGTCCAGTGAAGGCATGTCCTATTCATACTTTGAAACATGGACAGCAAGTGTTGAATTTGCATAAAAACGAGTAAATCCCACTGGTTTTTTTCAGCAGGCGTTTCAAAATGCATTTTTCACCCTCAGTGCACTGAGTGCACGGTGTGAATTATGTGGAAAATCAGGGGGCTGGACATATTCTCAGAGGCTGAAATTAGTGTATTGAACAGGTCACCGTGCGTACGCTGATCTCTGGGAGATCGCTGAACAGGTCCTCCCAGCATTGAGATCACAGCCAATTTCAATAGTGAATATGCCATCCTTAAGAAAACAGCACAAACTATCACGGCACAATAACAACAGCAAACGTAGCTTCCTTTATACAGTGGAAAACAACTTTCATGCAAAATGAGAATAGGATCCATTGTAAATCATCTGTAACATTTTGGTGTTTCGACTCCCGGGGTTGCACCTCGCGGGGCTAAGCCTTCCGGGTTACAAAAAAGCTTACACAATAATAAACTATAAACTGTAATCTCCCAGGGCTTCACCTTCCGGGATTTCACCTCTCAGGGCAAAGCCATTTCGGGGCTGTGTCTACCAGGGCTGCAAACAAAAACACAATATAATTTGCAAATTACTAAATGATAAACTAATAATTAGCTGTGACCACAAAAACACTTTCTAATTTGCAGTTTCAGAATGATTGCATTAATAAATAATCCACTTTAAACAACAAAAACCTATTGCTGATTGTTTAAATATTGACCACATCGTCAGCAGTCGAGTAAAATATGCACCTTCCTTTGTTAAAAAAAAACACTGATTATTGGATACTAAGAGGAAGGGTACAATGGGCACGGTTCCCTCCCAATCCTGTCCATAGCAACATTGTTAGTTACAAACGATGGACCAGTTTCTGCCTAATTTTTATCAATTGCCAGCAGCTGAGTAGATCATTCCAGGTGTATCAGAATGCAGTAGAATGTGCAGAATCCCAACAGCTGATCCCAATGTTGTTATTTAGGTTCTTATTATCCTAAGAAGCTCAATTTAACAGACTAACAAATGCTTAAATACAATTTCCTGGCAAAGCTGTTCTGCTACAGCTTAGGCAGTGGGCTATAACTCATCTGAGGTTGTATGTCTAAATTTCAAATACTTCCACGTAAATGATCGAAGGAAGCCTCAAATTCCAAGCCTAATGAATTGGTTTGAATGGTGCTCCATTATATCTGCAGCTAACTGGAACAAAGGTAGGAATTTGTGTTTTATTTTTCAACATTTCCCAAAAAGTGTAACTTTCAGAAGGCTCTCACTAATGTTACAAAAGAATGAATCTTGGGTTGGTATGGTGGTACAGTAGCTAGTTCTGTCACCCAGTGCCAAAGACCTGGGTACAATTGTAGTTTTAGGTGACAGTTGAGTTTGTATGTTCTCCCCATGTCTGTGTGGGTTTCTCCAGGTGCTCTGGTTTCCTCCCACAGTCCCAAGATGTGCAGGTTAGGTTGAACGGCCGTGCTAAATTGACTCTTGATGTCAAGGGACTCGGTAGGGTGAATATGTGGGATTGTTATTGGTGTAGGCCTGACGGGCTGAATCGCCTCCTTCAGCACAGTAGAGATTCTATGCTTCACACAACAAATTTAACAACTGGAAATTAGCTCAAAGAACAAATAATAATCTGTGATATCTTGAATTATATTTACACTGAAATGTACACTTGTGTCTGCTCCAGGCTTGCTGATTTTTCTTCTGGAACTAAGTTATCTATGCATGAATGTGAAAACAGATACAACTAACTGAAATGTAGCAGCAACAGCAAAATCATTGTTCTCTTTGTTAGTTTTTTTCACTCATACAGTGGAATTCTTCCACCTTGCCCGCCACAGGAGTCAGAGCGGGCGAGGGGTGGACAATGGGTCGGTCCATTGACCTCGGGTGGGATTTTCTGGGCTCAAGTCAAGCGAGGTCATAAAATCCTGCCCTGAAAGTCTGTTACCTCTGTTGCTTATTTGTCGTCAACCAGCATTATACCATGGGAAAAGCCATTCCAATTTGAGCTTTATTGCATTAAAGGCTCTGAATAAATGCAGGTTGTTGTTGAAGGCTCTTGGTGGGTGTCTATTTAAAACTTTGTTGGCCTGAGGCTGATATCACTCTTGAACAAGTAGGGTGCAGATCTCAGCTAGGGTTTTAAAAAAAAATACAGTAAGAAAATTGCTGTCAAACTTCAGAAGTTTAATTTTTCTCTATGAAATTACTTTGCTTTTTTGCATTTGAGTTTTTCTGAATGGGGAGCAGGGGAAATCAAAGTTGTGTAATTTAAATCAGTTTCAGTGGACTTAGCACAAAAATGGCTTTTTCTGCTGAGTAAATTTGTATAAAGCAGTGTCGTATCATCAAATCAATGTGAATCAGTCATGGTGAATTACCTTTTTAAAACAAATCTATGTCCCTCTTACATCAAGAATATCTGAAATTGCAACTGGGTCAAGTATTAAGACCCAGGCCAGAAACTCCAGTGTTTTGAGAAATTAGCCTTGACCCCATGTTTTCCATTTGATTATGGCACGAGTGAACATAAACTGTTTCACTCCAGGTAATATTCAAGTGAATCACTAGGAAGCTTTTATCAAACAGTTTATTGAAGAACACAGTTTGAATATAACAAAAATTTGGCTCAGATCAAGTGTAGTTTTGTCTGAAGTTACACCGGGGCTTCATCGGAAGAAGTTTTTTAAACCGACATCTTGGCCTTTTGGCTAAAAGGCAAATGAGATTCCACCTTGGAGGTGCAACGCCTGCTCTAATCAGCTTGGATCATGTAGATCAAAATCCAGACAGAGTGGTGACCCTGTCTGATCAACTGAGATCTGGAATGTCTCACTTGCTGAAACTTTGAATTGGACGTTTGAGTTGGATATAACCAAATAATTAGCATAATGTTTACCAATTACCAGACTTGAACATGACACAGTATAACTCCTAACAGCTAGCTATCTCTGCTGTTCAAGTTAAAGATCTTCAGCTTTGTACATCTATGGACAGGAATCCAGGCCAACTGTTTGCAGAGAAATATGTTTCCTCAAAAACAGCTGAAATTCAGGGAGGTAAACAGAACCGTGAGTAGCTTCCCAAAAACAGCCCCATGCAGAACAGAAACCCCATCTCCAGTGAAGGAGGGAGGGGGGGGGGGGGTAGCATTGCCGCTTCTCTCCACTTCAAGCTACTAAAAATCTTAACTTGGATTGTTTTGTGGAAAAAAAAAAGCTGTCCCTAGCCATGTGACAAGACAGTTTAATCAAGTTCCACTCAGCAATCCCAGGGACACATTAAAATCACAGAGCACTGCATTGGTCCAGATTAAAAACAACATGATATCTATTATACTGCCTCAACAATAATAAAGGACACTGACCACAAACAACACGGTGCCAATAAATTGCCAAAGATTGCAGAAGCACCTTGCAGAGAAACATGATAAAATACCTTAAAGGCACAGTCCCATCACATAGATGAGAGAATATACACCTCAATAACTGCTGTTCTATCGATCTTGCTACGTAAGCATCTCATCTGAAAGCAGATCCCACAAGTCAATAGTATGACAGTATCCATCAGCCTGCAGCATGTGCTTACATTTTGCAGTGGACCTTGGACTCCATCTGGGGAGAAAGTAGCAGCTGAGTCCAGCTGGACACTTGCTGCTTTATTCCACTGCGTCTAAATAATAAAAGATAAAGAGTTGCGTTTGTCACAAACAGAACAAAACTTGGGTTCAAAATGACAGCATAATCTAGGTTTAACAGTTTAAAAATGACACTGTCAGAGAATTAGCTTGGGTGCTTTTAGAGAAACATACAGGCCAGCATTCTCTCCAAAAAATACTTAGAGCCAAATTCATGTTTAAAAACTGAAGTAAATCTGTTGGTTTTTTAGTGGGATTTTCAAAATAAATCTCACCCACTCTGCACAGAGTGCCCAAACATGAATCATTTTTTAAAAAAAAGTCTATGGGAATTATTCTCGTCTGAGTCTGGCAGCATTGATGCTTATGCTGAGTGTGTCACTGCATAATGTGTCAACACTAAGATCAGCACAAGGAGTCCCACCCTGCTTATCTCCCAATCGCTGGCCAGCACCATGACCCCTTCTCACTGGATGTACAACCCCCCTGCCCCAAAATCCCCAATTTGCTGGCTTTCAGGCCAGTTCTGACGACCCCCCCCCCCCCCCCCCCCAAATCCCTGTTGGCCCACCTCAATCACTCTTTCCCCAGTGCCCCCCTGGGCACTCCCAATCTCCCTTGCCCCACTGGCATGCTCCACCCTTGCAGTGTTGAACACCTGGCAGGCTGGGCCACCCACACCCACAATCGCCCTGAATGCTGTCCATTCTCGCCCTGCCTATGATCCCAAATGCAGGAAGACAAGGAGCCCCACTGCCCCAGAGACCCCTCTCTGGCAGTGCCCCCTTGGGTAGCCTGATGCCTGGTGGGCAGTGCTGAAATGCCCCTGAGTATTTCCATTTGCTCCTTGGGCAGTGCCACAAGTGCAGGCTGGCACTGCTAGACTGGCAATGCCCAGGTAGCACCCATGTCCTTACCACTAACCTCGTGAGGGGCCTCCCTTCACTCCAGCAGGGTCAGGCCACTAGCACCCCATTAGTGGGAGCTGTTGTAATCCTTTGCTGGAACAAAGCACTCCTGGGGTGGGGGGAGCTAGTGGCCTTTGACTTCAGTTCAGGGCCTACTAATGAGCTTAAAATGTGAATTTTGATATTTTAATCAGATCCATGGCAATTTCAGTTGTGGAGTTGATAAGTTCAAGGCAAGTGGGTGGGGGGGCGGAGAGTTCAATACAGATACATGGGGGATGTTTTTTACACAGGGTGATGGGGACTGTGGTTGAGGCAGACACGTGAGGATCATTTGACTTATCTAGATAGCCACGTGAACAGACTGGGAATGGAGGAATACAAACAGATAGTCTAGTTAGGAACACATGGTCAGTGCAGGTTTGGAGGGCTGAAGGGCCTGTTCCTGTGCTGCTTTGTTCTTTGACAGCAGAAATCCAGCAACTGGAGATGTGAGGAGGCTGTGGTGCCCAATGTGGAGCTTACTCAATTCTGCTGTTGTCTCCCAGCCCACTGTGCTGCTGGAACAACAGGCCAGGAGAATTGCCCCAGACATGGATGACCTGATAACTCAATACTTTAAGAAACTTCGGAGATCCCAATATGTTTATGCTTTAGATTTTACCATTTTGCACCCTTGATTCAGACTTTGTGCTGTGATTAAGCACGATGTTATAAAATTTTCCTTTTGGTAGATGTAAATACAATACTGTTTTTGATTGGAGAGAAATTGAAAGTCTGTCAATGTACTAAGCCAAGCCTTCAAACAGGTTGTTCATCCAATTCATAATCTAATTCATGTATTTTATATCCAACTGCATCTGAGTGCCATTGATATAGCAATGATGCCTTGGCTGCAGGTTTATCCTATTAGTTATGTTTTGAGTAAAGCTAATTTTTTTCCAAGACCTCTAAACTTTAATCTTTAGGTAAATTTATCTAAATGTTCTAGATTACCCAATATTTGGTAAACCTTGAGGCTGTTCTCTTTAGGCCTTTGGTTAGCAGATGAAGGATAATTTCTGACAGCACTCTTATTTCACACCTAGAATTCTTTACTGTCAGTTTACTGAATGTTAAAGCAAACAGGCAAACACTCCCCCTAAAATAGGGGGCAGAGGAGTTCTACAAATATCCTAATGTGAGGATTCAACACATCAGGGTTAATGTTGTTGCATGATCTTTCTTCAAATGACTTTGTAGATTTTTAATGATGATTTTAAAGTTTTTGGCTTTGAAAAACATTGCAATCTCTTATGTGTGGTTTGATGTGAAACATAATTTGAATTAGTCTCTTGGTGAACTGAAGTGTCTTAAAACTATTACTGCTCAGGAAAGTAGTTATATCAGCTTGTAGAGTTCAATGGTTAATTACTCCAAATAGCTAATTAGAACAGTTAATTCATATACTTACAAATAGAAGCAAGAGTTGAAATCACTTGAGTTGTATTAAGTTATATAACAATCAATTGCTGGCTAAGGTTAGAAAATGTCAAGGATTCTTTAATGTTCTTTCCATGAGACACTTGGGCAAATGCTAAAAACCTATTTAATGCATGTGCCTTATTACAACAATCTTTTCATTGCAATAAACTTTGGATCCAATTTTGAACTTTGAAATGTTGAAACAGTTTATTCTGTGGTAGCATCAGCATATTCATGACACTAATTTATTAAAGTCCCACTTTGAGCTGCATCAAGCTTTAATTTACTGTCAGCAAAAGGCATCCAAATGTATCTTAAAGTTTATGTATTTATTAGTGACAGTAAGGCTTATATTAACACTGTAATGAAGTTACTGTGAAATTCCTCTTAAGTAGATCCTCGGGATTGAGGATGACTTGCTTCCACTCTAGTTTGATGGTTTCTGAGGTGACGATAAGTTCAGCGTGCAGACTTCAGACATTGGCCAGAACTTTCCAGTTGTTCATATTGCAGGATCTTGCTGTATGGATGGTGCACTCCCTGCACGGGCTTCCTGGTGGCATGGGGTGGATTCAATGGGAAATTTATTGACAGTGGCAAGGCCAGAAGATGTTGCTGCCAGCAAATAGCCACAGCGTACCACATTGTGTAAAGTCCAGAGAACCTTCCCCACTGTCACTTGTGGGGGAGCAGCAACAGTCTGGGTTTGCTGAGCTCAGGGCTGGAAGGGTGCAGAGCCTGGGGGTAGAGGGGGTTGCTGAGCTCGGGGATGGGGAGAGTTGTAGAACTCGGGGCTGAGAGGTAAAGAAGTACTTGGGGGTGCGAAGCACAATAACCATGCTACTGATGGGTTTCTTGTAGAAAAAGATGAGGGGAGTACAGCCAAGCAGCTTTTGAGGCTGAAAGCCCTTTTAATCATTAAAGCGGTGCTGGCCATTCCAAACTTCAAGGGGGGGGGGGGGGGGAGAAACCTTTCAAGATGGTTACTGATACTAGTAGTCTGGCATAGGTGCCATCCTGCTCTGAGTCAGGCACTGAGAAGCCAGTGGGGTGATTGTCCAAAAAATTACATTACCACCAAAAGGGGTACCCCACTGTGGAGAATGCAACACAGACTATTATGAGTTTTTCAAATATTGAAATAAACATCAGCCATGAATACAGAGAGAATTAGGTGAACAGAGACCATTATCCTCAAACCTCTCGTGTAAAATACAAAACCTTGAATGCAAGCCATCTCCATGCTGTTTTCCCATCAGACCAGATTACATGAAGGTTACCAACATGCAGAAAGAAACAATCTGACAGCTGATTCTCTGTCCTGTCAGAATTACTCGCGTACCAAGACTGTTAAGAACATAGTAAAATTAACGGTCTTAAAGTGCATGGGTGTGCATGTGCTTCTTATTTTTCATTATTACTTGACATCTGTCTCCAAGTCATGTTTTATTTCACATGCATTGAAATTATGATGAAACTATGAATTATAAATTAATATTTTATCAGCAGGATATATAAATTTACAATTCCCTTTTGTTTTGTAAGGGACACTTCTTTTGCTAAGCAAAGGATGCCAGATACAATGTTGCTACCTGCTTTGGTGAAGAGACAGGCAAAATTTTCCAACCATTTCCATCCAGTCCTGCCAACAGCACCCCTCCCCAGGCTGTCAGTTGTTGGAGGACACAAACAACAGGACAAATTACTAGTAATGATGGGACTGGATGATCCAGTCGCTGACCATTCCGGGCTCCTTCTGTTGTCACATGTCATATCATGAACAGTGCCAGAGTGAGGTGACTAGAGGATTTTCGCAGTAACTTCATTTCAGTGTTAATGTAAGCCAACTTGAGACTTGAGCATGTGCAGAAAATCCCACCCACCTCATCTGTGAAGCTGAGGTTATGTGAACCAGTTCTTTGGTGGAAAAGATTTTCAATAATGAAAGAGACTGCCACAGAGGGGAAGCAACCTTGACCCACGTTCTTCTGAGGCCTCTCATCAAAGTTGTGATTTTTTTTTGTTTAAAAAACAAGCTTACTGCTGCAGAATGAGCATTCTGAAAAAATTCTGAATTCACAAGTTTTGATTGCAGACCAACTTCTGCACTTTCGGAAGAGCTCTTCAATTGTAAACAAGCCCTTGGACAATGTGAATGTTTTTTGACTTGTTACCCAGCCGAGATTTAAAATCTGATATTGTGTAGTTTTATTTGCACATGTTTGTGTAGTGGTAGCACAGTGGAATTGTAGGAAGGTTTGGGTAGAGTGACAGGGACTGGAGATTGTGTATGGGTTTTGTTAAGAATTGGGAAAATTAAAAAAGAAAGGAAAATAAAGATTAAAAATGAAATTGGTTTGAAGTAAAATAAAGGGAATTGATAAAGGTGGCTGGCTGAGGGATTTTGATGAGATTTGGCATATCAGTGAGGAAAGCAAATGTCTTCCTATGTCATCAGAAAACAATGGGGTAAAGAAGAATTAACTTCAAAATGGTGAGATAAAGACATTAATATTCATATGCTAGAAGTCATTAAAAGAAAATGATATATTGATAGTGGAGAAAGGGACACTGTATCATGAAGATATGATGTGGAGATGCCAGTGTGGACTGGGGTAAATGCAGTAAGAAATCTCTCAACACTAGGTTAATGTCCAACAGATTTATTTGGTAGCAAAATCTAGTGGCTTTTGGTACAACATAAACCTGTTGGACTTTAACCTGGTCTTGTGAGACTTCTTATCATGAAGATACAGCAGGCAGTAAAGAAGGCTACAAAAACAGTCTCCTGTTAACAAGTCATTGTTAAACAGTTAGCTGATTTAAGATCAAACCTCCAGTTGAGAAGATTTTGCCATCGTGAAATAAACGGTTTTCCCAAATGTGGCCAAATAACCTGTGCATGGCAACTATCTATTGGAGTTAGCTTCGAGTTAAATAATATTGGATGTTGTTTAGGAACAAAGGGGCAGCTCGGATCAGGAAATGTAGAGTTGGAACCCAAAGGATAACTGTGTAACACTGTCCAGCCATAAGTGCAATTAATTAATTATGTTGTGGTCCTTGTGTGTTTTTCTTAAGTTAATAAATATTTTTTATTAATTGATCAGTGATCCCTCTGGTTTGTGTATCTTTTTTCTCATCTTATACCAAATTGAAAATGTACTTCACAAAGAAACATTATTCTAAAACCCTTGAAGTTTGATGTACCCCTGTATGTAACATCAGCGGGCTT
Organism: Carcharhinus amblyrhynchos; assembly: GCF_965287045.1. Classification (NCBI taxonomy): domain Eukaryota; kingdom Metazoa; phylum Chordata; class Chondrichthyes; order Carcharhiniformes; family Carcharhinidae; genus Carcharhinus; species Carcharhinus amblyrhynchos. The sequence continues at coordinate 545,340 of NC_137331.1, forward strand.
CTCATCAGCTGTTTCAGCATTTAAAGGGTAATTGGACACGTTTGAACACCTTTTTGTTAACAATTTTTGCATCTATACCTGAGTCTTAGCAATAAAATTATTTACTGGAGGAACATGGCCAGCTTACTACTTGCACCAAGCTATACACAGTTAAACATAAATTGGTAACATCACCTTCCTTTTACATTCAAACCTTGTTAGAACTAACTGAGAATTGGGATAAAGAAAAGAGTTACTTCTAGCTGTGAACCTGGTTCTAATGCTATATACAAAACTCTAAATAATGCTGGTAATTTAACTGTCATTTCTGTAATTCATTTCCTTTTAGCACTCCATCACAATGCATGTTTCGTAAATCAACGTAGCAACTCTGTGGGACGTGAAAGTTACAAATTAACCTGTTCTACTATTAAATTGCAGAATAATAGTATTTTTAATGTCTGAGCTAAAAATGAAGATATAAAGACATTTATCATATTTTAATTGTCCATCTGTTCAATTATAAATATAATTTGAATCTGCTGTCATCGCAATACATTGTAACCTTTCCTGTCTGGAGACCCAAATGCTGAGAACCTCTGACCTGATCCACAACAGGGATTCTCTGCCGCTGCTCCAATGAATAGAGTTCCGGCTGAGTGCTAAATTCCCCATTCTCACTGACAGTGGGACAGTGTGGCCAGGATCGAGGAATCCTGTCTAAAATCTGGAAATACCAAGGGGTCATTTTTCCTTTTGAAATACTGAATATACAATACTTGGCGAAATAAAACAATTTATCAGTGCTTTTATAATGTTTTTATCACTGCTAATGACTGGTGTTTATATCCAGTTCACACACCTGTGGTTGGACTTTCCAACATTATTCTGCAATCCAGAAATCTAGAATGCCTTGGTCCAAAATAATGCGAAGTATCATAACCTGGGAGGTTAGTGTGTAATTTATTATCAAACTGGTATGATTATTTCTTTTCCAAGTGTCCATTTGGTTATAGTGTTTTTGATTTAGAAATAATCTGCTAAAATAATTACCACTCCGCACATTGCAGGCAAGGGGCAGATAACAGAAATGTGTTGACTTGGGGCAGGATTTTCCAGTCTCGCTCATAGGGGTCTCCAAATCCCACCCAAGGAATTATTGAGATTAAACATAGGAAAGTGAAAATATTGAAACATAGAATATAGGAGCAGGAGGAGGCCACTCAGCTCTCCAGGCCTGCACCACCATTTGTTGTTCTTATTTCTTATAAGAACATAAGAAATAGGAGCAGGAGTAGGCCATCTAGCCCTTCGAGCCTGCCCCGCCATTCAATAAGATCATGGCTGATCTGTTGCTGCTCAGTTCCACTTTCCTGCTTTCTCCCCATAACCCTTAATCCCCTCTCTTATCAAAAACCCATCAACCCACGTCTTAAAAATTATTTAGCGAGGCAGCCTCCACCACTTCAACGGGTAGAGAATTCCAGAGATTCACCACCCTTTGAGTGAAGAAGTTCCTCCTCAACTCCGTTCTAAACCGCCCCCCCTTTATCTTGAGGCTGTGCCCCCTAGTCCTACTGTCCTTTCTGAGCGGGAAGAGTCTCTCCACCTCTATCCTATCCATCCCATTCATCATCTTATACGTCTCAATGAGATCTCCCCTCATTCTTCTAAACTCTAACGAGTACAAGCCCAGTTTATTCAGCCTCTCCTCATAGCTCAATCCCCTCAACTCCGGCATCCAACACGATAGACTGATCCCACTTTCCTCCACCACCTTCTGCTCTCCCCCCCCCCCCCCCCCCCCCCCTGCAAATATCCTTTCATCCTTTTTACCTCAAGAACAATGGCCAAGATTCTCCACAAAAATTGGAAATGTGGAATGTGTGAAAATTGGTGTAAATCATGCTGTTTTTTTTCTAGTGCGAGTTTAGAACTGAATCTCCCACTCTCTCTCTCTGTACACTGCAGAGTGCACAAGAATGAATCACCCTGTAATTGGGGCAGGGCCTATTTCCACTGGAGAGGATGGCAGCACAGCACTGGGCCCCAGCACGCACATCATTCAGTCAATGCTGAGATCGCTCCACGTGAAGTGGTTTCATGTTGCTGGTCTCCTGATTGCTGACCAGCCCCACGACCCTGTATTGCTGTTCCTCTGACACCCCCTCGAAGGCCTGATCGATGGTTTTTTTTTTCCCCCATCCAACCCAGGCATGCCTGGGCCCAGCCTTGACCCTCCCTCATGCAGTCCTGATCTCCCACCCTCCCCTGACAGCTTGGAACTGCCCCCACAGTGCTGAACCCCTCCCTCAGCATGCAGCTGATGCTGCTGGTTATCCCAGTGCAGGCAGATGCTCTCAGGGAGGGACACAGAACTCCCATCAGGTGCTGCTCGAACCTCCTGTGCTATAAAATTAGCATAACAGAATCACCCCTATATCCAATTCCTTCTTAAACATATGTTTTGGCCTCTTTTTTTCTGTGGTAGCAAATTCCACAGGCTTGCCATTCTCTGTGAAAAAAAATTTGTCCTCAACTCAATCCCAAAAGGTTTATTTCCTCCCCCCCCCCCCCCCCCCCCAAAAAAAATCAGGGCATCCTTTCTGTACTTACACTGCCTGGTCCTGTTAGAATTTTACAGGTTTCTGAGAATCCTCATCCTCCTAAATGCCAACATATATAATCCTAATTGACTCAATCTCTCATCGTATGTCTGTCCCACCATCCCAGGAATCAGACTAGTAAACCTATTCTGCGCTACCCTGGATAGCAAGAACATCCTTCCTCAGATAAGGACATCAAAACTGCACATTCCAGGTGCGGCCTCACCAAGGCCCTGTACAATTTCAGGAAGATATGCTTACTCCTGTACTCGAATCCTCTCACTATGAAAGCTTTTGCCTTCTGCGCTGCCTGCTACACCTGCACACTTAATCTCAATTAAACTTGAGAGGAAATAAAATATTAGACCCCAATAAATTTATATAGGTGAACTGGCAGGCAAGTGTTAATTCAACAACTTGCAATCCAAGATGTTTAGTTAATAGATTTGCAATATATTTGTCCTAAAATAGACTTATTTTCCTATTATGACAAAATTAATGTGCATGTTCTTGGGTTCAGATTCTTCACTAATCTCCTTACTGTTGCTTGTCATTGGAATGTTATTTGTACAGCTGCACCAAGCTTTGATATTCATAGTCCTGTTATTTTGAGAAGGTTACTGAGCTATAATGGTGCAAGAAAGCAGCAAGGATGTCAATGCTGTTTGAATTTCTGTGAAACAATTTCCTGTTCACCTTTTGAAGGTGGCCTGGAACATTTGTAAGCAGTTTTCAACTGTTAACGGAGTCTTGTCGTTTCTTTTAAACTTAATTTCAGAAGTTTAATAGTTGGGTAAAGTTGCCATAGTCTCAGATTACCTTAGGCTAACTGGTGATTTAACCTGAGGGTCACCACACCTCAAGCAAGGGGCAAGTTTGAATGGGCGGGCCTCCGTGAATAACCTCGGCCACTATGGGAATTGAACCTACGCCGTTGGTATTATTCTGCATCATGAACTAGCTAACCGAACTAACCAAATCCCACCACCCATAGTTTAACACTGTGGTGTCCTCAGTCAGTTAAAGTTACAGTAAATGAAAGATGTAAAGGATCTGGTCAGGATGGTTGGGGGCATGAATTTTCTGAGTGTTTGTTAATTAACAGCTAGCAGTAATGGGAAAGGTCAGCACTTTTCCCTTTTGATGCAGTGCAGATATTGAAACATTGAGAATTTTGGCTGGAATATTAATAATCATTCAACAGTATGAAGGTTAAACAGATCATTTGACCAATCAGCAGTTTGTAATTTGGCAATTATTTTAGAATTTGAACCATATGTCATATTTCAAAAATAGTGAGGTAGGACAAGTACAAAGCACAAATGGTAAAGCACCATGTGATTTTCAAGTTGCTTAGTGAATGTCAGATGTATTTTACTGTCAGTTCTCATCAAACGTTAATGTGCAAGTTTCTATTGAGTGACAAATTTTACCATTGGTATTTTTGGCAACTTTCCTTAATCCTAAGATAGGCACTTTTCAAGCTCACTCAGTTATTTCAGTTTTAGGAATGAGCAGTTTCATTCTGCTACAGAAAGAGAAAGGAAGTTTAAATTCTACATAGCTGATGGCAGAAGCCTTTTGGAGGGATGAATGTTTTCAATAGGTTTGTACTTAAACTTGATGACCCCAGTGAAATACAGACCAACAGGATCAATAACGCAGACTCTACAAACTAATCTCCTTGTTTACTGGATCTGCAGAGTTGAATGGGCACTGTTATATTCCACACATTGACACCTCAATTCTGCTCATTCCATAAAATGATAGACAGTCGCTGCTTGAAATCTATGCCAAAATGTTACAGGATCTGAAACAAACAGTATCATTTGAGTGAATTGATTGCTGTAGATGTCATTGACTGATGCAAAGATGGTGAACTTAGACTATGCATCAACCTTAAGATGATCAATAAGGCATCATTCCAAACAATTACCCACATAAAATCCAAGAACTCTTGGAGTTATGGGCAGGATTTAATGGCCTCACTCAAATGAGACTGGAAATTCCTGACTGACGTCATGGAGATTTGTTGTCAAACCTTTACCCGCTCTGATTCTACGGCTGGTGAGGTGATAGAGCTCTGGTATATAAGTCTTCATGAAGCTTGACATGTGACAGCTATGTACAGTTGCCATTAGCAGGACAAAGTTGAGGGCCAGAACATGAAGGCCATTCATGCTGGTGGTGATTTTCCCATCCTGCTGCAGTGAAGAGGTCTGGCTGGATGCCCAGTTTGCTGCAGCATCCACATAACATGGATAGCCAGTAAGGTCACACCTGATATCTTACAACTTTTGTTACGAATGAATGTGGGCCTCAGTTCCACAGAATGCCTGAGGGATGAAGTTCAGCACCTAGTATGTTCCAAAAATCACTTTGAGTCTTGTCAGACATTCAGAGGAGCTGTCATCAATCTGATGACATCATTGTCCATGGAATGGACACAACAAAACAGTCAAGTATCATCAGTGCTCACACAAATTGTACAGTTTGACAACAGATGGCAGACCAGCTGAATAAATACCTTGGGTGTTCCTTGAATGAGGAGGACACAAATTATCTCCCAGAAACACTGGAGAGAGGGCTGAGGATGTAGGAGAAAGTGAACTAAATCCTTATTAGTCAGGAAATTGATTAGGGAAATTGGGATTAAAACCCAATAAGTCTCCTGGGCCAGATGCTCTGTATCCCAGAGTACTTAAGGAAGTGTCTGTAGAAATAGTGGACACGCTGTAATCAGTTTCCAGCATGCTATAGACTCTGGAAGAGTTCCAATAGATTGGAGGGTAGGTAATGTAACCCCACCCTTAAAGAGAAAAGGGATGACAGACCAGTTAGACTGACACAAGTGGTGGGAAAATGCTGGAGTCAATTATTAAGAATGTAAGAACTAAGCATTTGGTGACAGAATCAGTCCAAATCAGCATGGATTCACTAAAGGAAAATTTGTGCTTGACAAATCTCCTGGAACCTTTTTGAGGATGTGACCAGTAGTGGATAAGGATGAATCAGTAGATGTGCCTAAAAGGCAAGGTCCCACACACGAGATTAGTGAGCAATATTAAAGCTCACGGTATTGGGGGTAATCTATCGACATGGATAGAAAACTGGCTGACAAGAAGCAGAGTGGGAATAGACGGGTCTTTTTTTTTCCAGAGGTGGGAGGTAGTGACTAGTGGGGAACAGCAGGGTTCAATGCTGGGACCCCAGCTATTCACAATGTACATTAATGGTTTGGATGAAGGAATTGAATGCAATATCTCAATTTGCAGGTGAGACTAAGCTAGGTGATTGTGTATATTTGTGAACAGGTTGCAGTATGGCTTTAGGTAGGCAAATACTTGGCAAAGGCAATATGTGGATGGATGTGAGGTTATCCACTTCAGTGGCAAAAACAGGAAAAGATTATTATCTGAATGGTGTCAGTTTAGGGAAAGTGCAACATGACCTGGGTGTCAGTGAAACAGTTGCTGAAGGTTGGCACACAAGTTCAGCAGGCAGTGAGGAAAGCTAATGGCACGCTGGCCTTCATAGCAAGAGGAGTTGAATATAGGAATAAGGATGTCTATCTACAGTCTCACAGGACATTGAGGCCACACCTGGATTTTTGTGTACAATTTTGGTCTCCCACTCCTGAGGAAGGACATTCTTGCTATTGAGGGAGTCCAGAAAAGATTCCTCCAACTGATTCTCAAATGGCAAAACTGACGTGAGAGACTGGATTAACTGAAATTTAGAAGAATGAGGGGAATTTTGTAGAAATAAATAAAATCCTGATGGGACTGGACATGCTAGATGCTGGAAGAATGTTCCCAATATTGGAAGTGTAGAACTAGGGGCTCACAGCCTAAGAATAAGGAGTAACCTAGTCAGGACTGAGGAAGAACTTCACTCAGCTGTAAAACCTGTGGAATTCTCAAAGCTGTTGGGGAGAGTTTCTTATCTTCAAGATGAAGCTTGATGTAGCCCTTGTGGCTGAAGGGATCAAGGGGGTCAGGAGGGAAAGCAGGAGTGTGGTACTGAAAGTGCTTGATTAGCTGTGATCATATTGAATGGTGGTGTCCACTCTCCAGGCTGAATGGCCCAGTCCTGCGCTTAATTTCTATTTTCTATATTTCCATGATGTTTGACAAGAACGAAGGCACATTTGCTGCAGCTAAAATTGAATTTCTGTAGGGTACAAAGTGCCAAGAGCTGAAGTAAAGCTTACCCACTCTGTCAAAGCCTTCCAACCCCATTTAACACAGGATTTAACACCGTTCCTCAATACTACCAACTTTTATCACAAGTTTATTCCTCCAGTATGCAGAGATTGTGGAACTTCTTGAAGATTCCCGATGGGAACAAACAATCAGAGGGCAAACAGAGCTTGAGATGCTAAAGACAAACACAGCGGGTGGGATTTTCCCATCTGGCTTTCCATGGGAATTGTAGCGGGCAGGACATGGAGCATGCAAAGGTCTGTTTCCCTTGAGCAGGATTTTCTGGTCTTGATGAGAATGGCTAGAAAATCCCATTTGGCATTTCCACACGTTTCAACCAACATACAAAAACATGTCACAAAGATGCATCATGAAATATGATTGGAGTTGTATTCTGACAGTAATTTGCTTCCTTGAAAGTACTAATTCCTTAACATCATGACCATTGAGTATGTGGACATTAAGAAGGCGCTATTCAAAACTTCCAACACGTGCACTAAGATAGATAAATTGCCAGGACCAGATGGGATGTACCCCAGGTTACTGTGGGAGGCCAGGGAAAAGATCATAGAATCTCTGGCAATGATCTTTGTGTTGTCAACGGAGACAGGAGCGGTTCTGGAGGATTGTGGGTGTGTTTCCTATATTCAAGAAAGGGAACAGGGATAGCCCAGGAAATTACTGACAAGTGAGTCTAACCTCCAGTGGTTGTTAAATTGGAGAAGATTGAGGGACAGGATTTATGAACATTTAGAGAAGTTTAGTAAGCTCAATAGTAGTCAGCACAGCTTTGTCGAGGGCAGATCGTGCCTCACGAGCCTGGTTGTGTACTTTGAAAATGTGACTAAATGCATTGAAGGAAGAGCAGTGGATGTGGTTTATATGGACTTCAAGGCGTTCGATAAGGTCCCCCATGCAAGACTTCTTGAAAGTGAGAGGGCATGGGATCCAAGGGGCTGTTGCCTTGTGGATCCAGAACTGGCTTGCCTGCAGAAGGCAGAGTGGTTGTGGATGGGCCTTTTTCTGCAATGGAGGTCAGTCACCAGTGGAGTGCCCCAGGGATCTGTTCTGGGACCCTTGCTGTTTTGTAATTTTCATAAATGACCTGGATGAGGAAGTGGCATGATAGTTTGGTAAGTTTGCTGACAACACAAAGGTTGGTGGTGTTGTGGATAGTCTGGAGGGATGTCAGGAGTTGCAGCAAGTCATAGGATGCAAGACTGGGTGGAGAAGTGGCAGATGGACTTCAACCTGGATAAATGTGTAGTGGTCCATTTTGGCAGGACCAATGGGATGAAGGAGTACAATATCAAGGGTAAGACTCTTAGCAGTGTAGAGGATCAGAAGGGCCTTGGAGTCCAGGTCCACAGGACTCTCAAATCAGCCTTGCAGGTAGAGGATGTGGTTAAGAAGGCATTTGGTGTACTGGCCTTCATTAATCTAGGGATTGAGTTTGGGAGTCGGGAGGTAATGCTGCAGCTTTGTAAGAGCCTTGTCAGACCCCACTTGGAGTACTGTGTGCAGTTCTGATCGCCTCATTACAGGAGGGATGTGGAAGCTATTGAAAGGGTGCAGAGGAGATTTACAAGGATGTTGCCTGGATTGGGTGGCATGCCTTATGAGGATAGGTTGAGGGAGCTCGGTCTTTCATCCTTTGGAGACGAGGGATGAGAGGTGACCTGATGGAAGTGTATAAGATGTTGAGGTATCCATCAGGTGGATTCTCAGAGGCTTTTTCCCAAGGCTGAAATGGTTGCTACGAGAGGACACAGGTTTAAGGTGCTGGGGAGCAGTTAGAGGAGACGTCGGGTGAGTAGAATCGGCTGCTGTCGGTGGTGGTGGAGCTGAACTCGATAGGGTCTTAAAAGACTTCTGGATGAGTACGTGGGACTTAATAGAATTGAGGGTTATATGTAGGTAATGATATCATCGGCACAACTTGTGGACCAAAGGGCCTGTTTTGTGCTGTAGTTTATCTATGACCGTTGTCAGAAATTGAGAGTAGGAAACACCAGTCAGCACTTTCACTTGTGAACATGTCCCAAAAGGTAGAAAGTTCATTCTCTGCACTGATTGCCAAGTGCTGACTATATTGTTAGCCACATCAGGATCCAGTCATCAAACTCTGTCTACAGCTGATCAGATTGTCTTCATCTGTACAAGTTTGAGGTGGACTATCTCAGTTTTACACAGCTGAACAGCTGGTGTGCCTGGGTGTACTATACCACTAATGCTGTGTGATAAATGAAGTGAATTGAGACAGGTTGCAGTGATTTCACACGTGACCATGAATTTTTGATTCTGCTGAGGTGTTAAAGGTGGAATCAGTGACAGACAAAATACTGCAAAAAGTAATCCAGTATCTAAAAATGGAGGAAGTAGGGGAAGAATTGGTCCCGTACCACAGGATGTGCAATGATCTTGTTTGATTCCTCTATTGCACGTGGAACTTGAGCAGTTGTCAAAAGGGCTACCATGTGTATTCAACTTGAGCATGAAGAGCACCCAGAACTTGTTGAGATGAAACAACAATTGTCAAGTAGTCTCCTCACCAGCTGTAGACCTCCTGTACAAAAGGATTGTTAGAAACTGAATAACTTGTACACAATGTGAAAGTATGTTCCTTCATGCCTGTATCTCTACAACCAATCACATGGCAATGATACCAAATAGATTTTATTTTGTAGAAGTGCAAACAATCCCTCAGAATGAATGAACATTTTTGTTCAAGATCTTTGTTAATAGTTAGAAATTGCTTCAACAAATTCTATAACTAATGCTTGATCATTGCCTTTTTTAAAAAAACTAGTTTCTGGCAACCCCAGTTTGTAAACAATTACTACAGATAATGGACTGCAATTTGTTTCCATTCTGTTCTTAGCAAGCTACCAAAATCACCACTGTCTAAATTGCAACACAATGCACCTTCAAATAATTCAGCAATCTGATAATGTGCAGTCTGAGCCAGCGTGTAAAAGGTTTGAATAGTTCATTGATATCCTACTTTTCACTTACTGACCCATCCTACACTCTGGAAAAACATCAGCCAAACACATGAAACTTGACCTTTCATATGTCCCTGACCATTCTTAAGCTGTCATGGCAAACTAATGAAAAATGTCAGAGGGAAAAGCAGAAGAAATCTCAAAGCAGCAAGTTGAAGCAAAAATGTACTTTGACAAATGAATATGCTCAAGTTGGAGACTGGGTTCACATCAGGCAATCAAATCAGGATCATAGACTTGGATTATCTCTGTCAGAACCAAAGCCAATCAGTTTGCTTGGTACCAGCACGTACCTGTTGGATGACAACTCAGTGGGACACGAGATGTTTGAGAGCAAGCAGACTGAGATAATTCAGGGACATGATTGAGGTGACATTTTCTTAGTGATCATTGATTTTTCACCTTTTAAAAGGCACCCTGATCATTGGGGGGGGGGGGGGGGGAGAAAATCTCCCCCCCCCCCCCCCCCCCCACCACAGGTGGGACAATAGGTGGATGGATATCTACCCTCCTCCTGCTCACATTCAATGAGAAAAGGCAATACATTATTGCCAGCTTAACATTGTCAGACCATGAAACATTTTCCTGTATTGCAGCTAGCTCTTTGGTGCAATGTTCCTCCTGCTCTGCTCTTCTCATGGGTGGCAGCTCACCTTGATGCCTTTTTGCTTGTTGATTGTAAGCAAGACATGGCACCATCTGCATCTCCCTCCATATTTGTGTCTGAAAAGTGGGCTGGGGGGGAAAAAATGTGACTGTTCAGTTTACAATTCTCTAAAGACAGTCGATCAGTCAAGCTGCAACTCTGCTTTAAATAAGATTCATGTTGCCCTTAAATAGCATTAAGAATGTCAGCTCATCCCACATCTAATTAAATGAGCTGCCAGTGAAGGGCATGGGTAACACTGACAATCTGCCTGCTCAAAGCATTGAGGCAGGGGACCAGCCAGCTCTCACCTTGTGCCCAAGTGATCAGCACACCAAGTGCACAACCTATTCTGTGCCAATAAACAGCCTGAAACCAATTTCCCCTCCAGTGTATTCGACAAGAGAAATAATGGGGATTTATCCCATTCTTCCAGGTGGAAAGACTATCGTCTGAGGAACATTAGATGGAAATGTAAGTACTGGCTGCTGCCAAAGCACATTCTTGCCAAAATGTCAAGCTGACATATATTTTTGTTTCAAATATATTTTTTCAAAAACATCTGTGCCAATAGAATTTCTGCCAATAAACCAGGAGGTTAAATTCAAATCTGTGCTCCCTGTGATTGCCCTGAAAACTAGATTTGAAGAATTAATCTCTTCTCAATGTCCTCCCAGCATTTGAAATTCAGTTTTATACCTATTGTATCTACTTAATAGGAAACCCATTATGATTTAGATTTGTCATCCAGTCCAGCATTCTTCACAATTTCCTGGTTCCCTTGTGGAAAGCTGTACTTTTTTTTTTGAATACTGAACTAGAGCCAACAATCCACCAAACATTTTAGCTCCGCTTTTAATTCTGAGCAAAGAGCAGCATCTTTTCCATGGCTTGAGCTGTATTAACTCCCAGCTCTCATTTTTTTAATATACCAGGCTTGACTGGAATTCTACAACTGGGAGCAGAGGACAATTGTGGTGTAACTGTGTCACTGGAGACCTAGAGGAACAGTTCAAAGGCAAATCAATCCAGAGATTGAGGAGATCATGCTCAGGGGGTGAAAATCTTTGACCAGGGAAGATTTCCTTGTGAGCCCAGAGGAACACACCTGCTCTAAACAGCCCACAAACAAATCTGTGTAGAAACAAATGAACTCCCCTTCCCAGCACTTTTTCTGGACCTGCTCCTCCCTAATTCCATATTTCCTCACTGCAAGAGACCAACATAACTGAAAACTGATTAAAGTAACAGTGAGGTCTGAATGACTTCACCACACCATCAAAGATCTGCCCACTCCCAACCAACTGGACAAAGCCAGCAGTACTGTGGAATGGACAGCCGATTTCTTTAGGCCAACAGGACTTCCTATCAAGCCTGTTTGACCTCTAGTTATTCAATTAATTACGATGGGTGATCAGTTCATTTTGGCAACAGCCCACATAGTGTATTATAAATCTTCAGGGGTGGGTTTGCTAAGTGGAGGGCTGGCCCCCAATCCAATTCCATCGGCATGCATCTCCATGCTGCCCCCTCTCCCTCCTGACACTGAACACATGCCTGGTGGGATCATATAAAAGCCAGCCTCATTTGTGGGTTTTGTTGGATCCATCCAGCCTAATGCTGGGCAGCATCGCTAAGATAATCTAGGAAGGTCTCCTGACAACTGCAGATTCAATGATGAAAGAATAGAGTGCACCTTGGAGAGAAATCAAACATTCTGCAGTCCAGGAACTGTGTGGACTTCACAATCTGAACTCAGTCCGGTAGATATGCAGCAAGAGCAGTGATGGTGTACCCCAGCTGCAGGAAGGGACAAAAGTTGTGTACTCCAAAGGAAAAAAACACTGTGCAGGACTCGTGATGGCTATTGGTCTGCAGAGAATATGTTGATGGTCACGGGACATCTGCAGCCTGTAGAACACCTATTACGGGGATGGGGGGTGGGATTGGAAGTTCTCATGGTGGGTGAGGGGAATCCCTGTCATCCAAAGCACACAGAACCACCAGCTGGGATAGATGCAGGTCCATGTGAGGCATGGGCACCTCAGATGTGCTTGGTGAGGAGTTTATAATGTCTGCCTCTGCAATAACAGGATCTAGTATTAGAGGGGGAGATGGGAGAACAAGGAGTGGAATCTTTGCTTGCACATCATGAGGTTCCTGGTAGATCAGAGGCACAGTGAGGAAGGAAGGGTCAAATTCTGCTCTGCAATAAATTTGCAGCATCTCAAAACTCAGGTAAAATTTGATCTTTCAAAAGCAAGATCAATTCTATTTGGGAGGGTATATGCTGATATGTAGGAGGGCTGCTAAGCTGGGCTCTGGGGCTTCTTCATGAATGCAAGCTGACTTGATTCTGCTATGGTCTGAGGTGCACATCAAGTACACAGAACTGAGTCCATAGTGCAGGAAGCTAGAGCAAGCCAGCTTTCTAAATTTGTGCTTTGAACAAAATGGTGCAACCCAATAGATTCAAGTCGCATTTGGAAAAAGTACACCATGGAAAGCAGGAATGTAGCTTTGGTGTGAAGGTTATAGTCAAAGAGGTACAGCTTCATGGATTGTGCCATCCTATCAATGAAGGGGAGTCGTAGGTTAACAATTAATACCATTCATCAGTGGGCAACCAAATTCTATTCACTCAATTGCAAGCAAAGGAATATTCATAATTACACCATATCAATGAGTGGAGTTCAGAGCCACATTGATTTGGTGATGAAATTCACAAGTTCACACTCCCACAAGGCTCCAGATTTCTCAGAATGAATGTTCCCATTCCATCTGCCTCAGCAATTGTAGCAAATTTGTACAGCAATTGTGCAGACCACGGAAAAGGTCAGTTGACCTTGGGGAGGGTGGAGGCATTTTTCCAATTTCAGGGTGATTATAGTCCCATCCTACAGCTGTGAAATGGAATGCTGCTCACCTCCTGTTTTTGTGTTGGAGCCCCAGGGGAAGATATCATAAGGGACAACACGATACAAGGTGCCAAAGCTGAGCTGTTCCACCTCTAAGGGTCTTGTTCACACCTTTTTTTGTTTTAAACATGCTTTAACCATTCCGGTCTCGAATATATCCTTTCAGACAGGAGGCAAAGTGAGAATGGATCCAGAGTTTATATGAATTCCCATTCCAGTTAGAAGGGAAAGGTATCTGCATCTCCATAAGGAGGCACTGCAGGATGGCCAATCCCAGGGGGAGTGAGTATCAACAGGGGGCTGAGGACCAGAGACCCAGACAGCAGAGATGACTGACAACACAGGCCATCAGCCACGAGTCTCCTTTCTACAAGTGAGAGGCAATGCAGGGAAAGGCTACAATTGTCCTGACGATGGACCACCATATCTCTCGCCCTGAGAAGACCTGATGCCACATGGGCTGTTTCCTGCCCAGCCTCTATTTCAGGCTGCCAGGAGGAGTTGAAAGAGAGTGGGGGGGTGGGGGGGGGGGCCTGGGCAGTGACCCTGATCAGGCCTCAGGCAGGAAGGGAGGGGCACCTCCATCAGTGATTACCTTTTAACGTCCCCATCTCTGTGGCTCGTCTTCCAGCTTCTACAACTCATAGACTCCTGTGAATGGCCTGAAGGTAATGGTAACACTTAATTTCTTTGTCCAAGTCTTTCCAGTAGTAACCAGGAACCTGTGCAGCATTTCTCAGTCGGCAACACATTGGTGCATCCAGGAAGTGACCAATGCCCATTAGTGGGTCTATCATTACATTTTGCTGTGGCTGTGACTCACCCTGATGTGGAGATGCTGGCGTTGGACTGGGGTAAATACAATAAGAAGTGTCTCAACACCAAGTTAAAGGCCAACCAGTTTGACTTGTTGGACTTTAACCTGGTGTTGAGACTTCTTACTGACTAGCTTGACTCAGATTCACAGCTATCTGTGTTCCCAAGGAACAATACCCTGCACCCATGTGGCTATTCAGGCTTCCCTCAGCAGTCCTCAATCATTAACCAGCAGGGATTCAATTCCATTCATGTGCAATGGTGCGCAGCCATCACAAGGAAATTTATGCAAGGTTTGCTGGGAATAACCATGACTTCCACAGCTTCGTTCATTCCCAGGGATTATCAAGGAGCAAGAAAGACTTCAAGGATGGTTGCTGGGTGATATGGGTGACCTATTCAAATACTGGTGAATTGTTCCAGTACATCGCCACAGGCTCCCTCATAGAACAAGCCACAGGACTTCTGAAGATGCAGTTTGTTGCCTGAGCTGCCCAGGTGATTCTCTGAAATGTGCATCAGGGAGGGTTTACAGCAAGATCAGATTGTGTGCACTGCACACAATGTGGCTTTGACTAAAGGGGAGTCTGTGCCAGAGGGAGAACCCCCTGAAGATGGAGAGTTGCAGTAAGCCCTTAGAGATGCTGAGGAACAGCATGAGCTTGTTAATCCCATGGAGAAAGGGACACCCCCCATGAGGGGTGATGGGGAGAGGTTAGGGACAGGGAGATGTAAGAAGTGCCCAGACACTTTGGGGAATGTTAAAAGGAGGCCACAGATGGAGGCACCCCCACCCCCCTTGTGTGATCAATAACTGAGGCTCTTAATTGGACAATGAAGCAAGGGTGGGT
Source organism: Carcharhinus amblyrhynchos (assembly GCF_965287045.1). Classification (NCBI taxonomy): domain Eukaryota; kingdom Metazoa; phylum Chordata; class Chondrichthyes; order Carcharhiniformes; family Carcharhinidae; genus Carcharhinus; species Carcharhinus amblyrhynchos. Next base: position 560,366 of record NC_137331.1, read on the forward strand.
GAGGGGATGGGGTGCTGGCCTAGGTCTCACTTATCGCAGCAAAAACTGCTGAGAGTCCAGCAGGAAAGGAATTTGTAGAATTTTAGTGGCTGGGGCTATAGCCATAATCAGCTGGCACGGATCATACATTTCTGCTTCTGGAGTATTGAACACATTAATAGAGCTTAAAAATATACAGGATAGAAATATTTTAGCAAAAAAAAAATCATGCTTTTAACTTGATAAAGTAGGTCTAAACAAATTCAATAGTAAGTCATCTACTGGGATCATTGGGCATCAATTGGATGGAGAATAATAAAATTAACACTTCAGAAAAGCAATTAAATGGAGTGAAACTGTTTGTGTGAAGAGCACAATACATGATATGGTTTGCAGATGTGAAAAGATGGTTTTATGAATGTGGACTTTGGACTCTGCACAGATGGAACATTACTTTTTGAATTATTATGACAATTAATTGGAGTAAGTGGTTTGGAGGTTGACAATCGCCACAGGGGAAGTGACATGTTACAGTACTGCTTTCATTTTCCTCACCTTCAATAATAAGGTCACAATGATCCAGTGAATTCTGTGCTAAATATAGGGATAATGCATCAGCAATTAGGTGAGGAAAGACTAGTTGATATTTCACTCATCCTGTTCCACATGACTGATAATGAGCATTTAGTCAAGGTAACTCAAACAGACAGAGTTGACTGTCTGATAGTCCTGGGCTAAACTTGCTTTTCGAAGCCTTGGAAAAATCCTAATGTTGGTTGCTTAACCAACAACTGACAGGAAGCCAGAATGTTAAATTGACTTGTCATTCTACATTCGCATTTGTATTGATTGTGACAATTAGATTTTGTAAATTACTTCTGAAGTGTGTTTACCAGCGTAAAGTCGTCTTCCATTCCGAGTGCAATGCCAACATTCAATAGCACCCTTCATTGGTAGGAAAAATGTGGGCTCTTGTGTGGTCCCTGGGTAGGAATTTTTTAAATTAATTCTGATTTACTTTAAAATTAATGTCTCAGGTTGGTGACCCCGCCCCCTGCCAAATTACTCTTACCGTTCTGTAGAAATTTATGGTTTGATGTAAAATGCACTTGGCACAGCAGATTTTTCAGAATCGAACAAACTGCAGTGTAGTTACAAGCCTGAGTTATTATAATGTGCTGTCGTTGATTAAATACCTTTCCATAATTGAGTTTACTATAGTGAAGTCAAGGTGATAAGTATTCTGACTGGAATTTTAATAAGTTCTTTTGTGAAATTAATGTTAAACTCCCATGAATAGTATTGTGGAATGCTTAACAATTTGAAGAGAAAATGTGTAACTGTCTTTGGTTGAATATGGGGATGGTAGAGTGGTTAGCACTGCTACCTCACAGCACCAGAGACCTGGGTTTGATTCCCAGCTTGGACCACTGTCTGTGGGGAGTTTGCATGTTCTCCGTGTCTGTTTCCTCTGGGTGCTCTGCTTTCCTCCCACAGTTTGAAGTGCGTTGACCTGAACAGATGCTGGAGTGTGGTGACTAGGGGGATTTCACAGTAACTTCATTGTAGTGTTAAGACCAGCCTTATTTGTGATTTTAATAAGTACATTTTTTTACTTTATTTTTCTCTTGTGCTTTACAATGAAAAAACAAAACTATACATGATAAAAGGTGTACAAATGTTACTTGAGCAATGCTATCTATCTTTTCTGGGCGTTGTGTAAGCTGAATTACACTTGCAGAGTAGTTTGCAACTATCTTAAAACTGAATCTGGGGCTGGGAAATTGTTATGTGACTAAACCAAGTTATTGAAACATTTTCCTCATTGTCTTCACCAATATTACCAGCCAGACTCAGGTGGGGCAGAACATCATAATGTTCACGCGTAGTATTACTTCAATATACCTCGTCCCTCAAAGCCCCAGCAGATGCAATTCCACCTCTCGGACTTGACTCTTGGTGAACGAGCAGCGCTCTGAAAGCCCACGTTTCCAAATAAACCTGCTGGACTTGAACCTGGTCTTGAGACTTCTTACCATAACCTTCCATACTGATTTACCGTTTTGCATCATGCAGTGGGGTTAGCCGGTTGGTCTAAGTACCAAGTTAGTGACTTCAGCGCGCTACAGACTTAAAGCCAACTTCATATTGAAGAGTGGGAATACTCCTCCATCTTGGAAACTTGAGCCGAGCTTCTCCTGTGCCATCACTGGTACTAAATCTTATTGATTTTTAAAATACATCCTGATGAATACTTTAAAGTGGAAAAGCCTGCAGATTGACTGACAGATATCATAAATTGCTATTTGTTAACTCTTCTGCACCCAATATTCTAAGTGCCATTTTGGGTGAGTAAGTATAATTCCACACTGTAATTGTTGGAGACAGTCATGAGTTTTGCACTCCTTTTGGAAAAGGATAGGGCCCAAACAAACCTGAAAACCCAAATTCTCAAAGATCAGGTGCTCCAATCTCACACTGAAATTGAGGATCTCCCTCCCCTCATGGACTTTAGGGGTCCTCCTGCCTTCCACCTGAGGGGATATTTACCCATCCCTCTCCCCAACAACAATAGGTGGCATTGGGGTTCTCCCAATGGATCACCTTCATTTATTCTGCTCATGATCCCTGCTACTTGAAACCACCGCCCACCACCCCCGCCCTCCTCCTCTTCAGCACTTCCCCCTGTATGCCCAATCCCTTTGGCACTGCCATGGCATCCCTGGCAGTGCCAGTTGGGCAATACCAATCTTGTCCCTAATCACCAGGGGGTTTCAATGGTCTCTGAACCCATCCCTCCCCAGCATGACTATCACACGCAGTCTCCATTTGTAGAGACCAGTAATGATTTTTGCTGGGTTCCTGCTGCACCCAAGATTTGAAAAATCCTGGGAGCAAGGAAAATCTGGCTTTGAATGGATTCAGCTTATTTAAATGCTCATTTTAAACATGCTGATCTGGCTCCCACCTTTAACTGGGCAGGAACCAGATTAAGTCCTGGAGTAGTGGGTGGGAAGCTACCAGTGAGGTTTGACACTGGTGCAGAACGTGCTTAAACCACTCACCCGTGACTGTCTGTCTGGACTTGTTCTACTCTAGTGTTTTTGCACTGGGTGCAACGCAGCTGGAAAGTCACAGATAATGTCTCAGTGAAGATCCTTTACAATGTTTTTCTATGTTAATGGGGCTAAGTCAGTATAACTAATCGTTTTGAATGCAGACCCCTGGGATTTCCAAGGCCATGAGTTTTATAAAACCCCATAAGAAATGACACCAGCAAAAAATTGCCAATTGTCCTGTTTCTGTGAGCTTATCATACTTTTCTGCTGGAGTTATAGCAAGAGTGGGAGAATTCCACTGAGAAATTTTGATTTGGTAATTTCTGAGGAGAAAGCTGAGAAGAATCATCTCCACTATTAATGCCATTTATGTGAAAATTTGTCAGAATATTTAAATGGGCTGTCCATATTAACAGTGACATTCTAAATTTTCTTTGAAACTACCTTTTTGAAGGATGAAGCTGGATGCTAAACATTGTTACGTCGGATATTATTTCCTTCGAGCAGTGTGGATAGGATTGAATGAAGTTATGTGGCTCACTGCCCCAGAACATTCACACCAGGCATCTCTTGGTAGAAACTATAACAACCTTGCCCTGAAACCATGTACTAATGAGCTCATGTTAGTGAGGCCAAAGTCTCCAGATAATGTCTTCCAATTAGTATCCTGACTCTGAGGCAGAGAAACTGCCACTATGGTATTATGAGTAGCACAGTTGAATGTTTGAGGGAGAGTAGAGATGTTTGCAGATGTATCTAAATCTTTGTGTACCTCACGATAAATGTATGTTTATCATGCCCCTTGTAAGGGGTATGCATAAAAGTCAGCTCTGTTTTTATATGGTGGCAATTTGTCTGGATAGCAAGCAGCTCAGATATTGAGAATGCAGGATAATAACTGATATTAACTCTTTGTTTAAATATTGAGAATGCAGGATAACATATGTTTTAGTTTGTTTAACAAAGTTGATGCATTTGTGTTTACTTGGGGGGTTTCGGAGAAACCTTTCTGATTAGGTTGTGTTAATGGGCAGAGCTAAGCTTGCAGAAAGGATTGTTTTTTTTTTACTTAGAATAAAGGGCATCTGATTGCATTTAATTTCACTAAATGGTATAAGAAAATGATAGTACTTCCATTTTATTTTGCAAGTCCCCACAAATGGATGACAAATATAACGTTTTTAAATTTCATTAGATGCATAATAATAGTAACGCTGCAGTTCTGAATTTTCTATTCAATATTTGTATTGAACAGTCAGAAATGAGGCAATAGGTAGTGAGGCCACAATTGAAACTTTCATTGACCGAAATAATTTCTGTAAATAGCAGATGATAATTGCTGGACTGTTTTGGATAGCTATAACCATCAAGAACAATTAAACAAATGTTTTCAAGCTAATTGAGGAGGAATGTCAAATTGCAGCCTCTAAAGGACAGAAGCAGGAATATTATGAGCTGTGATATTTGTTCTACTTTGTTTTACAGCTGTTACAAAATACTTGTATTAAAAATATTTGTTTCACCTTTTTACATTATTGTTCAGGTTAGAAACTCAAATGTTTAATGAAGCTCACCTGCATCATTTTTTTTTTTACATCTTGAATTTGGCTTGGATAAACATGATGCATTTACTTCAGCCGTGAACCAAAAAACCCCACTTGAGAGCTTTTATCGAACAAAGTTTATTTAAGACTATACTTGACGTGTATGGTTTAAAAAATGGCAAGAGATTTTACCAATTGCAAACAAACAAAGCAATCACTATAATAATCTTTAATGAAGATGTCTAATGGGTTCCAATCAAACAAAAACCCTTTCAATATCACCTAGGACTGACGTTTGGAGTGGGGAATGTGTAAATCAAAGGCTTATTGAGTGCTATTTGTTTCTGGCCCCTTACCTTTCCCTAGTATGTCGTGTTTTTTTTTGCTCTCCTCCCCCACCCTGCTACAGCACAATACAGCAAAGACCACTTCCGAAAGCACCAGAGAGACTCTGGTCCAGCCCACAACAATAGCAGATTTTCACCTTTCAGGAAAATAAGAATTTCTAAAGAGAAAAAGCAGGGAGAGAAGTAAAACAGTTTTTAGCTCGCTGTCCCTTCTAAAACTCAAACCTGCAGTTCCAAACTGAAAGAACTGTCCAAAAACATATGACTGTCCCTGAACAATACAGGATCATAAAACTAATCCCAGAGTAAACACCAAGTAACCCTTACGCCATTTAAGTAGAAATAAAAGGACATTTCCAATCAAGCTGGCACCAATGACATTGCTGAAGCTGTGAGCTGCAGAAATCATATATTTAAAAAAAACCCTTTTCTTAAAGGTACACTAATGTCACAATATTTGCAGTTTGATTTGTTGGCCTCGTGTTTCTCATAACATTAACGGTGTTACAACAGTTCAGAATTTAACGTATTCTCATTCTCTCTCTCTAAATTCTGGTAGAGATGGGAAATGAACAGCTCTCAGTTCTGTGTGCATTTTCATCAGCATTCCTCAGTTATTGTAGTGGGGCCTCTGGCAGCTTGAGTCAATGGTGCAGGGGAGCACAGGGTAAGGGTACCACTCAGACTTTGTCAGCCCCTCCTGATGGGGAGAAGGGCCTTTGGCAAGGTGAGAGGCAGAACCAGATGCCAAATTAGATCAAGGCCAAAGCAGGAATTGAGTGGGAGTGTGATAGGAGCCAAGGCCCTGCATAAGGTAGCTTGAAGCTACTGAGAATAGTGAATATCAGGAAAGGGAATAGGAGACCAAGTCAGACTGACAACACCCCTGAATCTGATAAACCTCCTGAGGGCTGGATGGGAGTGAGGAGCTGGAGAGGTAGATGGAACCTGGGCCTCAATTTGTACATTGGTGATGACTGTCCTCTGTAAAATGGTTTATAGCTTGAAGCTACACATTCCCTTGAGAATGTATACAGTTTTGGTGCTAGCGGAATAAAGAAATCTTGTTTCTTTTAACTTCCATGGATTCTGTGCTTAAACCCCAAATTCCATCTTGGTGCCAGGCTTGGGGATTTCACAACACAAGCATTTTCTCACAATGGACAAATGGGAAGGTTTGGCCGATCTGGGCCAGTTGGCAAAAGAACTGAAACCGGCCCTGTCAGTGACGGGGGTGGCAGTGGATGCAGAACCACAAAGGGGCAGGTTCAGCAGGATCCAGCTGGGAGTGACCAGAAAGTGGCTTTCAGTTGACCCACTTTGACATAACAGAAGAAAGATGGCGTATCCTATCACTGATATTTTCCCTGCCTAAGGGTGGGAAGCAGGATAGATGTGGGGGAAGCCAGGATGTGTTCAGCTACCTTTGTGATCAAGGATATGATAGATTCCACAACAAACACCAGGTTAAAGTCCAAGTTTATTTGGTAGCACAAGCTCTCAGAGCACTGACCCTTCATCAGGTGAGTCTCCTGAAATAAGGAGCAGTGTTCCGAAAGCTTGCGTTACCAAATAAACCTGTTGGACTTCAACCTGAGACTCCTTACTGCGCCAACCCCAGTCTAACACCAGCATCTCCACACCATAGAATTTACAATGCAGAAGGAGGTGATTTAGCTCACTGAACATGCATTGACAATTTCACCCAGGTCCTCAAAGTAGCCTCTGCTGGGTCTTTTGAGGTCCTGGCTTGGGTTTTTTGAGCACTGCTGCAGTCTTTCACAGCTTCAGCTGAAGCTTTGAGTACAAGCAAGCCTGATCTCTGGAACTTGTGTAGTTATTGGACCACATCGTTCTCCTAGATCCCTCCTTCAAATTAACCAGCTGAAAAATCACCCAGCTGCAATGGTGAAGGATGAAAATATCCAAAGAGAACTGAGGAGACTCAACAAATCCTGACTGTCCTCCTTTTTAACACGTGAGATTTGATCCAGATCATGTGAGAAGGCTGGACTGAAAACCAGGAAAGAGGCTGTTATTGGGGAGGTGACAGTGCAGACAGGAATGTATACCTCTGGGTGAAGAGCCAAGCAGAACAGATTGCTGCACATCAAGCTACAAATTGATGCTTGCTGTTCTATCCACCAAGTTTCTCAACCAAGCAAACTCAAGGGGAACTCTAAATAGGTGCTGGAATTGCAACAGGATTGGACACTTTCAAAGAGTGTAACACCTACAAACTTCAGAGATGGTGACTCCATTCCACTCAACCCCATCCCTCCTGTCTCACCAGACAGGATCCAGGTCTTCCAATAAAATGGAAATGCTGAGGCCCTGAATGGGAAGGTTTCACACAGGAGGCGATCTACTCTTGCCAGTTTAGACAGCATTATCTGATTCCACAGCCATGCCCCAAGCAAATGGCAGCTTTCACATTGCAATTCACTGCAGGGAGTTGTCAAAGTATCACTAATGACCAATCTGGACCCATACGTGACTGTCACACAGACCAGGTACTATTGGAAGACTGAGTCATTTTATATCATCCCAACTTGTACCCTTTTGACCAGCTCAGTAACACGATCAAACCTGACTGTGCAGTTGCACAGTAATCAGTGACCATGTGACACGTTTCATTACCAGGCTGGCAACTCGAGCAGGACAAGTAAATGGTGGAGTTTCCAGCTCCGAGTGCCTTGATGAGCTGAAGGGTGGAGCCAGATAGGATGAAGTGAGGGAGGAAGCAGCAAGGACAAGCCTGGGAACTGGGTGGCAGGAGCCAAGATCATGAGTACAGCAGCTTGAGGTCCCTGAAGGTGACTGGAGCCAGCTGCTCAGAAACCTGGTGTGGAAGGATTGGATTTGAGAACATTGGCTGCAGCAATGCCAGCACGAAGGGTTAAAACCATATCTAAGCTGAAATATGAAAGCTTACTGTAGGAAGACAAACTGTGTCGCCACAAACAGAAAATGCTGGAAAATCTCAGCAGGTGTGACAGCATCTGTGGAGAGAGAATAGAGCCAATGTTTCGGGTCTGGGGTGGCCCTTCATCAGAGCATCTAGTTTTCCTTTTTTAACCTGCTGATCAGATGCTCAATCAATGCATACCCCATGTTACATTCTGCCTGCTGGTGATAAATTTTAAATCCTTATATCAATCACCTTGATCAGAGTTCGAGTAACAGCAATGATGTGAAACAAGTTAATTTGATTCAGATGAGTGAATCCAATGCTCTGTCGAACTGTGCACATGTAGTCCCAACCCACAGAAATATCATTAGCACCAGCATAAATTATACAAATACCATGAGCTGTCATTGATCAGCAGCTGAAAGTGAACAGATTTTGTGAATTAGTTAACAGTGAGTGGCAAGGGCAATGCCAGTCAATTTCAACAGAACAACTTAATGGACAGAAGCTGAAAGTAACAGGCTTGAGCAATTATTTAAATCAATGATAAAAAGAGCAATGTTCAGAAGTAACTCGAAGAGGATGGAATGCAGAACTTAAGAAATACATGTAAATGAAATAGAGAATAAGCCGGAAAGAAACAGTCTGGAAAAAGGAGCACTGAGTTAGTGATGAAGTTTGACACTTCTGGGAATGGTTAAACTCAGGAAAAAGACAACATTTAAATAACAGGCAAATGTTGTCATACTCTTTTAGTGGAGAGGTGAAGAGGCCAAGATGGAGTGTTAAGCTTATCTGTGGTTTAGTGTAAGATGGGGAAAGGGATTGAAGACAATTATCCAGAAGTTTGTCAAACAGCTGATTGTCTGTTAGTGCTGAATAAAGAGGGTTGGGTGACATTTACTCACTTCATCTAAATACTCTCTCCCAATAGCAGCCAGCTATTTGGGATTAAACATGGCACTGATGTTGGTTTCAAATGCCATGTAAATGGAGCCCCCCAGTTGAAGGGATGCTCACCATCTCGTGTTCACTTGCAGCTGGAAATATGTTGAAGACTCTGACAGTGTGGAATATTTTGATGCATTTTGTCAAAAACATTCCACTAACAAGAAATCTGAGGCCTTTGAAAGGTTGTATCACTCCACTTTCTAGGAAGCACTAGGTGAAAGGGAATTTTTAGACATGGGCACTGCCTCATGCAGAGTCTGTGCAGTGAAGTGCTCGGGTCTCCTCCCACAGTCTGTGCTGGTTAGAGTGCATTGGCCATGCTAAATTCTGAGTGGAGAGGAAGGGGTCCCATCTGGTCTCGATGGGGAAACGGGAGGAGGATATGAGATCAGGCAAACACCAGTTGCTATTGTAAAGAGGGATAGGAAGGGAGGTTCCACACTGGGTGCAAGCAATCTCTCCTGTTTCCTGACACCAACTCACTCCTATTTAACCCCTCGATCAGTTATCAGGCAATGTGCCAGTGTGTGATTCAAACCAGTCTCTCTCCCTTCAGTGGAAGTGGTTGAAGGGATCAGCATTTGCTGCTCCATGAAAATTGTAGCCAGTCACTGGTGGTGGGGGGGGGTTTAATCTGCAGCTTTCTACTTGTCACCTCTGGGCAAGGTCACATGATCCTAATCAGGATTTAGGATCAAAAGTGTTGAAGTTTTTTAGTTTATTAATTAGTACCACAATTAGATTTACATTAACACTAATGAAGTTAGTGTGAAAATCCCCAAGTCACCATACTCCAGCACCTATTCAGGCACACAGGGTCAATTTAGCATAGCCAATGCACCCTAACCAGCACCTTTTTTCAGACTATGGGAAGAAACTAGGACACATGAAGAAACACATGCAGACATAAGAACATAAAGAATGTAAGAAATAGGAGTAGGCCATCTAGCCCCTCGAGCCTGCCCCACCATTCAATAAGATCATGGCTGATCTGTCGCTGCTCAGTTCCACTTTCCTGCCCTCTCCCCATAACCCTTAATCTCCTTTCTTATCAAAAACCCATCAACCCGCGTCTTAAATATATTTAGCGAGGCAGCCTCCACCACTTCAACGGGCAGAGAATTCCAGAGGTTCACCACCCTTTTGAGTGAAGAAGTTCCTCCTCAACTCTGTTCTAAACTGCAGCACCCCGCACCCACCCCCCCCCCCCCCCCCACTTGAGGCTGTGCCCCCTAGTCCTACTGTCCTTTCTGAGCGGGAAGAGTCTCCACCTCTATCCTATCCATCCCATTCATCTTATGTCTCAATGAGATCTCCCCTCATTCTTCTAAACTCTAACAAGTACAAGCCCAGTTTATTCAGCCTCTCCTCATAGTTCAACCCCCTCAACTCCGGTATCAGCCTAGTAAACCTCCTCTGCACTCCCTCCAAGGCCAAAATATCCTTAAGTGCAGTGACCAAAACGGCACATGGTACTCCAGCTGCGGCCTCACCAATGCCCTGTACAACAGACATGGGAAAATGTGCGCACACAACACGAGACTAACCACGAGCTGGGAATCGCGTTGGGGTCCTTGGTGCTATGAGGCAGCAGTGCTAACCCTTATGCCACCCTGAAGGCCAGAGTTTTCAAACTTCACTCAGTCAATGACAGTTTTCACTTTTTAGCAAAATTATCCCATAAATGTTGGAGAGAGAGTACAATTGAGTAGTGGAGATGAAAGAGAAACAAAACACTTGGAAAACCTCAGGTCTGGCAGCATCTGTGGAGAGAACAGAGATAATGTCTAAAGTCCATACAACTCCCCTTTAAAATCTACTGAGTATTTTCTTCCAGCATTTTGTTTTTATTTCTGATTTCCAGCACCTGTTTTTTATTGAGATTTGTTTAGAAATTGATAAGTTTTACAGTAAAACATTTCAGGATTAGCAGAATAGATAACCAACTTTGAGTGAAAAACAGTTTCAGAAACAAAAATAAATTGACATTTAAAGTCTGATCATTGTCAAAGACATAAAGCTAATGACCGTTTCCCTCACCTTTTGAACTGTACTTCCAGCTGGAAGTTTTCTTTTCTGCCTCTGTACAAAGGTTCTTGATTTTTGAGAACAAGTTTGAACACCAATGTATAGGTTATGAAGATGGGAAGATATTCATTTTAATCCTTGAATTTGAGCAGAATAATTGTACCATACAGCTCTTCCATATTCCTGTTTCTCGTAATCCCTGTGTAGTTTGAAACAAAATGAATTGGTTCTGAGAACCCTGATCTTTAGGAGGTAGTTGTGGCTGTATCTCAGCTTCTACCTGCCTCAAACCGAGGCAATCTGAAACCTGACCACTTCTGGGGAGGAGATTGTCAACCATTTCTGTTACAGACCCTCCAGCAAGAATTCAGTAAATTGAAAGGACAGTTGTAGAAACTTCAGGCTTTGGTTCCAAAAAAAAATAAAATCTAAAAGGTTCAATAAGTCCCTACAAGTTATATCATTGCAGGAAAGTGCAGACAAATTGATTGACAATCTATAGATCGCTATCGCACACTAACACACTTCATATCATGCCATTAATTTCCTGTTATCATGCCATAATTAAACTTGTCTATAAATCTGAACACTGGCATGGTTTATACCATTTAGATTAAGATATCACTGCTGGCTTAACATCATAGCAAGTGGCAGGTGGTGTGTGAGTGCCTACCATCTGTGGCTGGTACTATACCACAAAACTAATTTACTGTGACTGTTGGTCCAGTAAAACGTATGTGACACCAGGCACTTCCTCACATTCTCTGCACCTTTTTAAAGTTGAATGTCCGTCTCCTCATTTTCATTAAACTACAACCAATTATATTGGCTGGAATTTTCTGACAAAAATTAAGAGTATAGAGGCTAGAAAACTGGAATAATCTGTGCCAGACTTTCTGGTGTGTTCCAGACCATAATCATCCTGCATTTTGTCACTTTTTTTGAATTGTGTTGGTTCTGAGGGGGGGGCAAAACCTAAACCATGTTTGAGTCTGGCTGCAAAGTATTTGGGTGCTGCTTTTGAAAAGGCGGGGGGGGGGCCTGATTTCAGTGCACTGGAAGATGCCTTCCCTCCTCCTCACACACCACCCCACCCCTCCCCTGCCAAAAAACAAATTGCCTTCCATCATAACCATGACCTCCACGTAGGCCCCACCCCATCACACTGTGCCCTTCTGGCAGTCCCCAGCTGGCACTGTCAGGTGGGCAGTGCCTTCTAGTCACTACCCACCATGTCCTTGAGCACCCAGGGGTTTCAATGCCCTCAGGTGTGGCCATCACTCCTGGTGTCCACTATTTGGAGACCAATAGTGATTCTGAGTTAGTGCTATGCTCAGGGCTGAGAAGTTCCTGGGAACTGGGAAAGTGTGACATTGAATGGGCTGAGTGTATTTAAATGTTATTTTTAAATGCACTAATTAGCCTTGTGTCCTTTTGTGGGTGAATTCTGCTTTGCGCCACTGGAAAGGGACCAGGACGATCGCAAACCATTTGGAGCCAGATGTATTCAGTAATAATTGGCATGTTATTAGTGCTGTTATGCTGGGTATATTTTTGTATTTAGCAATTCAGGAGGGTTTAGTTAATTTGGGAGCTCCTATTTGATAGGCGCTCCATGTGGCGTGGGAGAAAATAGTTTCTGTACTGCTGTACGAGCTGATGAATTAATAGGTAAATTGCATCCATTGTTTCTTGACAATTTTTAGGAGCTATTGCTTCACTTTTATTTGATCCCATCTGACCCGAAGCAAGCATTTTAATCACCATTCATTATGCAATGAATGGAGCACTTTACCTGTAATTTAGAAAGGGATCTTTTATTCTAAACAAGCATTATTTTAATATCCAGTGGAGAAATGTTTCTATCAGCATTTACACAAACACACAGGGTAATAGTGAAAAGGCAAAATAAATTTTAAAAATCTCCCAACTGCCCACTTCCTGTTTTAACCGGGGTTGCGTCAGGAGACAGATTGATCCATTCACCGGATCGGCTGAGTAAAATCTTGAGGCTGTTGCTTGCTTGGGTTGCATTCCAGTCCTCAGAAAACCCAACAAGTAAAATGAGGTGAGAAGGGCAGGATCCAAAAAAAAATTGTTGCCTTTTTATAGCACTGCCTGTGGGGCCAGGAGAAGCAGCAGTGTTTCCTCCCCCTGCTTCCCTCCCTGTGACAGACTGACCTGTACTCTCCGTCCTCTGTCATCTCTAACTCCCTTCCCCCCCCCCACCCCCCTCAATCTTCACCCACTTGTGCACACTGTCATCCTTCACCACCCCCCCCCCCCCCCCCCCCACAAACCGCATCTCTAATTTTCCTCTGATCTCTCTTCCACAATTCACATCCCATTTCCCTCTATCTCTTTTCTTCACTTGCTCTATTTTGCTCTCCAACTGCAATCTTGTGCTGTGGGTTTCTGCTCCAATCAGTAGAGACCTCATCAATTAGACCAGTTGACATGAGTAGGCAAACACGACCACTACACACTCAGTCAGGTTCAGCAGTGGTACAGCTCAGGACATGTGTATGAACAACTGTCCCAAAAGCACTCAAGACACACTGCAATGGGCTACAGTTACACTTGAACTTTGACATGTATGATGAACATAGAACATTACAGCGCAGAACAGGCCCTTCGGCCCACGATGTTGCGCCGACCTGTTACAAAAACAATGACCCACTAGCCTATACCAATCCCTTGTTCGTCCATAAACCTATCCATAGATCTCTTAAACGCCCCCAAACTAGGCACATTTACAACCGCAGCAGGCAGGGCATTCCAATCCCTCACCACCCGCTGGGTAAAGAACCTACCCCTGACATCCGTCCTATAACTACCCCCCCTTAATTTAAAGCCATGCCCCCTCGTGCTAGCTTTCTCCATCCGAGGAAAAAGGCTATCACTATCCACCCTATCTAAACCTCTAATCATCTTATATGTTTCAATAAGATCCCCTCTTAGCTGCCTTCTTTCCAACGAAAACAACCCTAAATCCCTCAGTCTCTCCTCATAGGACCTCCCCACCATACCAGGCAACATGCTGGTAAACCTCCTCTGCACCCTCTCCAAAGCCTCCACATCCTTCCTGTAATGTGGGGACCAGAACTGCACACAGTACTCCAAGTGCGGCTGCACCAGAGTAGTGTACAGTTGCAACATGACGCTGCGACTCCTAAATTCAATCCCCCTACCAATAAACGCCAAGACACCGTACGCCTTCTTAACAACCTTACCTACTTGATTCCCAACTTTCAGGGATTTATGTACACATACACCTAGATCCCTCTGCTCCTCCACACTATTCAAAGTCCTCCCGTTAGCCCTATACTCGACACATCTGTTGCTCCTACCAAAGTGAATTACCTCACACTTCTCCACATTAAATTCCATCTGCCACCTCTCAGCCCAGCTCTGCAACCTATCTAAGTCTCCCTGCAGACTATGACACCCTTCCTCACAATCTACCACACCTGACTTTGGTGTCATCAGCAAATTTACTAATCCACCCAACTATACCCTCATCCAGATCATTAATAAAAATTACAAACAGCAGTGGCCCCAAAACAGATCCCTGAGGCACACCACTCGTAACCGAACTCCATGATGAATATTTACCATCAACCACCACCCTCTGTCTCCTATCTGATAGCCAATTCCTGATCCAACTTCCTAGATTACCCACAATCCCATACATCTGCATTTTCTGCAGATTCAAATGTTAATGTTTTGTTTAGTGTTTGACTCTGACCATTCTGTTTTAAGTGTGTGTTAATCGTTTGTCTGGGTTTATCAATGGTCTAGAATCTCCAGGGTTTGAACAATGGGTGTTTGACTATTCTCAGGAAGTCTTTTGAGGCCAAGAAGGCTTCCTTTGTGATGTTACCCTCTCCTTCAGTATTTCTATAGAGGCTTCCTGATATCACTTGATTAGGTCAGAGGTGCTGGTTTGATTAGATGGGGGTGTACTTTGAATTCAGTCTCTGGTGCCATCCTGTCAGGTTCCCTTTGAGTGTTAGACCTTGTTTGCATTTTAAAAGCATGCCTCTTGCCTGCTTGTCTGGATCTGTTCCCTTGTGATCTTTAATGGAGGGGTTCCGTGCAGTTCAGTCTGTTTCATATTATATACCTAACTTCAGAAATTTGTCTGCTAACAGATTGGATCTGGGGCATGAAGCCCTTAATTCAAGGTTTTCTGTCTGGTACTCGTGTAACCCAGCAAGAAACCCAAAAGACCACCTGTGCTGCAATGATCCTATTGGTGGCATTTTCCAGCCTCCTGTTGAAGGGGTTTGTAAATGGAAGCGTGTAGAGTAGAACGGGTGGCTAGCCCTTCACTTTCCTGCTTGAATCTGAGCTGTGCCTCCATAATATGGTGGGCAGGTAAGGCTTTGGTTCTCTGAGGTCTAACCTCGGGCCTAAAAATGCCCTGGCTGCTAACTAAAGGCCTCTTTTGGGCCTGTTTCTGCCTCCGTCACCATATGATGGGTAGAGGAAGGCAGAAGGGAAATAATCAGCCTGCTACTTTCCCAAATCAAGGTGAAAGTTGAAAAGAAGAAGGTATCCCCTTTGGATGACCCCAGTAACCATTTACAGTCTCCTGTTCAAGATGGTAGCCTGTCTTGTGCCTTCTCTCCCACCCTGCAAGCTCCTCAAACCAAACCACCACTCACCAACATCACTGATCCCTCTCTGGTTGAAGTCCCAGGCTTACCTTGATTTGGAAACCATGTTGTTCTTTCTCAGGCTACTTGTAGTTCCAACGGCAGCCACGACCTGCATTGGGAAAGTTCAGGGATTACTCAGCTGTTGGACAATCTGACCAACAACAGCATGACTTCTGTTCCTGAGAGGTGGAATTTGCCCTTGTTAAGACCACTCCCCACCTATTATCACTGAAGGGTAGTCCTTTTCTAATGTTTTTACTGGGTAGGTGAGTAATACACCGCTTGATAAAATTCACCCCACACGCATACAATCTATAGCTCTGGGCCTGCATTTCCACCCATCTCGGGTTGCGTGAGTTGAAAAATCTCTTAGCCAGAGAGAGTGTACAGTGATCTCCCTCAGTTTCACACGCTCTATCCATGGCAACTGAATGCGACCCATGCAAGTTTTTTTTTTGCTGTTTCATTTTCTACGCCAACTGTTCACAGGTAGACTTCAGGATCCTTGTTCTGATGGTAGGATTTTACGGGCCTTATCTGAGAGATCACAAAATCCCGACCAGTGTCTCAGTTTAAAGATAACTTTTATTTAGACCGGCAGCTGCTTGGAGAAATTGTAAAGCTCAGGGCAGCTCCCGAGACCTCACGAATTTATATACAGTTCAGAAACAGATCAATTATATCTTATCAATTCTGCCTTTCATTAGCTTTACATCAATCAATCATCATCAATATACATATCTATCATACATCTTAGCCATTTGCATCTTCTCCCTCTGGCATTACAGTATTTCATGAGCCCATAGGATCCAGAAAGGAACTCTTGTCCTCACTGACCCCACTTCATGTATCCCTTAGCATCCACGAACACCAACCCAAAATCCGAAGCTACCGCATTCACCGAAGCCCCCTTAACTACTCTGCTGGTAACATCCTCAAACACTCACTCCAACAGGTTTGTCAAACATGATTTCCCTTTCGTAGATCTATATTGATTCTGCCCAATTTTAACCTGGACATTTAGAAAAATAATGTTATCATATCCTGCATAATAAATTCTAGCTTTTATCTTGTTACTGATGTCAAACTAACGGGTTGGTACCTATGTTTTCTCTCTGCCTCCTTTCCTAAGCAGCAGCATTACATTCACCACCTTTCTTTAATCTGCAGGAATTATCCCAGAATCTGTAGCATTTTGGAAGGTGACCACAAATGCACCCGTCGGGTGGAATTTTACTGGCACGTCTGTCCGAGGTTTGTACGATCCAGCCTGAGGCCAGTGAAGAATGCTGTTCTCCCGACCTCGCCTGTCCCCAGAATCGGGGCTGGCTCGCCAGTAAAATTCCAGCCGTTATCTCTATAGCCACCTCTTCCAACACTCCGGGAGGTAGACCCTCTGGTCCAGAGGATGTGTCAATGTTCAGTCCCATTAATTTCTCCAGTACTTCTTTTTCACGAGTACACATTTTCATTTACTTTCCCATTTCTCATTAGCCCAATGGTTCTCGAGTATCTCAGCAAGGTTTTTTAACCTTGCTCCGTGAAGATAGACACTGAGGGTGTGGTTTAGCAGGACCGTTAGCCATGGATACAAATTCCACACGGCCACGAAATATCACAAAGGCCAAAAACAGGATTTGTTCTGCTGAGATTTAAGATTACGACCTTCCCAGGACTTTATCGATTTTAATATGATCAGATTCATAACCACCAGGAGGGGAGATGATCTGATTTATGCAAATTTGAATGCATGCACATCTCTGTAGTGGGCTTAATGATGCATCTTTAAGGGAAAGCTAAAGAGCTCCAGGAGCCTTGCTGTCCCCTGGCGCACTCAGCCCTGAAGGCCCACCGTTGTCTGCACTGTGCAGTTGAAGTCCTTGGCCGTGGTGCTCAGGTTCTGATCCGTGCTTCGGATATCTCCTACTATGAATCTGACTTTTGAGCCCCAGACTTCCCACTGTAGACACCATACTTGCAGTGTCTGGATGCTGTACATGACTGGTACCATCCTCCTGTGACAGAAGGCTTTAGGACTTCTGCAACTACAAGGTTAAATGAGGAAGTGTCGCTGATGACCCCTCCTGGTACTCCCAGCTCTACCTTTGCATCTTGAGCAGCTAAGGGGATGTATGTGTCCAGAGACGGCACCTGTCTGGGGCACGAGTCAGTGCTGGAATCCAGCAAACCTCCAATTGAGATCCCTGGGATGTTAATGCACATCAGCAGCTGTGTAGCACTCACCAAATAGTGACCCAGACGCCTGCCTGTTTAAAATGGTTCACCTGAGGTGTATGGACACAATGCATCTTCAGTATCCAACATCTCCTCCAAGGTCATGTCAGGGGTGGGTGGTGAGACACTGGTGGACAGGCCAGGCTGATCGAGTAATGTTCCTGCAACACAGTTTGTGACAGTGAAGAGGGGAACCATTAGATGCAGTGTATTTGCATTTGGATAAGGCATCTGAGACACAAAATAAAAGGTTACTCACAGGGATAGAGATTTGGCTGGCCAATAGAAACAAAGTTGTAATAAATGGGTTAGCAAATGAATGGGGAGCCACAGAGATTAGCTCTAGCGCCTCAAGTGTTTACAATTATTAAAATCTGAGATTTTAATATTGTTATATTTAAATGTTCTTTTAATTTGAGGTAAAATGTCAGTGTAAAAAAAAAAAGCATCTGGGCTCCTGGTTCTGACTGATGATAAGCTAGCATGAGGATAAAGGACCCAAGCCAATGCTATTAAAATCCAAATGTCATGTTAAATGGATGAAAGCCAAGTGCAGGACAGCTGGACTTGCTTTGGGCAGGATTTTACAGCCTCACTCGAGTGAGACTGGAAATTCCTGCCCAGGGTCAACAGAAGTTTGTACTGCCCACCCCTCACTGACTCTGATTCTGCAGCGTGGGAAAAGTTCACCAACTGTCCCTTGAGTTCCTGACTTTCACTTTTAACCAAATAAATTTGGATTGCTGAACACCTACTCCTTAAAAGAAAGCTTCCACACGGTGATGGCTTCTTTACAATAACTTTACAAATCTTTCAGCAGAAGTACATAACAGTATAACATTTTAACAAATAGTTTCCATTTTGTTCAGCAGTTATGCATACTGAATTATTAGCTTTCAAAGATTTAACCACACAGAAGTCGGTACATAAGCAGAATTACTAGAATTCAAACATCAGAGTTATAACTCGATCTGTCTTTTCTTTTCCACTCCTCTTTATTCTCTGAATAGAAAATTAAAAATTATATGGATTTTGGCTTTAATCTTTGTAGTTTAAAATGAAGTTTAAAGCTTTAGCTTTAAATCTTTTCTATAGCTTAACAAGTAAGTTTAAAGTACTTAGAATGTGGAACATTACAGCGCAGTACAGGCCCTTCGGCCCTCTGTGCCAACCAGTGGCACTAATCTAATGACCCTGTAACCTAAAGTATTCCAATGTTATCCATATGCCTATCCACTGACCATTTGAATGCCCTTAAAGTTGGTGAGTCCACAACTGCAGGCAGGGCATTCCATGACCTTACTACCCTCTGAGTAAAGAACCTACCTCTGACATCCGTCCTATAATTACCACCCCTTAATTTAAAGCTATGTCCCCTCCGTGTTAGCCAGCATCTGGGGAGGGAGGAGGAGGGGAGAGGAGGTTCTCGCTGTCCACCCTATGCCTCAATTAGGTCACCTCATAACCTTCTCTAATGAAAATAACCTCCAGTCTCTCAGCCTTTCCTCAAAGACCTTCCCACCATACCAGGCAACATCCTGGTAAACCTCCTCTGCACCCTTTCCAAGGCTTCTACATCTTCCTTATTACGTGGCGACCAAAACTGTACGCAATACTCCAAGTGCGGCCGCACCAGAGTTTTTTGTACAGTTGTACTTCAGTTAAACTGAACGGATGTTTGCTATAAACTTCTCATGGTTATCCAGAGATGGTAACGTTGCATTAAAGTTTTAAGAACATCCTGATCAGCTTGTGTCTCTATTTTGTACTCAAATTTTCAGTTTACTCGTGTGATTGCAAACCAATTTGGGTTGCCTTCCCCTTCACTTGTGGATGCATATTAACCATGCTGTCTGATTATAACTAACTTCAGCAAAGGTTTCTCAACTTTAATACAGTAGAATATGGTTTTTTTTCTTACTCTTCTCTGCTAATGGAAACATGCCTTTAATGGGTCTTTGAAGTTTTGCTGCAGAAGCCTCAAAAAAAAAGCTTCAGAATTATCTTCCTCAACCACTTCCTCCTTAATAGAGTTTCATAAGAACATAAGAAATAGGAGCAGGAGTAGGCCATCTAGCCCTTCGAGCCTGCCCCGCCATTCAATAAGACCATGGCTGATCTGTTGTAGCTCAGTTCCACTTTCCCGCCCTCTCCCCATAACCCTTAATCCCCTCTCTCTTATCAAGAACCCATCAACCCGCTTCTTAAAAATATTTAGCGAGGCAGCCTCCACCACTTCAACGGGCAGAGAATTCCAGAGATTCACCACCCTTTGAGTGAAGAAGTTCCTCCTCAACTCCGTTCTAAACCGCCTCCCCTTTATCTTGAGGCTGTGCCCCCTAGTCCTACTGTCTTTTTTGAGCAGGAAGAGTCTCTCCACCTCTATCCTATCCATCCCATTCATCATCTTATACGTCTCAATGAGATCTCCCCTCATTCTTCTAAACTCTAACGAGTACAAGCCTAGTTTATTCAGCCTCTCCTCATAGCTCAATCCCCTCAACTCCGGTATCAGCCTAGTAAACCTCCTCTGCACTCCCTCCAGGGCCAAAATATCCTTGCGCAGGTGCGGCGCCCAAAACTGCACACAGTACTCCAGCTGCGGCCTCACCAATGCCCTATACAGCTGCAGCAAGACCTCCCTACTTTTATATTCAATCCCCTTCGCTATGAAGGCCAGCATCCCATTCGCCTTCCTGACCACCTGCTGCACCTGCAAGCTGGGTTTTTGCGACTCATGCACAAGGACCCCGAGGTCCCTCTGCACCGTCGCCTGCTGCAGTTTTTCGCCACGTAAGTAATAGTCCTTCCTACCATTCTTCCTACCAAAGTGGACCACCTCACACTTGCCAACATTAAATTCCATTTGCCATTTCCCTTTTATTGTTCTGACCAACAGCAAATGAATAAACTTGCACCAAGGGAGTATTCATCTTTACTCAGGGCCCACTGAAGCTTATCCAAGAAATCTATTCCAGTCCTCTGCAGGTAAAGCTACTTATCCTGATTTGAAACATCAATCCAATCCTTCACTGTTGCTGGGTCAAAAACCCTGGCCTGCCCCTCCTAACAGCACTCGGGGTACCTGCACCACAGGAACTCCAGCAGTTCCAGATGGCAGCCAACCACAAGCTTCTCAATGGTGATGAGGAATGGGCAATGAACTCAGGACTAACCAGTGACACCACCTCCTGTAAATGAATAAAAATAATACACAATCCTGTTCTTCCTGTTGATATTTGAAAAAAGGACATTTTCTCCTTTCACAATATTATCCAAATGTCTGTTCACTCTATTTTCCCATTTGCATTCAAGATAATCTTTTTATTCAGTTTAGCAATGACGTGGGTCAATTCAGATTCCTTTGTTTCAGACTTGACCATTGAATCTTTTATAGACGTTTTACAGATCTTTCTATCATCACTAACCATTGCAAAGGTCCTGAAGGATGGCAACGGATAATGTTGTCCTCTGTTCAAGAAAGGAAATAATCCAGGAAATTATCGACCAATGAGTCTTACATCAGTGGTAGGGAAGATATTGGAGAAGATTCTTAGCCGTAGGTTTTACACGTATTTGGGAAAAACTTTGGCTAATTAGGGAAAGTTAGCTTGGCTTTGTGTGGGGCAAGTTATCTCTTAGTGACTTGGTTTTTTTGAGGAGGTGATTAATGAAGATAGAGAAGTAGATGTTGTGTAGATGGATTTTAGTCAGGCTTTTGACAAGTCCTTTCATGGTAGGCTCACCTAGAAGATGAAAGATGCTTGGGATCCATGGTGACTTTACCATTTGGATTTAAAATTGGCTTGACCTTAAGTCAAAGTAGTGGTGGAGGGATGTTCTTGTGGCTGGAGGTCCATGACTGTTAGTGTTCCACATATTGGGACCTCTGCTATCTATTAAAAAATTAAAATAAATGGGTGAGTTAGTAAGTTGGCAGATGACACAGGTGGAGTTGTTGATTTTTAGTGCAGGAAGTTGTCAAAGGACACAGCGAGATAGTCAGTCAGAGATTTACAGTCTGGAAACAGGCCCTTCGGCCCAACTGATCGATGCCACCCTTTTTTAAACCCCTAATCTAATCCCATTTGGCCCATATCCCTCGATACCCATTGTACCCATGTAATTGTCTGAATGCTTTTAAGACACATTTGTACCCACCTCCATTAATACCTCCAGCAGCTTGTTCCAGACACTCACCACCCTCTGTGGGTGGGGGGGAAATGCCCCTCTGGATACCTTTTTTGTATCTCTCTCCCCCACCTTAAATCTCGGCCCTCCTAGTTTTGGACTCCCCTACCTTTGGGAAAAGATATTGACTGTCTAGCTAATCTATGCCCTTTTTATAAACCTCTAAGATCACCCCTTAGCCTTCTACACTCTGGAGAAAAAAGTCCCAGTCTATCCGATCTTTTTTTTTATAACTCAATTTATCAAGTCCCGGTAGCATCCTAGTAAATCTCTTCTTCTGTGCTTTTTTTCTAGTTTAATAAAATCCTTTCTATAATAGGGTGACCAGAACTGTACACAGTATTCAAGCATGGCCTTCCCAATGTCTTGTACAGCTTCAAGATATCCTAACCTCTGTATTCAATGTTCTGACCCATGAAACCAAGCATGCCGAATGCCTTCTTCACCACTCTGTCCACCTGTGACTCCCCTTTCAAGGAGCTACGTAGCCCTAGTTTACTGCTGGATCTCAGTTAATGGTAGGGCACTGGGGAGAGTTACAGAACAAAGTCCTGTCCTGGTTCAATCTAACAAAATGCATCAGCTCGCATTTATCTAAATTAAACTCCTCCTACCATTCACCAGCCCGTTGGCCCAATTGATCAAGATCCCATTGCAATCAACTTCCTTCACCGCCCACTACGCCACCAATCTTGGTGTCACCTGGAAACTTAGTAACCATGCCTCCCCTTGTCTCATACCATAAATCATTAATATAAATGACAAGTAACAGTGGACCCAGCACTGATCCCTGAGGCACATCGCTGGTCGCAGGCCTCCAGTTTGATCAGTTGCAGATATGGGCAGAGAGATGGCAAATGGAGATAAGCCTGTAGTATGAGGTACTACTCTCTGGGAAATCAAATGTTAAAGGTAAATATACAGTCAAAAACAGGACTCTAAGAGCATTGATGTATAGAAAGATCTTGGTTGAAATCTATAGTTACCTGAAAGTGGTGAGACAAGCAGATATTCAGGTAAAGAAGGCATATGGCACGCTTGCCTTTATCGGTCGGGGCTTTGAGTACAAGAGTCAGGATGTCATGTCACAGGTTTATAAAACTTTTGTTAGGCCACGATTAGAGTATTGCATTCAATCCTGATAGCCACAGTACATGAAGGATGTGGAAACTTGAGTGCCAAAGAGGTTTATAAGAACATTCCTGGATTATAATATGAGCTCAGAGAGGCTGGACAAACAAGGGTTGTTTTCTCTGAAGAAGCAGAGGCTAAAAGAAGACCTGAAACATGTCTTTAAAATTGAGAGAGGCAGAGATTGGGTTGACGACCCTCTTCTCAAGAATTAAAATGCTCTCACCTTCAAGTGCATGCCCCCTAATATTAGGGCAATGTTCAAAGGAGATTTGAAGGCAAGTGTTTTATAGAGTAGAGGTGTCTGGAACACACTGCCAGGGGTATGAATGGAGGCAGATATGATTGGGCATTTAGATAAGCACGTGAATATACGAGAAAGAGATATTGACTAAGGCCAGGCAAAAGGGATGAGTTTAATTTGGGGTCATGTCCAGTACAACATTGTGGGCTGAAGGGTCTATTCCTGTTCTGTGATCTATGTTCTTTAACTCCATCTGCAGTGAATTTAAGCAATAGGCAAAGACTTTCATGCCAAAGTTTGGAATGGGACTTCTCATCAAAGCTATGACACTATCATTCACTCTCTAATGTAATTTTTCTCAGGCCATTTCATTGTGTCCAATTTCATTATCTTTGAAACTTTAATTTTTGTATTTTCACTTCATTTGCTCTCTGTTCTCTCTCTATTGAGTAAATGGCATGTTAGCCTTTATTGCAAACAATCTGGAGCATACAAGTAGGAAAGTCTTGCTCCAGCTGTATGTGGAATTGGAAAGATCATACCCAGAGTACTGTGTACAGTTCTTGTCTCCCTATTTAAGGAGTGATTTACTTGCACTGGAAGCAATTCAGAGAAGGTTCACTAGTTTGATTTTTCTAGAACTAAAGGGCACTATTATAAAATAAGAGGCCTGGCTTTTGAGACTGAGATGAGGGTGAATTACTTCTGAGGGTTGCTAATCATTGGAATGATCTACCCCAAAGAGCAGTGGAAGCTGGATATTGCTCATTTTAACCTTGAATATATTCAGTTAGGTAAGCTATGATTTTTTTGAATGGCAGAGTAGGCTTGAGGGGCCAGATGGCCTTTTTGTGCTTCCCTTTCTATGCTCTGAGGTGAGAAAACACCTAAGCTCTATTTTCTAAATTTTTTTTTAAATATGACAGCAACTTATTGCCAAAGTATTATATTGCTGTCCTCCAATTGCTTGCTTTAAAACCTAAGCAGCATATTGCATTTCCAGATGTGTTCGTGCTTCAAGTCATCCTGCAAACTGGTTTTCCATCCACAGGTTTTCCAAGATTTGAGACAGTTCCTGGTTATAATAAGATTCTATCCTATTTACTAACACCTCTTCAATTTGAAGGGAGAGGAAAAGGTCTCTCTATCCCTGCTTGGGCACAGCCCACAATGATATATGCCCAAATTCTCCTATTTATGCCCTTGGAAAGCCTTTCTTGAAGTTCTAGCCAGTTGAGAACTGAACTGAGCTTATGAGGCCGCCTGAAATGTCCCAGCCTTTCTCCAGACTAATTGACTGACCTTGATTTTTTAAAAAAAAAAAAATTTATTTTAACACAAATTGAAGGAGTTTTTTTCTCTTTTTTTGATCAAGTCAGGATGAAGGGCAGTGGAATGGCTGATCCTGCCCTCATCTTGCAATTGAGCACATCATAAGAATTTAGGATGAAGATTTTGACCTGGGTTTGGATCAGGTGAGGTTCTGCTCCACTCGCTGAACAACAGAGCAGACACCTGAGGGCTCACGTGGCAAAGCAGCCGGCATAATAAATGACCCCACACAACCCGGACATACACTCATCCACCTCCTTCCGTCGGTAAGAAGATAAAACGGTCTGAGGACACGTACCGACCGATTTTTCAAGATCGGCTTCCCTGCTGCTGTCAGACTTTTGAATGGACCTGCCTTGCATTAACTTGATCCTTCTCCACAGCCTAGCTGTGACTAACACTACATTCTGCACCCTCTTCTTTCTTCCTCTGAACAGTATGCTTTGTATAACACACAAGGAACAAAATTTTTCACTGTTTACTAATACAGGTGACAATAAATCAAAAATCTTTGAACACATCTCCAGGAGTATTCTATTCAATAAACAACTGCTGGCATGTGTGATATCCCAACCTTTAATTGATGTCCAGTGTTAAATGAAATTAAATAACAGCAGCAGCTTTCTCACTAAAGAATGATGCAAGCCAACACTTCAATCTTTTCAAAAAGTTAAATATTCTCCATATCACAGCATGATGATTTTTTTGAATAATTGCTTCAGAAGAAAAAGCTGAAGCTTTGTCAGCACTTTCCTGATACTTAAATCACTAAAAGGAATAACATGAATATAAAATTTTCTGTTATATTGCTTCAGAACAAGGGTGCAAAAGTGTAGGCAATCACTCTCTCTGGTGTTTGACATTTAAGTTGTCATGGCAATATTTAATTTGTGGTAAATGCATTGGAATTTTTGTTGCAGAGGTTAAAAAAAATTAACCAAACATTAAAGTGTTAGCTTTCAGGTAAATTCATATTTCAGTTGAATCTGGCTTTGAATGATCTGAAATTCAGTAAAGCTGAATATAAATGTGAATCTTCAGATCGGATTTAATGCTGATGTAAGGAGGTGATTCTCCCAGCCCACAGCACATAGCAGGCTGGGAGACATCAGCAGGGGTCATTTTGCTCGCTTCCCTCAGGGTGTCACAGCCTCCACACGTCTCTGACCAAGATTTTTCAATGCCATCAGCTTGAAGCCAGAAATCGGCGCGGAGGTGATTTCGATACTGAAATTTGAATTTCCAACTGTTTAGTAGGCTTGGGATCGAATTCTCCAGGCCCCCAGCACCTCCCCTCAGTGTGTCAGTCTTCACAGCGAAAGACACAAATAACATAGCAAACGGGTTTCTCTAGGTCATCACCTGCCAATATCATTATCGTGAAAGTGTGTCGAGCAAGTTAATGGGGCTAAAGGTGGGCAAGTCTCCTGGCCCTGACGGAATGCATCCCAAATGCACAAAATTCGACTTGAATCATTCACACCAACAGCTTGAGCTGGAAGAAGAGGTGAGGAAATTTGTCACAATTAATACATCCAAGGGCTTATTCCTACATCTGAGACGAACCTTTGGCATTTCACCTGCACGTGCTACCCTTCAGCACACCACAGAAAGCCTCCTGTAAGGGATCTCCAGGGTGGTGTGTATCTGGATTGAAGCCTTGGGTGAGGAGCGTAGGGTTAATTTAGAGGAAGTCTTCAAAAGATTGAAAAAATCTGGTGTCTGCTTGAAAAGAAATGTGCACTTTTTCAGGCCAATGAAGTTATACGTTTTACAATTGATTCGATGCAAAAGGTTTACACCCATTTTTACTCAAGGTAATGAAAGCGGTGCCTGCACTGAAACGTCACCGAGTTGAGTCTCTTCTTGGGGACCGTGCGGCCTTTAATTACCCAAGTTGTTTACCATTTTGTCACCCCTATACAGACTTCCAATAAAACATTTTAATGCTGGCATTGGGAGGATTCTCAGACAGGCCTTTGACCAGGTAAAACAGGCCCTACAATCATCTACCTTTCTTGTTCACTTTGACCCCAGGAAGTGGATCATAGTGATGTGAGATACATCACCTTCTAGCAAAAGGGCTGTACTTTCCCAAAAGATGGGAGGTGGCACAGAGCTGCCTGTCACTTCGCTTCCAGGACCTTGCCTGACGCTGAAAGAAAGTCGTCTCGATCGATGAGAGTTTAACAATTATCTTTGTCAAAAAATTATACCAGTAACTGTACATCCACCATTTTACCATCAATTCAGATCACAAGCCATTGCTACGGGGGTTGTTCTGTGAAGATAAATGGATTCCACCAATCAGAGTCATGTTCAAAGATAGGCCTCAGTTGCATAAAGCTTCACATTTCAGCACAGACCAGGGAGAGACATCTCTAATCCTGATGTTCGAATTTGGCTCCCACCTCCTTGGACAATAGTTTCACCTCCAACATAAGAACATAAATAGGAGCAGGAGTAGGCCATCTCGTCCCTCGAGCCTGCCCCGCCATTCAGTAAGATCATGGCTGATCTGTCGTGGCTCAGTTCCACATTCCCGCCCTCTCCCCATAACCCTTAATCCCCTCGCTGACCAAAAACCTATCTACCCGCGTCTCAAATATATTTAGCAAGGCAGCTTCCACCACTTCAACGGGCAGAGAATTCCAGAGATTCACTACCCTTTGAGTGAAGAAGTTCCTCCTCAACTCTGTTCTAAACTGCGCCCCTCCTTTTATCTTGAGGTTGTGCCCCCTAGTCCTACTGTCCTTTCTGAGCAGGAAGAATCTCTCTACCTCTACCCTATCCATCCCATTCATCTTATTCATATCTATAAGATTTCCCCCCCCCCCCCCCCTATCCTTCTAAACTCGGAGTACAGACCCTGTTTATTTAGTCTCTCATAGTCCAACCCCCTCATCTCTGGTATCAGCCTAGTGAACCTCCTCTGCACTCCCTCCAAGGCCAAAATATCCTTGCGCAAGTGCGGCGACCAAAACTGCACACAGTACTCTACTGGTGAGGCCGCAGCTGGAGTACTGTGTGCAGTTTTGGTCGCCGCACTTACGCAAGGATATTTTGGCCTTGGAGGGAGTGCAGAGGAGGTTCACTAGGCTGATACCGGAGATGAGAGGGTTGGACTATGAGAGACTAAATAGACTGGGTCTGTACTCATTGGAGTTTAGAAGGATGAGGGGAGATCTCATTGAGACGTATAAAGTAATGAAGGGGATGGATAGGATAGAGGTAGAGAGATTGTTACCACTGAAAGGACAGCAGGACTAGAGGGCACAGCCTCAAGATGAGGCGGGAGGGGACAGTTCAGAGTTGAGGAGCAACTTCTTCACGCAAAGGGTGGTACCCTGTTCCATGGAAGATAGTTCTTGCTTTGAATTTTCTGGCCACGACCCATTTTCAGTCCACATCAAGCTGTGGACCCAATTCTTTGCAAAGTGAGGAGACTGGCCCAACTGGTTTTGATTTGTCAGAACACCAGCCAGTCAATGTCTAATTGTGGCTTGGGGGGGTGGGTCAGGCGGAGGTTGGGCTGAAGTGGAGACGCATGGGGTGGTTTTGGGTATGTTGTGGGAGGGTTCAGGATGTAGATGGTGTTGAGAGGAATAGGTCAAAGTGGGGTGGGTTCAGGTTGGGTGCAAAGATGGTCTCTCCAAGTGTGGGGGTCGGGTCAAGTAAGGGTGAATTGGGACACGAGGGCAGGATGCTCGCGGGGAGATCACATCAGGCCAGGAGAGGGTTGGATGGGATTAAAAGTTGCATTGAAATTGGGAAACATTTTGTTTCTTCAAACTCTTTCAAAGTAACTGGAGCTTTTCACTAGGAGAACCAACCAAAGTTGGCAATTTAAATTGATTTTTTTTTTCAGATGGTTCCAGCACAATGCAGTTGTCCTCGATTTAGTTAACAATTTTGGACAATTGTTGGGTCCCTGTTAGTGAGGAGCTGCTGTAAACCCTGCTGGAGTGAAACATTCCTGGCTGGAGTGGAGGCAGAGGGGTTATTGGGACTGGAAACTTCAGTCCCAGGCCCACTAATGAGGGTGAAATAACAATTTAAATATTCGAATCAACTCTGTGCCGATTTCTGTCACGGAGCTGAGGATGCTGGAAATCTGGCAGCTGGAGTCGCGCAGAGTCCATGGCTCCCTGTGGGAAGCTGGTGACCCTGCGTCCGCTTATCTCCCAGCCTGGGAGAATCACCCCTGTGATATTTCAGTTCCATTGCCCATAACAAGAACACTCTCTCACCCTGTGTATTCTCATTTTTTTTTATATTTTTCACAATCAGTAAAAATGTTGCTTTCCTGAGATCTTGGGATTCACGGCAGTTTTGAGGTAAGGGAAATTGAGGCTAGTTTTTCAAAGTAAAGATGATATCAGTCTAAAGATTGACATTTATGTCACAGATGTGATTGGGTAGTTTAATATTTGTCTTTTTATACATCAAATAAGACTAGGGCGAGTTATTTTGTCTGCTGAGCGACCCTGATTTGCGATGAGAAGTTGACTCTAAATAATTCTTATGAGATCATGTATTATTAATGTACAGTTGCTCCGATCAGCAGCTTCTGAGTCACTCACACCCCTGAGGATTACTTCCCATCTTGTTTTGCTGATTTATTTGATAAGCAGAATCTACATTATTCTATCATAACCTACTCTTATTGTGTTGTAAGAAGGGTGAGGAAGGGGTTAGCTGAGACATGTCACTCTGCAGAGCCTATTGATTTTGACACTAATGGACCGACTATGCCCCAAAAATGGGGA
The DNA here is from genome assembly GCF_965287045.1 of Carcharhinus amblyrhynchos. NCBI lineage: Eukaryota > Metazoa > Chordata > Chondrichthyes > Carcharhiniformes > Carcharhinidae > Carcharhinus > Carcharhinus amblyrhynchos. The sequence goes on from NC_137331.1 coordinate 589,751, forward strand.
CCAAGAAGAGTGCAGTTTCGGATTGCCCTGAACTGGCAACTATAGAACAATAATAATTGCCTTGAAGTGCCCAAGCCAGATGTAGGGGTTAACCCCTTTTTATATCTGGGAATAAAGAGCTTAACACCCACCTGAGATAATCACTGCAAGATTCGTTTTCCATAACGTACCGAGAGAAGCCAAGCCTTCGGACTGTTTGGCCGCAACCTCAGACAAGTTTTTTTTTGAATTTTTACTGTGGCACAGAAACTGTTCCTCCTGATTTCTCATTTAAAGAACACAGGCCTCTGACCCTCTTTCTCCACCCACTCCCCTCCCCAAAATATCACCCACCACCTCCCTATTATCATTCCCAAGGTAAACTACTCCAAGGTTTCTTAACGGGTGTAGTAGTAGTAATTTTACAGAGAACAGGCCTTAAGGATGTTCTTAACAAAGCAGAGCTATCGATTCCTGTTAAATATCAGAAACAACAATTCAAATATTTTGGACGCATTTCTTCTTGAGCCTTGAATTCATCCTCTTGAAGGAACATGGTGCCACTTTTGAGATCAGCCCACTGTGTGGGTCAAACACTTACGGCGCAGTGCAACAGGCACAGATACCTGTCCAAAATACTTCAATCACCACAGTTCTAAGATTCAGAGCGGCCACAAGTCGACGATCTGAAGTGTAGCCCATCACAATTCTATCCTTTCCAAACGGTTTATTCAATTTCTTGTGTTTTTCTTGTGGACTGACTGTTAGAATCGTTTAACTGTAACGGGGTTTACAAAAGAATGTTTGCCAACTCAGTGTTTAACTGTCACTGTGCTGTGGCTGTAAAATATACACACTGATTCCTTTGAAATCTTTTAAGACAGGAGAATAGTATTTATCACGCTTAATTCCCAGCCTAAATAAAGTAATAAAAACTCTCCACTCATGTACTCAAGGGCCCACACACAATACACACACAGTGTATTACTGACTTTTGGCAGCATTTCTGCTTCTCTTCAGTGGCCTGTAGGAAAGTGGGTTCTTTAAAGACAGAAGGGGATTAACTGGCCCATCACATATTCCCCTATCACAAACTGGGCAGTTACCCAAGTACGGTCAGAGCTCATCGACTCCAGATGTATGGATTTCCTGATTCAGATTAGGCTGAACAAGTTTTTTCAGATTTTGTTACTCGGCATGATTTACATCTAATCTTTGGTCCCCACCCAGTTGAGTAAACTTGTGATTTTTCTGGATGTTTTGTGATGAGGCCAGGAGACGGTCCATTCACACCCCTTTTGACCTGGACTGTCTCTGGAATTTTCCCAGAGGCAGATTCCAGTTTAGTGGCTTTGGAATTTGAGGTAGTCAGGCACATGTCTGTTAAAACTCAACTGGTTGGTTCAGTCCAATAAACACCTGACGGCATTTTTTTATAAAGCCGTGCTTTATATCAAAGTGTTAGATCTTTTGAACACATCAGACTATTTTTGAATCGAGCAAGGTCAGGTGCTCAGGCTTTGAAAATTGTATTTCTAAATTTGTCTGGAATGTTAGTGTTTTTTGTAAGCGATTAGTGTTGTGAAGGAGGAGCCAACAACTTATTTGCTTCTATTTAACTGGCTGTTAAGCTCGAATGGGCTAGTGTAGGACAAACAGTGATTTTTCAAATCAAAGATCAGGAAAAACAGTGCACAGCTTCAGGTGCAATGCAGGAGTCTATTCAGTCAGGCTGCAACTGCAGTAAAATTATTGGAAAAATGGTTTATTCACCAGAGCGGCTCTCGAACCTTTTACTGTTAGCACATGACCACCTGCACTGACCACTAGGCCTGCGATCTCACCGTCCATTCTATTCTGTAAAGTAACAACAAGCTCTGTCATGGCTGCAATCTGCCTATGATGTGGAGATGCCAGCGTTGGACTGGGATAAAGACAATAAGTCTCAATACCAGGTTAAAATCCAGTGGGTTTATTTAGACAGTAAACACCACAGAACGCTGTTCCTTTGTCAAATGAGTGGAGAGTTCTGATCAGAAGCAGGGCATAAAGTCTCTCGGTTTACAGAATACTGATTTAGAATCTGAGTCTTTACAGCTAATCTGCTATTCAAGTCTTAAAGATGCAGACAATGTGAGTGGAGACAGTAGTAAATATCGGTTAAAGAGATGTGTACTGTCTCCAGACAGGACAGTGAGATTTTGCAAGTCACGGGGTTACAGATGGTGCGACATGAACCCAAGATCCTGATTTTGAGGCCATCCTCGTGCGCTTCCATCCTAAACACGTTAAAGAAGTCATCCCCGACGGACAAGCCCTCCATATATTTGCCCGTCGAGGTGGCGGAGGCTGCCTCGCTAAATATTTTTAAGACACGGGTTGATGGGTTTTTGATAAGAGAGGGGATTAAGGGTTACGGGGAGAGGGTGGGAATGTGGAACCGAGCCACGACAGATCAGCCACGATCTTGAATGGCGGGGCAGGCTCGAAGGGGCTAGACGGCCTACTCCTGCTCCTATTTCTTACGTTCTTGTGTTCTTTATATACACAGGATCTGCTCAGACGAGGACGACAACCTCTGCGACACCTGCTGGATCATCTCACGTGAGAACATCATCCACCAAGTACACGGCACGTACTCTCAACTCGGCCAACGTCGTCTACCCGATACAGGATCGGCACCGATACCGTCACGGAGAATTGTTAGTGTTCTTCATAGAGAATAAGTGTCTGGGTAAGTGAAATAACAGCAAGCATTAGCTTGTCTAAGAATGTGGGATAACGTAAAAGAGACAAAACCGAGGGCACTCTAACCCGATGCTTGCAGAATTCACAACAAAGTCGATGATTTAAAGGCACAAAAGGGTATGAAATGATTTGTTACAGAAACATGGCTACAAGGTGACAAAGACTAACGACTGAATATTCAGGGATATTTGACATTTAGGAAGGATAGGCAGAAAGGGAAAGAAGGAGGTGTTACATTACCGATCAGTGTGTTAGTAAGGGAGGATCTCAAATCAAAGTACAAAGTCTGATTTCCAGTTAGACGGAGCTACGTAACAGCAAGGAGAACCAAGATCGGTTGGAATTATTTATAGGCTACCAAACTGTAGCGGTAATGTGGAGCATGGTATAAATCAGGTGAAGCACGGGTAATAGTCATTATGAGCGACTTCAATCTGGAGGGGATTTTGTGATAGGTTTTGGACCAACGTGAAGCAGGCAAAGAGAACCTGCTGGGGATGCACAGCTCAGTATAGCCACAAGAAGGAGAGGAGCATTTCCTGGCAATGCCAGGAACAGCAGGGGCAGTGCCAATGAGATGCTTTCCCCATGGGATTATTCATGGGCTTTCCTTGTGTCCATGGTGTGGGGAGTAGAGTTTCCTATATTGGTTAGTGGAGGGTCCCTTTGTGCACGGGAGGATCCCTGTGTTCACGGGTGATCTTTTGAAACGTAGAACATAAGACAGCACAGTACAGGCCCTTCGGTCCTCAATATTGTGCCAAGCTTGGTCTGAAACCAAGATCAAGCTATTCCACTCCCTATCGTTCTGGTGTGCTCCACGTGCCTATCCAATAACCGCTTAAGTTCCTGAAGCGTCCGACTCCAGTATCGCAGCAGGCGGTGCGTTCCACACCCCGACCGCTCTCTGAGTGAAGAATCTACCTCGGACGTCCCTCCTACATCTCCCACCGTGAACGTTAAAGTTACGCCCCCGAGTAACAGCTACGTCCACCCGAGGAAATATTCTCTGCGCGTGCACTTTATTGATCCCCCTCATCTTTTAAACCTCCAAGTCGCCTCTCGTCCTCTGATTCAGTGTTTGATCGGGGTGTCCTTTTAAGAAGGACGCCCGATTCTCTGGAAGGACAACTTTGGGCAAATATTCAATATTTTGGCAGGAAAAGCTGGCCTTGCAAGCAACAGCTGCACACCACATTCTTCACCTGAGACAACACTTCGGGGGGGGTGGGGGGGGGGGAGAAAAGTAAAATTCCACACGAGTTCTTAAGACACCAACAGTTTCAAGGGCATTTGGACAGACTCGAGTGGGCAAGAATGCAGTAGATGGAATGTGGAAAAATGTGAGGTGATCCACTTTGCTGGGAGGAACAGATGTGCAGAGTATTTCTTAAAGCAAGAAATTGAAGTGTAGATGTACAAAAGACCTTGGTTTCCTCGTCAATAAATCACTGAAAGCTAACGTGCAGGAAGCTATTAGGAAGGCCGATGGAACGTTAACCATTACCGCAAGAAGATTTGAGTACAGGAGTCATGAGGTCTCGCTCCAATTACATGGAATGTCGGTTGGTCCGTACCTCGAATACTGTCTGCATTAGGCCCACTTCCCTTAGGAAGGGTATTATTACCACAGAGGGAACGCACCGATTAGTTCACCAGACTTGTTTCTGGGATGGCAAGTTGAGGAGGAACTTCTTCACTCAAAGGGTGGTGGATGTGGTCTTTCTGGATTTTCAGAAGGCGTTTGATAAGGTACCTCACAAGAGGTTACTGCAGAAGGTCAGAGGACATGGAGTTGGGGGTAGGGTGTTAGCGTGGATAGAGGATTGGTTGTCAAATAGGAGGCAGAGAGTGGGGGTCAATGGGTGCTATTCAGATTGGCGGTTGGTGACTAGTGGGGTGCCCCAGGGGTCGGTGCTGGGGCCTCAGCTATTTACCATTTATATAGATGATCTGGAGGAGGGAACCGAGTGTAGGGTGTCAATTTGCTGATGACACCAAGATTGGGGGAAAGGCAAATTGTGCGGAGGGTGTGGAGAGTCTGCAGAAGGATCTAGATAGGCTGGGTGAATGGGCCAGGAAATGGCAAATGGAATTTAATGTTGGCAAGTGTGAGGTGGTCCACTTTGGTAGGAAGAATGGTAGGAAGGACTATTACTTACGTGGCGAAAAACTGCAGCAGGCGACGGTGCAGAGGGACCTCGGGGTCCTTGTGCATGAGTCGCAAAAACCCAGCCTGCAGGTGCAGCAGGTGGTCAGGAAGGCGAATGGGATGCTGGCCTTCATAGCAAGGGGGATTGAATATAAAAGTAGGGAGGTCTTGCTGCAGCTGTATAGGGCATTGGTGAGGCCGCAGCTGGAGTACTGTGTGCAGTTTTGGGCGCCGCACCTGCGCAAGGATATTTTGGCCTTGGAGGGAGTGCAGAGGAGGTTTACTAGGCTGATACCGGAGTTGAGGGGGTTGAGCTATGAGGAGAGGCTGAATAAACTAGGCTTGTACTCGTTAGAGTTTAGAAGAATGAGGGGAGATCTCATTGAGACGTATAAGATGATGAATGGGATGGATAGGATAGAGGTGGAAAGACTCTTCCCGCTCAAAAAAGACAGTAGGACTAGGGGGCACAGCCTCAAGATAAAGGGGGGGCAGTTCAGAACGGAGTTGAGGAGGAACTTCTTCACTCAAAGGGTGGTGAATCTCTGGAATTCTCTGCCCGTTGAAGTGGTGGAGGCTGCCTCGCTAAATATTTTTAAGAAGCGGGTTGATGGGTTTTTGATAAGAGAGGGGATTAAGGGTTATGGGGAGAGGGCGGGAAAGTGGAACTGAGCCACGACAGATCAGCCATGATCTTATTGAATGGCGGGGCAGGCTCGAAGGGCCAGATGGCCTACTCCTGCTCCTATTTCTTATGTTCTTATATTCTTATGTTCTTATGAATCTCTGGAATTCTCTGCCCGTTGAAGTGGTGGAGGCTGCCTCGCTAAATATATTTAAGAAGCGGGTTGATGGGTTTTTGATAAGAGAGGGGATTAAGGGTTATGGGGAGAGGGCGGGAAAGTGGAACTGAGCCACGACAGATCAGCCATGATCTTATTGAATGGCGGGGCAGGCTCGAAGGGCTAGATGGCCTATTCCTGCTCCTATTTCTTATGTTCTGTCTGGTGGGAGCCCCTTTTGTGAGCAGTCTTTAAATTCAGTCCAAAACCATTTCGCCTGTAATTTTCAGAACAGTTTTTCTGAAACTACATAATGGCATAACTGCACTTGTTACAGCACCACCACCCACAGGCAAAATTTACATTTCCAGCGTGAATGTTAATGGGTGAATGGATGAAGTGAGGCAGGTGGGGAGGGGGTAGTTGGGTCAAGTGGAAGGGGACTTTTGGGTGGCGGGGGCTGATGCGGCCCGGTCGGGGGTTAATGTGTTCAGCAGATGTCGTCAGTGGGGTGGGAGTGCAAGGAGGCAGTGGGGGAAGTTTTCTGCAAATGCCTGGGTAGCCGCTTAGTTACCCAACCGTTTGTGGAATAGTTACCTTGGAAATGTCAGGCAGAAAAATATTAGTCAAAGTCCACTGGGACTGTTTCTGATTCAAACTTTTAGCGGGAGACTTTTTTTCAGAGCGTCCAAAGGATTGGAGAAATCACTTCTTGGGTGTTTCCATAAAATTGGGACATTGGCACATCGGGACCCCGTGTCCATCTCGGCTCATATCCCTGCTCTTTCAGATCCTCCACCAGAGGATCCGATTTCTCCCGATCTGCCCGACACGGTAACGGGAGCGAGCGAAGGGCGGACCACGGAAAGGTCCCGTTTCCAGACAAACGTGGCTGGAAAATCCTGCCCTGTGCGTAGTAAAGGCAAAAGTTAGCATGCATCTTTAGAAATACGTGTGAATAGATACACATATCAAGCAATTACACCATGTGAAAATTTATTAGTGATTTCCATGCCCATCTGGGAGCGAAGGAAGTGTTAAAGGGCACGGTGCTGCCTTTAGGATACTGATAACTTCAAGCAATTTAAAGTGTGGATGTAAGTGTTTAATCCAGTGCATAATAGGAAGGTGAAAATTTAAAGTTGTACCTGCTAATAAATTGCATGAGATGATGTTAGATATAGACTATCACATCCACTTCTCTCCACTGGCCTTTAGCTGATTTTGGCCATATACTATTGAACAGGGCCTCCCTTCTTGGGTGGTACTTTTATCAGGCAGTTCATCAACAGCTCAAATTCTAAACCTGGGGCCACCCTTGCAGTTCTCAGATGTCCCTACAAAGGAAGGCTTTACGCTTCGCTCCGGATCCATTTTGTTTGGCTGTTCGTCAAAGCATCGCAGGCTTTAATTCCCACAACAGCACGTGAATTCTGAACTCATCACTCAATTATATTCCTGATGCCTGAACCCACCGTTCACTGATATTAGGCCTGATCGGTCAAATCAGTTCACGAGATAAGTATGAATCGTAAACTGTTGCGCGTCAGTTCATAATTCTGCCCACGTGGACGATATAAGCTTCAGAGCATTAATTTCTCTCGTCCAAAACTTGCATCAAGTTACGGTGTCCTTGTAGAATTGTGAACGTGCAGCACGTTTGCGTTTGAAGTCGGAACATGCTGTTGACTGCATAGACATTGGAAAATCTAGGCTATTGTTTCAACAAACTTGCTGAATTGCAACAATAGAGGAGGACACGATATTTTTAGGATGGAGCGAGACTGCAAGTAAAAAGAGCAACCAAATTATTGGTTCATTTAAAACTCTACGACCCCGATAGATACACCTTTTGTGCCATTCGAGACAAGTTTGCGGCCCAAAGATCTGCAACCTTTCCGGCGCACTCCCAGCAGAATTCCCACACGGAAAGTTGCAAATCAAGTCGAAGATTCAAATGTGCTCAATCGCCATCTTCCCTAACAGTTTCTGCAAGGATTTGAGGGTCCGGATCCCGATCCAGCAGAGGAATAGGGAGCCGTGTAATAGAGATATGAACGCAGGAGGGGAATGGGAATTCCTGAGTTAAAACAGTGGAAAGTTCCCAACATCTGGAATAATTGCGGTCTGACGCCCTCGATCGGAAGCATGAATTCTGACGTCCCTTCAGCGCGGATGCCCACAATCATTACTCAGAGTTGACTTCTCCCAGATGAGCAAAAATTGGCAGATTTATTGCGAGAAATCAGTGGCGGGGCAGATGTCGGTATTTATACTGGCGTCAAAGGACCGAGCGTCTTCAGCCCATTTATGTTGTACTTTGTACAGAGTGAACCCCCACGGAGTGTGTCCGGAGTGAATAATTGTGTATTTTGTGGGAACGGACTGTACTTCCTCAGTTTGTAATTCTTATTCAGCTCAGACCCGAATAAAGGAGTCACTCGGTTAATCCAAAACCAAACGTATTAGATAAGATTTATCCTGCCCAGGCTGTTCTTGGCTGTTTCAGTAATAATACCACAAAACGTTAGAGAATTAGTCAAGCGGATAGTCAAATTACAACGATTGAACTATAATTTTCTTGCTACAATCTGTACCGTAGGCAAACCATTTCGAGTGAAAATTCCCCTAGATTATCCTTTTTTTTAGATTACTCAGATTCAGACCGAAGTAGCAACAAGATGGGTTGGGGTTCAGTGTGAAATGATTTGTGTATATAATAGAATGTTGTCTTTTCATGTGAAAAGTTGGAAAAGTGTACGATCCAAACGCACCGTTCAATAATTTTGAAATGTCGGCGTCACCCAAAAACCTTTCAGACAAATTTCCATTTTGGATTAAAGAACAATTTGAATCGGTATACGCATTTCTACTCTTTCACCGAGATAAAGACGACAATTCTATTTTCCTCTCGAGTGAATTATAGATTAAATTTTGAATTGTGACGCGCTGACTTTCCCTGGAGTATTGGCTAAAATAACTTAACGCCACGGACTTCAACAGAGTCTCCAAAGAATTTTCATACTGCAGCAGCCTTCTCTAAGGTTTTGATCCAAATCTCGGTTTTATCCAACTAATTCAACTTATGGTGCTCACATCTGCATTATTTCACATCAAGCGATGCAGTATTTTTTAAGGAGGTGGACAGTAAGTACACATGGGTTATATTTTCCCTCCTCTCATTAAGTGGGTGTGCATTAAAAAATCATGCAATTTTGATAAAAGCCTTTTTTATCCAACATGTCGCTGACGACATTTTCTGCCAACGTTAGCAGATTTTCATCTGTAGGGCAGCTCGGTGGCACATTAGCAATGCCGGTTCCTAACGCCAAGGCCCTAGTTTGAATTTTGGCCTCTCTTTTTTTGTGTGGAGTTTCTGGGTGGGTTTCCACCACATCTCTGATTTTCCTTCCACAAGCCAAAGATGTGTAGGTTAGGTTAATTAGCCGTGCCAAATTGACCAGTGAGGAGTCTTACAACACCAGCTTAAAGTCCAACAGATTTATTTGGTAGCAAACACCACTCGTTTTTGGAGCCTCGAGCTCCTTCTTCGGGTGAGTCTGACGAAGGAGCAGCAAGCATTGCAAAAGCTAACGGCTTTTGCTACCAAATAAACCTGTTAAACTTTAACCTGGCGTTGTAAGACTTCCTACTGCGTTTACCCCAGTCCGACACCGGCATCTCCGCAAACGGACCAGCAGGGTGAAATACGTGGGATTACAGGGATAGACCCGTGCAGGGCCTGTCGTCGGCGCGGGTTCGACAGGCTGAACGATATCCTTCGCTGCAGGAATTCTACGACTTTATCGTCGCTTTCGCACAAGTCAGTCGAGCAGAATTAGCAAAAGCAAAGCAGAATAATTTGATTTGACGTATGCATTTCTATACTTTCAACAAAAAGTTGTGTTTTTGAAGGGCTATCATGAACTAAATGAAGTATAAGAATTTGAGCACCTCATCACAAAACCGGAGAAGGTACGTAGTGGAGAGAACGGTTACGCTTCACGGCGTAGACAAAGTGGCCGTCGTTAGTGTGTGACGCGACAGGAGCCGAAAGCCGGTCTGCCTCTGAAATTGCTGATTGGATAATTCTTTCCTTTTTCCAGATAACGCTCGACAGCGATTAAATTTATGGCTCTGTTACCAAGGTTCAATCTGAAAGTAAATGAGACACGATGTGAAATGGGAGTCCAAATGAAATTTCAGCACACGTTAATTGTGGTAGGATTTCTGAAATTTTGGCTTTCAATTGAGTTTTGCAGTATAACGTTCTCGTAATGAAGAAACCAGCGTTCACAAGAAAATACTGTTAGCAGGGCCATGATGTGACTGGTTTCTGGTCAAATCTAATATATATTCCAAGGGAGAGGTGTAATAGGAATTTTGACTGTTTGAAAAATTGGAGGTTTGAAAGAAAATTATGCTCATATATTGCTGGCAAATTCATATTTTGATACGTTTAATGTAACATCAGCAAATTTTCACCTGAAAGACAAAGATATTTTAAAGTAATGAACTAAATTTGTTGTGAAGGAGATAGAATTATGGTCACCATATCCAAGATGCTCTCCTACCGAAAGATCCATCACCTGCCCTGGTTCATTCGCCAGTACCAGGTCAAGTACAGCCTCTCCCCTCGTAGGCTTGTCCACATACTGCGTCAGGAAACCCTCCTGAACACACCTAACAAACTCCTCCCCATCTATACCCCTTACCCTAGGGATATTCCAGTCGATGTTTGGGAAATTGAAGTCTCCCATCACGACAACTCTGTTATTAAAACATCTCTCCAGAATCTGTTTCCCTATTTGCACTTCAACTTCCCTGTCACTATTGGGCGGCCTATAGATTACACCCAGCAAAGTTTTTGACCCTTTGCTGTTCCTAACTTCCACCCACAGATTCTGTAGACAATCCCTCCACGACATCCTCTTTCTCTGTAGCCATGACACTATCCCTGATCAACAGTGCCACGCCACCACCCCTTCTGCCACCCTCCCTGTCCTTCCTGAAGCATCTGAAACCTGGCACCTGAAGTACCCAGTCCTGTCCCTGAGACATCCAAGTCTCCGTAATGGCCACCACATCACAATCCCAAACAGCTATCCACGCCCTAAGCTCATCTACCTTATTCACTATACTCCTTGCATTAAAATATATACACTTCAGCCCCTCAGTCTGGGCATTTCCCATCTCCACCACCTGTCTAACCTCCCTCCCATACTGCCTGCGGTCCTCCCCTACCTGGGAGCGAACCTCCTCCGTCCCAGTCTCCCCATCACAGTTCCCTCCCCCCATCCTTTCTAGCTTAAAGTCCCCCCGGTAACCTTAGCCAGTCTTCCCGCCAAGATATTAGTCCCACCCGTCCCTACTATACAGGTCCCACCTACCCCTAAAGAGGTCCCAGTGATCTAGGAACCGAAATCCCTGCCCTCTACACCAGTCCCTCAGCCACGCATTCAGCCTCCACCTCATTTCATTTCTTCCCTCATTCTCCCGTGGCACAGGCAGCAATCCTGAGATTACTACCTTTGCTTTTCTCTTCCTCAGCTGCCTACCCAGTTCCCTATAGTCCTTTTTCACAAGTGCCTCCCTCTTCTTACCTACATCAGTAGTACCTATATGTACTACAACCTCCGGTTCCTCACCCTCCCCTTTCAGGATGTCTGGGACCCGCCCAGAGACATCCCGAATCCCAGCCCCAGGGAGACAAACCACCATCCGCGACTCCCGTCTACGTCCACAAAAACGCCTGTCTGCGCCCCTCACTGTGGAGTCCCCTATTAATACTACCTTTCTGCTTCCCTTTTTGATTTTTTGGCTCACTGGCTCAGCTCCAGAGAGCTGGCCACCGCTTCCTCCCTCAGATGAGCTGTCCCCCCCCAGTAGTACTCAGGCCGGAGTACTTATTTTGAAGGGGGACATCCACCGGAGTGCTCCCCATCACCCGTGTTTTCCCCTTCCTAATGGTAACCCAAGTGCCCTCATCCCGTTGCCCTGGTGTGACTACCTGCTGGTAGCTCCTTTCTATAACGTCCTCACTCTCCCTAACTAGCCGAAGGTCCTCGAGCTGCATTTGCAGCTCCTTAACCTGGTTTCGTAGGGCCTGCAACTCCACACACCGAGCACAGGTGTGGATGTCTGGCAGGCCAGGAGCCTCCAAGACCTCCCACATGTTGCATTGGCAACAACATACAGGTCTCACACTCATATTTACCCCTTAGAGCAACCCAAAGGAAAGAAGGAAAAAAAAACTTACAACTTACCTTATCTCTTTGGCCCTGTGAGCCAAAGCACTTACAGCACACACAAAACAAAAACAGTCTTACCTGCTCTCAGACAGATCCCCTCTCTCTCTCTCTCTCTCTCTCTCTCTCTCTTTTTTTTTAGGTTAGGGGAGGGGGGAGGGCTGGGATACTCTACCCGTGTAGAGTATCGGGAAACCCCTCCGGTCTAATTTATAGTCGGGTAAAAAAAAAACGCGACCCGAGTGCCCTCGCAACTACTTCCGGGGTCAAACTTAAAAAAAACAATCAAAAAAAAAACCCACTAAAAAATAAAGTTAGTTTCTAAAAGAAAAAGTCGCTTTTACTCACCCACAGCTCTCCACTCTCAAATCGCAGCCTCTCTTCAATGCTCCCACGGAACAATGCGTTGGAACGAGATAGGATCAGGCAGGCTAGGAAGGTGTTTGTCTGGGGTAAGGGGAGATACGAAGAAGTCAGGAAGTTACTTGGACAAATAAACTGGAAGGAGGTGTTCTTAGGGAAAAGTACCGAAGGAAGGTGGCAGATATTCAAGGAATGTGTGTCTGGAGCTCTGAATGACAACGTTCCGATGAGACGAGGGGGTTTTGGTAGGTCGAGGGAACCGTGGTGCACAAAGGATGTGTTGAACCTAGTCAGGAAGAAAAGGAAGGTGTACAAGAGGTTCAGGGAATTAGGAGATGTTAAAGATCTTGAGGAGTATAAGGACTGTAGGAGGGAACTTAAAAGGGAAATTAGGAGAGCCAGAAGGGGTCATGAGAAGACCTTGGCGGGTAAGATTAAGGAGAATCCCAAGGCCTTCTATAAATATGTGAAAGGTAAAAGGATAAGAAGAGAAGGGATAGGACCTATAAAAGGTGAGGGGGGAAAGGTTTGTGTGGAACCAGAAGAAATGGCGGAGGTGCTTAACGAGTACTTCGCCTCAGTATTCACGGTGGAAGCCGATCTGGGAGATTTTGTTATGGATTTGCAGCAGATGGAAAGGATTGAGTACGTGAATATTAAGGAGGAGGATGTGTTGGAACTTTTGAATTCTATCAAGGTAGATAAGTCGCCGGGACCAGATGGGATGTACCCCAGGATACTGTGGGAGGCGAGGGAAGAGATTGCAGAGCCCCTGGCGATGATCTTTGCGTCGTCAATGGAGACGGGAGAGGTTCCAGAGGATTGGAGGATTGCGGATGTAGTTCCTATTTTTAAGAAAGGGAACAGAGATAGCCTGGGAAATTACCGACCGGTGAGTCTGACCTCAGTGGTTGGTAAGCTGATGGAGAGGCTTCTGAGGGACAAGATTTACGAACATTTGGAGAGGTTTGACATGATCAGGAATAGTCAGCATGGATTTGTCAAGGGCAGGTCGTGCCTTACAAGCCTAGTTGAGTTCTTCGATAATGTGACTGAACACATTGACGAAGGAAGTGCCGTGGACGTAGTGTACATGGACTTCAGCAAGGCGTTTGATAAGGTCCCCCATGCAAGACTTCTTGAGAAGGTGAGAGGGCATGGGATCCAAGGGCCTTTGGCCTTGTGGATCCAGAACTGGCTTGCCTGCAGAAGGCAGAGAGTGGTTGTGGATGGGGCTTTGTCTGAATGGAGGTCAGTCACCAGCGGAGTGCCTCAAGGATCTGTTCTGGGACCCTTGTTGTTTGTCATTTTCATAAATGACCTGGATGAGGAAGTGGAGGGATGGGTAAGTAAGTTCGCTGATGACACGAAGGTCGGTGGTGTTGTGGATGATCTGGAAGGATGTCAAAAGTTGCAGCAGGACATAGATAGGATGCAGGACTGGGCAGAGAAGTGGCGGATGGACTTCAACGCGGATAAATGTGTTGTCGTCCATTTTGGCAGAACCAACGGGATGAACGAGTACACTATTAAGGGCAGAAGTCTGAGTAGTGTTGAGGAGCAGAAGGATCTTGGGGTCCGGGTCCACAGGACTCTTAAATCGGCCTCGCAGGTGGAGGAGGTGGTCAAGAAGGCGTATGGTGTACTGGCCTTCATTAATCGAGGGATTGAGTTTAGGAGTCGGGAGGTAATGCTGGAACTTTATAAGACCCTTGTCAGGCCTCATTTGGAGTATTGTGCGCAGTTCTGGTCGCCTCACTATAGGAAAGATGTAGAAGCTATTGAAAGGGTGCAGAGGAGATTTACAAGGATGTTGCCTGGACTGGGAGGCATGCCTTATGAAGTTAGGTTGAGGGAGCTGGGACTCTTTTCCCTGGAGAGACGAAGGTTGAGAGGCGACCTGATAGAAGTTTACAAAATGTTGAGAGGAATAGATAGGGTGGACTCTCAGAGGCTATTTCCCCGGTTTGAAATGGTCGCTACGAGAGGACACAGATTTAAGGTGCGGGGAGGGAGGTTCAGAAGTGATGTTAGGGGTAAGTTTTTCACTCAGAGGGTGGTGAGTGAATGGAATCGGCTGCCGTCAGTGGTGGTGGAGGCGAACTCGCTGGGGTCTTTTAAAAGACTTCTGGATGAGTATATGGGGTTTAATGAGATTGAAGGTTATAGATAGGTCTGTAGGTTGGTAGGTCATGTGGTCGGCGCAACTTGTGGGCCGAAGGGCCTGTTTGTGCTGTAGTGTTCTATGTTCTATTAAATTTGCAACGCCCTTTTTGAAATGTTAAAAAATCCAGCTCAATAACAGCATTTTTTTTTTAAAGTGCAGAAACAATCTCTCATTACTATTCACGTTAAGGTACAAAATGTTTCTATTCTACAATTTTTAATTTTGTCACGTATTTATAAAAGATGTGATACACATTACTGGTCAATACAGTACAAGCGTGAGTACATGAGCATAAATTACATGCTGAAAAGCACTTGCAAAATGCACACATTTCCTGTACAATTCCTTTTGTCATGATTTTGTCAACTAGAATCATCGAATCCCAACAGTGCAGGAGGAGGCCATTGAGCCCGTACTGACGACAATCCCACCCAGGCCTGATCCCCATAAACGCATCGCTTTTGCCCCGCACATCCCCGACAGTAAGGGACAATTTACCACGGCCCGCACAGCTTTGGCCCGCCAAATCTATTAATCAGAACCGGGTGTCTCACCTCCGAGTTCTCATCACCCTTAGTAAAATTAGCCCACTTCAGTCATTTGACCGTATAGATATACAATGCTTTTTTTCTGCACACGCGTCATGAAAATGCAAACTGAAATACTGAGGCTGCAATACACAACACTGGGGAATAGCATTTCCTATGTGCTGCCAACCAATAATCTTTTTTTGCCTAAATCCTCCCTCCTGACCAATCGCCAATCCAGTTCACAAAGTTACCTTGAATTCTGTGCATGTCTGTCATAGAACATAGAACATTACAGCGCAGAACAGGCCCTTCGGCCCACGATGTTGCGCCGACCAGTTTTTTAAAAAAAACACTGACCCACTAATCTAAACCAATCCCTTTTCATCCATAAACCTATCCACGGATCTCTTAAACACCCCCAAACTAGGCGCATTTACAACTGCAGCAGGCAGGGCATTCCAATCCCTCACCACCCTCTGGGTAAAGAACCTACCCCTGACATCCATCCTATAACTACCCCCCCCCTTAAATTAAAGCCATGCCCCCTCGTGCTAGCTTTCTCCATCCGAGGAAAAAGGCTATCACTATCCACCCTATCTAAACCTCTAATCATCTTATATGTTTCAATAAGATCCCCTCTTAGCTGCCTTCTTTCCAGCGAAAACAACCCCAAATCCCTCAGTCTCTCCTCATAGGACCTCCCCTCCATACCAGGCAACATCCTGGTAAACCTCCTCTGCACCCTCTCCAAAGCCTCCACATCCTTCCTGTAATGTGGGGACCAGAACTGCACACAATACTCCAAGTGCAGCCGCACCAGAGTCATGTACAGTTGCAACATGACGCTGTGACTCCTAAATTCAATCCCCCTACCAATAAACGCCAAGACACCGTATGCCTTCTTAACAACCCTATCTACTTGATTCCCAACTTTCAGGGATCTATGTACATGTACACATACACCTAGATCCCTCTGCTCCTCCACACTATTCAAAGTCCTCCCGTTAGCCCTATACTCAACACATCTGTTACTCCTACCGAAATGAGTCACCTCACACTTCTCCACATTAAACTCCATCTGCCACCTCTCGACCCAGCTCTGCAACCTGTCTAAGTCTCCCTGCAAACTATGACACCCTTCATCACTATCTACCACACCTCCGACTTTGGTGTCATCAGCAAATTTACTAATCCACCCAACTATACCCTCATCCAGATCATTAATAAAAATTACAAACAGCAGTGGCCCCAAAACAGATCCCTGAGGCACACCACTTGTAACCGAACTCCATGACGAATATTTACCATCAACCACCACCCTCTGTCTCCTATCTGATAGCCAATTCCTGATCCAAGTACCTAGATTACCCCCAATCCCATACATCTGCATTTTCTGCAGAAGCCTACCATGGTGAACCTTATCAAACGCCTTACTAAAATCCATATACACCACGTCAACTGCCTTACTCTTATCCACCTCTTTGGTCACTTTCTCAAAGAACTCAATAAGGTTAGTAAGGCATGACCTCCCTGCTACAAAACCATGCTGACTATCTCCGATCAATTCATTACTCTCCAAATAACTATAAATCCTATCCCTAATAATTTTTTCTAAAACCTTGCCCACAACAGAAGTAAGACTCACCGGTCTATAATTCCCGGGGAAGTCTCTGTTCCCCTTCTTAAACAATGGGACAACATTCGCTGTCCTCCAATCTTCCGGTACGATACCGGAGACCAACAACGACCTGAAGATCAGAGCCAGAGGCTCTGCAATCGCCTCTCTAGCCTCCCAGAGAATCCTAGGGTAAATCCTGTCTGGACCAGGGGACTTATCTATTTTCAAGCCCTCTAGAATATCCAGCACACCCCTGGTATCAACTGCAATACTGTCTATTTTACACCCCTGCAACCTAGTGTCCTCCTCAGCTACATTCATGTCCCCCTGCATGAACACCGAAGAGAAATATTGGTTCAATGCCTCTCCAATCTCTTCCGGTTCCACACACAACTTCCCTCTACTGTCTGTAACTGGCCCTAATCTTGCCCTAACCAAACTTCTGTTCTTGACATACCTATAGAACGCCTTAGGATTCTCCTTAATCCTATCAGCCAAAGTCATCTCATGTCCTCTTTTAGCCCTTCTTAACTCCCTCTTCAACTCCCTCCTAGCCAATCTAAAGCTTTCTAATGCACTACCTGAGCCCTCAAGCCTCATCCGATCATAAGCCTCCTTTTTCTTCCTAACCAACGAATCAACTTTTTTAGTACACCATGGTTCCCTAGCCCTACCTAATCCTCCTTGCCTGACAGGGACATACCTATCACGGACTCACAGTAGCTGCTCCTTGAAAAAACACCACATTTCGGACGTTCCCAGTCCCTGTAATCTCCTAGTCCAACCTATGCTTCCTAATTCTCTGCTAATAGCCTCATAATTACCCTTCCCCCAGCTAAAAGTACTGACCCAAAGTTCATGCCTATCCCTTTCCATCACTAAGGTGAACGTAACCGAATTGTGGTCACTATCACCAAAATGCACACCAACTTCCAAGTCTAGCACCTGGTCTGGCTCATTTCCCAGCAGCAAATCCAATATAGCCTCACCTCTAGTTGGCCTATCAACATGTCGTAGATCATCCCTTGTGCAGCGTCACGACAAATCACTTCGCAAGCTCCATGTCGATAATGGCCCTAACTGCTCCCCTCTAGCATGCTGGCGAGCCACTTAAAAATATCACTGGACCAGTCAGACACAATTTACCCTTCTCAAATCCACAGTGACTCTCTTTTGACAGGCCTCAATTTATCTAAGTGCTCAATCGACTTGCCCTTGTTTGGGTGGGACGGGGTTGGTCTGAACCGTGCTGGGACCAGAGTGCTGGCGAATCGTGTAAAGAGGACCGTAGACAGGGCTTTAAACTAATTAGGAGAGAGAGAGAGAGAGAGACCCAGACCCAATAATAGAGGGAGTAGGGGGCGTGAGTATGGTTGGTGGCGTTCCAGCAAATAGGGTCCAGGTGAAGGCTGGGATGAAGGCTCTTTATCTGAATACACGAAGCATTTGGAATAAAGTGGATGAGCTGGTGGCGCAGATCAGCACAAATGGATACGATCTGGTGGCCATTACAGAGACATGGCTGCAAGGTGACAGGGACTGGGAGCTGAATGTCCAGGGGTATCCAGTGTTTAGGAAGGATAGGCAGGAGGGAAAAGGGGGGGGTGTAGCTCTGCTGATTAAGGATAGCATCAGGGTGGTAGCAAGGGATGATATTGGAGCCAAGGAGCAGAACGTGGAATCGTTGTGGGTAGAGATTAGGAACAGCAAAGGGAGGAAGACGCTGGTGGGTGTCGTCTATAGGCCCCCGAATAATGATCTGGAGGTGGGGCGGGCTGTTAACGCGCAAATAAGTGCGGCGTGCAGGAATGGGACGGCCGTAGTTATGGGGGATTTCAATCTGCATATTGATTGGTCGACCCACGTTGGACGAGGTGGGCTCGAGGAGGAGTTCTTGGAATGCTGCCGGGATAATTTCCTCGAACAGTGTGTGTTGGAGCCGATGAGGGAGCGAGCTATCTTGGATCTGGTGTTATGTAATGAGGCGGGTAGATTCAGGGACCTTGTGGTGAAGGCTCCTCTTGGGGAGAGTGATCATTGTATGGTGGAGTTTCTGGTGCAGATGGAGGAGGAGAAAGTGGGTTCCCGGACACGCGTCCTTTGTTTGAACAGAGGGGAGTACGGTAGGATGAGAGAGGAATTGGCGAATGTGGACTGGGGGAGCGTGTTGGAAGGTAGGTCTGCTGAGGAGCAGTGGAGGATTTTTAAGGAGATCTTTCTTGGTGCTCAGCAGAAATTTATTCCGACGGTCAAAAAGGACCGTAGGAGGAGAGGTAATAAGCCGTGGATAACGAAGGAGGTGAAGGAAAGTGTTAAATTAAAAGCGGAGGCGTTTAGAGTAGCTAAGAGTAGTGGGCGAGAAGAGGATTGGGAGAGGTTTAAATGTCAACAAAGATTGACAAAGAAGTTGATAAAGAAGGGTAGGAGAAGCTATGAGGCTGGGCTAGCGCTTAATATGAAAAAGGATAGCAAGAGTTTTTATAAATATATAAAAAGGAAGAGGCTGGCTAGGGTGAACGTTGGACCATTAGAGGATGAGAAGGGGGACTTAGTGGTAGGGGATGGGGATATGGCTGAGGTCTTGAATAACTTTTTTGTTTCGGTCTTCACGGAGGAGGACGTGAATAATTTGCCGGGTGTTAGAGATGGAAAGGTGGTAGGAATGGAGGGTCTCAATGACATTACTGTTACTAGAGAGGCGGTGCTCGACAGACCGGAGGGGCTGATTGTGGACCAGTCCCCAGGACCGGATGGAACGTGTCCGAGGGTTCTGAAAGAAACGGCAGAGGTGATAGCGGATGCCTCGGTGGTTATTTTCCAAACGCCGCTGGATTCCGGGGAAGTGCCGGAAGATTGGAAAACGGCTAATGTTACACCGTTGTTTAAGAAGGGTGCCAGGCAAAAGGCGGGGAATTATAGGCCGGTTAGTTTAACGTCTTGTGGGTAAACATTAGAATCCGTCATCAAGGAGGAAATAGCGAGGCATCTTGAGGGGAATTGCTTGATAGAGCAGACGCAGCACGGTTTTAAGGGGAGGTCGTGTGTGACTGGGCTTGTACTTGTTAGAGTTTAGAAGAATGAGGGGAGATCTCATTGAGACGTATAAGATGATGAATGGGATGGATAGGATAGAGGTGGAGAGACTCTTCCCGCTCAAAAAAGACAGTAGGACTAGGGGGCACAGCCTCAAGATAAAGGGGGGGCGGTTTAGAACGGAGTTGAGGAGGAACTTCTTCACTCAAAGGGTGGTGAATCTCTGGAATTCTCTGCCCGTTGAAGTGGTGGAGGCTGCCTTGCTAAATATATTTAAGATGTGGGTTGATAGGTTTTTGATAAGAGAGGGGATTAAGGGTTATGGGGAGAGGGCGGGAATGTGGAACTGAGCCACGACAGATCAGCCATGATCTTATTGAATGGCGGGGCAGGCTCGAAGGGCCAGATGGCCTACTCCTACTCCTACTCCTATTTCTTACGTTATGTTCAGACATTATTGCTCACTGCCATCCCACACTATATTTGGGCCCTTTATTTCTACCAAGAATTAGATATTTTACTTGTACCCTGGCACTTAACCTCTGAGTCTGGCATTCTTTTCATGATCAAATTATGATTTATTTCGCTT
Organism: Carcharhinus amblyrhynchos; assembly: GCF_965287045.1. Lineage (NCBI taxonomy): Eukaryota > Metazoa > Chordata > Chondrichthyes > Carcharhiniformes > Carcharhinidae > Carcharhinus > Carcharhinus amblyrhynchos. Next base: position 609,960 of record NC_137331.1, read on the forward strand.
TCATATTTCTCATCCTTGAGTGGGGCAAATACAACATTTTACTAAGGTGTCGGACCCAGATTAATAACAGTGTGGAGCAGACTGACAGAAGCTAAATTTTGTTCTTTCTGAAGCAGTAATTCTGCTTATTTTTATTTGATAAATAATACGTGTTTAGGATGTAGTCAGCTTCGAGGAACTTCAATCTGACAAAATTTAATAAACAAAGGTCAGGCTTGTTTCTGAATAACTTATTCACAAAAGGAGAGAAATTGATTTGATTCCAGCAGGACAATTGTTTAAAATACACACAAAAAGAATAGACAGTCTCTCTCCTTTTGACACTATTGACATTTGTATTACTAAACAATGTCTTATTTTATCTGTTTCAAGGACATAAAGTCACTAAGGTGTCCGCTGGACTTCGACTAAATGTCACGACGCTCAAAATGAGAAGAATTTTGGAATCTCCTGGGGAATTTCCAACGAACCAGGAAAACGGTTCAGTCGAAAAAAGCTTTAGACATTATTTCTCGGTCACCGCGTAAGATCGGAAGGTCGACGGCCGAACGTGCTGTATAGACGTCGGCGGGACAGGAAAATCCCACCTCCGGCTAACAGCAGGCTGCCTCCGCTGCTGAAACTCACGGGCGGGGGATGGAATTTCTCCTTTCTTTCTCCCACTCCGATTTTTAATCGGTCCCCTTTACGATTCTTGTCGGACGGCACAGCGGTCAGCACCGGCGCCAGGACCCGAGTTCAATTCCAGCGTCGGGGCACTGTCCGTGTGGAGTCGGCACGTTCTTTCTCCGGCCGCTTCGGTTTCCTCCCACGGTCCAAACGTATGCGGGTCGGGTCGATCGGCCAACCGTCGGGGGCTTATGACGGTAAAGACGTCGTTATGGGGCGGGACCCGGGTGGGATCGTCGTCGGCGCAGGCTCAACGGGCCGACGACCTCCTTCTGCACTGTAGATTTTACGATTCACTGCCACGTATGTACGGATTTTCTTATTCTATGTATCACAATTAGCAAGCGTTAACTAAGACGGTGTTAACTTGTGATTTAGAATCAGCTTTTCACTTTTGGGGGGGTGATCTAATTGCGGTATTAAAGGTAACTAAAAGGTCTTTGACAGAGGTAGGTTTTCTAAAAAAAAAACAAATATTTACACTGACGGAGAATCAAAGACGAGGAGGCATAATATTCAAATTAGAATCGTAGAACCCGACAGCGCAGAGAGGGCCGTCGAGTCAGCACCGACCACAATCCCACCCAGGCCCTGCACCCCCCCCGTATCCCTGCACGTTTACCCGCGAATCCCCCGAACCGACACATCCCAGGACACCAAGGGGCAATTTCAGCGCAGCCAATCAACCCGACCTGCACACGTGGGGACCGTGGGGAACGCGGAAACTCCTCACGGTGACCCGAGCTGTCTGTAATACTCACCCACCGTGTCGTCTGTGCCTTTTCAGGACTCGATTACCTGCGAAGACTCGCATTCCAAACGTGACTCCCGTTCGCCGGACGAACGGGCAGCGATCCAAATACACCTGTCGAAGTTTAACCCGGTGTTGAGACTTCCCGCTGTGCCGATCCCAGTCCAACACCGGCATCTCCACGTATCCCGTCACACGGCGTTTTCATTCTTCGATCATCGACGCATAAACCGCGGTTTCGGAACAGATAATTCTCCGGACACGTCTGTAACCGGAGAACTCGGCGCAGACTTCCGCTGCCGTTTGGAGGGCAAGTCCACGTTCGGCCCGTGGGAGTCTTTCCCGGGAAAACAGAAAACGTCGCAGGAAAAACACGTGCCGGTTAAGAGGACGGGAAAGGGAGGATCAGAGAGCCGTGGATTACGAGGGATATCGAGGAATCGGTCAGGAAGAAACGAGAGGTGTTTAAGGTTAAAGTAACGAGGAACGGAGAGAGTATTGGAGGAATACGGAGCGGGAGGGAGTCCGGGCAAAAAGGGGACAGGAAACGGTTTCGGCAGACAGGATTGAGGAAAATCCAAAGGTGTTTCACTCCTACGTTGGGAACAAAAGGGCGGTTAGGGGAAAAATCGGTCCTCCGAGGGACCGAGGAGGGGAACTGTGCTTCAAATCGGAGGGAACGGGAGAGACCCGGAACCAAGACTCCGTCGGTATTCACGGAGGAGAGGGGCTCGATGTCCGGTACCGTCTCGGAGGGAGCCGTACACCAGTCGAAGGAACTATCGATTTACGAGGAAGGAAGCTTTAGGGTTTTTAAGTAGCATTAAAACCGAAATGTCAGGAGCCCGATGGCACGTGTCCTCGGCTGCTCAGGAAAGTGAGAGACGAAATTACCGGGCCTCGGACGCAAATCTTTGTGTCTTCGGCCACAGGTGAGGTCCCGGAGGACGGCGAACGTGGTACCGTCGTTTAAAAAGGGGAGTAGGGATAACCCTGGTAACTACAGGCCGGTGAGTTTGACATCAGCGGGAGGGAAGTCAGTCGTCAGAAGATTATTAAGGATAGGATGTATTTGCATTTAGAGCGTCGCGATCCGATTAGGGACACGCAGCACGGCTTTAAGGGGAAGTCTTAGGTTACTAATCCGGTAGAATTTTTTGAGGCGGAGACAAAAACGGTCGACGGACGAGCCGTTGGCGTCGTCTGTACGGATTTCGGTAAGGCGTTCCACAAAGTCCCTCACGGTAGGTCGGTAGAAAAGATTAAGACTTGCGGGATACGCGGCCAGGTATCGAGACGGGTCGAGAACTGGCTAGGAGACAGTAGCGGAGGGGTCCTTTTTCTAGCCGGAGGTCTGTCACGAGCAGCGTGCCACTGGGCTCAGTACCGAGACCCCTCCTATTCATAACGCGTATGACTCGGAAGAGGGAGTAAGCGACGCGACGAGCAAGTTTGCAGACGAGGAGCAGTGTAGGGCAATACAACGGGATATGGGTTGGTATAGGCTCTCCTCTTTGTAGTATACATAAACGACTTGGAAGAGAGCGTAGGTGGTGTGATCAGCAAGTTTGCGGATGACATCAAGATGGCGGGGTTGGTGGGTACCGACGTGGAAAGTCGAGCGATACAACAGGATATAGAAAGGTGGCAGATGGAATTTAATCCTGACAAATGCGAGGTGATGCATTTTGGAAGGAATAATGGAGAGAGGAGCTATGTGATAAAAGGTAGACCGATTAGGAGTATAGAAATACAGAGGGACCTGGGAGTGCAGGTTCACAGGTCTATGAAGGTTGCGACACAAGTGGAGAAGGTTGTTAGGAAAGCTTATGGAATGCTAGCCTTTATAGGAAGGGGTATAGAGTATAAAAGCTGCCGTCTAATGCTTCAGTTGTACAGAACGTTGGTTAGACCGCATTTGGAGTACTGCGTCCAGTTCTGGTCACCTTACTAACGGAAGGACGTGGAGTCTCTGGAAAGGGTGCAGAGGAGGTTTACCAGGATGTTGCCTGGCATGGAGGGACTGGGTTACGAGGAAAGGTTGGAGAAACTGGGACTTTTCTCCTTGGAAAGACGGAGATTGAGGGGGGACATGATAGAGGTATATAAGATACTGAAGGGAATAGATAGAGTCAACAGTGAGAGACTGCTCCCTAGACTGGGTACAAACACGAGAGGTCATGATTTAAGGGTGAGGGGGGAGAGGTATAATTTGGAAGTGAGAGGAAGGTTCTTTACGCAGAGGGTCGTGGGGGTATGGAACGCGCTACCGAGTAGGGTGGTGGAGGCGGGAACGTTGGACTCGTTTAAGGTTCAATTAGACAGACACGTGAGCGAAACGAGGATGGAGGGTTATAGTAGGGGCTATTAAATAAGGTCGGATCCTCGGGAGACACCGGAAATGCAGACTTGTAAGTTAACGTTTTTTGTCTTTTTATTCTGCAGGTGGAGGTCCACCTCGTTGTCAAACGAGGGGCATGCACACGGCGGGTCGTGCGTGGGCTGCTCTTGGAGGTTCCGGGAGTGGCCTAGTACTTCGTGTCGGTGTGTGTGCTTGATCCTGGACCGGTAGACGGGCACCGCAACAGCTCGGTGACTAGCGCTGCGAGCTGTGCAGATACATGGATTTGGGCCTGTGTCTGTGGGAGTTTGCGCATTCTCCCTGTGGTTGCGTGGGTTTCCTCCGGGCGCTCCGGTTTCCTCCCACACCCCAAAGATGTGCTCTTAGGCTGATTGGTTTACCAAATTGACACTATTCTCCCCTGAATCTGGCTAAGTTAGGGGTTCCGTTCGTAGACACGCAGGGTAGAATAGGTGTAGGAGGATGTGGCAGTGCGGGCTCATTGGGCCGAAGGGCCTGTTTCCCGGGCCGGGTCGTTATTTGTACATCGGGCAGCTAAACGGCAGATGGAATTTAATCCTAAATAACGAGGTCCTTCATCTTGGGAGAAACGACGTAGGTGAGAGTTGTAGATGAAAGGATAGACCTACAAAGAGTATAGAAAGGCAGAGGGACCTGGGGGTGCAAGTGCCCAAGGGTTTGAAGGTGGCAGTACAGGTGGAGAAGGTTGTGAAGGAAGCCTACGGTACGCTAGCCTGGACAGGAAGGGGATCAGAGCTGCAGTCTCGCGTTGTAGTCGTACAGACATCGGTTAAACGGCATTAGGAGTACCGCGTCCCGTTCTAGTCGCCTTAAGACCAGAAGGACCTGGAGACCCTGGAGAGAGAGCGCAGAGGAGGTTTACCAGGACACAGCCTGGTACGGAAGGACTGGGTTACGAGGAAAAATAGAGCAAATGGGGGCTGTTGACCTGAGAAAGACGGAGAACGAGGGGAGACGTAACAGAGGTGTAAAATCACGAAGGGTACGGACAGAGTAAAAAGTGGGAAGCTTTTTCACAACGAGAAACAAGTATCGCGAGGGGCCACAGGCTGAGGGTGAGTGGGGTGAGGTATAATTGGGACGTCAGAGGGAGGTTTCCCACACGGGGCAGCGGGGTAGGGAATGCACAGCCAAGCAAAGTGGTGGAGGTGGGCATGCTGGAGTTGTTTGAGTTAGTGGGGCACACGAGCCGGATGGATACGGAGGGAAACGGACCCTTCGAAATAAGGTTCAGGAGCTTTGGGACGTCCCTGGGAATCAAATGATCCCAATGGACCTTGGATCACACGTTCCTGGCTCACTTTGTTTTAGTTTTGAGCTCCTGGGGATTCCCTGGAAAGCGTGTATAAGACAGGCAGGTATTTCTCTCTAAATAGACAAGTGCTTCGGTCCGCCTCGTTCCCCAACACGGGGCAGACACGAGATGGGTCGTACGAGGCCTGCTCTCAGATGTTTGGAGCGTTGCCGAGTGCTTCACGTCGTTACTGCGCACTTAAAGCGGACCATCTGACCGGACTCACCGAGCTGTCGTGTCTAT